>NC_038043.1:24920238-25520238 GCF_002211085.1 Panicum hallii | reverse complement strand
GCGCCACTATCGCGAGGATTACAACTAAAACCCACACTACTACACTAGCTACGAAAAGAGGGTCATCAGAGTCTTGCACCATGCGGAACTCCAACAGTGGCCCTGATCACAGGCAAGACTGGGTGCAGGACGAAACCCTACTCAACGTCTTCGGGGAGGTAGTCTGAATCTTCTGCTGTAAAAAGGTAGAATGGGGTGAGTACAAACGTACTCAGCAAGTCCAATCACACCCACGGAGGGGGGGTATAGTAGAAATCAATGCACAGGACAATCCAAGGATAAGGTTATGGTTCATTTGCGAAAAACTCGGTTGTATGCAAAGGTTCGTTTAAAAACATTTTCAAAACAAGTTTTCTAGTACCAAGGAGCACATGATGTTGACTCACACAGAATCCAATTTCTAAGCTGCTACCGGACTCCCTGTCTGCCGTAGCACACGGCGCAACTGCCGGACACTTTCCACATAACCCACATCAGTCCAGCCATTCCCAGAGAGAAACACTAGTTATGTGACCACACCATATCTTGCCCAATACCGTGGGCACGGCTATTCGAATAGATTTTAACTCTGCAGGCGTGTGCAACTTTACCCACAGGTGGGGTACCATAGCACGAACACCTTAGTGTCGGTGCAGATCCCAACAAAGCCATTACCCACCTTAGCTAGACCTGGCTAGCCACCACGGGATCTATCAAGGGGTCATTCGACCTATCTCCGAGGTTTAACCGGGGCATAAGTCACACAGAGCTTATCCCTTTTCCTTGATCACCCGTTGCTCTCAGCCCTCCTGATGACTGCCAGACTAACTAGCGGGATTTATGCTAAGCCGTTGCCCATACAACGGTCAAGTGGTTTGCACGACAGGAAGCTAGGTGAGATGACACATTAACTCGGTCCTTAGGGGTGACAAGATGGATATCTCCCTTCCTTGCTCAACCACACAGGTACGAGCACACCAACGGCAATTCACATAGAAGTGCCATCCACCTCGTCTAACTCATTTTGCAAAACCACATTTTATCCCTTCCCACACACACACATTTTCTTTATAAAACCAGGTGGTCAAGGTATGGTTATCACAAACAAGGGTGGCTATCCTACCATGTTTTCAGCAAGCAAAACCATGCAATTTTATAAAACAGGCCACTGGGTTGTGTTTATAAAAACTAGGATGGAAACATGCATCAAAGGGCGGGATTGAACTTGCCATCATCAAATCCTTGCGGGAGGTCCTGATCGAAGCACTGTCCCTCGGGTTCGGGGTCGCAGAACTGGACCTTGTTCACTTGATCACACTCGGTACCTTCCTCGTTCACTCCGTGTCCTACGACGCAAACAAACACGCACATAATCAAGCGAAAGAACTAAAAGCTTTTATTGTTGAGCTTGACTCGGGAATAATTTAGTTATGGAGATAGGGGTAATATTTTTGGGTGGTTTCTTAATGGCATGGTTAGAACTATACTAGAAAGGGCGTGGTAAAGTTTCGAGTCGATCGAAGATCGTTTGGCGCATAAAATGACAAGGTAAAGGGGGGTTCAGGGGTTAAACAGGGGCCCAGGGGCTTATTCATAATTATCCGGAGGGAGTAAGGACCTATTTGCGAACCCTAGAAATACTCAGGGCATGCTAAAGGATGTCAAGTATATCTAGGTTTATGTAATGGAGGGGTTTGGTTTGAAATAACGGAAAGAGCAGGGCTTCTTTTGCAAAAGGGAGTAAATAGGGGGGTGTTTATAGGAAATAGAGAGGAGGGGGGTCCTTGGGCAAAATGCCCCTTCTTCCTCCTCTCCCCCCCGTGACCGAAACAAAGGAGGGGGAAAAGGGGCGGCGGCCGGCCAGGGCCCAAGAGCGGCCCAGGGCAGGGGGGGTGAGAGAGAGGGAAGCAAGGGGATTCCATCCCCGGTCTCACCTTGGGCCGAGGTGGAGCGAGGGGGCGTGCCCACGGCGGGCAGCGGGCGGCGGTGGAGCCACGGGTGGCGGCAACGCTGCGAGCTAGGGGAGGGGGCGCGTGGTGGTGATGGCGGTGGTGGTGGTCGGGGCTGCACGGAGACCCTATTTATAGACCGGGGAAGGCGGTGGAGGGGGGGTTCGGCCGGTGGCTCCGCGGGCGGCCAATAATGGCGTTTGGCCGCTCGCGGCCGTCGTGGCGTGGTGGCGAGGGCCGAGGCGTCGCACGTGGGGGAGAGCTGTGCCGGCACAGTGGCATGAAAGTGACGGCGCGCGCGTGCGCGCACGGCGCGGCGAGGCGCGGGCTAGGGCGGGGGCGCGAGCGGTGGCCAGCACGGCGCGACGCGGAGGGAGGCCGGGGCAGGGGTTCGCGCGCGGCCGGCGTGGCCAGGGCGGCGCTCGGGCGCGCGGCAAGGGGGAAAGGAAGGAGAGAGAGAGAAGAGAGGAAGGGAAGAAGAAAGAAAAGAAAGGAAAAAAAAGGGACAAACGAAAAGGGAGGAAAAGGAAAGGAAGAGGAAAAAGGAATTAGGAGGAAAATAGAAAAGAGGAGGAAAAGAAAAGAAGAAATAGTAGAAGGAAAAAGAGAGAGGGAGAAAGAAAGGCGACGCGTGCCGGCGATATTCGCGGCGGCGCCCACGGCTGGTCGGCCACGCGTGCGCGATAGTCGCATGCTGCACGAGGAGAAAAGAGGGAGGGGGAATCACGTCGGCGCGGATCGCGGTTAGGCGGTCGCGCGTGGTCGACAGACCGCCGGGCAGTGCGGAATGGGACGGCGACGAGGTAAAAGAGTGCACAGATATTAAAAGGGCTGGGCAGACAGTTGGAGTCGGGCGTCTGAACGGCGGCGCCTCCGGGAGAGGATTAGGGTTTTAGGGTTGAACGAGATTCGATGACGACAAAGCTTCAAAAACATCTTAGCGCGTAATTTAATTTGGTGAATTTTCAGGGCGTCACAGTATGCGAAGGGTAGAGAGGATTCCTACGGACAACACTAAGATAAGTTAAAGATTGATCTCTCAGGTAAGACTCACTTCGGGCACTGGCTTACTCCTAGTCTGCCAGGAGACTCCGGCCAACAGCTCTATGCTATATCCGAACGTGGAGGATTACAAAGGACCAACAGGGCTGTCACCACCTGCAGCCTACCTCTACCTATCCGTGGGATACAAAGCAAATGAAGGATAACCCTTAGCCTAGACACTGCGTCTACGCTACTGGTTACTACTGCAGTCTAACTACATTTGACATCCCGTAGCAAACTACAGCATTCCATATAAATATGGAGCGACGAACCCATGAGTAAGAGAACTGATCTCACTTATACATAAGTAATAAACCATAGAAGGAATCACGAATACTTGCTTACTTACTTTACCCAGAAGAAAGCCAGCATCCGTAGAGATACATAATCGGAGCAAAGTGCTGAGGAACTCAGCACTCCTTTGAGCTACTCCCTCTCTCTCCCCCTATTTTAAGCACTAGCCTAAGCAGAGCTTCGCCATGGAGTGGAGCACTACATCTTCAAGTGGAGATGTTGATGGTCTTGGTGGTGTCTGTTAAGGGGTGCCCTCCTCCTCCTTTTATAGGTGGGATAGGGTGGTTCCTAGCATGGTTAAGGATGGAAACCCTGGGAACGGCCTTCTAGAGGATCAAGATGATCCTCCCGCCAAGATGCACCTGCCCAAGAGGCTGGCCAGGTTCGGCTGACCCTGGGGTCAGCCAACCCCCAGGTGGGCGCCCTAGCCACCACCTTCACATGGTGCACTGACAGGTGGGCCCTTGTATTCATCTTTGGTGATTCATGCCAAGGTAGGTCTGTTTGCTCTGCCAGGTGAGCCCTTCTATCTTTATGTGATGTAGGATGTGGTCTTATATGCATTTCCTCTGGGTTCTATGCATGTTTTGCTCCATTTCCTGACATGACTTCTTGAAATCAATGATTCACCAACACTTGTGGAATTTGGTAGTAATAACTCCTACCAGTATTGTTGATGTTCATTCTTTATGTGTTCATGCAAGAGTTGACGGCATATATTTTGTACTTAAAAGCTGTCAACATACAGCTGGTCCAGCTCATACTCCCATGGCCTTAGCTAGTCCAGCTCATACTCCCATGGCCTTATTATGTGGTAGCGACAATTTCTATGCTGTAATTTTGTCGAACACCATCCCTATTGCTTGCCTCATAGCCGGATCCTCATATGACAACATACAATAAACCAGGGAGCAACAGCATCGGGGACACACCTAGTGTTAATGCAGTAGCCTATAACATTGCAACCAGACAATATTAAGTTTGCAAATAGGGTACTAGATAAGGAATAAGGCACACCTGTCAGGATGACATGAGCCTGCTGACCACCAATGCAGCTCTTGAAGGTCTCAAACAACCACTTGAACGATCCAGTCGATTCATCGCCAATTAGTGCTTGACCAAAGGTCACATTCTTCAAGTTATTGTGGGCCCCAACAAAAATGGCTAGCGGCATGTTCTTGCAGTTTGTTTTGTGCGTCATGTCAAATGTAATGACATCTCCAATATCTCTGTACTCAGCCCTGTGGCTTGCATGGCTCCAGAAACTGCTCTTCAACACCCCAGTCTTTGGATCTACATCCACATCCTAGTAGAAGTACTCATTGTTCACCTTGCACTCCCTGAAGGATTGCAGAAGCTTGTTAAGATCATCCTCTCTTTCGTCCCTAGCCTTCTCCGCCTTCTTATGAACATTAAAAAAATAATGAACACTATTTTTTAGACAAATCCAGTGGCATGTTGCAATTTGGATATGGCAAAAAAAACATCAGCACCTACATGTTTTTATGTCCTTTTCTATAAAACCCCACATATGGCGAGCATCATATAGATCCGCCATCACATTCAACGCGTCTGATGCGCAACCCCATTTCTTGTCATTATATTAAATATGCCACACATGCCTTCCTCCAAGTTCTTGTGGGCGTGCATGTATCTTGTCATCCCAGGAGATGGTTCCAGCTTGTGGTTGTGGGCTTCCTGTACATGGTCAAAGAACCACAGCTCCGCTTCTTATCCTCCTTAACTTTGATATATGCAGGGCAGCTGCACCTTTTTGATCCTTTTTCCGTTTGTTGGGCACTTCCTTCCCTTTGCTTTCATGCCACCCTACTTTGAAGCAAACCCAATGCCTTGTCTCTTTGCTAGTCCTAGCCGTCCTTAGACTGAACCCAGCTAGCTTCGCATAGTCGTTGTAAAAAATGTAAGCATCATTCATTCTAGGGAATACCTGCCTCACTCTCGGCACAAACACAGGCGCTATATTTGGATCCTTCGAATAAAAAACAATACAGAACATGCGGAAATTTTTAATAAATCGATGCAAACATATTACTGCAATCACAATGTTTGTTAGGTTGCAACTGCACACATCCCTAAATTGCAATCACAATAATGTTTTCGCAACCAAACTATTTGCCAGGTTGCAACCAAACTATTTGTCAGGTTGCAACCAAACAATTTTGTCAAGTTGCAATTGACACCCCCCCCCCCAGTTGCACTTCAATATAGCACATCACCCCTATTGCAACCTTGGTACAAAGTATGTTGCAACCACCCACTAGCTGAACTTGCAACCTAGTCGCTCCACAAAAAATTCACACACCCTATCACTTGCAACCTTGGTACAAAGTATGTTGCAACCACCCACCACCTCAACTTGCAACTCAGAAGCTCCACAAAAAAATTCACACACACATCACTATTTTGCAACCATATGACCCCCTCCCAAGGTTGCAACCCTGACACACCCCACAATTGCAATTCCCGCCATCCTCGTCACAAAAACTGCAACTCACAACCGCAATTCACAACCACAACGGATTTTCTCCTGGAAAAATAGATGGTGCAGGGGGGCAGTGTGCTTACTGGGTAGATCATCTGCGTATCATCAAGAGTCTGCAGCGCTGTTATCGCCATAATTTAGGTGGGCCAGAAAGGTGGGCCGTGAAGCAAGATGAGCTCGAAAGATAATCGTAGTGGGCTTGCGAATCGGCCCCTGTGCAGGTGTTTGAGGCTGGGGTTGGCCATGTATCTAGATAGGCATGTGTGTTTAAATAGTTTAGATAGAGATAGCCAAGATTCATGTCGTGGTTAGTTAGGATTGGTTAGAGAAGGTAAGTCTCCAGACTATAAATATGTACCCTGGATTATGAATAAAATAATCAATCATTCACCAACAATTCTCGGCGCATCGCCACCCCTGTTTTAGGGTTTCTCGCGTGATCGGTGCAGCATCGTTCCTACCTATCTACCTTTGTATTTCTTGTACTGAAGCATTGTTGATGCCGAGTAACAATAGTTATCTTGGCGTTTATAGAGTAGCATCGGCTCTTCCATGCTTTAATCGTGCATTGTTTGTTACCTGTAAATGTTTAGCTGTCCTCGTGCCCAATCCCGGATGTAAGGGCAGCACCTTGCTCTGTTCTTGAATAGTAGATCCAATCTGTTATGGTTAGTCTTTGTTCATCGAAGATTTAGTTTAGTATCTGCATGATTAGGCCCTTCAAACAGGTTGAATGTTTTGGCATTACGTTTGGTGGTTTATATCAACTTAAAAAGGGATCGTTCCAGGAATCAGCTCTCTGTTGGTTTTTTGGCCTCTGTTTAGTTTGTTATTTCATTACCTTCGGTATCTGTTAGGCTCAATTATGTATAGGATGTTCCGGCTATGCAGTGAAAGCTTTAACCGTCGTAGATTGGATTAGCTTAATGGTTACAGAGCAAGTTTTAATATTACCATCGGATATGCTTGCCTTATTCATATATATAGATCCGATCTGGTACTGAATACAATCGGCTCTTTACAGCCGATATCGGGAATCACTCGATGAGCCAATCACGGCTCGGACTAATGTTTATACGTGTCTGTGCATGCAGGAAACTAACATATAACACCTTCCTGATCAGGTACAAGGTCAGGTGGCACGACTAGCAACCCATACGCCAGGTCATGTGCTGGATCTCGGGCCGTTGACCGAGGGATCAGAGACCACCAGCAGTCCTGGGAGCCTCCCGACTCCTCGTGTTGCCTGTCGCCGCTTGCCGGTGGGTTTTGATCGACAACACATTCTGGCACGCTCGGTGGGACCATCTTCATCAACTACATCGACTTCTGTTGACGACGGGATGACGAGGGAGGATCCGATCACGTATGAGGAGCTACCTGCTGAGCACAAGCAGAAATACGATGACATCAAGGCTCTCTTTGAAGCCGATCTCATCGGCTCTTTCGAGAAGACTTGCCATCACGGGTTAGGTGGAAGGGGTTTTCACCTGAAGGCACTCTTGATGACGTGGATCTGTCCACCCCTTCAGAAGATCGTACCAGAGCTCTACGCCAGGAAGTGAACTACATGGTGGCCCACTCACTGCACCGACACTTCGATAGCTTGGTGAATGCTTTCGAGCGTGTTGCACTGTGCATGGTCCAGGAGATCATGAAGCATCAATACTCTCCAACGGGACCTACCTTGGGGAGTCATAAGGGAGAATTGCAATTCCAGGCTAAGCCACCACTGCCTTATGCACTCGCAGCTCTGGAGTCACATGGCTCCCCAGCCTACGTTGTCTACAAGGTGGGAGGTGACCCTGTGGATTACCAGTTCTTCAGCGAGCTGCCCAAGGAGATCCCGCATGGGTATATGTGTGCTTATATACCGGATAGCAATAATCCGGTACATTCGGTGCAGAGGGCGGCTGGAGGAGTTTCTGGGGTAGATGCTGACAAACAAGCGTAGCTAGCTACTTATGCCACCGGGCCGAGTCATGACAGTGCGCACTCGGCCCTAGGAGCGCAGACGATAGACCAGATCAGTGCCATCCTAAGAGATCAATTTGGCATTCTACCAAAGAGGAGGGCGATCGGCTATACTAAGCTGTATCCTAGTGACTATGATTTAATTCTCCTGCCGCCCAAGTATTGGCTTTCTGAGTTCACCAAGTTCAGTGGAGCGGAAGGATCTAGCTCCATCAAGCACGTGAGCCGATACTTGGTGCAACTAGGGATGATCTCGGTGTCAAATCCCTTGCGAGTAAGGTTTTCCTCGTAGTCTCTCACAGGGCCAGCCTTTGGATGGTACACATCATTAGGCCCTGATTCAATCCGCACCTGGAAGCAGCTGGAGGAGCAATTTCATATTCAATATCACTTGGAAGTTGCAGAGGCAGGAATTGCCGACTTGGCACAAGTACGATAGAAGCGTGGGGAAACCATGGCGGAATATATCCAACGCTTCAGAGAAGTAAAGAACCGATGCTACTCGACCCGTATTTCAGAGAAGGAGGCGGTCGAGTTGGCATCCTTGGGACTACTAAAGCCAATCAAGGATCTGGCTTTCCAATTGGAGTTCAATTCTTTGGCGCACTTGGTGCAAAAGTTAACAACATATGAGCAGTGCCACCCAGAACTGTACCAGGATAGGTTCAAGCGTCAAGTGACATTGATTGACACAGAAGACGCTGAGGATTCTGGGGATGATCAGGAAGTAGCAGTTGCAGAATGGACTCGGGGGGCAAATCCCGTGTCCTGTAAGCGGGTGAAACAGCAGGGACCTGCAAAAAGGTTTTGACTTCGACGTGAGTAAAGTTGAACACATATTTGATCTACTATTGAAGGAGAAGCAGTTGAAGTTACCTGAAGGCTGCAAGCTTCCTACAGCATAGGAGCTGTAGGGGAGATCATATTGCAAGTGCATCACTCTTTCACTCACAACACGAGCGACTGCAAAGAACTCCGTCGGCAGATCCAATTGGCTATTAAGCAAGGGCAATTGATCTTGGGTCAAACTGCCATGAAGGTCGACACCCAGCCCTTCTCGAGTGTGAATATGGTGGAAGGTTATGACCGGTTTGCGAGGCGACAACTAGATTTCGCACTCGACATTAACATGGCAGGGCTTGCGCCGCGCCGCCGAACCAAGAATGAAGTGGCCGATCCTTGCGATCGGCCCAAAAAGGGGAAAAGGGATATATCACGGAAGAACAAATAAGGCATGTTAGGAATCAGCGGCCAGCTTCTTCCGATCTCCTCAAAAAGTACGAGTACCAGTACCAACAACGTCTCCAACGCGAGTTGGAGGAGGAAGAGTATGAACGCTGTACTGGGAATGTTTGAAGAAGCGGGAAGACATGCGTGATCATTGACATTGCCCGTTCTTCAAGTATTGCTGGGACTCTGGCATGAGCCGATTGCCTACTACTAAGGATTGCCCGGAGTGTGGATCCTAGAAGCATGATGCAGAAGGGGTCTCGGTTTTCTAACGTTTGGGACCTATGCCATCCTAGCAAGAATAGATTCAACCACCACGAAGAAGGGTGGACTTTGAAGAAGAAGAGGATAAGTATCACCGGCCGCGCTGGTGCCCTGATGGACTTAACCGTTCCCAAAAATGTAGGGTACTGCAGCTGCGCAGCCTGGAGGAAGCCGAGGCCAGTTATCTTGAGACGCTGAGGAAGGCACGCCCGGATTTGGCGGACAAAGTCCCCTACATGCAGAAAAGGGAGTCGCGCCCTCCCAAGAAGGAGTTGTGGCCAAAATCGACAAGAGCTGATGCGAAGACGTTGGCTAATGCACATATGGTGTTTGTACTCCCCGCAGAGTTCCATGCTCGAGGCCGTGAAGAGTTATCAGTAGCCCAGCTTGACTTGGGGCCACGTCCAGTAATATTTGAGAAGCCCCGAGCAAAGAACTACAAGCATTTGAAGGCTTTATATCTCAAGGGTTACATAAACAACCAGCCTGGCAACAAGATGTTGGTCAACACAGGAGCGGCAGTTAACATAATGCCGTACTCAGTGTAGCGCCGATTGGGGCGGTCCGCTGGAGATCTGATCAAGACCAACGTCACACTGAGCGACTTCAATGGCCAAACATCAGAGGCACAAGGCATCCTTAGTGTGGATCTAACCGTTGGAAACAAGATGATCCCAACCTCTTTCTTCATCGTCAACAGCAAGAGCACATACAATGTCCTACTTGGCAGGGATTGGATCCATACCAACTACTGCATCCCTTCCACAATGCATCAATATCTAATTCAGTGGGATGGAGATGAGGTAGAGGTAGTTCATGCAGATGACTTGATCAAGATCTTGCATGCTGCCATGAGCATCTGGGACGCGGAAGACCAAGAGATGATCTCAGGGATTAGTTTGGAAGGCTGCGACCGCATTGAAGCTACAAAAAATGGGGTGAGGCTGGTCTTATCCACTGGCCCTACAGAGTAGATAAGTCACAAAGAATGAGCTGCTCTGACACACTCGGCAAGGCCGATTCCCGCGATCGGCCCCAAAAAATAAAATGTAAACTTTTAATGGCAAGTGTTTTACATAATCATAGCAGTTACAGGGAGGCCCGCTCTAGCGGCGTCCATACTTCAATTGTAAAATTTCAAAGATCAATGAAGGATATAAAGTGGCCGATCTCAACGATCGGCCAAAATTCTTTTTATTATCTTCTCTGTCCATCTCAATGATACGGGTTTACATCAGCTGACAAGCTCGAAGAAGTGGATATTGGTCCTGGGGATAAGCCACGACCAACATTTGTCAGCAAAAAGTTACGACCGTGTCTACGAGAGCTAATGATAGCTTTGCTAAAGGAGTACGCAGATTGCTTCGCCTGGGATTATACGGAAATGCCTGGGTTGGACAGGAGCATAGTCGAGCATCGGCTCCCTCTCAAGAAGGGATTTCGGCCATTTCAGCAATGAGCGCGGCAAATGAAGGCTGAAGTCCTAGTGGAGGTCAAGAAAGAGGTGGAGAAAATGCTAGAAGCAGGATTTATCAGGCCTTGCAGGTATGCCGAGTGGATTTCAAGTGTCGTACCTGTGCAAAAGAAAGATGGCCGATGGAGAGTCTGTGTGGACTTCAGAGACATTAACAGGGCTACTCCAAAGGATGAATACTCGATGCCTGTCGCGGAGACATTGATCAACGCGGCTGCTGGTCATAAGATCTTGAGTTTCATGGATGGCAACACTGGCTATAACCAGATTTCCATGGCTCCGGAGGATATAAACAAGATCGCGTTCAGAGTGCCTGGGGCAGTAGGACTGTTCGAATATGTGGTTATCACTTTCGGGTTGAAGAATGCTAGCGCTACTTATCAGCGTGCCATGAACTACATTTTCCACGACCTGATCGGCAAGCTGGTGGAAATTTATTGACAACATCATGGTGAAGTCTGCATTGGTTGAAGGGCACTTGGGGGACCTACGGCAAGTTCTGGAACGAACCAGAAGATTCGGGCTTAGGATGAATCCGAAGAAATGCGCTTTCGTCGTATCGGCCGGTCAATTTCTGGGTTTCTTGGTTCATGAAAGAGGAATCGAGATCGGCCTAAAGAGTTAAGAAGCGGTGAGATCAATGGTGCCACCTACTACGAAGAGGAAGCTCTAGCAGCTCATTGGTAAGATCAACTTTGTCAGAAGGTTTATTTCCAATCTCTTCGAGCGGATTGAGCCTTTTATGGAGTTGGTGAAAATTAAAGCCAATGATGAGTTTCGCTAGGGGGTAGAGCAGCAACGGGCATTAGAAGAGATCAAGGAGTATCTGTCAAAACCACCCGTATTAGTTTCACCCCAACAAGATAGACCATTCTATGTGTACTTATCAGTAAGTTACACCTCCATTGCTTCAGTAGTAATACAAGTGCATGACGACAAAGAAAGGGTTGTGTTCTACCTCAGCAGAAGAATGCTAGATGCGAGACAAGGTACCCTGATATTGAAAAGTTATGTCTTTGTCTGTTCTTTACATGCACAAAGCTTCATCATATCCTGCTATCAGCCGAGACAATCATCATCTGCAAATCGGATGTCATCAAGCATATGCTATTGGCTCCTGTGTTGAAAGGCCGACTTGGAAAGTGGATGTTTGCATTGTCAGAGTTTGATAGCTGATACCAACCCGCAAAGGCGGTAAAAGGGCAAGTGTTGGTGGATCTCATTGCAGAAAGGATCAATACTGACATAGCAGCACTCTCTATACGCGCATGGGCCATGTATTTCGACGGATCGGCTTGTGGAGATGGATGTGGCATAGGTATCTTGCTTGTGTCGCCATGGGGGGCAACGTATTCTTTTTCAATCAGATTGCCTACCATTTGCACCAATAATCTTGTGGAATATGAAGCAGTGCGTAAGGGTATGGAGTTGCTTCTTGAGGCCGGAGCTAAAGTAGTGGAAATTTTTGGGGATTCAAAATTGGTAATCTCTCAGCTCACAGAGGAATACAGGTGTGAGAGTGAGTCGCTCTTCCCGTTATAGGTACAATGTCAAGAGCTGATGGCCCAATTTAGGTACATAAATTTCTATTGGATACCTAGGATATGAAATTCGAAGGCCAATGATTTGGCACAGATGGCTTCGGGATACAAGGTTGTGGCAGACAGAGCCGATCTTCAGGTACACCTGTTGGAACAAGGAGACTGGAGAGCTGATATCTTCAATTATTTGAAGGATTCGGCTCGGGTGGCACCCAAGAGGATACGTTACAAGGCCATGAGATACGTCCTAATAGGAGATGACATGTTTTACGGGACTTTAGAAGGTTTGCTGCTCAAATGCTTGGGGCCGATTGAATCCAATCGGCTCTTACACGAAGTCCACGAAGGCACCTGTGGGACTCACCAATCGGCTCATAAGATGAAGTGGCTAATTAGGCGATCGGGGTATTACTAGCCCACCATGCTTGAAGATTGCTTCAAATATTATAAAGGATGTCAGGCATGTCAGAGGTTCGGAAAGATTCAGATGGTACCAGCGTCAGTAATGAACCCTATCGTCAAACTATGGCCGTTCAGAGGCTGGGGCATGGACATGATCGGCAAAAATAATCCTCCATCCAGCAAAGGCCACCAGTTTATTTTGGCTATAACAGATTACTTTACCAAGTGGGTGGAGGCAGTTCCCATAAAGTCAGTAGCATCCAAGGACATCATCAATTTTGTCAAAGAGCATATAATTCACAGGTTCGAGATTCCTCAGACCATTACAACAGATGGAGGTTCGGTCTTCATTTCAGAGGAGTTCAAGAAGTTCGCTATTGACATGGGCATCAAGCTGATTAGGTCATCTCCATATTATGCCCAAGCAAATGGACAAGCTGAAGCGTCCAATCAGAGCCTTACCAAGTTGATCAAGAGAAAGATCGATGAACATCCTAGGTGTTGGCATGAGGTTTTATCAGATGCATTGTGGGCATACCGTATTTCATGCTATGGAGCAACAAAAACTTCTCCTTATCACCTAGTGTATGGATAGGAGGTTGTATTACCATAGGAAATTACGGCCGGCTCGAGGTGCATAGAGCTCCAAAATGACTTAACAGCTGAAGAGTATGCTACTCTAATGAATGATAATACTGAGGACCTCACGGAGCTCAGACTTTGGTCACTTGAGAAGATCAAAGAAAATAACGCCAAAGTAGCCTGCGCGTACAATAAGAAAGTCAAACCAAAAGAATTCCAAGTTGGAGATCTGGTTTGGGAAGCGGTGCTACCATTGGGGACTAAAGATGCAGCGTATGGCAAATGGTCTCCAAACTGGCACGGGCCTTATAGGGTTGACCAAGTCCTATCTGGGAACACATATATGCTTGAGGAGTTAGATGGCGTCAAGTTCCCGGTGGCGGTCAACAGTCAACATCTCAAGAAGTACTTCCCAAGTATGTGGGATGATGAGCAATAAAGCCGATGCTACGCATCAGGCTATGAACCGATATGATCAGTTGGCCCGTACAAGAGGAAGCCGATGCTACGTGGGGGGATATGAGCCGACAGGACCTGATGACTCGTACAGGTGAAAGCCAATGTTACGCGTCAGGCTGGGCACAAGGAAAGAGGGCCGATACGTGCAGTCGGCCCACATATATATAAAAAAGAGAGAAGTACTTTGTACCCAACGCATTGAGTTGGTCGAATAGCCGATGTACGACCATCGACTTTAGAATCTTAATACAGTTACATGCAGGTTTATCTTACAAAGGGTGACTACAAGGAAGTGAACTGAAGGAACTCGTCGATGGCGGCAATGGCTTCAAGACAGACGCGATCAGCTTCAGCAATCACTGCTTCATCGTCCTTGTCCTCTCCTGACACTACCTGCCTACTCAAAGCACTCAGCTCTGCGAGTTCTATCTTCAGTTGGGCGGTCAAGTTTTTTGCTTCTTGTTCGGAGCTGGCAATAAGGTTCTTCTCTTCCTGGATGCGCTGCTCGGTTGCCCGGACTTTAGCCTTGAGGTCCTCTAATTCCTTCTCCAGAAGTAGAAGCCTTTGAGAGTGCATAGATGTATCGACCTTAGCATCTAGAGTCACCTTCTTCCCGTTAAGCAATCGGCACCTCTCGGCAATGTTGGCCTTCAAGGGGGCTTGAGAGCGACAAGCTTCAATTCTGTGCCGAGCCTGTTCTACCCTTGCTCGGAAGAAAGGGAGGTGCCTAGTTGGCCAGAGCTTGATCTGAAGGACTTCCGGAAGTTGAGACTTGATCTCCTCATGAATCTGCCTCACTGCGTCGGAATCCTGGACCAAGGCGTCAATCGGAGCTGATAGAAGGTCCTTCATGCAGAGAAGTTGGCTGGAGATGCCGATCGAATCTTGCTGATGATCATTGACTTCTAGTATGGTCGAGTCGACAGATGCAGGATTGAATGAAAGTAACTCCGAGAGGTTCAGACCCTGAAAGAAGACATAAGATTAAAGCAGCACAGGGAAAAGAAGATGCAAACGAGTCGGTGATAAAACACACCTGTTCTGGAGGAGGAGCAATGACAGCCGATGAAGTGATGATCGGCTCCTGAGGACGCATCTTTTCTGGAGAAGGAGTGACAGCCGATGAAGCAACGACCGGCTCTTTCAGGTGCGCTCTGTCTGGAGAAGGACCGGTAGCCGACGAGGCGACAATCGGCTCCTGCAGAGAATGACCAACATCCGATGTGGCAACGATCGGCTCCTGCAGATCCTGAAGGCCAACCGAAGCATTGACTGGTGTTGTGGGGTTCTCTGGAGTCTTCGGGATGGGGTCCTGAAGGTTGACTAAAGCGTTGACCATCGTCAAAGGATCCTCTAGGGCCTCTAGAGTTGGGTTTTCTTGGCGTGCGGGCTCTTCCCCACTAGAAATATTTATGACATCGGCCTGCAAGAAAGGAAAGATCAATCAAATCAAAATATACATGTTCAGAGGATTAATTATAAGAGGGGCGATCCAAACCTGACTAGTGATCGGAGCTTCTTGAGTGGTGGAAGATGGCCCAGCTTCCCTCCGAATTTTCCTGACAATCATCTTCCTCGCCTTAGTTTGGGCTCGAGGGGCAGCAATGTCAGAAGACTGCTTCCACTTGGGAGTTGATTTTGTGGAGCTAGGTTGGATCCGCATAATGGCCTTTGATGGAGGAGGTGCGTTTCTGCCAAAAAGAACCACCGGGGCAATCGGTGAAAACTGGAAGGTGGAGCCATCATCATTCCTGGGCTCCGGACCATCTTCCTGCTGCACAAAGAGCAAATGAAATTAGAGAAGGAATTAAGCGAAGTCAGGGGGAAAACATTGAATTGAAAGTAATACCTCTTCTTCAGGGGCTTCATACTCAGCGTGAATCTACTGCAGATCGGCCCCAGGGCTTTCCGGAAGACATGAGTCTTCCACATCGACCACCAGTTCTCGAAGTCAATGGCTGAAGAGGTGAACGATAGGTCAACAGGGATTGGGATTAGAAGATCTGAAAATAGGCTGTAGCATTTTTGGGTGGTGATGACGTCGGGCAGATCAGCTCTGTTTGTTGTCAAATGATGAAAGAAAAAGTGAGGAGGAACTTGCCCAAGGCCAAACTGCCGAGCTGCTATGATCGGCTGATAGAATTCATATCCTTGCTTGATGATCCGGTTGGAGGTGCTCATGCCGACTGGAAGGAGGCAAGGGCGGATCATGATAGAATATAGATGCCGAGTGCCGTCATCATCGGCAAAATCAGGCAATCTGAAGGTGATCGGGTTCTCAAAAATTTCAGAATCAGTGTAGGGAAGGAGATAGGATTGTTCAGGCCCCTATAGAAAATTCTAAACCAGTTTGAAGCTTGTGAGGGATTCAACTTGCTGCCAGGAAAGCTATACAAAGCCTGGCCAAAGCTGGTACATCTGATCCGTCTCCCACTCTGATCTGGAAAAGAGTTATCAGCTAAAACAGGGAAGTTTGGGATGAAGTCCTAAAAGTATAGGTGAGCCCACGATTGGATGAACCACCAGGGACCACCAGTCCTAAGTTTCTTCTAGGAAAGTAGGCTCAAGGACATCAGGTGGAGGTATCTATAGACCTCCCCAAGGAACAACTTGCCAAGGCCAACAATGTTACCTTTGGCTAGTTCATATACTAGGGGGAGATAATTCTTGGTTGGGGCAAGGGAAGGACCGCAAAATAAGAAGTGTTCCAACCAAAGATTCAGGAAGGTTGTTCCCTTTCGGTCATAGGGCCTTTGGTTTTAAGGTGCTGGTTCAGGTATGCACCCCAGTTTGTGCACTCTGTTTTGGAGGACAACTTGAATGGGACTTCGGATAGTCTGTAGGCAGAGGGGCAGGATGATGAGATGTCCAAACCAGTGATCATCACTACGTCTAGGAGGGTTGGAGTCATCGGCCCATGACCAAATAGGAAGCAGTTCAAGGCATCGGACCAAAAGTAGCCGATGGTTTTTAGGAGGTTCTCATTCTTCTCGAGAGGGGATAGAGACAAAGAGAGAGCATCGGCTATCCCTATGGTCTCCCATGTGGGCTGATAGATTTTTGCTACTCTATTATACCAGGTCACCCAGCCCTCGGGAAGATTTGGCCAGGCACGTAGGCTGTCGGCCCGGGAATCTAAATCTATGTTTTGGCTCATGAATGGAATTCGATTGACCTTGCAAGAAATCAGATCTACGGGTTTCAAGTAAGAATGAAGCCCAAGACAAAAAGAATTGGGGGAAGAAGGATGCGGCAAGAGAATATCTGAAACCTGAAGAATCCATAAAAGCCAAATAACCGGAGAAGCATCATTTAATGGTGCAAGGGATCTAGTAATTGCTGCATTAAATTAGCAAAGGTCGGAGTTTTACCTTCAGACCAAGGACACCCGCATCGGTATTCGAAGATCTCGCCATCGGAAACCCAAAGATCAAAAACGTGGGAACTGGATCTAGGGTTGGCGGCGCAAGTATGAGTTTGTGCTCTAAAGGCTTTGGTTCGGGTCTTCGCGGTTAGGGTTTATGAGCAAAAGGTTTTGGAGAATAACTTGGATTCGGGGAATCTTCAAAGATCTATTTTGGAAAGGTTCCGGATTTAAGTGGAAAATGAAATGGATTGGAGAATCGACTTAGATCTGGATCGGCATTTTAAGGAAAGAAACCGATGCGTTGCCATCGGCTCCCAAGAGATTGGTTTCTTAACGAATTGCGGTTAAAATAAAGGATTTATTTATAATGGGGAGTGAGTACAAAAGGAGGAGCCGATTGCTCCTAGAGCCGATCTATCGGCTTAATCCTACAGTCTACCACCAGTAGGCGCTGGAGACTCTGCGGCGCTTGATCAGTGGAACCGTGCTGGCATCGCTGTCGTCGCTGCTGCCATCGTCGTCACCGCCATCGTCTCCGCCACTGTCACTGCTGAAGCTGCTGCTATCTTTGGCTTCTTCATCGTCGTCGTCGTTATCATCATCCTCTGATGATCCGCCAAGGAGGTAGCCTCCTGCCACCGAGTCCTCCTTGGTTGATGAGGAATCGGCTTCTTCTTCCGAGGAGAAGAAGAAGTTTTCTTCCCAGGACGTGTCATCCTCGTCATCTTCCTCCAGCTCACCGCCGAGGAGGAGGTGGAGATCTTCGCCATCGATCAGGGACTCATCGTCCTCTGACCAGGTCTGGAAGTCCCATTCCTCTGCATCCCAGTGCAGAGGGGTGCGGACCTCGTAAGTGGCTATAGGGTCATACTCTGGAGTGGGTTCTCGGGTGGACTCGGACTCGAAGGAGATGGCGGAGGAAGCATAGGAAGAAGAAGAAGCCATTACGAGAGGAGGAGAGTTGTATCAGGTGCGGTTTCTAATGGCTAAAGGAAGGGGATGAGAGAAAGAAAACTACCGAGGGTAGGTTTATAGCGATGGAGTGGAAGATGAATCGGCAGCATGACGGTTTCCAAGGAGTTTGATGCGGAGCAGTCACATCCCCTGGAAGTCGAAGAGGCACGCCTGTACGGATTTCGGAAGTCAAAGAGGCGGGACCATGAAAAAGAGAAATGGTTTTGGAATAATTATTGCCGAAACCAGGGGGCATGTGTTATCCTCATAATTTAGGCGGGCCAGAAAGGTGGGCCGCGAAGCAAGATGGGCTTGAAAGATAATCGTAGTGGGCTTGCGAATCGGCCCCTGCGCGGGTGTTTGAGGACGGGGTTGGCCACGTATCTAGATAGGCATGTATGTTTAATGTATGTTTAAATAGTTTAGATAGAGATAGCCAAGATTCGTGTCGTAGTTAGTTAAGATTGGTTAGGGAAGGTAAGTCTCCGAACTATAAATATGTACCCTGGATTATGAATAAAACAATTAATCATTCACCAACAATTCTCGGTGCATCGCCACCCCTGTTCTAGGGTTTCTCACGTGATCGGGGAAGCATTGTTCCTGCCTATCTACCTTTGTGTTTCTCGTACTGAAGCGTTGTTGATGGCGAGTAACACTAGTTATCTTGGCGTTTATAGAGTAGCATCGGTTTTTCCATGCTTTATTCATGCATCGTTTGTTACCTGTAAACGTTTAGCTGTCCTCATGCCCGATCTCGGGTGTAAGGGCAGCACCTTGTTCTGTTCTTGTTTAGTAGATCCAATCTATTATGGTTGGTCTTCGTTCATCGAAGATTTAGTTTAATATCTGCATGATTAGGCCCTTCAAACGGGTTGAATGTTCCAGCAGTACGTTTGGTGCTTTATATCAACTTAAAAGGGGATCATTTTGGGAATCGGCTATCTGTTGGTTTTTAGGCCTCTGTTTAGATTGTTATTTCGTTACCTTCCGCATCTGTTAGGCTCAATTATGTGTAGGATGTTCCAAATATGCAGTGAAAGCTTTAACCGTCGTGGATTGGATTAGCTTAATGGTTACAGAGCAAGTTTTATATTACCATATGATATGCTTGCCTTATTCATATATATAGATCCGATCTGGTACTGAATACAATCGGCTCTTTACAGCCGATATCGGGAATCATGCGATGAGCCGATCACAGTTCGGACTAATGTTTATACGTGTCTGTGCATGCAGCAAACTAACATATAACACCTTCCTGATCAGGTACAAGGTTAGGTGGCACGCCTAGCAACCCAGACGTCAGGTCGTGTGCTGGATCTCGGGCCGTTGACCGAGGGACCGGGGCCCACCAGCAGTCCCGGGAGCCTCCCGGCTCCTCGAGTTGCTTATCGCTGTTCGCCGGTGGATTTTGACCGACAACAAGCGCCTCTGGAGGCACTATGGCAGATGGCATCAGTGTCGTCGTGTGATGGATGGGATCAACAGATTTGACTCCTTCGATTGTCC
The DNA here is from genome assembly GCF_002211085.1 of Panicum hallii. NCBI lineage: Eukaryota > Viridiplantae > Streptophyta > Magnoliopsida > Poales > Poaceae > Panicum > Panicum hallii. The sequence goes on along the minus strand of NC_038043.1, from coordinate 25,500,710 downwards.
CAGGGACATCTGTGATTGCCGCAGGCGCTGCTGCAATAGTAGGCTTTGTCATCGAGGGAAGGACAGGGTCAATGACACCCTTGACGATGGAGTAGGTGCCCTCCCCGCCGCGGTCCATTAAGCCCTGTATGCCGCCGTGTAACCCCGAAGCGCAACCGCGTGAACCAGCACTTGGGAATCTGGGTGGGCTGCTGGGGCGGGGGATCCAGGCTAGATTAGCGACGGTGGTGTCATGAACCCAGCTAGATTCCGATGAGATTGGGGCGGCGGTGGTGGCAGGTTGGATTTTTGGGGGGTCAGGCGATCAGGTGTTGTTCGATCTATTCAAAACACGCCCTCCCCCCCCCTCCCCCCACACACACATTTATTTTGTCCAGACACTTATATGATAATACAGGAAGGTAATTATAAAGAGAGAGAAGTTTCATCCTGATGAAACTAGATGTACATTGTTTTCAAAACTATGGAACCTGTTGAAATTTGCATTGGGGTTAGAGATGCGTCCAATCCCGTGGCTCACGATTAAATTATAAAACCGTGAAATGAAGTAGTGCATTGGAGCTCTGGTTTCATATATCAACTCAAATCATTTTAGATGACGTCATACTCTTAGAAACTGCGAATTAAAAATTTGTGTACCATAAAAAATCTTATTAATTAATGACACAGATATACATGTCGTAGAGGTAGACGTGTTGACGACACATTGCTTGATGACCTTTCTTGGCTTCGCATTTGACAGTTCCACATTGCTTCGTGCCCACTCGTACAAAATCGTCCATTGAAATGTAGACGACTTCAATGTTTGGCTCCGGACAAATTTTGGGCTCATTTTAAACGTGACATTTTTTGCATCGACAAGACTAATTAGCATGAAATAAACGTGACATATAAAGGTGTTAGACGGTGTTTCTCCCTTTTATTCGAATGGAAACCCACCATCAGTTATCCAGAGTCCATATGCGCGCAAATACAAATCTGGGATTCAGATAAAATTACACGCCTCTTTAAAACCAAATTAAAGGCGAATATTGCAGGATAGGCTCCATCATCCTCGTTATATTTGTAGCAGAAAATGGTTACGATTTCATGGGAGCTATAAAAAGGTAGTCGGGAAAAGTCATCTACTGTACATCTTATCTTGAAGGCTACAGTAAAATGCCTGCTTTTCAATTTTTAGTCACAACACTTGGAATGATGACAAGACGTCTCTAGTCCCTGCGGGCGTATGCGGTGATGAAGAGAGGTCCTGACCCGTTGCTATACTCTTACCAACACAAGTCAATTGGTGGTACCATCAGACCTTGTAAAGGGGCCGTGTACAACCACGCTATGAAAAACAATAACGTACGTGGGCTGCTCCTCTGCTGCTGGCTGCTACATGGATCACGTTCTCATATCAACACGTTATAGGTGCGGTCCGAGCTTCCGTAGTGTAGTAGTACATTTGAATTTTGTCAAACTGAAAAGCTCAGTCTTAGTTGTTTGAGACTCTTCATGGTATGATTAGGGCCTTAAGTTAAGTTAATGTTTTTCGACTATTTTTATATTTGGATAAATTAATTGTTAAAAATTAAATCATTTGAATTTCCCAGAAGAAAGAAAACCACTCTAGTTGTTTGAAACCCTGTAAATCTTCTACCGGTACTTACTGATGAAAGAAACATATTTTGTACTAATTTTCTGAAACCAAGTAATCTTCTTGTTTAATTTTTCTTTTCTTCAGGTGAGTATAATATTGTTTAATGTTTATACGCGCTTTGGAATGAACATTTAATATGAGCACTTTCAGATAACTATGAGTTTTCTAAGACAGAAATATCTGACTCTATGTATGTACTGATGTTAAGAACGAACTGAAGTCCATCATTAACTTCAAAAAAATTTAACAAGAACGAACTGAAGTCCTACAAATGCTTTGGAAGTACTTTCTCCGTCCCAAAATACAAGTCATTCTAGAAATTGTAGAACAAATTAACAAGAAGGTAAATTGACCATATTTACCCCTATTTATTACCCATATTTGGTAGTAATTGATTCTTACATGCACATAAAATGATTTATTTTCTAGAACAAATTTTGAATCCTAGAATGACTTGTTTTTAGATGGAGAGAGTATATCATAATTTATTTTGATGACTTTACATACCCACCTACATCCGTTATATTTACTAGGGGAAAAAATAGATAGCCACCTAACTTTCAGGCTACAATTACAGAAGTCAATGTAAACAAAGAATTCTACACAGGTACGCGCAAAAAGTTTCTGCGAAGAACGATGCATTTTCTTCTTGGGCGGCTGATTAACTTTGACGGCTTTGAATTCTGATCAGCAAGAATAAAAAGACAGCGGAGACAATATGAAAAAAGAAGGATGACTAGATTAAGGCGTGCTTGTTTTGGTTTCAAAATATTCCTTGCCAAAACTAAGATGAGCCCACAAAAAAGATATGTACTGGGACTGAGGACGAAAACTCGGACGTGATCGGGATCATTAGGGTGTCGCGAAAAGGATCAGGCGCGAGATAACCATATGGTCCTCGGAATGGAGGTTTGAAATGAATCGGTGCTCGTTGCCTAAGAAGGGGAGGGGTACAATAAATTAGGCCAACTTAAAATTTTAATCTATAGCTTCAACTAGTTTGCACAAAATATAAATTAGAACATGATATCTAGATGTGCAACTACGGTTCAACTAGAGTGAAATCCTCATCTCAAAATAAGTTTTGCAATCTATAACCAATCCTAACAAGATACTGTACTAAGAAAGTAAAGGCACACAAGTTGATAGAAAAATGCGGAAACATCAAGGAAAAGATGAGGGGAACCAAACTCTTGATATGATGATTTATCCCGTGGTATCAGTAGGCACAAAACCACTACTAGTCTAAGTTGTTGAAGCACTCACTAGAGTATTGCTTCCCAGTCATCAAATCTCTTCCGGAACACCCCTTGACCTGCCATAGAGCCTCGGCCACTAAGATTCACGCCAAGTTTCCCGATCACCTTGATGCCGCCTTCGGCAAGAAGCTTCCCACGAAGGAGGGGTATCCTCGTTCCCTGCACAAAGCTATTGTCGCTGTTCCTATTGACGCCCATTGAAACACATCGTGACCGTCAATTTCTCGAGGATAAAATATAGATTTTCACCATGTTCCACCATGTTCCAAACATATTTTTTAAAACTAATCAAGTTCCACAAGTTTTAGGTTAGTTGTGATTGCAGGAGTACGTGGCATAAAATTCAGGCAAAAAAAGGGAAAATCCCAGGCCGACTGGCCTCACTTAGGCTGGCCAGCCTAACACCTCCACCAAATGCCACGTCACTGATCCAGGGTGGAGAAAACACATTCAGTTATCCCTGAGCCGTAAAACCAACATCGGTTTGATCAAATGGACCGAAAGACCTAGCACTTGGATTGAAGGGCCCACACACCAGAAAACCGAGTGCAACTATCAGCAATGCCGGTTGTGGGCAAGTAATCAAGGCCGTTGAAGACCGATGGCAGTTGATCTGACGACCTAGGATAAAGTCCCAGGCTGACGGGCCTCAAAGTTACGCCACTTCTCTAACTATTTCACCGACCTCTTCCTCATCACCTCCACACTATAAATAGAGGGGCATCCATCACTTGTGAACACACAAGAAGGAGTTCTCTTCTCTCATTTCACTTTACAGAGTTAGGTTTAGTAGTCTGGGAGGTAGAGTTGAGTCGAGCTTATCTCGGAATTCCGGAGTCGTCATCGAAAGTCTGGTATAACTCTTGTAACATTTTATCAATATAATTTATCTTCTTTATCTTTTCCGAGTCAGCTTTACTTTCTGCATTTATTTTTTTTCAAGTGATACAGCTTGTTTGCGGAAGTACCTTTCCTCTAGCTTAGGCTTTGTTATCTTTCTTGTTTATCGGGATCTTACCTTGCGGGACTAGGGAGCTCAAGTTAGTTCCCTAGGTTGAGGGGGATTTCTTATGAAGACATAAAATGAAATCCTAACACCAAGTACAGATGTGGTGTCTATGCTTAGTGTTAGCTTGAATGTGTGTTCCACCCCATGGAACAGTGTGGTAGACGGCAAGTGGTGACAGCTCTGTCCATCCCTTGTAGTGGACCACGTTCATGTGTTCTCATAGTAGTAGTTGTTGTTTGCCGTTGGACTCCCCTCTCACCACTTTCTGCGGTCCTTCCTCTCTCTGGGTGCCGAAGTAAGCTCTAGGTTCCCGATAAATATTTAGAAGCAAGGTTTAGTCTAGTGAGGCTAGCTCGTTAGTTTAGAAGTGCTTTAGGAGTCTTTCTCGCTTGTTGTCCTCCCAGCTGCTTACCACTGTAAGGTTTAGAGTCTCCTGTGCCAGACGGTCATCACTTGGCTATTATCTTATCTTATCTTATCTGGCTTGCCCCTGCTACTTAGTCGGTTGATATCTCTAATAAGGTTTGTCATTCAATTCTTCGATACTCTTTATCTATAGTGCTTCCCCGAGGAAATTTACGATACCCTGGAATACTCCAAGGTGAAGTGCTACATCGGTAATTCTATGCGCTTGCGGAAGATAAATCTATTGGGCATAAGAAATGCCAACATCTCCACACAAAGACGAGGGTTGATGACTTGCCGGCGAGCTACCAAGACTCCAAGGGGCCGCCACACGAAGATTACAGTGGTGGTTCACTCTAGAACCATGCACAAGGTAGCAACACCTTGCGCTCTCACTCTCACTAGGCCTATTCTAGCACTAACACTCTCAAAACAAGTGCTAAAGCCTACGGATGTGATCAATTAGCTCTATGAATGGCTTTGAGGTTTTCTTCAGTGTGTATGTGCTTCTCCTGAACTCCAGCAACTGCAAATAACCTAGGTGAAGTGTTTATATAGGCTAGAGAACCAGCCATAGCCGTTGCCAACAACTTTCTCAAAAAGGTTTAATGCGTCAGTTAAACCGGTCACACTAAACTTGCCTTGTAGCTGTTGAATTCTAAAGGCCTGCTTTTGCTGATGTCTTTGCAGTGATGCCTTGCAACGATGGGTGCCGGTTTAGCCGGTGCTGAAGACTTCAGTCCAAAAACCTTCTGGAGCCAAAACGTACTTACTGAGTAACCACAGCATGCTTGCACCGACGCCTTCTTATGCACCGTTGGTTCAACCAGAGCTGCAGCATATTCTGATTAAAACCTTCTGGAGCTTATGTGCATGTCACCGGGCCAACTGGGAATTGCACCGACGCTTACTGTCCACAGCGTCGGTTTAACTGGTGCTACTGGGCTTTTCTTCACCTGATTGCTGTAGCAATTCAGGGTTGCACCGACCCATTCATTTTTTATGCCGTCGGTTTAACCGACACATTCATTCATGCTGAACCTTGTCCAATTCCTCTCAACTGTCATTTGGACACCCCAAATAAATTTTCTCCTACAATATTGGGCTTACAAACTTGTTAGTCCTATTGATTATGTTGTCACTTAATCACCAAAATTACAATAATGGTCTAATGGGGCCATGTTTCTTACAAGGTCCTAGCGTGCAAATTAGCGCTAGTGCAGGTGGAAGTCAGCATGTAGGAAAAGGTCAAGTTGATGACAGGAGACAAGCCAAGGAGTTGTTTGTAAACGGCATAGCCAAATTAGGTTGCCGGTCCTCATATATATATATGTATATATATATATATGTATATATGTATATATGTATATATATGTATATATATACATATATATATATGTGTGTGTGCAAGCATGATTACATGATGTACAATACCGACTGGAATACAAGTCCTAGAAGTCCTATACGGACAACAGGTCCTAGCTAGTTACCACTAGAAAGATAGAGTTTGACTCTAGTACGTGAGGTATTTCTACATCTCCCCTCAATCACAACTTACACAAGTTGAGATTGTTGCAAAATTCATGCAATGATCTATAGTTTGGGCCTTGGTAAAACCGTCTGCTACTTGATCATGAGTGGGGATGATCCTGATATCAAGTAGTTTCTGTGCAACTCTTTCTCGCACAATGTAACACCCTAATGTAAATTTTCTAATTTTTAATGAATTTATTTTGGCTTAAATAAAATTTCTAAGGTTTTTCTTGATTTATCTTGCATTTATACTAATTTTATATCACAAGTAATTAAAACTTACTTTAGGGTCAACATGTTTGTGCATTCATGCTGGTGCATCTATTTTGTTTATTTGAATAGTTGAGTTTAAATTCAAATCTCATTTGAATTCAAATAGAATTGAGTTAGTTTGAAAAAGAACAGAAAAGGAGAGAGAAAAAGGAGAGGTCAGCCCTGCAGCCTCCTTTCTTTTCGTTTCCCCGCGGCCCACCTTCCCTCCCGCGGCCCAGCACGCACCCGAGGCCCAGCTTCCTCAGCGCCAGCCCGCACGCCTGCTCTCTCTCTCTCTCTGACAGCCAGGGCCCGCCTGTCGGCGCTCCTTCTTCCCCCCTTTCTTTCTTCCTCCTCACGCCCGATCTCCTCTGTTCCTTCTCCGCCGCCGCTCCCTCTGCTCTTGGGCCCTCCCCTCCGCCCCGCGCTCGGATTAGATCGAGCCGCAACAACCCCGCGAGAAGCGGAGGCTTCGTTGTTCGGGTGACCCGCACGCCGAGCCTGCCCAGCCCCTCCTCTTATCCACAGCCGCCGCTTGGGCCTACCCTAATCCGCAGCAGCCTCCCAGCGTGCCCTGAGCCTCTGCACCGCACGCCATCGCTCGGATTGGAAGGCGCCACCACCGTTGATCCGCCGACGGTAAGTGCCCCGCCGCAATACGATTCCTCGCCGCCGGTGCGTCTCAGACCTCCTTAACCCCATGGCCACCTCCACAGGAGCTCCCCGGACCGATCCCCGCAACCTAGAGGCCCCAATCACCTTTGCAGCAGCCCTCCCCGCGAGCGCCGCCCGTTTCCGCCGCTCGGCCCTCGTCGCCGACCAGCTTGCGCCGCTCCTCCGACCCGTTCAGGCCCTCGGTGAGCACCACATCATCCTCCTGGTCGTCTTGCGCTAGATGTCATGGACCAACGTTCGCTCTTGTGGCCGGAACGCAGGCGCCGGCGAGGCGCCGCCATGCCGATCCGCCCCCGTCGTCGTGCACGCCGCCTGAGCCCTCCTCGAGCCCCGTCTTAGCCCCGGGTGGATCACGCGTGACGCGCTGATCATGCCCGACCCAATGCCCGGTCAATTTGACCCCTGGAGCACCGTTTAGGGTGAAGTCCTGTGAGCCGAGCCGCGCGCCGCCGCAGAAGATGGTCTTCGGGACCCAGCGCCACCACCCCTGCAGCCCAAACCCCCGAGCATCCGATCTGTAACGAGCGGCCAGGATTAGATCATGACCGAGCAGACTCGGGCCACCCGATCGAGATCCAGCGGTCCGAAGCCAAAAATACCGGTTCACTCTGGTAATCTTGTTAAAGAGCCCCTGAGTTTTCCAAAAATCAAACCGCAGTCCACCCTAGTTCAAAAATAATTCCAGTTAGGTCCTGTTTTTAAGGTTTAGACCCCTGGATTCTTTAGGAATAGGACCCGCCGTCCCTCTCCTATGTTTTCATGGGTTAGACCCTGCGTCTAGGGTTTAATTATGTTTAGACCCTCGGTTTTAGCACAGAAGCCCTTAGAATATTCTATTTTCTTACAGTTAAGTCCCTGGATCCTGTTTTAACCCTAGTTTTCGCGTCTTAGCTCCGTTTTAGGTGGTTTTCATGCTCACGCGATCATTGTAACGCGTAGAATAGTTTTAGCTTAGTTTTGTGTGCTATTTTACTGTATTGTTGTACTGTTTCTTATCTTTTGCCACTGTTTGCATGTGTGTGCATGTGTGGACCATGTTTTGGACGTTTCGTTCGTGAGTAGAAGTTGAGCCACCGGAAGAGTACCAGGAGCTACCTTCTTCAAAGCCCTTTGAGCAGCAGCAGGAGAACTTTGAGGAAGGCAAGTATAACATAAACATCCTATCACTTTTAAATACAATTGCATACTGCATTTTAATGCTGTATGCCTATAAGGATTTCCTAGCCACATTTATCCTTTATATAAATACCTTGGGTTGCATTTTGGTTAGTTGTCCTAGGTGCTGCGCTCTCACATATAATGGTCCTTTTTAATTAAATTTGATTAATGGTATATGCAACTTGATTCTGAGAGTGGCCCTCTGTGCTGTGTGCTTGAGCGGTTCACGTCTCGTTAAAAGATGTTTTTATAGAAACATGGTTTAGGGGGCCAGCACGGTGCTTAGTGGTTGGTTGGCCACTCTCCATAAGGACCGGTTTATAGAGCGACAACCTGGGACAACCGCACAACCACAAGACTGGAATGGGACAGTCTTTACTTACTAATTAGGTCATTTTGGTTTGGGAGTAACTTACCTGCGGGGCAAGAGGGGTGGTAAGCTCAATGGTCCCTGCTCCTCCGGCTTGGTCTGTGCTGTGTGCTTGTACCCCCGTGAGGTGGGCCCCATCATCGCTGATCCAGAAACCTTAGCGGTTACACCTTACTAACGTGATCCTTTGTAACGGTCTCGTAGTGTGCTTGCTAGTCATCTCACCTAAGGAAGTGTGATGAACAACTAGCGTAGCTCACGACTTGTGGGTAAAGTTGTGCAACCTCTCGAGAGTGTAAAACTGGTATACTAGTCATGCTCACAGTCATGAACGGCCCAGATCCTCCGTCTAATTAGCGAGGTTTACCTTGGGTGGATTGGCTTAGTTTTCAGTAGTCTCATGATTAATTTTGATTAATTATTATGTAACTGGGGTTATGGTAATCCATCCACTTGTAGTAAATAGCTTCAATAAAATTTGCCAAGATTAAAAGCTACTGCAGTTGAGTCAGCTAAACTTGGAGCCTCATAATTCGTGTTATACTTGTTGAGTACAAGTTGTGTACTCACACTTGCCTTCTCTACTCTTCTGTTCTCTCTTGGATATCTTCGATTGCTGCTCAGTGCCAGGCGATGTGGAGAACTACATCAGCAGACTCGACGATTTCTAAGCGTTGTCTCCCAGCCGACGTCCCTGTGGCGCCCTATTCTTCATGTATTTATTTTATGCTTCCGCATTCCTTGAACTGATTCTTGATTCAATTGTAATAAAGATATTCATTTATAATTTATACGCTTTTGTTTCGAGATACGTGTTGTGATATCTTGATGGTTCTGTTGTATATATGCGTGACTTGATCCTGGCGCATATATGATTGCTCGGTTTATGTTTTTTATAAATCGGGTGTGATAGAATTGGTATCAGAGCCGTGTCGACTGTAGGACAAAGCCTAGATAGAAATGATCGAGTCTAAGGACTTCTTTTCTCTTGCCTTGCTTCCGCAAAACTCAAACATTCATTTCTGCTTCTATTCCTTGAGCTCTAAACCTCAACTTGCTCACCCTCTCTGTATTTTCTGAGAATTAGTCTATCCCCCGTAGGCGTTGGTCTGCAATTTTTCGGTTTGTCTTCATAAGTCTAGGATGCCTTGCAAAAGAAAAATACGCCAGAGCGCCTGTTTGTTTTAGTCGAGTGGAGTGATAAACTCGGCTAAGATGTGAATATTGAATGTTTGTGATTGTGCAAAATGTTTGATTTGGATCTTTGGTTGAGTGCATAGTCTAGTAGTTAAACTTGTTCATGCAAATCGACTTTAACGCAGATTTGAATTAAATAATAAAAATTGAGTTAGATCGTTGGGGGTAAAACCGTACACTCTTTACTCTCTACTTTACCCTGCTAGAGTTTTCTTTCCCGAATCATATAATATCTGTCTCTTATGAATTTTGTTCTGCTGCAAACAGATGGTGAACACTAGGAGCACCGGCACCGGTTCTGGCCAGCAGGGGCAGAACAACCAGGGTACCGACCAGCCGCTGCCGATGCCTCCACCTCTGACTCCGGAGCAGTTCTTCCAGCTCCAGATGCAGATGATGGCCACCCTGAACAACACTGTTCAGACTCTGCAGCAGATCCATGCTCAGCTGCCACCTCCTCGACCACAGCAGCCCCGCGACAGGCGCGCGGACTTCCTGAGGGGTCACCCACCGACGTTCTCCCATGCGGCTGATCCACTCCAGGCTGACGATTGGCTTCGCTCGGTGGAACGCTAGTCGGATGTCGCTCAGTGCGATGACAGGGAGTGAGTTCTGTACGCAGCAGGGCAGCTGCGAGGCTCAGCTCTCGATTGGTGGGAGTCCTATCCATCCCAGGACCGCTACGTCCTCACTTGGGTCTAGTTCCGGGAGCGTTTCAGGAACCACCACATCCCTGTTGGAGTGATGAAGATGAAGCACAAGGAGTTCGTTGCGCTTAAGTAGGTAAATTAGAGTAAAATCTTTCCACAATTCCTTTCTGAACTCAAGCCCACCCTTGTTTATCTTCTTGAAATTGGAAATGCTGAGTAATTTCCATTCTCTTTTTTGGTGCTTATCATTTCAGGGAGCTATGACGGTGACCGAGTACCGTGATCGTTTCCTCCAGCTCGCTCGCTACGCCTCCTCTGAGGTCGCCAATGATGGCGATAAGTAGGAGCGCTTCAGGGAGGGACTAGATGATCACCTGGAGTACGCACTCATGAACCACCGTTTCGACAACTTCAACCATCTGGTTGACTCTGCCCTCAACACCGAGCGCAAACGCCGGGAGATTGAGGACAAGAAGAGGAAGATGGCTCCTGCTGCGACTGGCAGCAACACTCGGCCTCGGTACCAGTACCACCAGCAGCAGCAGATGCCATCTCCATAATACCAGCAGTGACAGCAGCAGTACCCACCTCGTCCTCAGCAGCAGCAGGCGGGACAGGGCCAGAGGCTTCCAGTGCCTCCGGCACGCTCTGCTCCACCAGCTCCACCAGCTCCGCGGCAGGGAGTGCCTACTCCTCCTGATGGACAGCAGGCTCCAGCATTCCCATGGGCATGCTATCACTGTGGCGAGCAGGGACACTACGCCAATGTTTGTCCCCGGAAGGCGCAGTATGGACAGCAGGGATGCCCAGCTCAGCCCAAGGCGCCATCCAAGGGCAGGGTGAACCACGTGACCGGCCGAGTCAGCGGCCGAGGCTCCCGACGTGGTTATTGGTACGTTCATGGTCAATACCCACCCTGCTACAGTGCTTTTTGATACTGGTGCCACGCATTCCTTCATTACTCGGTCTTTTGTCGAGCATCATGGCATTCATACTAGCATGGAGAGGTGCATGTTAGTATCTTCACCGGGAGGGCAGATAAGGTCTCATATCTTCTGTCCTAGAGTCAGTGTTGTTATAAGGGGGGTAGAGTTCAGTGCAAATTTGATGGTGCTAGACACCAAGGGTATAGATGTGATTTTAGGAATGGAGACCCTTGTTAGATGGGGTGTCAAGATTGATTGTGCTTAGAGGTCACAGTCAGTGCTTCGGAGCCTTCTGGAATTCTTTGTCAGATGGAGGCTAGACCCACGGATGGTATTCGCGTGGTGTCTGAATTCCTGGATGTCTTTCCGGATGATTTGCCAGGTATGCCGCCTGATCGCGACATTGAGTTTTCTATTGATCTCTTGCCTGGCACAGCTCCTATTGCTAAGTGGCCCTATCGTATGGCACCCATTGAGCATGAGGAAGATAAGAAGACTGTCGACGAGTTGCTAGCCAAGGGTATATTCGTTGTAGTTTCTCTCCTTGGGCTTTTCCTATATTGCTTGTAGAGAAGAAGGATGGAGTAAAGAGAATGTGCGTCGATTATCGGGATCTGAATGCAGTCACCATCAAGAACAAGCATCCATTGCCTCGTATTGAGGATCTCTTTGATCAGCTTCAGGGTGCTTGTGTATTCTCGAAGATTGATCTGCGTTCGGGTTATCACCAGCTGAAGATTCGTCCCGAGGATATCCCGAAGACGGCATTCACTTGCAATTATGGGCTATACGAGTATACTGTCATGTCCTTTGGCTTGACCAATGCCCCGGCTTTCTTCATGCATCTGATGAACAAGGTTTTCATGGATTATCTGGACACCTTTGTGGTGATATTCATTGATGATATCCTGGTATATTCCAAGTCAGAGGTAGAGCATGAGAAACATCTGAGGCTTGTGTTGCAGAGGCTCAGAGAGCACAAGCTGTATGCCAAGCTCAGCAAGTGCGAATTCTGGATTGACGAGGTTCCATTCCTCGGTCATGTCATCTCCAAGGGAGGAATTGCTATGGACCCTGGAAAGGTGAAGGATGTGCTTGACTGGGTGGTACCGCAGACAGTGAAGGAAGTCCGCTCTTTTCTGGGCTTAGCAGGATATTATCGGAGGTTCATTAAGAATTTCTCTAAGATTGCGAAGCCTTTGACTTCCTTGCTAGAGAAGGGTGTGGATTTCTCTTAGACTGATGAGCGTCAGAAGGCCTTCGAGGAGCTGAAGAAGAGGTTGACTACGGCGCCAGTCCTTACCCTGCCAGACTAGAGCAAGAGGTTCACAGTGTATTGTGATGCTTCGAGGGATGGTCTTGGTTGCGTCCTGATGCAGGAAGGCAGAGTAATCGCTTATGCCTCGTGGCAGTTGCGCCGGCACGAGCTGAATTATCCCACTCATGATCTAGAGTTAGCCGCGGTTGTGCATGCTCTGAAGATATGGAGGCATTACTTGTTTGGGTAGAGGTGTGACATTTACACTGATCACAAGAGCCTTAAGTACATTTTCACTCAGAGTGAGCTGAACATGCGGCAGAGAAGATGGCTAGAGTTGGTCAAGGATTATGACCTGGAAATTCACTATCATCCGGGCAAGGCCAATGTTGTAGCAGATGCTCTGAGCAGGAAGAGCTATGTTAACATAGCCGTGGCTTTTCAGATGCCTCAGGAGTTATGCGAGGAGTTTGAGCAGTTAAGTCTGGGTTTCTTGCATCACACCTCGGGTACATCATTCGAGGCAGAACCTACTCTAGAGGCAGAGATCAGGCAGCATCAGAAAGAAGATAAGAAGCTGCAGGAGATTCGTGAACTGCTCAAGATTGGCAAAGCACCTCATTTTAGAGAGGATGATCAGGGTACCTTGTGGTACAAGGGTCGGACATGTGTGCCAGATGTAGAGGATCTCAGGAAGCTAATCTTGAGAGAGGCTTATGATACCGCGTATTCCATTCATTCGGGCAGCACGAAGATGTATTATGACCTCAAGGAACGATTCTGGTGGTATGGAATGAAGCGTTCTGTTGAGGAGTACGTGGCTATCTGTGACACTTGTCATCGTGTCAAGGCAGAGCATCAGAGACCAGCAGGTCTATTGCAGCCATTGAAGATTCCAGAGTGGAAATGGGAGGAGATCACTATGGACTTCATTGTGGGATTGCCTCGTACTCAGAAAGGGTACAACTCTATATGGGTAGTAGTGGATCGGTTGATGAAGGTTGCCCACTTCATCCCGGTGAATACTACTTACTCTGGTGCCAGACTCGCAGAGTTGTACATCTCCAGGATCGTCTGTCTGCATGGTGTTCCGAAGAAGATCATATCTGACAAAGGATCTCAGTTCACTTCACGGTTCTGGGAGCAGTTGCATGATTCATTGGATACGAAGCTGCGTTTCAGCACCGCTTATCATCCTTAGACAGATGGTCAGACAGAGAGAACCAACCAAGTGTTGGAGGATATGCTTCGAGCCTGCACTATTCAGTATGGTACCAGCTGGGATAAATGTCTGCCGTTTGCAAAGTTCTCGTATAACAATAGTTATCAGGCCAGCCTGAAGAAGTCTCCCTTCGAGGCCTTGTACGGTCGGAAGTGCAGAACTCCGCTGTATTGGGATCAGATTGGCGAGAGGCAGGTTTTGGTCCGGATATTGTTGAGGAGGCAGAACAGTTGGTGCAGCAGGTACGAGAGAATCTGAGGGTCGCACAGACTCGTCAGAAGAGCTACGCAGATGTTCGTCGTCGAGATCTGACCTTTGCAGTGGGTGATCATGTGTACCTGAAGGTCTCGCCGATGAGAGGAATCCACAGGTTTAACGTGAGAGGGAAGCTAGCCCCTCGATACATCGGTCCATTCAAGGTGTTGGAACGGAAAGGTAAAGTAGCATACCGCTTGGAGTTGCCTCCCAACCTCTCGGGAGTGCATGATGTGTTCCATGTCTCCTAGCTGAAGAAGTGCTTGAGGGTGCCAGAAGAACAAGCGCCGCTGGAAGGGTTAGACGTGCAGGACGATCTGACCTACAAAGAACATCCGGTGAAGACTCTGGAGACATCTGAGAGAGTTACCAGAAACAAGAAGATCAAGATGTGCCGTGTTCAGTGGAGTCATCACACGGAGGATGAGGCTACCTGGGAGCGAGAAGATGAGCTAAGGAAGACATATCCCGATCTTCTTGCTAGCTAGCCTATTCGAATCGTGGAACGAGATTCCTGTAAGGGGGGTAGGTTTGTAACACCCTAATGTAAATTTTCTAATTTTTAATGAATTTATTTTGGATTAAATAAAATTTCTAAGGTTTTTCTTGATTTATCTTGCATTTATACTAATTTTATATCACAAGTAATTAAAACTTACTTTAGGGTCAACATGTTTGTGCATTCATGCTGGTGCATCTATTTTGTTTGTTTGAATAGTTGAGTTTGAATTCAAATCTCATTTGAATTCAAATAATATTGAGTTAGTTTGAAAAAGAACAGAAAAGGAGAGAGAAAAAGGAGAGGTCAGCCCAGCAGCCCACCTGCAGCCTCCTTTCTTTTCCTTTCCCCGTGGCCCACCTTCCCTCCCGCGGCCCAGCACGCACCCGAGGCCCCGCTTCCTCAGCGCCAGCCCGCACACCTGCTCTCTCTGACAGCCAGGGCCCGCTTGTCGGCGCTGCTTCTTCCCCCCTTTCTTTCTTCCTCCTCACTCCCGACCTCCTCTGTTCCTTCTCCGCCGCCGCTCCCTCTGCTCTTAGGCCCTCCCCTCCACGCCGTGCTCTGCCCGGGTCCGCACGCCAGCCTCCCCCACGCCTAGGCCCTTCTAGAAGCGTGCCCCACGCTCGGATTAGATCGAGCCGCAACAACCCCGCGAGAAAAGGAGGCTTCGTTGTCCGGGTGACCCGCACGCCGAGCCTGCCCAACCCCGTCCTCTTATCCATGGCCGCTACTTGGGCCTACCCTAATCCGCAGCAGCCTCCCAGCGCACCCCGAGCCTCTGCACCGCACGCCATCGCTCGGATTGGAAGGCGCCACCGCCGTTGATCCGCCGACGGTAAGTGCCCCGCTGCAATGCGATTCCTCACCGCCGGTGCGTCTCGGGCCTCCTTAACCCGCTGGCCACCTCCACAGGACCTCCCTGGACTAATCCCCACAACCCAGAGGCCCCGATCACCTCTGCAGCAGCCCTCCCCGCGAGCGCCGCCCATTTCTGCCGCTCGGCCCTGCGCCGCTCCTCCGACCCGTTCAGGCCCTCGGTGAGCACCACATCATCCTCCTGGTCGTCTTGCGCTAGATGTCATGGACCAAGGTTCGCTCTTGTGGCCGGAACGCGCGCGCCGGCGATGCACCGCCATGCCGATCCGCCCCCGTCGTCGTGCGTGCCGCCTGAGCCCTCCCCGAGCCCCGCCTTAGCCCCGGGTGGATCACGCGTGACGCGCTGATCATGCCCGAGCCAATGCCCGGTCAATTTGACCCCCGGAGCACCGTTTAGGGTGAAGTCCGGTGAGCCGAGCCGCGCGCCGCCGCAGAAGATGGTCTCCGGCGACCCAGCGCCGCCACCCCTGCAGCCCAAACCCCCGAGCGTCCGATCTGTAACGAGCGGCCAGGATTAGATCATGACCGAGTAGACCCGGGCCACCCGATCGAGATCCAGCAGTCCGAAGCCAAAGATACCGGTTCGCTATGGTAATCTTGTTAAAGAGCCCCTGAGTTTTCCAAAAATCAACCCGCAGTCCACCCTAGTTAAAAAATAATTCCAGTTAGGTCCTATTTTTAAGGTTTAGACCCCTGGATTCTTTAGGAATAGGACCCGCCATCCCTCTCCTGTGTTTTCACGGGTTAGACCCTGCCTCTAGGGTTTAATTATGTTTAGACCCTCGGTTTTAGCACAGAAGCCCTTAGAATATTCTGTTTTCTTATAGTTAAGTCCCTAGATCCTGTTTTAACCCTAGTTGTCGCGTCTTAGCTCCGTTTTAGGTGGTTTTTGCACTCACGCGATTGTTGTAATACGTAGAATAGTTTTAGCTTAGTTTTGTGTGCTATTTAACTGTATTGTTGTACTGTTTCTTATCTTTTGCCATTGTTTGCATGTGTGTGCATGTGTGGACCATGTTTTGGACGTTTCGTTCGTGAGTAGACATTGTGTGGCAGAAGCACCCTGAATTATACCGGCTCAAGTACGCGAGTCCATTCCAGAGGGCTCCAACGTACTTCAAACGGTATAATCCCTTGGCCTGTCGGGTAGTGTCCCGATAAACCACCGATACAGGATCAAATAAGGTTACCTCACACGAAGGTGAGTCCAGAGATACGATGACCATCAAATTTTACATCACAAGCACTTATATTACAAAAGTCTTCAGAGTAGTACAATTTCTGATCTGATAGAAGTTATTACAACCCAGTTAAACATTCTAGTTTACAGCAGCGGAAATTCAAAGTACGATAACTATACACGTCGCCAGTACTGACATCATGCTAAGCCAGGGCATGACATCACTCGTTAGGGTTGGTGTTGGCCGGTGACGGGTCCCACTCCACGGACCAACCATCAGGCAAAGCATAGGGCCAAGGCATCGGAAGAGTAGGGTCTTCAGGGGTAGGACCTGAAATAGATTCATAGTGCAAGACTGAGTACTCTAATACTCAGCAAGACTTACCCGGTACTGGGTATACTTAGCCCATAACTAGACCATGTAGGCTTTGCAAAAGTTCTGGGTTTATCTTTTGCTGAAAAGCAACAAAGAGTAGGTCCTTATTTTATATTTTAGCTTTTAGGTTCTAGTTCTTTTAAACCATTCTAGGTAAGCACTTATAACTACTCAAGCAAGGTAGAGTCTTTTAAGCATACATCAGCATTACTTATGAACACATTGCTCTTGTTACTCTATGTGGCAAAAGAGTTAAGCAGTCTCAATCTCCGTGAGAAATGGATGATTCTGAATCGAATTTCAATCCTTGCAAGGTAAACCTAACTCACACGCTTGGAACACCAACAGGTTGTTCCAAAGCAACCGTTTGCCTTTCATTTCGGGTCGTGGAACAAAGCCACCACAAGCGACTGCTGGACCATTCGCACATCCAATGTGCAGAACATACGTCTGTAGCGCGACTACATGACCGTATTCCCATCTGCTCTGCAGAACATACTCCCACAGTCGGTGCGTGTAAATATAAAAGAAAAGTCGAGTGGTGGGGGACGAGTCCACTTGCCGGGCCGATTGGTTACTAGGCTTACCGCTTACCATATTTCGCGGCATGTGGCTAGTACTTTCAAACGCTTAACTGCCACTACCACACACTGCGACCTTAACCAAATTCATCAACACAGACTGTAACACCCTAATTTTGCAAAGTACAAAATAATTTGAATGGCATGATAGGTTAAAGGGTTACATGATTTTAATAAGCAATTCCCTTAAAAAAATATATAAAATAAATGTAGGAAAATATATATGTCATGTGCATTCATGCTCTTTGCATTGTTTTCTTGGTTGTAGTATATTTGGATTAAAGTTGAGTTCAAATTTCAGTTCAAATTCAAAAAACCTTTTGATTTTTGTTTGATCTTCTCTCTTTTCCCTCTCTTTTTCCCCCTTTGGGCCCAGCCCAGCCCGGCTGGCCACCTCCCCTCCCTCCTTTCCCCTGCAGCGCGGCCCGCTTTCCCCCTGGCCGGCCCAGCCGCGGCCTCTCTCCTCCCTTCTCTCTCTCCTCCCGCAAGCCGCTTCCCCCTCCCCGGCCCAGCTCGCTCCCGTCCCCGCTCTCTCCCTTCTCTCCCTCTCTCTGGCGCTGACAGGCGGGGCCCGCCTGTCAGGCCCGTCTTCCCCACCGCACCGGACTCGGGTTCGAGTCCGGCTCGCCTCCGCGCGACCTCCGCTCCCCCCGCGCCGTCCCCGCCTCGGGCCCGCACGCCCAGGCGCCCCTCGGCCGCCCTTTAAAAGCCGCCGCACCCCGGGCCCCCTAAACCCTAGCCGCACCGCCGCCTTGCGCCTAAACCCTAGCCGCCGCCGCCGCTGTGCCGCCCTCGCCTCGGGTCGCCGCCGCCCCGTCGATCCTCTGCCGCCCGCCGACAATTGACCGCCCCCGAAGCACCGCGTGGTGGTGAGGTTTCCCCGGCCGCCTTCTCTCTCCCCCTCCCCGGCTTCCCCGCGTCCGCCGGCTCCGCCGCCCGATCCGCGCCGCCTCTCGCCGCCGGCCACCGCCTACGGCCGCTGCCTCCCCCTCTCTACCCCCTAGATCGGTTCCCCGCGACGTCCTCTACCTTCCCGTCCTAACCCCGCTCAAAACCGAGGCCGGTAACGCGATATCGCGTTTTCCGGCGAAGTCCGGCCGAGCGCCGCCGCTCGGGCCGCCGGCGACGAGCCCCGCCGCCGCCCGTCTGTTCCCCTCGCTCCTCCATCGTCCGATCGAGATCCACCGGCCCGCAACCAATCCAGCCGCGAGTCAATCAGATCGCGTACCGGTCAACCCGCGTCCTTTTGCAAATAAGCCCTTAAGTTTCCCCGAAATCAACCCGCCGTCCTACCCAATTCAAAAGTATTCGCGTTTTGGTCCAAATTCTTCTGTTTAGACCCCTGAGGATTTTCAAAATCAAACCCGCCGTCCAATACCCCTCAGTTTTGCGTGCTAGCCCCTCTGTCTAGGGTTTATTTACGATCTAGCCCCTGGTTTCTCTGTTTTAGGTCCTTTTAGATCTAAATCTTCACAGATAAGCCCCTGGAACCCCGTTTTAGCCCTAACTTCTCCGTATTAACTCCGATTTCATCGATTCTTGCGCTCACGTGATCCTTACGACTTGTACAATGTTTTTAACATATTATTTTGTTCTGTTTTCAATGATTGGTGTACTGTTCTTATTTTATTTTGTTTGCTCATTTGTATGTGCTTGTGTGCGACGTTAGACGGTGCGCAGTTCGAGGATCCGCAGGGACAAGACTTTGAAGAATTTCCTGAGCAGCAGCAGTTTGCTAACGAAGGCAAGTGGTCCTTGATCATGTTTTCAGTCCTATTAATATCACAATTACACCTTTACTTTTAAGCATGCATGTGTCTAGAATATGATGGAACCCAATTAAGGATATGACTAGATTTGATTTAACTTTCTTGTTTAAACCTGGGTTGTTTTATTTATGTTATAGCTACGCTAGTTGCTTATCAATAGTTTTTGGATGTTTGGAAACCATGTTACCTCTTATATCTTTCATGTCCTTTGGAATATTGTTATGGCAATCAAACAAGCTTATCGAATGAATTGGAACATGGAGAACCACCCAGGAAAACAGTACAACCACAGTACTATATGGCTCTGGTCTTGGCTAATTAATTAGAAACCCTAGCTTGTGATGATCTTACCGAAAGGGCAAGAGGGGTTGCATTGACGGGGTATAGCTCGGTCCTTTGAGGCACATAGCTATGTGAACCTTGGCTAAGGTATTTTCCTCAATAGGGAGGGTTATGACCGCTTTGGCTTGAAACCTTAGCGGATTGTCACAAGTTAGGGAATCTTTGTAAAGGCCTCGTAGTGAATCCCTGCCACTCACCTCGGAAGTGTTTAAGGGCCTTGCAAACCCGGGCATCAAGGGAAACACGAGCTGTGGGTAAAGTGTACAACCTCTGCAGAGTGAAAACTGATATATCAGCCGTGCTCACGGTTAAGAGCGGCTTGGACCCTCACATGATAATTGAACTTGAAGATGATTTAAGTTGTTGTTCTTTTTGGTTGAAGTTGTTTATTTACTCAGTTTTTATATAAGGGTTGGTATAAACTTAAACCTAGATAATGCTTGCTAAATAAAACTTGACCAACTAAAATGCTTATCGCAGTCAAACCGTGTCAGCTTATCCTTGAATTGGCCTTGCATGTCATATAATTTACTCCACTTGCTGAGTACCAACCATAAGTGTACTCACGCTTGCTTTATTAAAACCAATGCTGCTCAGAACAAGACAACTTTCCGGAGTTTCCCGAAGATATTGGAGATTTCTAGGCGAGTGTCTCCCAGTCAACTGCCTGTGAAGTTGAAGTCCGCTGCTATTTATCGACGTTTATTTATTCGCTTAAGGTTAAGACTGTCGGTCATGTAATAAAGTACTATTATACTCTTACTCGTTAATGCATTGTTCGGATATTCGCTTGTGACGTCTACTGTATGTGCGGAACTTGATCCTGGCGCACATATGGGATGCATTCGGTTACCTTTTCTGAACCGGGTGTGACACAGACGGGGTATCATTTCTTTCCATAATGCGGCACATAACCCCGTCCGTTATCCTTATAGTGATTGCAGAATGGTAACCATCCATTTCCTATATCGCGCGAGTGACCGGAAATCACTCGACTTCTACCGGTCCTATTAGCATAGCACTAGTCGGACTTAGTTTCTAGTATACAGTACACTGGTTCCTAGGAATATGCCTCTAGGGTTTTCGAACAACTCCTAAAAACTTAATGCACAATTATATATATAAACGTAGATTGCAGTGTAATTAAAGTAGTGGGTTTATGTCCGGGGCTTGCCTTCACTGGCAGGGCTGGGGTCAAAGATGTTAATAAATCCTTCCGAACTCGGGTTCGGGGCTTCAGTTAAATCTCCAACGATGTTCCCGGCGTCTTCAGAGACTTCCACTTCGGGTTCCGGGAGAATATGATAATCACCGTCGGCGAGAAACGTCGAGTCTACATGTGATCAAAATGATGCAGTTTAGGAAATGCATAAATTGGTATTCTACTTCACGATAAAGTTGCAATCCAATGAACATAACATTATATATTAGCAAACAACACAATTGCCTCTTACTGGGCAGTCATTTATTGGGTATTAATTAAACTACTTAGCTACATTAAACAACAGGGTCATCTACCCCAAACATTTAGCTAACTACCTTCAGTAGCATGGTTGATGGTTTTAGATAACCACACTAATCCCACTTAATAAGTTCTATTTATTTGACTAGTTAATTATCTCTAATGACCCTAAGTTATTATTTAATATGGATCTACTAACCAAGTTCTATTTATTTTAGGGATTCTACAGCTGATCATAGGTTGAGAATTTGTGGTTATGCTACACTACTAAAAAAACAATGCTTCCAATTATTTTCATAATTTTTCATGAACTAGAGCTATGGTTCATGAATTTTTCTTTGAATCTAAACTTAAATTCATGGCTGAGGTTATATTAGGTTTCTGATTCTCAAAGGCTAAGATAAATTTTCAGCCATAAATATGAAAGAATGCATTTGGGATTAAATCAGGTAACTATTATCAACATATAATAAAAGTACTCGAATTTCTAAGCAAATGAGCAGTAAAGAACTCGAAATTTTTACACAGAGCTATACATTGCACATACAATCTAAGTTCCAAAATTCAGCTATAACACATGCCTATAACATGAGATACAAATAAAACACTTATTTTCTAGTATTTAATCCACAACAGAAAATATACATATATAGCTCAAGTTTACTATACAAAAGTAGTCGAATTTAACTTAAGGATTTCAACAAAACTGGTTTGGCATTTTTCTGAACTTTCTACAATTTTCTACGAATTTTTAAAGTTCACAGCTTCTAAATTGGGGGGGAGGGCTCTGGAATCTTGCAGGGACACCCTTAGAACTTTTGAAATCTTTGCACATATGCCCTTGGCTCGTCGGGGAAGAAGGGCAAGGAGGTTGCCGGCCAATTCCGGCGAGGGGACGGCGAGGGGTTGGAGGAGGAGTGGTCAGCGAGCACCAGTAGGTAAAGGCGCACCTGCTGGAGGTCTTGGGAAGGGGAGGGGATGACAGGAGGGGGCGTTCCCACGGCGGCCGAGGTGACGGCGGAAGGGTGCTCGTCGGCGAGGGGGTTCCTGGTGAGGAGAAGGGCGAAGCTTGGGCTTGACAGCTGCAGGAGGATGAGGGGAAGCTATTGGAGTAGTCGAATTGGACGGAGGAGGGGCGGAGGTTCAAGCTCGACGGCGACACGAACTTACCGGTGAAGGGGAGAACGGCGGCAAGGTAGCTCCGGTGGAGGTCCGGCCAGGGGGAGTGGCTGGTGAGCGTCAGTAGGGTACGGGGAAGCTTCCTAGAGGGTTGTGGTGGTGCGGGGATAATTGAACTGCGCTACCTACGGGAAACAGGAGGGCGCCAGAGTTGGAGGAGATGGCGGCGGTGGTGCTCGGGGTTCCGGGGAAATAGAGAGCCGAAACAAGAAGGGAATGGGAAGAGAGGGAGCCAGTACTGCTCTTGAACCAGAAAAGAGGGGCGAGGGGGCGTGCACTGGCAATGCCACGGCGACTGCGAGATAGCGGCGGCAGAGCCGCAGGACGGCATGGCACGCGCGCGAGAAGGCCAGGGCGGGGGAGCTAGAGCGGTGTTCGGGTTGGGGGCGACGCGTGTAGTAGCTAGGAACTGGAGGTGGCGCCGAGGAGCGGCCGAGGCTCAGCACATGGCCGGGAAAGCGGTGCTGACACCGGCGGCAGAGGAGCAGCGGGCGAAACAGAGGAGGTGCCAAAGGAGGAAGAAGAGAGGAGGATGTCCGAGGGGCTTCGTTGGAAATTGCAAAAACTTCAGGGACTTCACTGTAAATAGAAATTTCCCACTGATCCAAAACCCTAATGAGGAAATGGTCAAAATAGAAGTTGTAGAATTTTTCAAATCCTATAACTTTGCTTTAGGGCTCAAGTTCACAAACCTAAAGTACCATGTTTTATTTTTACCATTTTGCTCTCAACTTAAAATTTACATAAGTTTTGTCCTAATGGTGTAAATTTTATGAACTCTTGGGCTTATCTGCAAGCATTTAAGGCTGGTCATGATGACTTTCACCTTTTTCACTTTGACCCTTGGTAATTTTTGGATGTTACTTTTATGCTTCAACTAATTTACATAAAAGGACTTGTATTTTCATAAATTTACACAATTACCCTTACTTTCATAACTTTGCTAGATTTTCACACAATTTAATCCACACCAAACATTATTTTTATTGGTTTGTTCTATTTGACACCTAGGGTGTCACACGTTGAGCCACCGGAAGAGTACCAGGAGCTACCTTCTTCAGAGCCCTTTGCGCAGCAGCAGGAGAACTTTGACGAAGGCAAGTATAACATGAACATCCTATCACTTTTAAATACAATTTCATACTGCATTTTCATACTGTATGCCTATAAGGATTTCCTAGCCACATTTATCCTTTATATAAATACCTTGGGTTGCATTTTGGTTAGTTGTGCTAGGTGCTGCGCTCTCACATATAACGGTCCTTTTTAATTAAATTTGATTAATGGTATATGCAACTTGATTCTGAGAGTGGCCCTCTGTGCTGTGTGCTTGAGCGGCTCACATCTCGTTAAAAGATGTTTTTATAGAAATATGGTTTAGGGGGCCAGCACGGTGCTTAGTAGTTGGTTGGCCACTCTCCATAAGGACCAGTTCATAGAGCGACAACCTGGGACAACCGCGCAACCACAAGACTGGAATGGGACGGTCTTGACTTACTAATTATGTCATTTTGGTTTGGGAGTAACTTACCTACGGAGCAAGAGGGGTGGTAAGCTTCAATGGTCCCTGCTCCTCTGGCTTGGTCTGTGCTGTGTGCTTGTACCCCCGTGCCCCATCATCGCTGATCCAGAAACCTTAGCAGTTACACCTTACTAACGTGATCCTTTGTAACGGTCTCGTAGTGTGCTTGCTAGTCATCTCACCTAAGGAAGTGTGATGAACAACTAGCATAGCTCACGACTTGTGGGTAAAGTTTTGCAACCTCTCGAGAGTGTAAAACTGGTATACTAGCCGTGCTCACGGTCATGAGCAGCCCAGATCCTCCGTCTGATTAGCGAGGTTTACCTTGGGTGGATTGGCTTGGTTTTCAGTAGTCTCATGATTAATTTTGATTAATTATTATGTAACTGGGGTTATGGTAATCCATCCACTTGTAGTAAATAGCTTCAATAAAATTTGCCAAGATTAAAAGCTAATGCAGTTGAGTCAGCTAACCTTAGAGCCTCATAATTCGTGTTATACTTGTTGAGTACAAGTTGTGTACTCACACTTGCCTTCTCTACTTTTCTGTTCTCTCTTGGATATCTTCGATTGCTGCTCAGTGCCAGGCGATGTGGAGAACTACATCAGCGGACTCGACGATTTCTAGGCGTTGTCTCCCAGCCGACGTCCCTGTGGCGCCCTATTCTTCATGTATTTATTTTACGCTTCCGTATTCCTTGAACTGATTCTTGATTCAGTTGTAATAAAGATATTCATTTATAATTTATACGCTTTTGTTTCGAGATACGTGTTGTGATATCTTGATGGTTCTGTTGTATATATGCGTGACTTGATCCTGGCGCATATATGATTGCTCGGTTTATGTTCTTATAAATCGGGTGTGACACACAATGATAGTCCACTTCAATATGTTTGGTCCTAGCACGAAACACCGGATTGGAGGACAAATAGGTTGCACCTATATTATCACACCAAAGATTTGCTGCTCGAGGCTATGAAATTCCTAGTTCAGTAAGTAATTTTTGAACCCAAATAACCTCTATTGTAGCATTAGCCAAAGCTTTGTACTCTGCTTTTGTACTTGACCTGGAAACCATTGCTTGTTTTCTAGCACTCCATGATAAAAAGATTGGAGCCAAGAAACACAGACAACCCACCAGTAGACCTCCTGTCATCGGAGCAGCCAGCCCAATCCGCATCGGAGAATGCATTAATAATACTTGAATTGGACCTAACAAGCTTCAAACCATAGCCAATGTGATGCGGGGCGTTGCTGGATTTGCCAGATCTTCTCATCGTAGGATCGTGGGGATAACTTGGCCCGTGCAACCTGACAAACCGATGGCACCAACAGCTGCTCAAGCAGCCACCTGTGACAAATGATTTCGCCCAACCACACGATTTGGTCGGTGTCTACCTGAACCACATGGTAGAGATACAAGCTCTTGCAAATCACAAGGAAACACAAGAACTAGTGGAAGAGAAAACTCCCAATCCTCAAGGGGGCAGCTATGGCACAACCCTAACAACAAGAGCACTTGGCTTCTCTATTTTTCTGAGTACAATTCATGGTTAGGGTTTCAAGGTGGAGTGGAGGGGCTATTTATACTAGGAACATCCCTTCTAGCTGGGCTGAATGGGTTGGTTTTGGCCCAGCTCGGTAGAAACAGAGTTATGGACCAGTGTTCACCAAAATAAGCATAGCTCGGCCCACAAAGCTCTGCCAAAGAAGAAATCACGAATACTAACTTATTTTACTCAGAAGGAAGACAACATCCGTAGAGATACATAACTGGAGCAGAGTGCTGAGGAACTCAGCACTCCTTCGAGCTACTATCTCCCCCCCCCTATTCTAAGCACTAGCTTAGGCAGAGCTTCGCCATGGAGTGGAGAACTGCATCTTCAAGTGGAGATGTTGATGGTCTTGGTGGTGTGTTGAATGAGGGGCTCTCCTCCTCTTTTTATACTCCTCCAAGGGCGGTTCCTAGTGGAGTTATACATGAAAACATGGGAAACCCACTTGAGGAGGGTGTTGGGTATTTAACAATCACAAATAAATCTGCAAGCGGACAAACACCATTGTAACTTTCACCCAGGAGTATTCCAGGGTATCGTATCCACAGAGAAATGTGAGTATATTATCTATGGTTTAAGTTCATCCATGGACACTACAGAAGAAAGGGGTAAAGAGGATTTCTAAGGCTAGAATATAAGATAAGAAAGAATTATCCTAATTGTTTAATTTGGGCTACTAGCTTCTCCTGGATAAAACCTAGCTTGCTCCAGTAATACAGCACTGGGATATACCCGAACAGGGAGGGTTATGATGAGTAGACAAGGCTGTCACTACCAACTATCTACCTCATCTAACCATGGTATATACTACAACCAACAGGTAAAATCTAGTCTAGACACCACGTCTACACCGTGTTTTACTAACTCTAGAATTGATCAAGGACATCCATTGATCAAGGACATCCGTCTTTGTCAGGAGTCTTAGACTAGAGCAACCTTTATACTAGTGGACGATTGATCCCGTGAATAGCTAGGGGACTAGACTAATGTTAACTAAGACACTAAAGCACAAAAGAAATCACGAATACTTGCTATGATTGATAAGCATCCGTCGAGGTACAAGATGGAGGGGAACGCCGAAGGCCGACAAACCCGGTACCTCCCTGACTTCCCCTCACTCTCGTCCTATTTTCTAAGCACTTCCTAGGAAGCACTAAGCCTCTAAGGTGAGCCTAAAGCTCAAATATGAGAGTGTAAGCACAAGAGAGGAGTGTGAGTCATGTGTCTCTAAATGAACCCCCCACCTAGTATTTATAGGGGTGTTAAGGCGGTGCTCGGCCGGTGAATCAGGTGGGAGCAAGTAGAACCGACTTCAGGAGAGCATTGGAGACCGCCACGTGGGAGCGAGGGGGGCCACCTCCAGTTTGGCCGAACCAGGGGCTCCGCCTGTCAGATCCGGGGCCACGAGACTGCGCACATGGCACAGAATATTCTAGGATAAGGGATGGGGCATATCCCATACCTTATATCTATTGTAAAGTACTCAGATACGAGTAGGACTAGTCTATACAGAAGGAAACTGATGAGGACATCTCTCCTTTGCATACAATGCAAGGACCGATCACTAGAGCATGTGCTCGACAGTTGGATCTTCAGGTACGTTCTAAACTTGTCAATTGATTTACAGAACTTACGCTTGGTTCCATGCATGTTTTATTGATTAGGAACAATGGAGAGGACTAGCAAGGACTTGTTGAAGGTCAAGGAGTCAAGGAGGAGGAGCTAGGATGTCCACACCAAGGAGGAGTCCATGTCCAACTCGACCTCGACTCCACCTCGGATTCCAGAACCTGACTTCACCAAAATTGACGCCCTAGCCACATACGGAGTCGGATTTGGACATTCTATATATGGTTGGAACTAGAATTTCATAGAGCTTCCAATGGCACCGGTTCCACCTCAAAATTCCTTTTTAGTCAGTAGCCATCGCCATATTAGGGTTTGGGTTTTTCTTAGATTCAATCTGTCATCAAACAATGTCGTTGTTCATCGGTTTGTGAGACCCCATCTCGTAATCAAGTCTATTTGATTGCATCTCCTGTTCTTGCTTGTGTTCTTGATTGCGCTTGCAGGGATAAACCTTCATGGCGAGGTCATTCGTGTGACACGGGTGATAACTAACGGAGCAGTGGTGTAGTGATTGCGAGGTTCTGTTTGTTCGGAGCCTTGGTTCATCAACGCAGCACCGCACCTTCAGCATCAAAGGGACACGACAGCAGCAAGTCCCAGATGCCTCCTATTGTTGCAGCAAAGGCTATGGTGCCCAACACTTCGACTGGTCGCACCTCCGACATCAAGTGCCACCGCTGCCAGGGATTGGGCCATATGCAGCGAGATTGCCCTAGCAAACAGGCGATCATTGCTACTGCTGACGGTGGGTATGTTAGTGCTTCTGATATTAAAGATGAAAATATTAAATTTGCAGCTAACATTTCAAGTTCCGATGATGGTGCTGAGGAGGTTCTTGGTACATCTGCGACCAACAACTACAGGACCTTAATTGTGCACCGAGCTTTGAGCACCACGGTGGGAGAGGACGACAAACGCCAACGTCACAACCTTTTCAACATGTTTCTTGTCGTCAAGGACTGCCGTGTGCATACAATGATTGACGGAGGTAATTGCAACAATTTGGTGAATGTTGAGATGGTCAAGAAGCTTGGCTTGACCACATGGGAGCATCCACATCCTTATCACATTCAATGGTTTAACAACAAACGATAAGGTAATGGTAAAAAAATAGCAAGGATACATTTTTCAATTGGGTCTTACCATGACTTTGCTGATTTTAATGTGGTGCCTATGGATGCTTGCTCTCTTTTGTTGGGACGTCCTTGGGAGTTTGATACTGATGCTATTCACTATAGTAGATCTAATAAGTATACTCTCATGCATAAGGGCAAGAAAATTGTGTTGCTGCCAATGACTCCCACTGAAATTGTGCAATTTGAGAATGGGAAAAAGAATAATGCTAAACAAAAGTGTGTTTTCAATTCTGAAAATCAGCGACCTATTAAGTTAAAAAAATCCTGTTTTGTTTGCAACTAAATCTGATCTTGATGAGTTATCAGCCTCTACTGGACCTTGCTATGCTTTAGTGTGCAAACATGCTTTATATTCCATTGAGGTCGCGTCCATTGCTTTGCCACCTATTGTTGCTAACCTTTTGCAGGAGTATATGGATGTCTTTCCGTTGGAGCTACCCCCGGATTACCACCTGTGTGAGGCATTGAGCACAAGATTGATTTGATTCCGGGGGCGAGCTTGCCAAACCGTGCTGCCTACAAGACCAACCCTGATGAGACTAAGGACATTCTAGACTGCGGGTACATTCGTGAGAGCCTTGGTCCTTGTTCTGTTCCTGTTCTTTTGGTTCCTAAAAAAGATGGCACTTGGCGCATGTGTGTTGATTGTAGAGCCATCATTAACATTACCATTCGATATTGCTATCCTATTCCTCATTTGGATGACATGCTTGATGAGTTGAGTTGTTCTGTTATTTTCTCCAAGATTGATTTACGTAGTGGATATCATCAGATTCGTATGGATTTAGGGGATGAATGGAAAACTATCTTTAAAACCAAGTTCGGTCTTTATGAATGGTTAGTCATGC
Organism: Panicum hallii; assembly: GCF_002211085.1. Taxonomy (NCBI): domain Eukaryota; kingdom Viridiplantae; phylum Streptophyta; class Magnoliopsida; order Poales; family Poaceae; genus Panicum; species Panicum hallii. The sequence goes on along the minus strand of NC_038043.1, from coordinate 25,471,943 downwards.
TTTTTGGTTTAACCAATGCGCCCAGCACTTTCATGAGATTGATGAACGAGGTTTTACGTGCTTTCATTGGTAAATTTGTGGTGGTTTATTTTGATGATATCCTTATTTACAGCAAGTCATATGATGCACATCTTGAACATTTGCATGTTGTTTTTAATGTCTTGCACGATGCACGTTTATTTGGTAACATTGAGAAGTGCACCTTTTGCACTGATCGTGTATCTTTTCTTGGGTATGTTGTTACATCGCAGGGTATTGAGGTGGACGAGGCAAAGATTGTTGCCATCACAAGCCGGCCACGCAGGTTCGAAGTTTTCTTGGTCTTGTAGGTTTTAACCGGTGTTTCGTGCGGGATTTCAGCACCATTGCAGCACCTCTCCACGGGTTGACAAAAAACGGAGTGCCGTTTTGATGGGGACCAGCACAACAATAAGCTTTTGATGCTCTCAAGTTAAAGCTCACACAGGCACCATTGCTGCAACTTCCTGATTTTGAGAAGACCTTCGAGCTTGAGTGTGATGCAAGCTGGATTGGCATTGGAGGAGTGCTCATACAAGGAGATAAACCTGTTGCTTTGTTTAGTGAAAAATTGCATGGTCCTTTTGCTGAATTATTCTACATATGACAAAGAACTTTATGCTTTAGTGCGAGTCTTACAAACTTGGCAACATTACCTATGGTCTAAAGAATTTGTCATACATTCGGATTATGAATTTTTGAAGTACCTTAAAGGGCAAGCTACTCTGAACAAACGTCATGCTAAATGGTTTGAGTTCATAGAGTCATTTCCTTACATCGTTAAACATAAGAAAGGGAAAGACAATGTGATTGCCGATGCTTTAACTAGACGTTATACCATGCTGTCCCAACTTTCTCATAAAATCTTTGGTTTAGAGACCATAAAGGGATTATATGCTACTGATTTGGACTTCAAAGATGCTTTTGAAAATTATAGAGAGGGAAGAACGTGGCAAAAAAATTTGCTGCGTGAAGGCCTTCTCTACCGTGCTAACAATCTGTATGTTCCAGCTAGCTCCGTTCGTCTTTTGCTATTGCAGGAAGGGCATGGCGGTGGTTTGATGGGACATTTTGGTGTTAAAAAGATGGAGGACGTGCTGGCCGCTCAATTCTTTTGGCCACGGATGCGGCGTGATGTGGAGCACTACGTCTCGCATTGCACCACAAGCAACAAAGCTAAGTCTCGACTTAATCCACATGGTCTTTATATGCCTCTTCCTGTTCCACGTGCACCTTGGGAGGATATTTCTATGGACTTTATTTTAGGATTGCCTACAATAAAGAGGGGGAGGGATAGTGTTTGCCACATATTGAGTTTGCTTATAACAGATCTATTCACTCCACAACCAAGTTAAGCCCTCCTAAAACTGACCTCTCTGCTAATTCGTTTGTGGTAGTATATGGTTTCAATCCTCGTGCTCCAATTGATTTGCTACATTTACCACCTTCTGAACTTAGATGTTACACAACATTCTGAATTTATTCTTAAGTCGCATGAAACTACTAAGTTTCAAATTGAAAAAATGAATGAAAGGTATCGAATTGCTGCTAGTAAAGGTAGGAAGGAGGTAAAATTGGAACCCCGTGATTTGGTGTGGGTTCTTTTGAGAAAAGATAGGTTTCCGGATTTGAGAAAGTTCAAGCTCATGCCACGTGCCGCTGGATCTTTTAAGGTTCTTGAGAAAATAAATGACAATGCATATAAACTTGAGTTGCGTCCCAAGTTTGGGGTTAGTCCCACATTTAACATTTTAGATTTGAAGCCATACTTGGGTGAGGAAGATGAGCTTGAGTCAAGGACGATTCCAATTCAAGAGGGGGAGGATGATGAGGACATCTCTCCTTTGCATACAATGCAAGGACCGATCACTAGAGCACGTGCACGACAATTAGATCTCCAGGAATAATGGAGAGGACCAGCAAGGACTTGGAGAAGGCCAAGGAGTCAAGGAGGAGGAGCTAGGACGTCCACACCAAGGAGGAGTACACGCCCAACTCGACTTCGACTCCACCTTAGATTCCAGAACCTGACTTCACCAAAATATATGGTTGGAACCAGAATTTCATAGAGCTTTCAATGGCACCGGTTCCACCTCAAAATTCCTTCTGAGTCGACAGGAATTATCAAAATAAGTGGGCGTCAAGAATCTGTCAGGGTGCTGTGTCACCATTTCTTGGGTTGTTGGCCCGTGTACCGTGTTGAAACCCATTAGGGTTGCGTCCAGGGGACTTGCACACCCCTAACTCTTTTTTATTCAGTAGCCGTCGCCATATTAGGGTTTGAGTTTTGCTTAGATTCAATCTGTCATCAAATAGTGTCGCAGTTCATCGGTTTGTGAGACCCTATCTCGTAACCAAGTTTGTTTGATTGCATCTCCTGTTCTTGCTTGCGTTCTTCATTGCGCTTGCAGGGATAAGCCTTCGTGGCAAGGTCATCCATGTGACATGGGTGATAACCAACAGAACAGTGGTGTAGTGATTGTGAGGTTCTGTTTGTTCGGAGCCTTGGTTCATCAACGTCGAGTTCTCCACCAATCAAGTTTACCCTACCTCTCGGAAGATCGGGACTCATCCTCCTATCACAGCCACCAGGGTTTGATGAGAAGACCAACCTGGTCAGGCAGGCACGTGTGTTGTAAGGGCAAGAAACCCTCCAAGCTTCTCAACCTCAGCCCACCCCACTCCGTTACCGATTCTTGTGAACTTCCGTTCCAAGAAGGTAGGCCTATCGTTTCTTCTAACGAAGAAGATGGTCTGACCACGTCAAAAATAGAAAACTATGTGCCAGAACATGAAGTATTCATGGTTCACGTCACGGATGATGAATGTTTGGAACATGTCCAATTGGATGACTACTACATTAATGATGACGAGGACTACCTCTTCAATACACCCAGTCAGAATACGAACACACCGAGCAGCTTCAACAACCTTGAGCCGCCTAAGTACACTCTCGACACCATGGACACTATGAAGATAGAAGAGGGGGACTATGTTCAAAAGGAACGTTGTAGGCTCAGGAATGCCAAACGCACCAAAGGCTGGCAACGTACGATAGAGCAATAGCAGCATCAACCTGGCAACCTCTACGACTTCTCTACGATCGATCTCCGCAATATCATCAACATCAGCCGGGACGCTCGCAACATCATCATTGCCAGGCAGCAAGAGCACATCGAAGTGGAAGCCTACAGCCCCATCAATTACCACATCCCTAAGACTACTTCAGCTCAACCCAAAAACACAAACCAGACACCCCTGTTGCAACAATGGAGCGACCAACCCAAGGCAAGAAAACTCTCAGCTTGCAAGAAAGATTCGAGAAGGCCCTCCACAGGTATTGCCGTGGCATCCGAACGGTACGCACTCCACCTTCGAATGCCACAACCTCTGAAGGGACCTAGGAGCTCCACAAGCCAAGAACGTCAGGAAGAAAGACCATGAAGAAAGGCGGCAAAACTACTCGGATGACGATCTGTGTAAAAATTAAGACCCGATTTAAGGAGGTTTTCTGAGGGTTTTCAGGGAGTTTGTGTGTATAACCATTGTTTTGGGATAGCATCTCGAAACAAGGGGTTCTTCACAGTTAAACCCAAAAACCCTTTTTATCGCTCAATCAGGGAATTAATTAATATTTTTTCTCCTCTTGATCAAAGCGTGCAAAAATCTAGACTTTTTTGTTCTGTTAGGTTAACCGCGACATTCTTACCATGTGACCTTGCCAGGTGTGCCCAAAGATTTGACAATGCAATTAGCGCAATTTTTCTTCTTTTCCAGCCAATCTCTTGTCACTTATCCCTCATATTACGAGCCTCTTCACCAACGCTCGGGGGCTAAGGAGAGGGCCGACAGAGATGGCCACCGGGAAAGGAAGGAACGGACTAATTTTTTTCAACATCGGATTGGGAGCCCTATCACAACCAAACCATGAGACCATTGATCGGGGTATTCCTGCTTGTGTGGTCGCGCCGTTTGGAGTCGATCAGTGGAACCCATCGACCAACCACACTTCCTGCAAGAAACTATCCCACTAACCTAGAGGTACAACTAGGGCACAACCTTGGCAAACATCGAAGAGATCGCTGGCCGAAAGAAATCACGGCTAACGCGCTACTAGATCGACTACCAAACAAAGAGCCCATATGGCCAACCCACAATTCCAGAAACAGTCCAAATACTGGTTACCAACTAGTACTACGGGCAGCTTATGTTATTGAAGGGGTACTTGAACCCATGATTTCAATAACGGCTCCGACTACTTGTCTCATATAGACAGTAGCTACGGAAGCGACTTCTAAAGGGGTCCTTGAACCCACAATTCTAGTAACACTCCGAGTACTAGTTACCGACTAGTACTACGTGCAGCTTATGTTACTAAAGGGGTACTTGAACCCGCGATTCCAGTAACGGCTCCACCTACTTGTCACATGTAGACAGTAGCCACGGAAGTGACCTCTAAAGGGGTCCTTGAACCCACAATTCTAGTAATAGCTCCAACTACTTGTCTCATGCAAACAGTAGCTACGAAAGCGACTTCTGAAGGGGTCACTACACCCATATTACTAGTAACAGCTATGAGTGCTAGTCTTATAAAGACAGTAACTACGTAAAGCGTCTTCTGAAGGGGTCATTACACCCATACTCCCAGTTGGGCTCCGAGTACTTGCCAAAGGCAGGAACTACGGGATGTTCGTAAACTGAAGAGGTTACCAAACCTACAATTCCAAACAAAAGTAGAGTACCACCTTGAGTGGACAAAAACTACCTTGTTTAGAGAGGCCCATCAAGGAGCCGCAGGAACGAACGCCAAGTTAAAGACTACATCTAGAGTCGCTGCACATGGAGTAGCTTGACCTAAGCGTATCGCATTGAGGGAAGCAATACATAGAACAAATCACTAGGCACCAAACAAAAGACATATCTACATATATTTACATCCAGGTAGATTGTTCATGACATGTTCATAGTTCCAATCTTGATATAGGCTCTCAACAATCTTTTGAGCTACTGAACTGACTTATTTGATGTACTCTGCAAACTTCTCTTCAGAGCAGTCTGTGGCCATACCATCAGCCAGTGGAATCAAATTGGCATTGGGCCAAAATGACTTGAAAAGCCCAAGGACGTGCGCCACGTAAGTCTTGGTGGTCTCCGAGATGTAGCCAGAACTATTTTGTGGGGCTTCACGAAGACGCTCCAGTAGTGTTCTATCATCAACTACCCCTTCCTCTATAGGATCCACCATGTTGATGACTAATTGTGGAGCGCGCTCAAGCTCCTCAAGCTATTTCCGCTTCAGCACCTTCTCCTTGGCTAGAGACTTGATTTGTGCCATACATTGCACAAGCTCCTGATCAGCACCTTCAAGTTCCTTTGCCAAGCATTCCAAGTCATTTGAATGATGGTAGAAAAGGTTCTTCATGTCAATCAGCAGTTCCTCCTTATACTTTAACATATTTTTGAGTTCTGTGGGCAAAAGATAAGAAGAAGTACTCACACAAATTTAGATATTACTATCGACTGCATCAAACTGGGCTAGGTACTCAGGAGAAAGTTACCTCTATGGGCCTTCATCTGGGACTACTTCTTCTGTTCAAGGTTTTCAATTTCCTTCTTGACAAGCTAGACTTCCCATGTGCGCTCTAGCTTAATGGCATCTAGTTGACGCTGCATCTCAAATTTTTGCAAATCTGCTCTCCAATTTTCCTATCTTTGGCCTGCAGCTGGCGCAGTCCATCTTCAACAGTTTTCAGCTTGTTAGATTTCAACCTGGACCGATTGGCCATTGTCTATTCAAACAAAGAGTTGTGCGGATCAACAGGTGACAAAACTACTCAGGTGGTCAAAGTTTCGGGTGGATAGAGAACATACCATGGAAAACTTGTACAATTCCCTGAACAAGTCCTGGAATTGCTTCAGGGTCTCTGTGGTCAGCATTGGATCATCGACGAGTTCTGTTGGGATAGCATATTGCCGCCCGGATGGTGTCACCAAGATCTTACATGACGAAGTACCCACAACGCCTGCATCTTCAGCACTTGGCTGGTGCTTATGGGTACCTGCCACCTCACCCGCGGTAATTAGCCAAGCCTCTGGCATAAAAGTACTCGCGGGTGGGGGCGGCAAAATCAGCTCACTTGAAAGGATCTCGGGGGTTGGCTCAGCTGCCCCGGATTCATCTCCCTTGACTGCTCCGGCACCCGTATCTCCTCCTTCAGCTTCAGTGGTGACGGGCGCTGGAGTCTTCTCCGCCTCCGGTGGCACAACAACAGTTGTGGTTTCCGGTCCGGTCTTCAACACTACAACATCAGACTCTTTCTCTAACTCGAGGGCTAGACCCGTAGAGGCATTGCTAGACTAATCTAAGCCCAGAGCAGAGGATTTCCTACATACGACAGAGCAGGGGTCAGATTTTAATCAACCACGAACCTACACAAGTGAAAAAGTACTCGAGTACTTACAGTGAAGACTTCTTTACATTCAATTTTTTCACTTTGAGTACCTTAGGTGCTGGAGTAGCACCCAAAGTACTCGTTGACATCAGCTTGCCAACCGAGGCCGAAGTTTGCCCTGGTGGAGCACCTAATGCATCTATGGCTGTACTCAGCGATGGGTCCACTACAACAAAGTGTACACCTTGTTCTGCTACAGCATCATCCCCGACTGCTTTGTCTTCTACCTTTGTTTCAAGTGCTTGGGGTCAGAAGCAATAGCGCTAGAGAAACAAGAAAGGGGGTGTATTTGAAAAATCAGCAAAGGAGGAGCCAATAAAAGAACTCACGATTTCAAGAAAATTCTTACCTTGGCTACTCATCATCATCATCACCAACTGTAAGGATGATCGCCTTGCGCTTTCAGGCAGTGACCCTTGGCTTCTTGGGGTGGCTTGGGAGGAGTTCACCACCAGGAGAGAGCTTGCTCCTTCCTGGGCAGTAATTGCTCCTTTTTTTCCTCTTCAGGTTTACAAGGGTACGGTCGCCGTCAGTACCCGCCACCTCCTCAGACACTGGATCAACATTTGGGTGGTAAGTGGTGTTGCGGTGCGCAGTCGGCAGCTTGTGGCGGGGACGATCGATGTCTGGCATGGGAGGCATACTCCTATAGATATTAATGTCATCCTGCGAAAGGTGTTCAAGTATCAATTAGTATAAGTCAGAATCAGCAACATAAAAGTACTCGATATTAGGCAGTCGCTACATAACCTTACCTGTTTGGGAGCATTCTTCGCATTGAACAATTCAGGGATATATGTCACCGTCTCAGCATTAAGAAGTACTCGGCTAACTCGCTTCACAGCTTCACTCTTGAAAATTCCCTCTGCAGTAAATCGAGACGGGTCTGAGGTCCCAAGGTACTCAAAACCAAACTGACATCATTTTTGTAAAGGCTTGATCCGTCTGCCAATCCAAGAGTACATCACAGAAGCCCTAGTAACACCCTCTTTCTTGAGGACCTTCATCCTGTTGAGCAGTTCATTTACTAGATCCATATCTGCTTCGTATGTTATTTCTCTCCACTCACTGGTTATCTTTGGTGGCTCAGTGGTTATCTCGGGAAGAGTTGGCTTATGGTTTCCAATATAAAACAACCGCACTTTCCACCCATACAAACTAGTTGGAAATTTGTACTCAATGTATTTCTCATCCATCCCTTGCCTAAGTTGAAGGCCAGCCCCTCCGACTATAGCAATGTTCTTTTCACTAGGCTGAGGCTTTAAGTGAAAAAGATAGCAAAAGAGGTTGAAGTGAGGTTCGATGCCAAGAAATGTCTCACAAAAATGGATGAAAATGGCTATGTGCAAGATGGAATTGGGATTATGATGATGGAGTCAGATGCCATAGTGGAAAAGAAGACTGCAAAGAAAGTCATAGGTAGGTAGAGCCAGGCCACGCTCATCAAAGTGTTGAAACAACATGATTTCTTCCTTACACTCATAGGGTATTGGATCTTTACCGACTGGATGCCAATGGACAATCTCTTCAGGTTGAAGAAGGCATTCATCTACCAAGGGTCGAAGATAAGCTTCAGTGCACTTACTTTTTCTCCAGGCATCCTCGGAAGGAGCAGCATCTTTGGATTCTATCCCCTTCCCCTTGGAGCTGCTATTCTTGCCACCCATCCTAATTTTCATGAGGCAATTTACTCACATGTGCTCGGGGGCTAAGGGATGGGGAGGTGGAAACGCATACAGGAGGAGGGAGGAAGCTACGGTGACTACCTCAATTGATGGGAGAAGAAACCCATCTGCGCCATTTTCCAGTTCTAGATGATGAAAGGCTTACACAGTGGGAAGGAAAAGTAAGAGGGTGAGTTAAACCTAAAATCACCAAGAGGTTAAATAATCAGTGGCGGTCCCAGATTTACTGTGTGGAAGCTAAAGAGTTTTTGTCGAGGATGTGATTTGTTTTAGAGGATAATTTAGGATTATGTTGGGCAAGTTATTGGATTAACCATTTTTCAGTGATATTATCCCGAAAAAAGGGATTTTTCGTATTTCACACCAATATTCCTATCTTAACCATCAATTCAAGTTCATAAAATATTTTATAATGCATGCCATGTTCATTTGGATCCTTTTTCCAAAACCTTGGGATTTGGATTCAAAGCTCAGGGCTGTGAGACACGTGTCATTGATGGCTTATTTTTATGAAGTCAAAGAAGATAAGGAAAGAAGATTCAAGACTAATTTGACCCTCAGCCTGATTCTTCTATTCAACCTGAGTCTCGGGGGCTACTCCATATGGAGTGCAATTTTTCATTGCACCCTATATAAAAGATTATTTCTGAAGACTTAAAAACTATTCGGGGCATGAGCACCTCACAGTCTCGAAGCAATCAAGGAAGTACTCAGAAGACACCCTAAACATGGAGGTTCAAAAGTACTCGGAAGCCTACAGTACTCGGCTACGAACAGCTCAGGGGCTTGTAGGACCTGGGGTCATCGGACTGCGCACATGGCATAGAATATTCTAGGATAAGGGATGGGTCATGTCCCATACCTTATATCTATTCTAAAGTACTTGGATACGAATAGGACTAGTCGGTACAGAAGGAAACTACCCGAGTAGTACTCGGATAGCACCCTAAGCTAGTATCGGTCTAGGATTCCATGTAATCCTATCCCCCAAGGTATATAAGGGTGGGCAGGGACCCCCTCCAAAGCATAACAAATTCAAGGCAATACAAACCACCATACAGAATGTAGGGTATTACGCTCATTGCGGCCCGAACCTGATGAGGACATGACTCGTATGGATACAAACATAATAATAACATATTTGGGGAGAGACATGGATGATGAGTATGTGATATGCTTATGTACAACCATTCATGCTAAAGATAAGGTGAGCTTGTTCCTATGTTATTTGTTTACTTATTTTGATAATAGATTGCTACCTAAAAATATTACTATAATTAGAAATCATGGAGATGATGATGGAGTACTCAAAGATAGGCATGGAGGGGGAGAGGACCAGCAAGGGACGTCCAACCCAAGTTAGAGTCCTAAACAATATCAAATTCGAGTCCACCTCCGATTCCAGAACCTTACTTCACCAAAACTGACACCCTAGCCACATACGGAGTCGGATTTGGACGTTCTATATATGGTTGGAACCAAAATTTTATAGAGCTTCCAATGGCATTGGTCCCACCTCAAAATACCTTCTGAGTCGACGGGAATTGTCGACACAAGTGGCAATCCAGAATCTGACAGGGTACTGTGTCACCGTCTTTTGGGCCGTTGGCCCGTGTACCGTGTTGAAGCCCGCTAGGGTTGCGTCCAGGGAACTTGCACGCCCCTAACTCCCTTTTATTCAGTAGCCATATCCACCTTAGGGTTTGGGTTTTGCTTAGATTCGTTCTGTCATCAAACAGTGTCACCATTCATCGGTTTTTGAGAACCCATCTCGTAATCAAGTTTGTTTGATTGCATCTCCTGTTCTTGCTTGTGTTCTTGATTGCGCTTGCAGGGATAAGCCTTCATGGCGAGGTCATTCGTGTGACATGGGTGATAACCAATGGAGCAGTGGTGTAGTGATTGCGGGGTTCTGTTCATTCGGAGCCTTGGATCATCAACGTCGAGTTCTCCACCAATCAAGTTTACCGTACCTCTCGGAAGATCGGGACTCAACCTCCTATCAAGTGGTATCAGTTATCAGGTTGCCCATGAGGTATTATTGTGTGCCCTTTAGATTGATTTTGTTCCTCGTCCTAAAGTCCACAAAAAACCCTAAAACGATTTGTTTCCCATCCTACAACCATTGATTAGCCTTTGCACTTTCATTTTCAGAGTCTGCATCGCTGAATTTGTGCCCTAGTTATAGTTTTTTTGCTGGTTTGGGTCGTGTTTTTGGTTTAGTTTACGTTTGGCATGGTAGTATCTTGTCCGTTTCAATCTCGTCGTCGCGTCCAGGTTAGATTTGTTTCTATCCAATTCAGTATTTTGATCATAACTTTTTCATACGAACTCGGATTTGAGTCTTCTTACACTCTATGGAAAGCTTGTGAAATTATCTATAACTTTGTCCATAGTGAGATTGTCCAGAAAAATGGATATCAGGGAGTAATATGCATAGGAACAAAATCTGTTTGTGACCCAGAAATTGTTGAGCAGTCTGTATTTCGGTGCCCATATCTCTAGCTTCCTTATTTCAAAATAGGTGTTCCATATACTGAAATTGAAGAGAAAAAGTTGATCTACAACTTTGGTATTATGTGTTTTGATATTTGAGGCCTTTAAGAAGGTCAGATAGTCTGTTGAATTTGAACCTGAGAATCTGTGTTATACAGATGAGGATTTTGTGATTGTCTTCAATTGTATCTTGTTCTTGCGGCACTTTTGAGAAAATAAATATATTGAAAAAAGGCAAGTGCAAAAAAAAGAGCCGCACAAAAAAAAAGAAGAAAAAAATCAAAAGTGCTTGCATCCTTTGTGTCCCTTGTGATTCAGTGTATGACCTGCTAGCTTGAACTATTCTAGAAATACGTTTAGTCCAGCAACTTAGACAAGTACTTGGGGCACTTATTCATCTTTGCTATCTGTTATCGAATTGTGTTCCACCTCACCACTATATTTGGCCTCCAAAAACTCCACATATATAATCTTCTCTCGACTAGAACAGGTACTCCTTTGCAATCACACCCACGTTCTACGTGTTATCACTCCTGCCACCGTTTGCCACTTGCAGTGCTGGTAAGAACCTTGTAAGAGCGGGGTAAGACTCTTCATACTATGTGATTTCACATCCACTCGCTTGAGTAGTCGTAGGGGTCATATCATTGTTGTCTTCTTTTTTATTTTCACTAAAATGATAGGAACATCCAGTCTGGAGCTCCGCGACATGATGAGAGCTCTGTGTGATGCATTCAACATGGGCACTAAAAAGTTGAAGAGAGTTTCAGGACTTGTTGAACGGATAGACACGATGGCGACTCGTCTACCACAGCCTACAACTTCTTCCGCAGATTATATACAGGATGTTAAGAGTGAGGATGCGAGAGACAACCTGTTGGAGAAGAAAGAACTTGTAAGCAAAGGTAATGATATTGGTGGTTGGTGGTACAACTCGAGGTGAGCATAATTTTAATGCGCTAGATTTTCCCACAATTCATGCTACTGTAGAGCAATCTACAGTGAAACATTTTCTTAATTTGTCTTTGTCACAAGATGGTTGTCTTGATATTCCTTGTGATAAAGAAAAGTTGTGTGATGATGCTTATGTTGTTTCGGTGCCACATCTTATGATAGAGATTGATATTGTTGTTTCTAAAACAACCACATGTGCTGAAAATAATATTTTTGTTCCTATAACTAGTGCGCATGATGAGCTCAAATTGTTATCTTCCTTAAATACTTTGGGTTATATTGAATTTGATATGTTGTGTAATCTGAATTGTTTGGAGGATGCACTTTTTACATGTTCTAAATTGACACGTTTGCACAATCATACATATCATTTTATTGGAAGGTATAATTATAATGGACAATATATGGTACATCAAATTTATATTTGTTCAGATCTAAAAGCATCTTTTATTGAACACCAACATGGTCATATAGAGAGCTATAATAACACTAATCCTATAATATTAAGTTCCTCTAGTTTGGTTTTTAAGAAACAGGTTCACTTCCAAGAAGGGGAGCATTGCTGGCTATTAAATAGGACCTCTTCAACACCTGCACTCAAACCGAGGACGGTTTGCTTTCAAGAAGGGGAGAATGATGAGGACATGACTTGTATGGATACAAATATAATAATAACATATTTGGGGAGAGACATAGATGATGAGTATGTGATATACTTATGTACAACCATTCGTGCTAAAGACAAGGTGAGCTTGTTCCTATGTTATTTATTTACTTATTTTAAGAATAGATTGCTACCTAAAAATATTATTATAATTAGGAATCATGGAGATGATGATGGAATACTCAAAGATAGGCACGGAGGGGGAGAGGACCAGCAAGGGACGTCCAACCCAAGTTAGAGTCCTAAAAAATATCGAATTCGTGTCCACCTCCGATTCCAGAACCTTACTTCACCAAAACTGACGCCCTGGCCACATACGGAGTCGGATTTGAACGTTCTATATATGGTTGGAACTAGAATTTCATAGATCTTCCAATGGCATTGATCCCACATAAAAATACCTTCTGAGTCTACAGGAATCGTCAACACAATTGGGCATCCAGAATCTGACAGGGTGCTATATCACCGTCTTTTGGGCCATTGGCCCGTGTACCGTGTTGAAGCCCGCTAGGGTTGCGTCCAGGGGACTTGCACGCCCCTAACTTCCTTTTATTCAGTAGCCATCTCCACCTTAGGGTTTGGGTTTTGCTTAGATTCATTCTGTCATCAAACAGTGTCGCCGTTTGTCGGAGGAATTCTCCAGCCGGGTGGCGGAAAGCACCCGCCTAATCCTAGTTAAGGATGGGTTTGGAGGAGACTTAGGAGCGCTCGATCGGCGAACAGATGAACGCAGGAAGGCCACAGAGATTTAGAGTGGTTCGGGCCGCCGAAGCGTAACACCCTACGTCCACTTTGGTGTTGTTTTGCTTGAAGAAGCCTGGATGAAGCCTAGCATACAGCTTGTGCTTATGCAACCTGGAACTTAGAACGTCTAGCGTGAGTGTTTTTGATCCCGTGTTCTAACGAGTGCATTCTCCCTTTTATAGTCCAAGGGGGATGCTTACACTGAGCGGGACCCCGACATGTGGGTCCGGCCAACAGGAGCTTGTTCTACGAGAGATATGGAGGTCATCTCCTCGAGCTCCTCTCCGTAGTCCTCTCGATCGGGGAGTTGATGTGCGTATCCATAGTCGGGATACGGCCGTGTACAGCCTTGTCTTGTACAGTGTTCGATGTCAGCGTTGCCCAACAGTGAAGCCGTGCTGTCACTGTTGGGATCGAACCTCCAGTCAGGGGGCGAGCCAGCGCTGACTCGTGCCATGCGTACTGTTACAGCGCAAGCCTTAGCACGCCTATTACAGACCATCATCACACGCGTAGCACCGTGACGGGACTGCACACAGTCCGCGCACTGTGCGCGGTGATACGACGCGCCGCCTTCAGATCAGGCGGGCTTACCGTGGTGTCAGCTTACCTGCCCCGTGTGTCAGTGGCAGGCCGCACCTTTTGACCTTGGCGCGCCCAACTCACCTACCGCATTGAATGCTGGTAGGTGGAGAGGCGACCCGTAAGGGGCCTCCGGCCGCAGGCACGCGGCGGGGTCAGCCCCGCTCCTCCCGCCGGGCAGCACATGGCGGCACCGGACCCCTTCCCGGGGGAAAGAGGGGTCCGAGGCCCCCGTGGCCGGCCGGAGCGGGCTGACCTGTGATGGTCTGGCCATCACACGTGGCGGCCCCGGACCTCCCAGGGGAGGCCAGGTCCGCAGGGGTTACCCGAGAGCTCTCCCGCCCACGTGGGTGTGCAAAGGCCCCGGACCTCACGGAGCTCGGGGAGGGTCCGGAGACCGTGGTCCCAGCAGTCAGGCCCGGAGGCCGTATGCCACGTGGCCCAGAGGCGAGGGGGAGCGTGGATTATGAGAAGTACCAGGGCCTGGACACCCTAGCAGGAGGTACCCCTATCTGTATGTACCGACACCGTTCATCGGTTTGTGAGACCCCATCTCGTAATCAAGTCTGTTTGATTGCATCTCCTGTTCTTGCTTGTGTTCTTGATTGCGCTTGCAGGGATAAGTCTTCATGGCGAGGTCATTCATGTGACACGGGTGATAACCAACGGAGCAGTGGTGTAGTGATTGCGGGGTTCTGTTCGTTCGGAGCCTTGGATCATCAACGTCGAGTTCTCCACCAATCAAGTTTTCCGTACCTCTCGGAAGATCGGGACTCAACCTCCTATCAGAACCAGTCTAAACCTTGTGTTCCTTGCACCTTCGAGTTCCTGATGTCAGCGACACCTTACCTACAATCAACCACCTCGGGGGTATCCCTCGGTGGACTTGCGGGTAAAACACCGACACCGCCTGATGTAGCACTGGCCCGATCTTCCGATAGGTATGGTAAATTTGATTGGTGGAGTTACAATGTTGGTGATCCAGGCTTCTAATCAGTCACGATTTGAACCCCTGCAACTGTTACACTACTGCTCCATTGGTTATAAACCAAGCACAACTTGATTGACCATGCCAAGAAGGCTAATCCTGCAAGCGAATCAAAGAACACATGCAAGAAAGTATAAGCACGCAATCTGAAACTGCAGATGTGTATGAAGCAAAGAAAAGTATACGGTTCAAGCTCTGATCACAAAAGGACTAATCACCATAATGATGAAGAACAAGAACAGGGGCCCTGATTCATAGCAAAAGGACTCCACGTCATAGTTATAATGAAGATGTCTGTTTCTCAATAAAAAATTAAACTAAACAAAATCCAAACCCTAATGTGGCAGCTGCTATTGAGTTTATACCAAAGGGGAGATGACCTAGGGTTGAGGATGACCAGTGGGGGCGTCCTCAACCTGGGCTTAAGGCCCGACACGATACAAGGCCGAATTGGCCAAAAATAGGTGACGCAGCACCTTGTCATGGTCACATAGAATGATCCATGAATCTTCTGGAGCTCAGACCTGAACCAAAAGAAAGCTTTCATTGTCTTTTTTTCCAACACATCAAAGAACTCCTCGTTTCAACATCATATGAAGGAGATATCCGTGTTTCCGTTTAGGGTGGTCGGCTAAGTCCAAACTGGACGTGAAGACCAAGTTGGTGATGACTTGTAACTCGTAGAAGACCAAACCTCAAGTGTATCTAGCATGCTGATGTCCTCATCATCCTCCCCTTCTTGAATCGGAGTTGTCCTTGACTCCATCCCAACATCAAACTCCTGCAAAAGGTTAGTGATAGCAGCATGCAATTTGCTAGACATAGGAGTAGAATCATGTGAAAATGAAACATGTTTGCAAAGCATGGTATGGCATGGTGCTGCATCAATATAATTTTCAGCAATCAGAGATATCTTAGCAAGTAAAGCACCTCCTTTCAACTTAATCTCTTGGGATGTAGCAACAGGTGGGTCTAAAGCATGATCATTCTTAGAAATTTCAGCAATCTCTTTGTCATATTTCACAATTTCAGCATGTGTTAAAGGAAGTAAAATAATTTTCTTGCCCTTATGCATCAAAGTATATGTATTAGTTCTACCATAGTGTAAAGCATCAGTATCATATTCCCATGGATGACCTAATAAAAGCGAACATGCTTGCATAGGTACAACATCAAAATAAGCATAATCATGATATGAACTAATTAAAAAGTGTATTCTTGCTGATCGAGTTACCTTTGGCTTACCACTATTGTTAAACCATTTGAGGTGATAAGGTTTGGGATGAGCACGTGTGGTCAAACCAAGCTTCTTTTCCAAATCCAAACTAACCAAGTTGTTGCAGCTCCCACTATCAATTATTGTACGAACACGACAATCCTTGACAATGAGGAACATGTTGAACAAATTGTGGCGTTGTAGCTTCTCCATCTTGTGCTCAAGCTGTGTACTCAACACGCACTGCACAAGAATAGATTTGTACCCCGCACCAGTAGTCATAGGATCAATGGCCTCTTTTTCGCTCTCCGAATCTGCAACATGGTTAGCAGCAAGAGCCAAATCATCTTCAACATCACTAGCACTTACATACCCTTCATCATTGGTAGCAATGAATGCACGACGACTCGAGCAACCCTTCATGATGTGTCCCATGCCCTTGCAGAGGTGGCACATGATGTTGGTAGAGCGGCTCAATGAAGCACTAGTAGAAACAACCTTCTTCTACGGTTGGAACTGCACTGAAGACGCATTACTTACCTCGGAAGTAGGTGTAGTAGCCGGCGGTGTCGCTGGTGGCTTAGCAACATGTGCCTTGGGCTTGTCGAGGCCGGAACGCTGCGGAAAAGATCTTCCAGGGTTGGACCTGAAATTCTGCTGTCGTCGTCGTCCCTGTGCTTCTCTTTCAGCATTAAGAGCAAGATGATACAATTGGCTGAATCTAGTCCATTCTTTATAATCAAGGATATCCTGTATATCATGATGCAAACCACCAAAAAATCTAGCACAAGTATCCTGATCATCCTCATGTATGTTACAACATGCTAAACCAAAAATGAGCTCCTGATACTATTCCTCTACCCCTTTATGACCCTAATTTAAAGTTTGCAACTTCAAATGCAAATCACGTTGATAATAAGGAGGCACAAAGTGAGATTTCGTACATTGTTTTAAAGCATTCCTAGTATGAGGTACAGCATTGGCATCGTTAGGCGCAATGCAAAGATCATTCCACCAAAATAGAGCAAAACCAGTAAACTCACTAGTAGCAAGTCTAACTCTATGCTCAGCGGAACCAAATGAGAATTAAATTTTTGTTTAACGGCAAGTTCCCAATCTCAGTAAGCCTCAGGATCAGCATTACAAGCAAAAGGAATTATGGTAAACTTTGTTTTAGCAAAAGGATCATTATTACCATGATTACGATTACCTCCTATACCATGATGATTACGCCGAAGACGATCAGCATCAATGTCGGCATCATCATCCTCTTCCTCCTCACCCTCCGGTGGTTGATGTCGGGGCCATCATGGAGGAGGTCATTGTTCAACATGTTCAATCCAGGTGACCAGATTGTTAACAGTTTTCATCATTTCCTCAAACTTCTCATTGATGTAGGTGCGCTGGTCATCAAGAAGCCTCTTAAGCTCATCCTTGGACGCACACTCGTTAAAGTCTGAAGGGGACTCCACTCCTTTCCCTAATCCTCCTGACATGGTTAGAAGATAGCAAAAGATAAAAGCAAGGTATTATCCCTATAAACTAATAGCTATCAGGTGGTGGTGAAAGCGGAGTGCAATAGCTCAAGCGGCTTACCACCGTCTTGCAAATGTTCTTACCAAAACCAACAGGGCGGTACAATTGTTGTTAAGCTTGAGTGTAACAGTTGCAAGGCGAACCTGTACTGACAGAAGTATATGTATATCTTGGGTAGGCACAATATGACACCAAGGAATCAGCAATTATCGAAAGCAGATAAGCAAAATTCAATAAGTAGTCAAAGTACTAGTCACCGTTGCTGACTAAGATATATCCCTAGGCGTAGCACAACAAGTTGGAACAAAGAACGACGGACAGAACTCAAAGAACAAGCAACCAGCAACTCATGCAATTATTTTTGTCTATTTCCCTGATTTTTCCTCTTGTCATTGTTTTTTTTTTGCAACTTTTATATTTTTCAACTATCTTTTTTATATTTTTCTCCGAACAGAAAACACATAGGATGGAAGCACAAAAGGTTCCAGCCTGAATAGAGTTAAGATGTGGTCTATAGAAAATCAAGCACGTTCTTTTAAAAGCGTGCAACAACTTTGGAGCTTGAGATATCCCACTTAGAAAGCGAATTTTGGGATTCTATTTTGCTTCGACCAGGTTCCTTGGGTCATGGATGGATGCAAAATTTAATTTCACCCGATTTCAAAAAAAATTCACCCTGTTCAAGTTCATATGCAAAAGTTATGCCTGTTTTAAGGAAGAGCCTACGAATAAGGGTTTTTGGAGGTCAAAAATAAGGCAGAACACATCCGCGCGGCTAGGGCAAATCGTCCCTGTTCGCCAACGCAGAAACACGACTGAGCAAAGCCTCTCAGCAAGCGAAAAACCTAGGCAAAGCTTCCCTGGTGTATGCAGCAATAGGTGTCGCTAGATGAAATAAGGAGGGCCGCGATGCAAGGCGAAATACACACGGCGGCTTGCAACCTATCTAGGGCTTGCATGGTGAGAATTCACACAAGGCGGCTAGCGGGGGCAAGTCAAGTAATGTGAGGGCTCAACTTGTTGTTTGGGTAAAGGTGGATGGGATAGCGGCGGAAACAAAAATAGCGACGGGCGATAGAACTACAACCACAAACACACTAAACAAGCTACAACAACTCGACCAGGACACAAACTCAACAAAACGAATCTGAAATGAAATTGAAAAGGCTAAAACAGCAGTAGAAAGTGTAATTTATTTTGGCTTTTTGTGGACTGTAGGTAATGAAAACGAGATGAATCTAAAGGGGAACACGAAGGTGTACCTCACGATTAACCTGAATCCTAATGCAACTTGATGTAGCACTGGCCTGATCTTCTGATAGGTATGGTAAATTCGATTTCTGATCAGTCACGATTCAAACCCCTGCAACCATTACACCGCTGCTCCGTTGGTTATCAACCAAGCACAATTTGATTGACCTCGCCAAGAAGGCTAATCCTGCAGACGAATCGAAGAACACAAGCAAGAAAGTATAAGCACGCAATCTGAAATTGCAGATGTGTATGAAGCAAAGACAAGTATGAAGTTCAAGCTCTGACCACAAAAGGACTAATCGCCATAGTGGTGAAGAACCAGAACGGGGGCCCTGATTCACAGCAAAAGGATTTGACATCACCGTTACAATGAAGATGTCTGTTTCTTAATGGAAAACTAGAACTAAACAAAAGCCAAACGTCCTAGGGTTGAGGGCGACCAGGTGGGGGCATCCTCAACCTGGGCTTAACGCCCGACATGATACAAGGCCGACTTAGGCCCAAAATAGGTTCTGCATCACATTTTCATGGTCACACAGAATGATCCACGAATCTTCTAGAGCTCAGACCAGAACCTAAAGAAAGCTTTCATTATCTTCTTTCCAATGCATCAAAGAACGCCTCGTTGCGACGTCGTATGAGGAAGATATCGGCGTTTTCATTCAAGGTGGTTGGTTGAGTCCGAATCGGACGTGAAGGCCAAGTTTGTGATTACTCGTAACTCGTAGAAGACCAAATCTCAGGTGTATCCAGCATGGTGATGTCCTTACCATCGCCTCTAGCCACCACCTTTGGTAGGGTGGCTAGCAGGTGGGCTCCAGGGTCAGTTGTCCTGGGTAGCCGCCAAGTTACGTCGGTTTGGTCCTATTTGTGGGCCCCTTGATCCGTGTGCTTACGAGTGATTGGCCGGATGTTTGTTTCTTGGATTATCTTGCTCTTTTATGCATTTTAGCCTAAATACACCTGCACACATATTTAGACCAGCACTTGTGAAATTCGTTAGATAAACACCCTATTCTAATGTTGGCCCGTGCTTTTATTCCATTTTTATGTAGGATTTGATGGTCGAAAATGGTCCATAACAAGCATCAACAAGCTCCCCCACACTTAGTCCTTTGCTCATCCTCGAGTGAAGGCTAGGACTAAGGCGGACACGACTTCTCCTTTTGATATGACACCTGCATACATATTATTCCAAGCTTCACCTTTTACCTGTGAATCTTGATGTGTCTTCCATAATGGTTTGGGTAGTTGAAGAGTGGAATGGTGTTGACTGCAGTCTCCTCCACTTCTCTGTTGTATGACTGGGTGGTTGAAAGATTTTTGTAAAGACCAACCATAACTTTACTCCACCTTAGGATCTCTCGAGTCACTCAGTGTGTATATATCCTTACCAAGGGTTGCCTCTTTTCATCCTACTTCTAAGGATAGATTATGTGGAGCTCATGGTAGGAGATTTGGAAGCATGCACTTGTTTCACAGATATTGCAAAATCAAAAATTGGATCCATGGAGATGACATATCATACGAGTTGATCAAGGTTGTGCACGTGTGTGGATAATGGATGATAAAACTAAAAGACTCCTTTTATGAAACTCTCTCCTTTATTTGAAAGATATGAGGATATGGCTATATATTCTTTTCTTTCTCTTTTTTTTTCTTTACCATGCTTTTGAGCATGTATTTTTTTTCATATATATATATATAATATATATATTCTCATATAGCCCATGTCTCTTTTGCAGGAATATTGGAGAGGGATCACTAAACATGGAGTTTTATTTTGTGGATGGATGGAATGGAATGGCTAACTTCCAGTGTAGAAGTTTAGCATGTGGAGTGTACGTGATTTTGATCAAGCAAGTACGAAAAGTGTCTCACTAGGGTCACAAAATTTGATGAAGCTCAATGCAACAACAAGGCACATATGTATGTGGTTTATTTTATGAAGATCGACATATGGCTTTGGTAGGACAAACATAAGGAGTTTGTAAAGCTATGGGGGTTCTTTTTTTGATATAAAAGTTTCCTAGACACATAAGAAGATAAAGCGAGGATTCATTTCCAAGCCATATCTCACTTTTCAACAACTTAAATATTATGGGTTTCCTGAGATATGATTCACAAGTTCAGGCTTAGCAAAGAATAAAATATATGCAAGAAGATCAAGCTTGAAGTTTGTGATCAGAGATCCCCATTGAGTTTAATTTTAGTGATTGATAATAAAGGTTTCCATTTGAACTCATGGATCAGGGAGACTGAGGGGTAGAGTGCACAGAATGTCGCTATGGAGAACGAGCGGGGCTAGTGGTGGTTTGGCCAAACCTGGGGTTCCACCAACCTACACTAGCACTTGTTCGTCTTGGCCATTTTCGTGCTGGTTCATTCGGTGTTGTGCACGTGTTGATGGGTGATCTCAAGCGTATGTGCATTAAACTTCAAGAGATCTCCCAAACACTTGTTCTTGTTCCTCGTTCTTTATTTAAAAACAAAAAGGTGGAAACAAAAGGGACTCTACTAGTTCGAGAACCAGGGAGCCTTACTTTATTCGAACTCAAATATTTTTGGTTATTTTTTAATTTTATTTACACCATGAGACTTACTCAAACAAGGCTGAATTAAAATTGCATCAACATAAGAGAGAAAGGATATACTTACGATGGACCCTTGAAGTACGATATGTACCTCCTTCGTATATTGCGTAACATGAATCCAATGCCTTGGCTTACCTTTCCATTTGAATTCAGCTCAACGACTCACCCGTTTGGATTTGAAGATTTTTCTAAGGGGTTAGTCCACATATACAACCAAGATCTAAACAAGCATTGACTCTAAGGTTCATTAATCAAACTCGACGCCATGTCTGATTTGATTAAAGAAGACTTTTTAACCTAAGCATCATGCTTAATTTAGAAAAGTCTATGAATGTGTTATGCATAAGACATTCAACCAAAGCGTACGAGAATAGACAAAGGCAGCATGAAGATATGATCGAGCTATATTCAGATGGAGATAAACATGAGTTTATCTCCATCTGAACCTCGGGTGACCTCCCGGAAGGGCTTTGTTTAAAGTCAAAAGTAGGATATACCTAAGGGTACTTACATGGCGTTTTGTTGATGGAGAATTCTGAATTGCTGCCGTGGTAACTCCTCTCTTTTCTTTTCCTCATTTTTTTTTTATGGAGCAAGATGCAAGAACCAACACCATCTCCAAACCAAGATAAGGTTTGGCATGAAAGGAACTTACTTGGGATTCTTACATACCTCCCCTACACTTGAAGTTTACATTGCTGAGCAACATAACTCAAGTGTGTGGATTTCAAACTTCTCTTCATAATCGTTCCCTCACCAAGAATCACCATGGTGTTGTAGTCAGTGTAGCTCTCCTATTCTTAGGTGTCACCAATCCACGTTCTTTTTAATCTCCACCTGAAATGGTTAGTGACCAAAAATACCCGAAGGAGAAGGAGAGTTTATCCTAAAAATATGATCTTGCTTTTATTCAAAAGGGAAATGATAATCCAGGCTATCTCCCGGCAGTGATTTGTTTATGGTCACAAGCTCGACCATGGGAATGTCCTTTTGCAGCTATCATTGGTGATGTGTTCCCCTCTCATCACCAATTGTTGATGAATCATTGAAGCTTTAGCTGCAAGGTTAGTGCCACGGTGCATCCATAAAATTTGCAATACTTATGATAAATATATGCATCTACAACCAACCTCCTAAAGATTTTACAAGAGAGGACCTTAAGGTGGTTGTAGTCCTTGTGCTTTCTCGGGGCACAAAGCGTGCCTGACTTTGGAGAGGCACTGAACGAGTATGGTTCTTGTGGTATTTCAAGAATGAAGCTACCATGCTCATCTATGGAATTTTTTCCTTCGGACTCTAGAGTCGGCGCCTCACAAAATTCCATGGCCCATATGAGGGTTGGATCTCGATCATGGTCATGAACAACATACTTCGGGCCAGCGGGAAGAGGCTCAAACTCGATCGAAGGTGATGGTGATCGTTCATCCACAAGGATGAAGGGTTTCTTCCAGGTCGTACACTTTGGGAGTGGCAGATTTTGCAATCTCAAACAGAACATTATCGGATGATACGAACGGAGATACATGCATCATCTTCTTGAGCGAGTTTTGCTTGAGAAGAGGCTTTGCCATAGGATTTTCTAAACAAGAGATAGCGGTGGCAGAAGCGATTTCCCTAAGCTTTTCATCTAGGCTCCCTTGAGATACATTTTCCTGAGAAGTTTTTCTGGATAGTAGCCTAGGGGGAGATCAAAATCGAGAATGTCAAAGATGTGGAAGTCTAGTTTGACCTTGATTTTGTCTATTGTGAGCGGCACAGCACTTGCGAGCCCCCGACATTCAAGGATGCGTCCCAAGGGACAACTTTTGAGGAGCTTGTCAGATGGTTCTTAGTGAAACATTGCCCAAAAGACTGTATGCTAAGTGCTATGGCATGATATTGATCTCCATGATGGGTTAAGATGAGCTTCTACAGTAAATCCCCTTATAGAGCAAGGAATGATCGGGTGAACTAATCTAAAGTGCTTCGAAAAAGCGTCTCACTCCATCCGATCATTCCTCCTTTATGGCCTCCATTAGAATTGCTTCGTTAGGAGGATCAGGAGGGAGGTAAAAAATGTATCGTAGGTCTGAGGGAATGTTCTGTCATGGAATTTCTAAATTGATTGGTGTGGACAAAAGAAGGTTCCTCTCCTAATTAGGTATCAAAGAAATTCGAAGTGTTTCTATGATTTTTAGATGGATCATCCTCGAATTGAGAAGAGAACTTCAAGTGTCGAATTTCTTCTCCCTCCAATATTTCTGGTTCCGGTAAGGGTTCTATGGCTAAATCTAAGAAAGTGGAAGGTGAGGGATATGCTAGAAGATCTTCATAACCCGACTTGCGCACTTCTCAGAGGGGTCTGGGCTTGACTATGAAGGTGGCGTACTCAATGATGCTGTCTAGGAATTTCCTACCTTCAATCGGAGACTTACGGAGATATTGACCGTTCAGTCGACCGTTCAGTCGGAGATTTATGGAGAAATGACCCTCCAGCAACAGCATCAAGATAATAGGCGGAGACCTTATCGTGACCCGTGTAAAAGTTGTGAAGCAACAAAAATTCGAGTATTGATAGGATAGGTCCAGATGAGCCTACCGTAACATGTGCCCGTGACAGATTTTAGCTACAGCAAAGGATGCCAAAACTGGAAATATCTGGGCTGAATGGAGCTAGCATAACGAGAATGGAGGTCGCCAAGACCAAGTACTAGAGTACAGTTCTGAACCAGTTGATCTAACAAGGCTATAATGTTTACAGCTGGTTGTATAACAGACAGGCACATGGCACATATATATCAACACGCAACACCGTGGAGCCTACATTCCGTTTCAATGCAATGCTCAGCTCCTGCCAGCATGTATGGCCGCCCGGACAAAATCTTCACATGTCGCGTGACCACTCGAGAATACATCCGTCAACGCTCCCATGACATCAAAGGCCTCCTGCAGATCATCGGACGAGGTCATGTCTTCCAGCCAGGAGAGCAGGTCCTTGGATAGCCCCACCATTTCTTTCATGTTGCCCAGCTTCTCATTCATTTGGATCTCCCATTTCTCAAGGCTGCCACCGGATTCGCCTTTCTCACCTGACTTGCTTGTGCCAGATGATTTACCCTTCTTGAAGAACTGTTGCAGCTGCTCGATCAAGCCACTGTATACCAGCATCGGCTGGATGATGGTAAATAGCTTCTTGTTCTCACTCGTATCAGAGGATGAACCTTCATCTGACCGAACCGCAGAGGAGGACGAGTCAAACGACAACTTGAGGGTCGATCGCCCGTGCTTATGTTGCATGTATGCATGGTAAATGCCCCTCTGCAGGAATGCAGGTCGGTGCTGGAGCCAGCTCTCGTATGACTCTGATAGAAGGGAATAAACCATCATGAACTGTACAGTCTCCTCAGAGGAACCTGAACTACCACGGGATCCAGAGACGGATGCTGAATGCCGAATAGGAGATTCCGGTGTTGATGGAGAGCTGGACAAGTACGTGGTTACAGCCTTGGCCATTGCACGACGCTGCTGGTTGGCACTTCCATCTGCAAGATGAGAAGCCATCTGGACCATGAATGGAAGAAACCGCGAGTTGCTTTCCCTCCCACCACCTTTGCAATCCGTGCTGAAAGAAGCGCCTGTTGCAAACCTCGCCAGCATCTAGTGGTAACAAAAGCACCATTTTATGAGATCAGTCAAGTGTAACAGGTAAATGATTCCCAAAACTACTGTCAAAAATTCACAGTAGCATCTTCTGTTCTATGTATGGTACTTTGAAAAAAAATTTATAGATCATAATACAGCTATCTGTCAACCAAAAAAGTAATAATTTGTACTTAGTCGATCTATTTCAGACATCAGAATGGCTTCCGAAACACCTTGACCACTACCTCTTGTAACTTTATAGTAGTTAAATTAATGATATAGAGGGTACTTATATATTACGATGAGTGATAAGAAACCACTGAACATTTCTACGTGACATTATGATGAGTGTGGTCCACGATTTATGAACTGATGGAGCATATTAGCATAGAATGTAACAGCAACAACATCTCTGATGTTAAAGAAAATATTTTTAGCATGTAAGGTAAAAAGAACAAGAATGATGAATATTCTATCCAACTTGGAAATAATCTTCAGAAACAAGGTTTCTATCCTTGCATTGCAATGCAAACAAGGATTTCTCAGGGCCAAATAAAAAACATGACTCTGCATTTCATGGTATATTTCAACTTCTCAACAGGAGATTTCATACCTAGGCAAGAAGTAAAATAAAGCGAAATCTAGATGATAACAAAAATGTAACCCATACCAATTGAATTACAGTGAAATGTATGATTGAGAATTTTGCATTATTTTTAGCACAAGGAATGCAACCGAGATCAGAATCACATACCAGCACAATGTCATATGTCAACAACCGGAGACGACTCCCATCTGATCGTCCGAGAGAATTCAATTGGTCCCAGTACTGATCAACACACCTAGTGTACTGCCCAAGAGGCACAGATGGCCCCCTCAATGGAAAGATACAATTACACAATGTCTCATTGTTTCGCAAGGTAGCACCATCCCATTCCTTTTTGGGATTCTTCAGTGCAGCATCAGCTCGTTTAGCTTCCTGATGGCATTGGTAGTGTATGATGTTGAAGTGACTAACAGTGGTGTAAACACAGTCCCCACGGCCACTACCAGAACTTGTTGCACCTAAGTTCACTCGTTTGCTGAATGCATAGACTCCCAACATGTCTGTTGGCCTTAAGGTATACCCTTCTCTACAGACCATACACGCTAAACCATCCTCCTCTTCTTCCACATCATCCAAACCTTCAATTATAGGCTGAGATACAACAATACGTCTACCTCCATCAGAAGCAAATTCTTGTCGCATTCCCATCCCCTGGAATAGAAAAGGAAAAAGGCAGTGCTCATTAACATGTGTATATGTAGAATCCAGGGCCTAACAGTTACTGTTGGAAATATTAGCAGAACAAACTTCAGAAAACAGGACCTATAACATCACAAACGTAGCAGCTGATGAGACTACAAGAGTTACCTGAAGTAGCATCTCTCTTTTCTTAAGAGCACGGCGACGCATCTCATCCCTTGTAGCATGTCGCAGCTCTTGAATCTTCTCTCCTAGGAAGCCGTCACCGTTATTTTCTTTGTTAGCCAGTGTATCCAAAAGATTTTCTGCTCTTGCACCAATTTCATTTTCACCAGGAACCCCTTCCAAAGCGTGAAGCAGTGGTAATATGCCTTCTTCATCAATGCACTTCTGTGTAGGCAGATGGCCCTTGGCCAGTCCCTTCAACATTGACAGAATGGGTGGAATAGATGGTAGCTTCAAGCCAGATGTCCATTCTGCACTTGTTCTAAAGCCAGTCTGTCCTGGAGAAGCAAAGCTTTGCTTCACATGCTCAACAGCAGCTTTCGTAATGCCCCTCTCCAGAATAATCTCTTTTAGCCTCTCACCACACGAACTAGTCTTGAGTGACTCTGAGACACGAACAAAGTTGTCGACAGCAGATCGCTGTGTCGACGCCTTTTGGCTTATACTTTCATCTTTTGGATTCTCTTCATGTTGCTTCTGCAACTTATCAAATTCAGTCCAGTCCCTAAGGTAGGGCTCAAAATGTTGAATAAGAGCTTCCATAGCTGCAGGTTCCCCATAGGTCAAGTAAGGCAGGATCCTTGCGACCATCTCCTCATTCCTTTGTTGCTTGTTCGATTTTTTGGCACCTGAAGGATGACATAGTCTCTCCAAAAACATGAGAACAATTTTCCTGGCTTCCTCACCAGCACCAGTCTCCTCATTAGTAGTTGTAAAAACACTTTGGGCTATGCTTATGTCACTCTCATTAGCTTCCATGGTAAGACTTTCTACAATTAGTAGAATACCTTCAGCTGGTTCCATTGCATCCGCAGAAAATGCACGTCTAGCTGTCTCAAGCAGTAAACCCAGAGCACCAAGACGTAATAAGGCACATCTATTTTCACGGATTTTGCAACAATACTTTAGAAGGTTAAGAACAGAAGCCAACTCTTCTTGATTAGATCTGAACTCATCATCACGCAGGCTCTGACCAAAAACATAAGAACACCAATACAAAATAGGTCAATCTCAAGCCTCATTAACAAGATTGGAACACAAAAATTCACAAAATTTCTTGAATTAATAGCTGCGCAATCAATCAATCTACCTCTGGAGGGAGAGTGAGGGATGAAGATAACCAACTCAATGTAAACTTAAAACAGCATACCTGAATCATGCTCAAAATAATCTCAAGGCCTCCGCATTCCCTAACAGCACCTGCTATAGCAAACTCAATTTCAGGATCCTGTGATTCCTCCCTTTCTTCTTCCAGTTCTTTAATCATAGGCTCAGTAGCTTCACCATCTAAACCCTGGTCAGAAAATAAACATGTCATATTAACATAACATTGAAATGATGTTAACAAAATCAGAATGTCTAATGAATCCGTCAAGATATCTCTGAAAGTCCTAACACAAAGAAGCAAAGAATCACATCATGCACAGTTACTATTAAAAGAAACAAGAACACTCTCCAGATTAGTTCATTATTGTACAACAATTGCATTTTACAAGGAAAGTTGTATCTGAATTTTAGGCGTCCCTACGCAGTAACCACAAGAAATCAAGGTCCTATGATATTAAGAGGGGGCATATCATAGAACCACATAAATATACTAGCAAATAAACTGTCATAGCAGTTCCGGCAACTTAGCTTATTTGCGGCTAATGAGACGTTCTTATAAAGAAGTGTCAAGATCCCTTACCACTAAATAAGTGCCAATATAAAATGAAAAACTGAAGCAAAGAAAAAAAAAGAAACCTTGACCCTAACCTGTAGTCTGTAGGTCACTGTCATTGGCGGGCAATCTCTGCCGGATGAAGCAGCAGTTAGTGAGCTGGCATTCGACAAAGCATGTTGAGTTTGACTGTGGTGCTTCCTCCATACTTGCTCATAGACTTGGGAAATGCTCAAATCAAGTGAGATTATATTTCCACCAACCAATAATTCCATACCATAATCATCCTCCAAAAGTCCAATCAGATCAAGCTGGTTACATATTTTGTTTTTCACATCTCTCATTAGAGGACCAACATCCACACTGGTGTATGGATTCTTTGTCATAGAACCCCTGATGAACTCTTCTTGAGTATGTGCCTTGTTCAGTATCAGAAGATAAACAGGCTCTGGTTTAACTGGGCAAATCAGATTGCAGAGTTGCTCCAATATAAACTGCAAAAGAAAAATTCCAGATAAATGAACAGGGCAAGAATAAGTTACAGTTTATGTTCAGAAGAGTTGCTATCAAACTATAACTAAGCACAATATCAAAATAAAGGAAAATTCTGTGCTCTACCAAAGATGTCCGTCTCTTTTTTTCCTTCACATGCTTCTGCAATCCAGAGATGCAAGCACGAATAAATTGACGTTTGTTTTCAGTACTCTCAACGAGCAAGCTATCAAGAAGGTCTTTCAAAAGACGATTACAGTCATTAATTAACTTTGTCTTTTGCACAACAAGCCCACGGATCACCAGAAAAGCTTCCAGGACCTCAGATAGTAACCTATCGCTCATGAACCTGTAGTATGAGGGGGGAACAGTAAGGGCATCAAAAAGCAACCAGATGCATTGGTAGTTTATGTGCAAACAAAGAAGCTTATTCAGGATCACAAACAGCTTTACCTTGCTCTGATATTGGGAATTTCAAGAAATTTGTTCAGGAGCTCAACAAGCTTATGAAGAATGAACCCTTGTGATATATCAATGCTTAGGC
The DNA here is from genome assembly GCF_002211085.1 of Panicum hallii. Taxonomy (NCBI): domain Eukaryota; kingdom Viridiplantae; phylum Streptophyta; class Magnoliopsida; order Poales; family Poaceae; genus Panicum; species Panicum hallii. The sequence continues at coordinate 25,442,972 of NC_038043.1, read as the reverse complement.
TTCTCTCCTGTGATTCAACATTGGACACTTCTTTTGTTATCAAAGAACATAATGTTGTCAAACAACCACGAACGGTCAGGAAAAGACGTGAAGCTTCTGAATCAATCATGGTCCCAAGTAACTCAAAGTACTCTGCTGCACTTTCCCCAGCTGAGAGTGTTCGAGGAAGTAAAGACATGAGCAAGTTCAATAACTGAAACTGTCTGGAAGAGTTTGATGGGCATAGCAAGCTTATCAGAGTGCATATCTCAGATCTTATCGACTGGGAACATGAACTTAAAATCAAGTCTGATACCCAGGAACCCAGGGCGAATTTCGAGAAGTCACTCTTACTTGACTTCCGGCATGCACGACGTTTCCATCGGAGTCCATATTTGAGAACCAGATAGTCAGACTTGTGTGAATCATGACGTGTCTTCTGAATAGATCCTTTCACTGCCTGTGATACTTTGTACTGCCTCCGAACGAAATCTAAATATGATGCGCCACTCTCCCATTCAGAGTAGCTCAGAAGTGGAATATCCTGGCCTCTTTGAATTCCATCGTGAACTTTTCCGGATATATCTGGTTGAATCTTAGCACTGGGGTTATTAGTGGTTGTATTACCAGTGGTGTCATCGTTCTTAGATTGCACAGTTAAGCTAGATATTCCCAAGCCTGACTCCTTGTCCCCACCATCTGATTTTGGAGGCGTGCAAGCCTGAGAAATTATTCTCAAACAAGGAAGAATAATATGTTCTGAAATTGCAGGATGTTTTGCTCCAACCTTAATAGAAGAGAACAACAGTTGAAAGGCCACACGTAGTCTTGCCTCCCAAAACTCATCTACAAGACCACATGTCTCTGATAGCAGCAGTAACTCTTCCCGTGTTGACTGTGCAATGTCCATGGAACGATGGTGCTCAAGAGAATACATCACCTTTTTCAGAATCAAGTTGTTCAATTCCTGAACTGCATCTGCATCACTTTCAGAGAGAGATGATAGCACAGCCCTAGCAAGAGTGCGTGCTGTCCTAGGGCCCAGATGAATGTTATTTTCAAATAACTCCGACAAAATTCCAGCACTTACAAGTTGCTTCCTGCAGTTTGCATGTTTGGACAGAACTTGTAATAACTCCAAGCATTGTGTGACAAACGTGGTACTACACCCATAGCAACTACTTGGAGACCTTGGTATTGAAAAAGCTGGTAATGCATTGGTATCAATAGTATTTTTCTGTTGCAGATAGGTCATTAGAACACGACGCAGCCCTTGTAAAGTCTGAACACTTTTGCTGACAGAATCAAAAGCTGCTTTGCATTTTTCACCATACAGAACACCAAGAAGTGCAATCTTACGATTTACCTTGCATGTGGGCCCAGGCAAGGACACCATCATCTGCTGGACAGTATCTTTCTGCTGCGAGTCAATCTCCTGTTCACCTATGCTTGACACAAGTTTAATGAGAGGCTTTTTAAATCCCATCAGTTGCTGGTACCGCCTATGAGCATTTTCTGACTCTGACTCAATTGCTGTCAATCCTTTTCTCATGTCATCATCATTTTCCATGTTATCAAATGAAAAACTGGGTTTTGCCGTGAAGTGGAATTCAAAACGACCATATTTGCTGTATCCACACTCATTGCAGAGGAAAGAGTCGAGGTTTTCATAATTAATATTTCTACACTGCCGACACTGATATGCATTTTCATGGCAGTTACTACATATGCCATGCTTATCAGTGACAGACCTGCTACACCGTGGGCATTGCAATGACTCAAGGGAAGAAGCTTGAAGATTTTCATAAAATGAATCGAGCTCAATCATAAAATTGCATGCTGTAATTGGGATGGGGAACTCAACCTTCAATTCGGTCTGATTAAATGTAAGATGGCAGCTCTTAGCACGCTTCCAAAGAGTCCAATTATTTTTCAATTCTGACAAGTCAGTCACAGGCCTGTTGTTATAATACAAATTGAGTACTTTGACAGACTTAGACTTACGAGCATCATAAACATTCATTGTAACTGACTGTATGGTAAAGCTTCCAGTGCATTTTATTATTATTCTATTGTCCGTAAATTTGGTCTCGGACTTGAGGGTTTCGAGCTTCATCCTTGAATACGGAACATCTGGGCAGCTGCAGGTAACACAAGGCTCACTCTCTAAGTAATAGCCATCAAACTCCACTAAGCAACTCAGTGTGTTGTAAATACGGGAATTTGGATGATTTGCCAATAGCTCATTCTGAGAATGGAGCGTTTCAAAAATGCAGCTTACTACCTCAGGTGTCAAACACTTATTCACAAGTTCAGAGTCATTCTGCTTTGCACTGGAGTCATTCACTTTCCCGAGTAAACAGGTCATAAGGTCAGTGTACTCAACAATATTTTGCCCATACATGGGAAGATGTATCACCTTCTGCAGAAGAATTGTTAACATTGTCTCCCTAAGCGGGTTTTTTGCATGGTACCACACTCCAAATAGAACACATTTAGCCTCATGGCGGACACCTGCTGAGTTCCACTCTAGCAAGAATATGTCGATAAACCGCTTCAACATGTCACCTTCTTTATCATTGAACATTTCTACAACGTGTTCCATGTCCATGCACGATTTTTCTGAGGAACCTTCAGAACCATCATCGCCCTTCCGTTTCTTTTTCGAATCTGAAGACTGTGAGCTAGTTCTTGTAGAACTTCCTAGATCAGCACTCTCTGGTTTTTGAACATTATGATTTGCATCTTTTCCTGAATAGAAAGCCAAATTTAGAAGCTTGAGAGTCTGAATAATACACTCCTCGCTGAAATGGAAAAAATTGTCCACGAGATACGGAAGAAGATCCATGTGCTTCAAGCAGAACTTTTGCCAATTTTTTGGCCTTGCTGCAGCCACATCACAAAGAATAGATAAACATTTTATGAGCTTCACACTTCTCTCATAAGGCACAGGATTTCGGAAACCTCCAGACTTGTTTATGATTTTATGAAGTTTCTTGACTTCGTGGGAATATTGCCACGAATCCCTCACACTATAATAGTGAGTCTTGCTGCCGCATAAATGAAGGAAGAGCCTCCTTGCATATCTCCGAACAAATGAAGTATGAGGATTGCTAATATAGCTGCAAAGCACATCTTGATATCCATCCAACTTTAGATCCTTGGTGTTGGGAACCTTGTGGCTTCTATCCTTCTCAGCAGACTTTTCCTTTTCTGGTCGAACCATGCTATATACAAGCCGGAAAGTATTCTCCAACAACAATTTGTAGTAGTCCATGAACAGATCGGTTGGATGAGATTTAGCATATGAATCTGAAAAGAAGGGAGAGAAGTTTCCAGCTGGTAGCTCTCTCCTAATTGTCAACAGGGATCCGCAGCCTGAACCAGAAGAACCAGCTTCACCATTTATGGATGACGACTTGAAAGTATGAACAAGTTGCTGCAGAATATCCATAAGATAATTCAAAAATGACTGCTGCCTAAGGGCAGAACAGGCACGAACTAACTGAGAAGCAAACTCATTTTTATCCTGGTCACCACTGGATGATGGAATAGCTATTGGGGTTGATGCCGGAACCTGAACATGACCTTTCTCTGTCAAATCAGAGCTCCCACTTGACCTTGAATGAGAACTATCACTCCCAGGCTGATGCCAGTTACGGAACATAAGTGTGAAGAACATGAAAACAAGGATTGAAACTTCTCCAAAAGTGCATCGTGTTTTGGCAGGGAATGGTTTGTTTATGTTGATTTCATCCATGAGCCACTTCACAAACTTTTCCAAATCCAAATTTTCTGGCTTTGAACTATCCATGAAAGGACCACCAACTGCAGATGAAAGCCTGTAGAACAACTGCATTAAAGGTATGGCTCGAGTACCAGCTGTGGTCCCCATCCAGCCTCTAAGCTCTTCAATTAGATGGCTAAGCAGCAGGGAGTTAATGGCACGTTTTGATGCAGAAATCGAAACAGTTGTTTGGTCTGTAATAGTCTCAAGGAAGTCTGCGGACTCACTTGAATCAAAAACATGAACTGATGATGGGGAGGTCTGAACACTTCTATCAGCAGGAGCATGAAGAACACCAGAATCCGTTAGCTCATCAATAGAGAAATGAATTTCATTGCCTTCACCTCCAAATGTATCAAGTTCAATGGGTATTGCTGACATGGGATGATCTTTTGAATGGGGTGCCGGTAGGCGATCTGCATCAAGTATCTCATAGCAAGTTTCACATAGGTCAAAATCTGGACATATGTTACAGTGCCACCTTTGCCTAAGTATTGGAACAGTAGAACAGCCATCACAACAGTATTGCACTGATGATGCTGCAGGATCTTCTTCAATCATAACCTGAGCATTTCCACTGCTGGCACTCATAGCAGCACTCGGTTTCACTTGGTTTTCAGGAGCATCATCATTAGCTATCATTGTCTGCTTCGGGAAAGGGACTTGGAGAAATCGGGATGAAATGGCCAAACTGAAAACCAGTAATAAAAAGCAATTGAGAAAATGATAGAAAAAGGAAAAGGAAAACTATTATATTAATAGTGGCGCCCCAATTGATTGATAAACAATAAAAGAGAAGATCACCTGCTAGAAGTCTGCACTGCTTCATATGGTGCAAAGAGTAGCTTTTTCAGGAGAGCAACTGCAGGTCCCACTGAAACTCCAGATTTTTCATTGGAATGCAGAGCCAGGCATTCAGCATAGCTATAAATAAATTCCACACAGGGTACAACAAGACTATTTATTGTCTGTGTGTCCGGTCTGTCTAAATCTAATATATCCCAGAAAACTTGCATAAGACCGTCGACTAGTTCTGTACCTGCAAAATATGCAGTTATCATAATAAAAATTTGAAGGTTGGAGAATATTTTAAATTAGCAACTGTGCTTCACATTTCAGAGCTAAGTAATTATATCTAACCCAACTATGGTGTTTTATGGTCAAATTTGTGGATACAAATGTAGGTTGGAGAGTCAAGTTGACGAACATCGAAGCAGCAGCAGCAGCAGAATAATTGATGCAACACTTTGCAGTTGCATATGGTTTAAACTGCAAAAGTACTCTAGTTCACATATACTAACCAATAAGAATACCCTTATGATTCATCTAGCCTACCTTCCTGTGAGACTTAACTAAGCATGCAGGTTATCTCCAGAATAGAAATAAGGCAGACAAATATAAGTACAGCAAAAAGAAGAAAAATAATTGACAGATTGACAAATATCACTAACTCTAACATGTTGTTTGATGTGCATCAAGGGCCCACATGAATGCAACCTTTGTAATTATGCTGATTGGTGAAAGTATTGTAATATCTATTCCTTGAGTCAACATGCAAAAGGTGAGACAAACCAACAACAGTCAGCAATTGAACATCAAATCCTTCTAAAAGGCAACATGTAAGAGTCAAGTGGTACATTTGGTTAAAGAAGTCAGAAGTATAATTAATACCATGAGTTTTGAGAAAGGTTGCCAGGTTCGATTTCCTGTGCAACGCAACTTTGGAAACTGTATGGATCTGGGCTATAAATTCTTTTATCACCCAGCTAGATGCAGCACCTCCAACACCAATTCTTGAAGTTATTGCTGGGAGTGATTTTATTACCCCAAGAAGGCGCATTGTGTCCTTAACCTGTACAAACATAAGCCAAAGGTTCAACCAAAAAATAGTGGAGCAGAAGGAGAACTTTTAACATAAGTGTTAAGATCAGTAGATAACGAAAATTGGTATTACTTGATAGTACGTGTCCTTCTTTGGGAACACAGCCTGAAGGACCCGGCATGCAGCAGAATGTAGCATAGGTTCCCTGTCACTTTGAAAGATGGTTTCCAATAAAGCTCTGCATTTTAGATTATTAACTTCCATGCCTGCATCAACAATATCAGTAAAGCAGCTTGGTCGGCATAGCAGGTATATGCGTGAGAGAATTCTGAGGGCATCTGCCAAAACTTGCTCTTGGATAGGAGCAGCCTGCACGATTTGAGGCCTCTTTCCTGATCTTCCACCAGTAGAACTACTACCAAGTGCTTCCATATCAAGCGCAGCATCCAGTTTCTCTTTCCATCCAAATTCATCTTTAGCTCGACCATAAACTTCAATGGAATCTATCCTAGGTATAGATGTACCATCGAACGTCCGCCCAACAGAAATTGTGAATTCTTCATCTGCCAAAAGTGATTCAGCAGTAGTAAATGGAATATCGTACCATGATCTCATTCCTTCATCCAGCTTAATGACTCTATGAAAAATTGTGATCTCAGAAGGAATGTTGCTAGCAGATGTATTGCCCACATGGATGCGGCAACCCACCATGACTATATCTGGGTTAGGATTTGAAATAGTCACCTACAACACACACAAAAAAAAGGAGTGCATATAAGTCATTCAACATTAATTGGTTTAGGGACACTGCATGGTTGGAAGAAAAAAAAAACACAGTATGAACAAAGCAGAACATCCTACCTTGAAGCCAGCAGATGTCATACTCTCTAAATACCCATCATCTGAGGTTAATCTTTGCTTAATGCTTTCAGAATCGCCACTCTTGGTTGTTTCACTATTAAATTTAACATCAGATGTAATGCAAGTTGTCTTCTCAAAGAAATCAAGTGGAAATTCTGGTTTTATGCCAGTGTAAGCTCTACTGCTGAGGATGCTGCTGCCCAACTTCTTTGTTTGCTCTGCTGCAAGGATTGTCGAACTGTCACCTCCACTAGGTGTATGAGAGTAAATATGAAGGCTGCCATCATCGTACAAAATAAGACAATGTGTTTTATCTTTGGATAAAGGCTTATAGGCAGCAACACCAACCACTGAGGAATTTGTACCAGTACTGTGCCTCAAGTTTTGTGCAACTAATTCATGAGGACCCAACGACACTGCAAAAGGAGCATTTGATTTAGATTTTGATAGGCAGGTAAGGATTCCACTGCCAGCTACAAGCTCTCTCCAACGGTAGAGCCAGGCTGGCTTGGATTTACCATCATGATCTTCCTCACATATATATGACAATTCCGTTATCGACGAAGAATCCCCATTCAAGCGCCCCATGAAGGTTGTACCATCTTGATGAGATACAAACAGAAGCCTGTAGGTTGATGAGAAGTACAATGACAAACCTTTATGCATGGATACAGCATCTTCAACCAAGACTGTTTCAGCCAATACTTTTGCACCAACGTCACCCTCCAATGTAACATTCAGCCTATACAAAAGGCCCCCTTCAGAAAGAACAAGCAGCACCAATTTCCCCATTGAGGAGGGGACAAGGGTTGCATCAACTATTATATCATCGGCTACAGTAAAATAATGCATGGGGCTGATGTTGTCCTGTGAGAGATCATATATCTTCACAAACAAATTTGTTACTACGATGAGTTGAACTTGAGAACCTGGAACCCATTCGACACGACGAATATATGCTCCTTGCAGAGCAAGTTCTATGGCAAGGCGATCAGTTACTTCACCACGACTATTTAATGTTAGCACTTGGCAGTCTTCATATCCAGCAACAGCAAGGTAATGGTCCACCAACGGGTTGAAAACTAAATGGACGATTTCAAAGCGAACAATGTTCCTGGAAAGGGGTTTTACATTGGTTTTGTCTGCTGTAATAGGTGATGCAGTAGGCTGTCCAATAATTTGTCCCACATCAAATACAGCAACTTTGTCACCTTCTCCAACAGCAAGCTTACCTCGAGTGCTGATACTGAGCAGTAATTTAGCAAGAGAACCATTAGCAAGATGTGACTTAAGCTCCCTAGAATTTGGATAATCAACTTTTATCTTCAGGTCCAGTGATCCACTTTTAAAAGCTTTCTTTAGTTGGAAGATGTCAGAGGAATGTGACACCAGCACATCACCTCCTAACAAAACCTTTCTGTCTTTCGTAAGATTCAACTCCCTTCGGCTAAGTACAGTAGGCAGCAACTTTCTGCAGATTTCAAGCACCCTAACCTCAATATCCAGATTTTTAAGAAATAAAGGAAGGCCATTGCTGAATTCATTAGGCACAGATAGCTTCATGGAATTATCAGCATCAGTAGAGATATCTTCTTCAAAATCAGAGCCGCTATCTGCAACCTGCTCCACATCCTCATGATAAGCCAGTATGGGGTGGAAGCTGCTAGCAGCAGCCGGAGCTACAGTGGAGCTCCCAGTAAATTTCCGAGGTTTCAAACACTGACAGCTGCTTCCTCTCACGCCTCCAGCCCCACAGTCACAAAAGAAACGGCTTGATCTAGAGTAAACAACACGATGCCCTCGATGACACACCTTGGCACAAACAGAACAGCAGCCTTTGGAAACTGTCAAGTCACACGTATAGCAGAAGTACCAATGCTGTTCCATGAAATTACTGCCACTGGAAGTAAATGTGCACACTTTTGACGCTAGAGCTCTCTCACTGTCTCCATCATCTTCCTCATCTCTATCAATGCTCCCTAATTCCCCATCAGACGTACCGTCATCTTCGTCTTCCTCACCAGAGCTAGCAGCACAATCTACAGCGGGATTACTTACTTGATTTGTGCGAATAACAAGATTTTCTGAATTTTTCAACTGCTTGATCGGAGATCCAGATCCAAAACTGCTGCCAGAAGTTTTTGATGAAAGTCTCTTAAGGGCACTTCTATTTAGTCCAGTATCACCAAACACTGCCTCCAGAAAAGAAAACAGAAATTTTAAAGTCTGCAGCTTACCCTCATCCTCAACCATTGTCTCCATTAGTATCAGAGTCTTTTCAAACAAGTGCTTGAAGTGTGATTCCTCACTTGATAGTTGAACAAGAAAATGGAAATATGCTTTAGCAGTCTGGAGGTCATGTGACAAAAATGCTCTATCAAGTAACAGTAGCATAGAGTTGAAAAGGTGATGTTGAAGTTCTTTGGTCAATGTTTCAGGTGGACATATGAGATGTGTAAAAAAATCCACCGCCAGTTCTCGGGTTGCAGGACCAGCAGTGCCATTTGTGCTTTCAACTTTTATAGAAGGCCCCAATATTATGAATTGTAACCACGACGAAAAGCAGGGCACGTCCATTCCAATAAATTTGTTTTGCAACTTCTGCTTAAGACCAGGACAATGACCACTGCCCATTATATCAGTCAATAAGTGCAGAATCTTCAAATTAACCTGCTCAGATTTGCAATCCAAAACATCAAGAAAGACTGACATATCAGCATGCTCAGATGCAAAAATATGGCTTGCTCCTTCAGGAGCTCCTTCTGCATCACCAAGGAAGAATTTAAACACCTCTCTTTTTGATCGAAGGTCTTCCACTAGATCAACAACTGTAGAAACTAAAATCTCTTTCACCTTGCTATCCATGCTTTCATTCGAGTTTATGTCAGCCAAGAATCCTTCTAGCTGCTTCAGAACAAACAGTTCGCTGTATTTAGCAAGATCATCCCTGTTGTTAATTAGACCCATAAATATATGATCACACTCTCCATGAACAGGTCTGAATATTTGATCTGATCTAACAGCCATCACCATACTAAGCAGTTTGGAAATAACACCCTCATCAACTCTGTCTCTGTCTCCTGGTCGTGCGACCTTTATATAACCATTAAAGGTTTGAACGATCTCATTTATCACCAGAATGCAAGAAAGGAGAGCACTGTTGCTAGAAGTGTAAGCTGATGGAAATCCATGCAACAAGCACTTCAGGAAGAAACAATTTTTCTGCCCTTCAGCTAGCTTTGTGGTGACTCCATTTATCCTTGATGAAAGCTTACATATGGGTTCCAGCATTTCCAAATATGAACCAGATTTTTCAAAAACAAGGTGGTGCTTGGATTTGTCAAAGACAGAATGCTTGAGTAGCAGGGAAGGATAACAATTATCCAAGGAAGGCCTTCCACTGTCAAGAAATGACAGATATGCTTTCTTAAAAGTATGAAGATAGGTCTCCAAAAGAGATGATAAGATATCCACACAGTGTCCACTGTTCTTGGTTATGTATGTAGATAAACTATTCTCACAAGTAAATAGCTCCTCACCATGGACCTCCTGTTTTCTATGTGAATCCACCTCAGTTTCTGCGCCTCTCTGCTGCCTCTGAAGATCCGCATTAATGAGAGACAGAATAAAAGAAAGCCATGCCCCTTTCCTTGGGAAATCCCAACTCTCCAGCTTACTTGAACCTATATCAGAGTGCAACAACTTTAGGAGTTTAAATATTAATGCAGGCAGATCGACACCCACATGAGATGAAGCACCATCGCTGATACTTAGAGCAAATGTTAGGAAGACATTAACATTGTCAAGGTCAGGTTTCAAGTATTGATCATTCTGAATAGAATCATTGCCATGACAGCCTATAACAGATAGAGTACTCCAGCAAATCAAAAATATATATCTTTCCACAATGAGATCATCAGCAACTTCAGCATGCATACCACTCCAAGAATTAAGGATTTGTGACATAGTTGCACCCAAATCAGCCATGTTCAAGCCCAAAGATTCAACAGCAGCCTTATCAAAATAGAATTCAGCATGACCTGGAGTGACATCAATTAACTGAGGGAGCAAGTCACTGGTTACAGCACTCTTTTTTACTGAATCATCAAGCATTTCCTCCATAATAACAGTGGCAAGGGATGGCAAATAATCATTCATGGAACGCAACTGGCCTTGATTCAACTGGATATCCCTCAATCTGGATCTTAGCCTCGTAAACAACCATGATGGGTGTGTTAACGGGTACAGCAACATATGTCGCAGGACAAGAAGAAGTCTTGATAGGAGCAATGCCCATCTAGTCAGTCCAGCCACAGCTACTCCAGACGGAGGCTGCTTCATTTTCTCTAGGGAGGAGAGTACAATTTTGACCAAATCAGCCTTTTCTGACTCTGTCGTTAAATGGAATGCTGCCAAAAGAATTTCCAGATGAAAAGCACAAGGGAGACTTGCGCAGAAATCACTAACATTTAATGGGCTAGATGATGTATCATTTGCCTTCTCCAAAAGATAAGAAACACACTGAACAAAAATCTTTCTTCCCAGACTAAATCCTGAGTTTGCTGCGTAAGTCATAGCATGCGCAACTAGAGCAAGTGCATAGTGGTTATAGGTGTACTTCCCATTGTCAACATTGAACACTTTCTCCACAAGGTCCTCCCTTAAAGAAGCAGGACATTCATCACAAACAAGAAACGTTTGTAGGAGCTCAAAACAAGCAGCATTTATGTGCAGCAATTTATTTTCAGAAGGCATTGTATTTCCAGTGCTGCTTTCGTCAGGGAAACAAGCTTGGCACTTCAGTATTGAAAGAAATTGGTCTAGATGACAGGTGTTGAATTTTCTGGAAGCATCCATATATATAGCCCTGGACCATTCAGGAGAGAATATGGATGTTATCATAAAGCATATCAGATCAGCAGCTAGCTGAATAGGCCCCTGCAGGCTGTTTGATGGATCGCTCCCTAGAGATGTTGGCTGCTCAACACTTTCAGTTATTCCTGCAGGACGTACTTCAGCAAAAAGATTCCCAAAAAGTGCTTCTTCCTCATGACTTGCCACAGATTCCAATTCTGAAACAACAGGTTGTTTTGTGCAACTCAGCTGTGGCTTCTCATTTGTCACTGATTTCACTCCTTCTTCATGGAGGAAAAAAGTCAGATGAATTAAACCATTCAACCATTGTTCTCCTGATGGGAAGATAAATTGTAGATACTCCTCACATGTATATTTCTTCAGCAATGGTACCTCCTCTGAACGGACATGACAAGACAGATCATTTATCTCATGATTGAATGGATAATAAAAGGCATCTTTGTCAGGTTTGTCCCTGTCAACACGTCTTGTCCATTGTTTGGTATCTTTAAGAAGTTTCAGCACAAATTGAACAACACGAGGAGAGTAAGCTAGAGGAGGCACCAAGCAAGTACCAGATTTTTCATATCTCCATATATTAGGACTGAAGATTTCCAACATGGATGAAAGTATGCATACTTGAACTGTACAACAGATGTCACTGTTGCAAACGATAATTTGCATTAGCTGTAGAAATTCTTCAAGTATCTGCAACAAGATAGTGCCAACACCATCTGCAGAGAAGACTCTGTCATGATTTGAGAACTTGAACTTCAGTCTGAACAAGGCTGGAAGGCTATCGGCACATCTTGCTACTGAGAATAACATCATGGCATCAGAAGCATCAGGAGGAAACTCCATAGTGAGACCACAAACTAACTTCAAAATTCTTTGGGTGAAAGACAACCTCAAGTCAATGTTTACATCTTCAACCATTTCCAAAGCAGGAGACTGGCAAAGCTTCTGCACTAGTGTAAGAAGGCGTGGTATACAACATAAGTGAACAACCGCAAAATGCTGCGCTAATGGCACCATGCTATTTGGAGATACCACACAAAATGATTGGGTATTCTCCGAAATAACGTAATCTCGCAGCAAGTATTCTGGTAATAAGGCCAAACGAAACCGTTTAAGATCATCTCCACTTTTCGAGCAGTTGAATCCTGGTAATAGAGATAAGTCATCAAATGTACATGAAACATTGAAGCTTTTCGCCCTAAGGCCCCAGGAGTTTACCTTTTAGATAGCAGAAATATTTCTCTTGTGGGCTCAAGCGCTCAGCTTCAACTTGGACAAATGTCCAATGCTCAATGATGTCATTTATAATGCTGGGTTCCAAAGAGCATGCCTTATTGTGAGTACCTTTAAGCAGCACAAATTCCATGAAACAGGCAACTTCATTCTGCAAATATGCAAACAGAATTAACAAATAAAGAATGCTACGAGAAGCACAAGCATCTTTGCAGAATGCTGGCTCAACCAAGATGGAAACACAATGGTATAGGTCACAAACTCAGAATGAAAAACACACCCACCCACCCAAAATTAAAATCAAGCCAAGAAAACTTACCAGTAAGCCAAAGTCATCACAAGCGTATGATGATTTTTCTAGATGCAAGAGACAGAATTCCAAAGATCTCTCCACAGTCTCCACAACTGTTGGCTCCACTTGTTCCACTGATAACAATCGAAGAAATAGATCAAATCCTAACTACCTAGACATATCCCTTTTATGTTTTAGCAACACCAGACCTCCTAATGGTTAAAGGGAAAGATAGGAAACAGCAGAAAGGGGGCAATAATATTGGAGAAGACATATTGCTTATTATCTGTTAAAGTGTAAATTAGTACTCCAATCATCATAGGCAAGAAATTGAAAAAGATTTCTCAGAAAGACAACTTTACATCAAAGGCATGACTGGTTCTACCATTTTTTTTAATTCAACACATGCATAAAGAAAGAGTTGAAGCTTCAGTGCTTTCAGTGTCATCCAGGAGGTCACTATGTTACTATGGGCATGCTTAATATCAAGGGAGTGACATGGCATGCAATAGAAATTGCTTCCTAGTATCTCAAGGGAGTGCATTAAGATCTCCATAAGCAATCCTACACCTTGAGAACCCATATCTGATATATCTATTTGCAGAACTGACTTATCTTTTCTCATCAGCCAATAAAGTGATTTGAACTGCTAGGAGAGTCCAATGACACAACTAAAGATAAAATCCACTGTCTAAGATCATAGTAAATCCTAAATGCAACACAGACAACAAAAGCAAGACCTCCAGAAGCAGCAAGATACTCTACACTGAAGAGCACCGAACTAAGAAGGCACCTATCGAGATGCTCAAAATAAGATACAGGAATGCAATAACTCCGCATCTGTTCCTCAGGACTTCAGGTGAGGCAGAGAAGTATCTAAAACACAAAAATTCCTCACTAAAGGATAATCTAGCAGAAAGAGAAGGAAAACCACAAAGTAAACAAGGCACAGCTTGGCAAGGGGCTAACTCAGAGACTTAAAACAATGCCAAAACAGTGTGGGGGAAAAACACTTCCAGTGCAATTCGAATCTCAAAAGTTCTCTCCTAATCAGATAAATGGATGACTGAGAATGTTTGACAGACTAGGGTTTTGTAGACGAGCGAGATCAAATTGGTACAAGAGAAACCTGACTCAAACTATTTCATTATTCTTGCTTGACATATAACAGATACATCAGTAGCCCTATTATTTGGATCACATCACCCTAAGAACAATCTTTTAATCAAAGAAAAACTATCTCTTAAGGTATATATCTGCAAGGAGCTTAACGCAACCAACAAGGAAACTAATATAAGCTATGCTCATTCCTATAAACTACAAACACATTCAAAGCGAAATCTAGTATTGAGAGTATCATTCTGAAATCAAACAGCAACCAGACAATTACAGCTTTTAACCGGAACTAGTAAATAGGCAGTGTGCATGTTCAGGAAACATCCACTCATATATGATTCATACATACTCTCATGTCCGCAGTGTTCAAAAATATAAACACCTAGCTCCATATTTTGCAAGAAATGGGAATTACAGATCACCATTGCATCAACTTGTACCAGATTATTAAGATCAGAAAAGAAAATATGTAGCCAATCCCCACAGACTACCAATCATCGTATCATGCAATTTGGACACAGTACTACTGAGAACCGATACTGGCAACAAAACAGCAACCAGTCCAATACTAGATAAAACAAAATAACGATATAAGTATAGTGAAGCAGTGAACCCAATCCATGCGTGCATTTGAAGTGAAAATGTGCATATAAAATTCTCAGGTGACTAAAACTAGCTCAACCGAGTCTCTTAATACTTACAAAAAGACTCACAAAAATGCACAGAGAAATCACAACATTTATGACCTCATGGCAACAAGATTAACCACGGTAGGACAACAAGAACAAGCAAACCTATAAACCTAACATCATACAAACATCTAAACAGAATGCAGAAGTGGAGCAAAGCCTAAAATATGAAACAGGAAAGATGTTCAGGATGGCTAAACCTCCCTGTCAAACAATTTGATACTGGCACTGACGCTTGATGCAATAATTAAGTAAACAAAAGACTGAGCTACAAGGGAAACATCTCAAACAATTGTATATATATAGATCAAACGATCCAGTACATGTCCAAGTTGTAGACTAAGATCGTGCAAAATATGAAGGGGTACAAAACACGTAAGGCTTTCAAACTTGCTCCAGAAGCATGAGCACGGCTACTTGAAGCAGGTGATGAGACATGGAACATGATTCTTCGCCGTATCCATAACCGTTCCCAAAGCCAAACTACTTCCCCAAGAGAAGGCAATACCTATCTTACTCTCTGACAAGCATAAGCAACCTTAGGATCACACAACAACAGCCAGCAGGGGATATTTGTTTGGAATCCTGACGGGAGAGGCGGGATCGAAGGAGCTCACCTGAGGCGGGGAGGACTGCGGACACGACAGCCCGGGCGGCAGCAAGGACAGCGCGGGCGGCGGCTGGGTCAGTCGGCGGACCGGCTGCGAGGGCCCCCGCGAGGGCCTCGAGCCCCGGGCGTGCCGCAGGCGAGCAGAGGTGGCGCGCCGGCGGGTCACGCTCCGTGGAGGCGGCGAGGTGGTCGAGCATCGCTGAGATCTCCGCCGCCGCCATGGCGAGGGATCTCCGATCGGCGGCGGCCGCCAACTGATAGAAGAGCGGTCGTCGGATCGATCGCCCTTGTGATGGGAAGGGAGGGTTTTGTGCTACTTGTGTTGTCGTTTTTAGAGAGAGAAAGGAGAGAGAGAGGAGGGGAGGAGAGGGAGAGAGAAAGAAGAGGGGAGGGGAGGGGGGGCAGGGGAGATGGGCGTGGGGAGGAAGCCGATGCTGCGAGTGGCTTTTATTTATTTTATTATATTTTTCGGTTTTGTCTTCCTTCATGAATACGGAGGGGTTTGATCTGATGATTTGAATCCATCTAGAACCGTGTGTGTAGAACCGTGTGATTAGTGGTGCCGGTTATAAGTCAGTTCGCGGATTTTTAGGAACTTTTGTATCGCTTCTATTAAATATGTTTATCTTTTTATACCTAACTACATTTTGTGTTTCAGAAAAATGATTTTTTAAAATATATATATTCAAATTGTAGATGTTGGATGTTTCTTAAAAATTATTATTATTTTTTTCAAAAGAGCTAGAAGTTATTTTGAAGCAATTTAATTCATGAGTGATTACGAGGACTTCTTGGGTCTTTGCAT
This sequence comes from Panicum hallii, assembly GCF_002211085.1. Classification (NCBI taxonomy): domain Eukaryota; kingdom Viridiplantae; phylum Streptophyta; class Magnoliopsida; order Poales; family Poaceae; genus Panicum; species Panicum hallii. The sequence goes on along the minus strand of NC_038043.1, from coordinate 25,426,906 downwards.
ATTTTCTTTAAATAAGTTTATATGAAATCACTTGTCTTTTTTTCTATTATAAGGTGGAAATGGAGGTCACTATGTGTAAGCATAGTTAATGTGATATGGTAGTGAAAGTGCATCTAAATCGCTAATAGGTTTTGGTAAATTGAATGACAATATGAATAAAAGGACTAACATCACTCGGAGGGGTCTGCGTTGGCCTGGGACGGGTCCCACTCCACGGACCAACCATCAGGCAGGGGATAGGGCCACGGTACAGGCAGTGCTAAGTCATCAGGAGGATTACCTGAATAAAAGTTACAAGGCAAGACTGAGTATTCTAATACTCAGCAAGACTTACCCGGTCATGGTATACTTAGCCACGTATCTAGACTTACGAAGGCTTATACTGGTTCTGAGTTTAGTGTTTAGCTGAAAAGCAGTAAAGAGTGAATCCTTATCTTTAACTTTTAGCTTTCAGATTCTAGTTGATTATCTGTTCTAGATAAGCATCTATAACTAAGCAAGCATGGTATAATCTTTGGTCAAGCATCAGCAATATTATAAATATGATTGCTCCTGTTACTCTATGTGATAAAGGGATCAAGCAGTCTCAATCTTCGTGAGAAGCGGATGATTCTGAATCGAATTCAACCTTGCAAGGTAAACCTTACTCACACGCTTGGAACACCAAAAGGTCGTTCCGAAGCAACCGTTTGCCTTTCATTCCGACTCGTGGACAGGTCCACCACAAGCGACTGCAGGACCATACGCACTTCCAAAGTGCAGGACGTACGCCTGTAGCGCGACTACATGTCTGTACCCCTGGTTGCCCTTGCAACACGTATTCCTACATGTCGAATCAAGTAACCAGAAGAAGCAAATACGAGTGGTGGGAGGTATGTCCACTCCTCGGGCCGATTGGTTACTAGGCTTGCCGCTTACCCAAAACTCACGGCATGTGGTTAGTACTTTCAAACGCTTAACCCCGATCACCACACACTGCAACCTTATCAAAATTCAACAACACAGACGGGGTATCATTCCCTTCCATGATACTGCACATAACCCCGTCCGTCATCCTTATAGTGATTGCAGGAATGTAAACATTACAATTCCTATATCGCGCGAGTGACAGGAAATCACCCGACTTCTACCGGTCCTATTAGCAGAGCATCTAAGCGATGAGGACTCGGGTACAGTACATTGGTTCTTAGGGAAATGCAACTAGGGTTTCTCATACAATTCCTATGAACGTAATGCATAGATAGATATAAATAGATATAGATTGCAGTGTAAATAAAATAGTGGGTTATGTCCGGGGCTTGCCTTCTTGTGTAGGGTTGGGGAGTAGTGTCAGGGTTTTCCGAACTTTGGTTCGGAGCTTCAGTTAGACTTTCGACGGCGTCTTCGGAGTCTGCAGGAATTTCCTCGGCTTGGTCCGCGATCAGCTCGTACTCACCGTCGGCAAGAGTAGTCGGATCTACATGATATGCAAGGATATAAAATTAAGGTATGCATACTCTTTTACTTTATTTCACGATAGGTTGCAATCCAAAAAGGCTAACACTTTAGGAACTCATGGCACAAAAAGGGATCCTAGCTTTGAATCATCATTTATATTCAACTTATGGCTATAGCATTAAATTTATTGAAAATAGGAATTAAAATATTTTAAATTTAGATTTAAATTCAAATTTGAATTCAAACCTTAGGTAAATACATTATAAAGTTTTGAAAATTTAAATCTAGATTAATTGCATACTCAATAGATTATGACAAAGAGATCTAATTAAATAGGCTTTAGTGGATAAGCTTAGCTAATCCTATGATTAAATAAATTGAATTGTCTAGAGTAAAAGAATTCAAGTTACAAAACAAAATTAGGTTTGAAAATTCCACATCAATTCATACATCATTTATAGAAATTGCATATCAAAAATCACAATCAACAAAGTCAACATGTAGGAGCTATGGACATTATACTCCCTTGTCTTAGATTTAAAATAGATTTAAAAATGTTCAGATTCAAACCAAACTAATTTAACAAAAGTTGTAGGATTTAAAATCTAGTTTCTAGTAAAACTAGTTTTGTAATTTTTGGATTTTTCTACAGTTTGTTATGAATTTTACAAGACAACAGCAGCATCACATGAAATAACAAAGCACTTGGGGGGGTCTTCAGTATCTTTGCGCTGGGGCCCCTGGGATAAGAACTCTAATTGCAAATGGGTCCCTGCCCAACCTTGGCGACGGCCGGCCGGTCGGCTTTGGTGGTGTTCTCGCCGGCGGCGAGCTTTCCGGCGAGGAGGATGGGCTAAGCACGACCAACGGGACTCGGTGAGTACACCGGAAGGGGTACGCTTGAAGGGTGGCAGTGGAACTTGGCCGTCGACAAGAAGGTGTGGCGGCCGCATCGGAGCTCCGGCGTTCTCGGCGAAGGGCCGGCGAACGCGGGCAAAGGAAGCGTGCATGAGCGCCAGTGGGAGGTGGGGAGTCGATCTGTGTACCTGGGAGAACCGGAGATCAGGCGGAGAGAGCTACCGACGGTGAGGTTGGGCTCAGCGGCTCCGGTGAAAGGCGGCTCGGGCTGGGAGCGATTCCGGCAAAGGGGAGGCCGGGGTTGGACCAGCTCCGGTCGGAGGGCTAGTGGGGGAGGTGGCGAAGCGACTGGCTGAGAGAATTGGGACGGGGTGGAGAGAACACGGCGAATTTCGGCGAGGGATGTGCGGCGGCGGCTCGGTGCCTGGTGGTCGCGGGGAAGGAGATAGAGCAATGCGGCTGGAAGAAAGGGGAGCTCGGTTGGGTTTGTAGCAGCACTGGGTTTACAGAAGAGGGGGAAAAGAGTAGAGGAAGGAATGGCCACGGCTGCGCTCCGGATGGCGGGCGGCGAGGTGGCGGCCGGCAAGCACTCGGGAGCACCGTGGCGCGTGCAGGAGGGGACACCGGGGAAGGGCTACAGCGGCGGCAGGAGTAGGGGGGGACTCGTGGGGAGAGAGTAGGCAGGAGCTGAACGGCGACGAGGCAAGGCAGCGGCCAGGGGGAAGGTCCTGCGCCGGCGACAGAGCAGGTAGCAGCAGAGCAGAGGGTGCAGAGGTAGAAGAAGGGGAAAAGAAATCCAAGGGCTGATTTGGAAAACTTGGAAAGTCCAAGGGTTTTTTTAGAAAACTAAAAATTCTCACTGATCCAAAGATCAAATGAGGAAAAGTCCAAAATGAAAGTTGTAGAGTTTTTCAAGCTCTACAAACTTGCTTTAGGTCTCAAATTCAAAAACCCAAAGTTTGCAATATTACAAGTTGAATTTTTGAATCAAGGTAGAATTTAAATTACCCCTGTCCTTACCAAACAAAGTTTTGATCAAATTTTTGACATATTTGCAAACATCCATGAAATGTCATGATAACTAGTATTTTTTTACAAGTAGACCCTCAAGTAAACATGAAAGTTACTTCTATTCCACAACTATTTGCACAAAAGACCCTATAGCTTATATTTATTTACACATAGGCCCCTATTCTTACTTAAGGGCTTATTTTTCCTTATGATAACATTAATTTAACACCTAATATTATATTTCCCCTAGATTTCAAAGCTACCTTCCAATCCACACATCTTGCACTTAAAAACCTATATTGCACAGAAATTACAAATGTACCCCTAGCCCTTTATACTACCCATATTAAACATGTCTATTTCACACTAGAGTTTAGTATTTATATCCCTCATTACCTGGATGTCACAACTACCACGTCGCGAAGGTTGACACCCTGTTTAGCCCGAAACCTGGTGTCATTCCAGAGGGTCACTGCCAGCCGGGGACGGATCCCACTCTACGGACCAGCCAAACGGAACAGAGATTGGCCATGCTGGACCATCCGTGGGGTTCTCAAAGGTCATACCTGAAAAATAGACTAGCAAGACTGAGTATACTAATACTTAGCAAGACTTAACCGGAATCGGGTATACTTAGCCCATAACTAGACCATGAAGGATTTGAGAAGCTCTGGTTTTCTTTTGCTGAAAAGCAACAAAGAGTATGATCTAACTTCCATATTTTAGCTTTCAAATTCTAGTCTCATTAACCATTCTAGGTAAGCACCTATACTAGACAAATAAGGTAGAGATTAGCATTCATCAAGATTATTCCAACAATAGTTACTGTTCTTATTCTATGTGGCAGAAGGAATAAGTAGTCTCAATCTCCGCGAGAAACGGACGATTCTGAATCGAATTTCCAAACCTTGCAAAGGTAAACCTAACTCACATGCTTGGAACATCCAATGATCATTCCGAAGCAACCGTTTGCCTTTCATCCCGACTTGTGGATCAGGGCCACCACAAGCGACTGTAGGACCATACGCACATCCAATGTACAGGACATACGTCTGTAGCGCGACTACATGACCATACTCCTGTCCGCTGTGCGGAACGTACTCCCGCACGTCGGTGCGTGTGAAAAACCAAATTACAAGTGGTGGGAGGTATGTCCACTCCTCGGGCCGATTGGTTACTAGGCTTACCGCTTTCCATATTTCACGGCATGTGGCTAGTACTTTCAAATGCTTAACCACCACTACCACACACTGCGACCTTATCAACTTTTATCGACACAGACGGGGTAACCCTTCATGTCATGATACTGCACATGACCCCGTTTATCATCCTTATAGTGATTGCAGAATAGTAAACATTCAATTCCTATATCGCGAGAGTGATAGGAAATCACTCGACTTCTGCCGGTCCTATTAGCAGAGCATCTAATCGATAAGGATTCAGGCACAATACAAAGGTTCCTATGATTCATGCATCTAGGGTTCCATTTCAACTCCTAGACTTAATGCATATTATAGATATATAAAGATAAAACTGTATAAGTAAAGTGATTTAAAATACTGGGTTATGCATCGGGGCTTGCCTTCTTGAGCGAGTCTAGGGTTAGTGATGTCAAAGGTTTCCGAACTTTAGTTCGGGGCTTCAGTTAAAGTCTCGACGACGTTCGCAGGATCTTCAGAAATCCCTCGCTAGGTTTCTGGGACTAACTCGTAGTCTCCGTCGTCGAGTGTCGTTGACTCTACATGATATGCAATAATTCAAATTAGGTGGTTCTTGAGTTAAGAATTTTACTTCACGATAAAGTTGCAATCCAACCAATTGATAAATATATTTTCATAAAACAGAAAGTTTGAATTCAAACCCACCATGTATACTTTGATTCAATTATCAAATTAATTTATTTAATTGAATTAAGTTAACAAGTTTGATTTTTATTTTGAAATTCATAAAGGCTAGGGTCCTGAATTTTTGTGGGTAAGCTTATTCCTAATGGATGAGATTACTATGAATTTTTCATAATTCTTTTAAAAATAAACACTAAAGCATTTGAATTTAATTCATATGTCAAGTTTAAATTCAAATATTAAGCAAAACAGTGTTATAAATTTTTGAAATATTTATTATGAACTACTCTATTGCAGAACATCATATGGTAAAAAGATCTAAGCATGAAAACCTTAGTAACATGCTGGAATAAATTTAAATCAATTCAAACTTGATTTGCATAAGGTTCAAATTAGTTCAAGCTAGAGTGCAGAAATTAAGGTGAAATTTTCACACAAGCTCACTCATACCCTAAACAGACTACTCACCAAAATTCACAAATAATAGAGCTAATATGCATAAGTTATACTGAAGATACCCTTTTGCTAAACTTTAAAATAACTCTAAAAAATATTTGATTTCATACTGCACTTTAGTAACAAAAGTTGTAGAGCTAAACTTCTGGAACACAACAAAACTGGTTTGGTAATTTTGAATTTTTCTACAAATTCCTATGGATTTTACAAGTTGGCTGATTTGAATTAGAGAGGGGGTACTGATTTCCTACAGAAAGGCCCCTGGAAAGATTCAAATCCTTGCAATTGGGTCCTTGGTCGGGCTACACAGGAAAGCCGACCGGTGCCTATCAAATTCCGGTGAGGGGGCTCACCGGCGGCGAGGGGGAAGTGAGGGGAAAGGTTTAGGAGCTCACGGCGGTCATAGGGGTGGCCGGTGTTGGGGAAGATAAGGGCCGAGGCGGCGGGTCGACAGCGAACAGAGACGGGCGGCGGAGCTCCGAGGGGCGACGTAGGCGTTCCGGTGGCCGGAGTGCCGGAGGGCGGCGGGGAAGTGGCCAGAGAGCTTCTACGCGATGATGTGGTGCTGATGGTACACTTGGCTAGGGCTAAGAGGCAGTAGATCGTCGAGACGACGGCGAGGCCAAGCGGCGGCGGAAGCTCGAGCTCACCGGCATAGTGGTCCGGGCGATTTGGCACGGGAGAACGAAATTGGGCAGGCTTGTGAGCTTCAGTGGGTTGCTATGGTGTTGCTAGAGCACTGGATCGGGGGAGGGAAGCGGTGGAGGCGGCTGTCGACGGTGAGCCGAGGCAGCGGCGGGGCTCCGTCGAGGTGGAGAGCTCGGGCAGAAGAAAAGTAGGCAAAATGGGCGTGTGCAAGTGCAAGAGTGAGTTCACGAGGAGCTCCAAGACGTGCTTCAAGTCGAGGAAGAGGCACGGCGAGTGAGGGCAGGAGCTGGCAAGCTCGGCGGCACGCGTGGAGGCTTGGGCGGCGGCGGCGCAACGTGGAGTAGCGAGGAGAGGGCCAGCGCGAGGTGGGGTGCGGCGGCGCGGGTGCTGGGGCGGCACGTGGCGCAGAGGAAAGCGGCGCGGGAGCAGCAAGTGCTCGGCGCATGGCCGGCGAGGGCGGCGGGTCACAGGTGCGGGCAGAAGCAGAGCAGAAGGACTGGAGGTAGACGAAGAGGGACTAATCTGTGATTTTCCAAAAGTGTAGGGACTCCACTGTAAAGCCTAGTTACCTTTCAAACCATAGCTCAAATGGAAAAGTTTCCAAAAGCAAAAGTGTAGAGTTTAATAAGATCTACAACTTTGCTTTAAGGTTCACTTTCAAAAGAGTTAAGGATTTGAAACTAACATAAAACTTAGCAAAGTTTTAAACTTTAAAGAAATCCAATTTAAAATCTACACTACACTTGCATCCTTTGGGTAGTTTCACCTCTATTTGCGGTTTAAAAGTAAGTTCTTGTCTTTTTACAAACCAACCTTCATATGTGTAACGCCCGCGATTTTTTTACCTTATTTAAATTACAGTACAAATCACTCGCTAAAAATAATTTTCAAAACTTTTTCGTCGTCAAGCTCAGATCGCTCCTAAACCCTTTACCGTCCGAGCTCCTAATCGCCCAAAACACTTCCCGACGTTTCGACGTCTGACATCCAAAATTAACTGCCATCCTTTCTCTATTCCTCGACCCACGCGCCGTGCCGCGTGCTCAACCCCGCGCTCGCGACCGTCGCCGCGAATTCCGCCGACGCACCCCCCTCCCTTCCTTTTCCCCTGTTTCTCTTTTCCCCTTTTCTCTTTTCCTTTTTCCTTCTCCTCCTCTCACTTCCCTTGCACGCGCAGCACGACGCCGAGCGCTCGGCCACCACCACCCCCCCCTCACTGGCGACCTTCACTGGCGCTGCCTAACTTGGCCCCTCCTCTGCGCGCGCCGTGCCCCCTTGCCCGCCTCTGCGCTCGCGCTTGCCCCTGCGAGTCGCGGTGGAGCAAAGCTGGCCGCCGCGCGTCGCCTCGCCACTGGCCGCCCCCCTGCGCAGCGCATCCCCCAGGCCACCCCTCCCCGCTACGCGCCACCGACCACCCTGCGCGGCGACGACCCAGCGCCACCGCCGCCCCCACCACCATTACTGGCTGCCTCTGGAGCTCACCGGCCTCCACCGCGCCGCCCTCCTTCCCGCCCTTGCCGGCCTATAAATACCCCCACGTCGCGCCCTGCCACCACCACAACCTCCACCGCCACCCTAGCCCCCCCTCCCCGGCCCTGCATCGCCGCCGCCGCAAGAGCCTCCGCCCGCCGCTGCTGGCCACCGTGGGCAGGCCGCGGTGCGCCACCCCAGCTCATGGTGAGTAGAGGAATAGGTTCCCCTTGCTCCCCTCTCCGTTTTGCCCCTGCCCCCGGCCGCCGCCATGCTCTGGAGCCGCCGGAATCGGCGCCGGCGCCGGCGCCCCTCCCCCTCCTCTGTTCCAGGCAACGGGAGGAGGAAGAAGGGCAACTTTGCCCTGAGCCCCCTGCCCTTCTGCCTATTTCATTAAGAGCCCTCCCTCTCTTTAATCTTTTTTCCAAATAAACCCCATGTTCGCTCTATTTAGGAAATGAACCCTTCCACTACACAAAATAATTACGGATAAGCCTCTGACCCTTTTCAGAGTACCCTAGGTATCCCCAAAAATTCTAATCAAGCCCTCCCCTCCAACAGTAATTACAAATAGGCCCTTGGACCCTTATTCATTCCCTAAACCCCGTTCGGCCTATTATTTCATGCGCCAAAAACCTTCCATTTGCCCCGAAACTTTATCACGCCATTCCTAACATAATGTCGGCCATGCCATCAAGAAATCTCCCAAAAATATTCTTTCTACCATTGTTTCTTAAGTTATCCCTGATTCGGGCTCGAAGATAAAACCTTTAATTCTTTTTCTTTATTGTATGTTTGTTTGTGTGCGCCGTAGATCACGAAGTGACCAAGGGAGAACCCGTCGACGAGCAGTACTGCGAGCAAGAGCCCGAGGGCCAGTACCGCGAGCCCGAACCTGAAGGACAGTACCTCGATTAGGACTTTCCGGAAGGCTTTGTGAATGGCAAGTCCAATCCCATCCTTTGATTCATATTTATCCCGGTGTTACAAACATAACCTATTGGCCTGTTTTGTAAAATGCATCATTTTATTGCAAGACATGGTTGGATAGCCACCCCCTGATTGTTATGACCATCCCTTAATGACCTAGGAATTGCTCTGCAAGACATTAGCTACTGCTAGAGGTGCTTGTTACCTGTTATTCCCTTTATTATATTTTGAACCATGACCACAAGCCTTTACCAAAAATAAGGGTACGAGTGTTTTAAAAGATAAAACGGGATTTTGAGAAAATAAAGGAAAGATATAGTCTGATGAGATGGATGGCATTTTCTGTGTGAAATGCCACTAGTGTGCTGGTACCTTTGTGGTTGAGCATGGTCAGGAGATGTCCGTCTGGTCAATATAAGGATGAACTGAAGTGTCATCTTGCCTAACCCATTTATCGTACAATCACTCGACCGTTGTGTGGGCAACGGCTTAGCATGAACCCCACTAGTTGTTTTGCTAGCCAAAAGGAGAGCGGGTGAGCAACGGGAGACCATGGAGAAGGAATACGATCTGTGTGAGTTATGTCCCGGTTATGACCTTGTTGATAGGTCATTAACCCCATGGTAGCTTCCGCGTTGGCTAGTTAGATTCAGCTAAGGTGGGTAATGGCTTTGTTAGGATCCGCCGCGATATTAAGGTGTTCGTAGTGCGGTACCCTACTTGTGGGTAAAGTGTACCACCTGTGCAGAGTGAAAAATCTATTCGAATAGCCGTGTCCACGGTATTGGACGCGTTACGGCATGGTCACTTCAATAGATATCTTGGGATAGTTGGTTTTGTGGCGTGAGTTGTTTTGAAAGTGTCCGGCAGTTGTGCAGTAAGCTACTGTGGATGTGGAGTCCGGTAGCAGTAAAACTAGGATCCTTTGTGTAGGATCAACCCCACTTATTATTCAATTACTATAAAAATGTCTTGAGAAAACTCTTTTATTAAACGAACCCTTGCATGTGTAAAACCTCGCTTTTATCGCAAATGAACCCTAGCCTCATCCTTGATATACCCGTGCATGATCTTTATTATTTCCCCTCCGCGGATGTGGTTGGACTTGTTGAGTACCTTTGTACTCACCCGATATATATTTGTGGTTTTCTTCAGAGGAAGACCCGGACTTCGTTGTTGAAGACGTTGAATAGAGGTTGCGTCCGCACCCAACCTTGCCTATGGTGTTAGCCCTCCGCAAGTGCTTCTACTAGCGTGTTACTCTGAGCCCGAGCTGGATCCCATGTGGGTCGTGCTTTGGTGTATCACCATAGCTGTTTTATTACTGATTATCGTCTGTATCGAGTGTCCACCTCCTCGGAGGTTTGTACGGTAATGTACCATCTGATGTAATAAATGTGTATCAGCCTCCTGGGACTGATGTTTATATCACATTTAAATCACCTCGGATGAGGGGACGCTTCAAGTGGTATCAGAGCCGTAGGTTGGCCGTAGGACGCGACCCTTAAGACCAAGGACATTTTCTAAGCCATTTCCTGCTAAATCTTTCCCCACTTAACTCACCTTTCCACACGGCACTTACCTTTGGCCCTTGTCTGATTCCAGATGGCTGACAATGGATGGAGTGACGGGATCTGCCCCGCAGAGCCTGGCCTTCTGAAGTTATTGCTACTCAGCCTCGGACGCGTCGGAGTTGTGGACCCACCGGAGTACACCTACCGGGAGCACAACTTCAGAGGGACCCTTCGGTGTGACCTGATGATCTTCGTGGGAAAAAGCACACTTTACACCGGCGTGGATCCTTGGTTCATCTTCACCACTGGCTTTGGGTTCCCAGACACCTACCGAAAGGCTGCCCGAAAAGCCCTACGACGCTTACGCGTGGTCTATAGGCATCATCTTCAGCGAACTCCTATGGGATTTTTCCCACCTGCTGGAGGGAGAGGACGCTCGTGGATTGCCCGGATGAGAGGATTAGGGAGGGAAGAAGAAGAACTAGAAGATATGGTTTCTCACCTGTCCATTTACCTCACCGGCCTAGACCGACTTTACAGCGAACAGACAAAACAACTGAAGCACCAAATCCGTAGGGCAGAAAGGGTAGAGCAAGAGTCGGAAATTCAATGCAGGAGAACAATAGAAGCTGAGGCTCAAGCTGAGAGTTCCCTAGCCTCTCTCCGAGACATATGGAGAAGCAACGCTCAAGAAAGGGAACGTATCAAGGCGCACAGAAGAGAAGCTGGATTACTGGAAGGAGAACCCGAGGAAACCCATTGGGATAAAAGCACTCAGACCGAAGAGGAGGTATTGGAGCAGTGTCTTCCGCCCAAGAAGCGACCTAACCGGATCGGGGAAGGATCCCCTTGGGAAGAGTAGAGCACCTAAGCTAGAGCTATCACCCTAGTAATCATGTATCCATGGGAAAATGTACCCGATCCTAATAAAAACCATCTACCCTTCTTGTACCCTACCATGTGCGCAAGGCTTGTTCACTCTACCTTTGTTTTCAGATGGTCGAGAATGGGTGGACCCAGGGCGTTTGCCAAGAAGAACCTGGTTTTCCCCGCCTTTTGATCAACTCCCTGGAGCGCCTCGGTGTTACAGAGCGCCCAAGGTACTACAGCAGGGAGTACGAACACCTCGGTACTCTTCGTTGTAGGGTGGTTCTCTCCATCGCTAGAAGCACCCGCCACCCCGACATCGAGCCATGGCGAGTGACTGCCACAGGATTTCAACATCGGGATGCCTATCCCTTGGCCATCAGAAAGGCTCTCCATTACCTGTGCCGGATCTTCGAGAAACACCTCATTCCCACACCAATGAGGCTTTTTCCTCCGGTCATCAGGACGCAAGTCTGGCAGGTCCGCATGAGGAACTTGGAACGGCGCCGCCATCAAGAGGACCTTTTGTACCATGTGGTCGCCTACCTCGTCTCCTTGGATAAGCTCTTCGACGAGCAAGCCCGAATCTTAAGGGAGCAAACCCACCGGGCCGAGCAAGCTGAGCTTGCAGTGAGGATGCACCAAATCCGGGTGGCTCAAGCCGAAGCCAGGACCGCGGCCGCTATAAGTAGCGAAGCCGTCGCTCATGAAAGGCTCAGGCAGATCCAGGATCGGCACATGCAAGAATGGACCAACAGTGGAACGCCCGTCCCAGCAATCGGGGAGACCCAAGTCCTAATTGGAACACCCATCACAGGATGTGGAGGACTTTTTAGGGCCCCGCAAGCTCCACCTGAAGGTGCTGAAAGGACAGCTGCAGCCGTAGAAGGAGGAGCTGTCGAACAGCCCCAAGAAAATGGGATCCTCGAGGACGACGAAGAAGAGTTACTCATTCCACTGGAAGTGCACTCCGCCCCAGAAGACGACTCACCCGTGAGTAGTATGCCTTAGGGGTGCCCCGGGGATGAAGCCATCCCGGCCCCAAGCTTAAAGTTGTGCCCACTCGTCTGTTGTGCCCTTTGTACCTGACCGTGTAATGCATGTTTTGGCTGTACCTTCCCCAGGTGTTGTACCCCAGCGTAATAAATAGAACTATTTGCGCTTGATGCTGGTTAGTCTGTGCGATTGTCGGCAGTAGGTGGAGTCTACCTTTTCGAAAATACGGAAATAAAGTATCACTTAATTCCAAATCCAAGTCTCATAAGGGTTTTGCCCAATCCACAGATGGCCCCTAGGCGTACAACAGGACCCCCCAAAGACAGACACATACCACTCCAAGTGCGGAGAGACAACAGGGTATGCAAGGACAAGCCCCCGGCCATGAAGATCAGGAAGATCAGGAAGTGAGCCAGCAGGGAGGAGAAAGCCAAGTAGGAGCACGTCATGCCCCACCCCCACCGGCCATTGACCTGGTGCAAGTATTGAACAACCAGAACCTCCTACTGGTAGCTTTGACCAATGTCATCACCAACCCAAGGCCCCGTGAGCAGAGTACAAACGACAAACTGACGGCTTTTCTGAGGACCAAGCCACCCACCTTTGCAGGATTCTACAACCCCTTGGATGTAGATGACTGGCTGCGTACTATCAAGAAAAAACTCGAACTATTGGAGCATGGAGACCGTGACAAGGTCCGTTTGGCTGCTCACCAGCTCACTGGAACTGCCTTGGCTTGGTGGGAGAACTACTGTGCAGCTGCTCAGGATGCCTCCATGTGACGCCCCGGAAATTTCAAATTTAAAACTACGCGTTAAAGTGTCCCGACCAAAAATTTATTCGTCATAAAACCCTAACCCTAACCGGAACGCTGTCCCGTTCCGCATCGCTCGCTGACTTGCCGCTCACGCGTGACCGCCCGCCGCGATTAGCGCCGGCGCTCCTCGTGCAGCGCGCGAACCCCGCGCGCGCGTGGCCGATCGGCCGCGGTCACCGCCGCGACCGGCGCCGACACGTCCCCCCTCTCTCTCTTTCTCCTTTTCTTTCTCTCTCCCATTTCCTTTCTTTTCTTTCCTTTTCTTTTTCTCTCTTCCCTTTCTTTCTTTCTTCTCTTCTTTCCCTCCTCCTTTTCTTTTTCCTTCCCCTCTCCCCTGCTCCCGAGCGCCGCCCCTCCTGCTTGGCACTGAGCCTCGGCCCCTCCTCCCTCGCGCACGCACGCGCCAGCCCCCCCTGCGTCATGCACGCGCGCGTGCCCGTGCGCGCCGCGCACCCCTGCCGCGCCGCGCGCAAGCCCCTGCCGGCCGTGTCACGACGCGCGCGCACGCGCGGCGCGTGGCCGAGCGCCGCGCCGCGCCGCCCGTCGCCCGCGTCCTCGCCCTGGCCCGCGCCGTACCGCGCTGTTCGCGCACGCGCGTGCCCGCCCCGGAACGCGGCCGCGCCGCCCGTCGTCAAGCCGTGCCGCCCGCACCGCTCCGCCCCCTGGCCCGCGCGCCGCGCTGCCCGCCGCTACCGCGCCCTTCCTCGCCGCTTGCGCCACCTCCTGTGCTTGCACAGCCCCTCCCCACGTGCCACGCTCGGCGCCCTCGCCGCCACGCCGCTACGCGACACGCGCGAAGGGCCGAAGCGCCATTAACAGCGCTCCGCCCCGGCCCCTGTCGCGCCTCGACCTCCACCACCCTGGCCGCCTATAAAAGGGGCCGGGGAGTACCCCGGCACCCCCACAACCGCCACCGCCCGCCCAAACCCTCGCCTCCCCCGCTCCAGCGCCGCCCCGACGAGCCGCCCTGCGCCGCCGCCCCTGCCCCCGTGGGCACGCCCCCTCACCGCGTCCCAAGCCGAGGTAAGGCCGGGGATGGGTCCCCCGCATCTCCCTCCCCCTTTTCCCCCACTCCCGAGCCGCCACCGAGCCCCGACCGGCCGGCACGGCCACCGCCGGCGCCCTCCCCCACCCCTCATCTGTTCTGTGCGGGAGGGAGGAGGAAGAAAGGGCCTTTTTGCCCAAAACCCCCTCCCTTTCCTGTATTTCCCCAAAGAAAACCCCCCCTTAGGAGCACCCCTATCCACCCATTCTTTGCAAAAGAAACCTCGCCCTTTTCAATAATTCAAAATAAACCCTCCATTACACAAACCCGTTTGTACTTGACATCCTTTAGCGTGCCCTGCGTATTTCTAGAATTTGCAAATAGGCCCTTGCCCCCTCCAGACACTTACGAATAAACCCCTGGAGCCCTGTTTAACCACCGAACCCCTTTAGCTCGTCATTTTATGTGCGAAACGACCTCCGATTGACCCGAAACTTTACCACTCCGTTTCTAGTATAGTTTTAGCCATGCCATTAAGAAACCACCCAAAGATATCACCCCTAACTCCGTAACTAAATTATTTCCGATTCAGGCCCAACGGTAAAAGCTTTTAGTTCTTTCGCTTGATTGTATGTCTGTTTGTTTGCGTCGTAGGACACGGAGTGAACGAAGAAGTTCCCGACTGCGACCAAGCAACCGAGGACCAGTTCTGCGACCCCGAATCCGAGGGACAGTACTTCGATCAGGACCTTCCGCAAGGACTTGACGATGGCAAGTTCAACTCCGCCCTTTGATGCATATTTTTGTCCTAGTTTTATAAACACAACCCAGTGGCCTGTTTTATAAAATTGCATGGTTTTGCGTGCCGTAAACATGGTAGGATAGCCACCCTTGTCGTGATAACCATACCTTGAACACCTGATTTTATAAAGAAAACGCGTGTGTGTGGGAAGGGATAAAATATGGTTTTGAGAAGTGAGTCAGACGGGATGGATGGCATTTCTGTGTGAAATGCCGTTGGTGTGCTCGTACCTGTGTGGTTGGGCGTGAAAGGGAGATATCCATCTTGTCACCCCTAAGGACCGAGTTGATGTGTCATCTCACCTAGCTTCCTGTCGTGCAAACCACTTGACCGTTGTATGGGCAACGGCTTAGCCTAACCCCACTAGTTAGTCTGATAGCCATCAGGAGAGCTGGGAGCAACGGGTGATCAAGGAGACGGGATAAGCTCTGTGTGACTTATGCCCCGGTTAAACCTCGGTATTAGGTCGGATGACCCCTTGATAAATCCCGTGGTGGCTAGCCAGGTCTAGCTAAGGTGGGTAAGGGCTTCGATGGGATCTGCACCGGCACTAAGGTGTTCGTGCTGCGGTACCCCGCCTGTGGGTAAAGTTGCACACCTCTGCAGAGTTAAAATCTATTCGAATAGCCGTGCCCACGGCACTGGGCAAGTTACGGTGTGGTCACATAACTAGTGTTTCTCTCTGGGAATGATTGGGCTGGTGTGAGTCGTTTGGAAGGTGTCCGGCAGTTGTGCCGTGAGCTACGGCGGACGGGGAGTCCGGTAGCATTTTCAAACTTGGATCCTGTGTGGATCAACACTGTGTGCTCCTTGGTATAAAAAAACCTGTTTTAAAAAAATGCTTTTAAAACGAACCCCTGCATATAACTGTGTTTTCCGCAAATGAACCGTAACCTTATCCTTGGATTATCCTGTGCATTAAATTCTATTATACCCCCCCTTCCATGGGTGTGATTGGACTTGCTGAGTACGTTTGTACTCACCCCATTCTTACTTTTACAGTGGAAGACCCAGACTACGTCCCCGAAGACAACGAGTGGGGTTTCGTCCTGCACCCAGTCTTGCCTGTGGTTGAGGCCACCGTTGGATTCCGCATGGCGCAAGACTCTGATGATCCTCTTTTCGTAACTAGTGTAGTGGTGTGGGTTTTAGTTGTAATCCTCGCGATAGTGGCGCTTCACTGCCCATTACCGCGAAGAGTTGTACGGTGATGTACCACCTGTTGTAATAAAGTGTTATCAGCCTCCTGGGACTGATAAATTAACGCTTTTAAGTCTTCCCTGATGGGGGGACGCTTCAGGTGGTATCAGAGCCGTAGGCTGGCCGCAAGACGTGACCCTAGGAGCGAGACCCCTTTTCAGACCCTAGAACTTGTCCCGGTTTAGAAATTTTCTGTACAAACACTCACCACTGGTCTTTGCCTTGTTCCAGATGGCTAGCAATGGATGGGTTAGCGGAATCTGCCACGCAGAGCCTGGCCTTCCCAAGTTACTATTGCTCAGCCTGGAACGCGTTGGGATTATGGAACCACCGGAGTATGCCTACCGTGAGTACGTCGCCGGAGGCACCCTTCGGTGCGACATGATGGTTTTTGTGGAGAGAAGCACCCGCTACCCTGATGTGGACCCTTGGTTCATCTCCACCACTGGCTTTCGTTTCCCCGACACCTACCGAAAAGCCGCCCGTAAAGCCCTGCGACGGCTGCGTGTGCTCTACAGGCGACACCTTCAGCGGACTCCTATGGGATTTTTCCCACCCACTGAGGGAAGAGGACGCACTTGGATTGCCCGGATGAGGGGACTTGGACGAGAAGAAGAAGACCTAGAAGATACGGTCTCCCACCTATCCATCTACCTTACTGGCTTGGATGCACTCTGCCGCGAACAGTCGGCGCAACTGAAGCAGCTAATCCGTGGGATTGAGAGGATAACCCAGGAGCTGGAGGAACAACGAACAAGAGCTGCAAACGCCGAGTATTCCTTAGCCGCCCTCCAAGCCCAGATGCAAGAATACGAGAACCGCAACGGAATAGGTGGATGGATAGAGGAAGAAGAAGAAGAACCCATGGAAACCCATTGGGATAAGGGTACTCAGACTGAAAACGAGATGGATCGGTTCCTTCCAATAAAGAAGCGCTCTATCAGGACCGAGGAAGAATCCCCATGATAGGATTAGCACCCCAAGCTAGAACCCTGCCCTAATGACCACGTATCCATAAGAACTGTACCACCCTTGTTGTAATAATAAATATCATCTACTCCCTTTTGCACCTGTACCAGATTGTTTACCCTGTTTCTGTTTCAGATGGCTGAGGAAGGATGGACCCAGGGCGACTGCCAAGCTGCACCTGGATTCCCCAGCCTTTTAATCAACACCCTGGAAGGCCTTGGCGTTACGGAGCGCCCAAGGTACTACAGCCGAGAGTACGAGCACCATGGTACCCTCCGCTGCAGGGTGATCCTGGTCATCGCCAGGAGCAACCGCTACCCCGACATCCAGCCTTGGCGAGCGACTGCCACAGGATTTAGACACCAAGATACCTACCCCCTGGCCATCAGAAAAGCACTCCGTTATTTGTGCCGGATTTTTGAAGAACACCTCGCCCCCACGCCAGCGAAGTTCTTCCCGCCGGCCATCAGGACCCCAGTCTGGGAAGCACGCATGAGAAACCTGGAGCGACGTCGCCACGAAGAAGGCCCCCTGTACCAAGTGGCTACTTACCTAGCCGCCCTGGACCAACTTTTTGATGAGCAAGCCAACCTTCTAAGGGAGCAGACCCATCGAGCCGAGCAGGCAGAGCTCGCGGTGAGGATACAGCAGATCCGAGCCGCCCACGCCGAGGCAAGAGCCGCAGCCGCAGTCAGCAGCGAAGCAGTTGCCCAAGAAAGCCTCAGGCAGGCCCGAGACCGGCGTATGCAAGATTGGACCCAAAGTGGGATGCCAGTCCCGGCAATTGGGGAAGACCATGTTTTACTAGGGACACCCGTCATAGGGTGGGGATCACTCTTTGGGAGCACACGAGCCCCACCCGAGAACCCTGAAAGTTCTGCTGCCGCCGACGAAGGGGATGCTGCAATGCAACCCCTGACCGATGGGAACCCAGAAGACGGCGAGCGAGAACCTCTCACCCTGTCCGCCCCGGAAGAAGACACACCACGAAAGTAGAGTGACCGACGCCATCCCAGTGATGCCCCTCCCCAGCCTTTCTGTTTACGCCGTACCCTTAAGATGAGACCCTGGCCGAGTAGCACGGGACCTAGTCGTACCCCCAAGCTGTACCCCCCCCTTGCTGTAATAAAAAGGGTTTGTGCTTGCTGTTTGTGGTGATTGTGTGCTGGTTTGTTGTGTGCTACTTGTTTATATGGGTACCGGCAGAAGGTAGATTCTGCCTTATATATACGAATTAAACAACTTAAACATCACAAAATCGTAACCCCGATTTACCCAATCAACAGGTGACCCCCCGGAACGTCGCGAGGGCCTCCCGTGGCCGGAACCCCGTAGCCGCTAGTGTCGGAGCACAGCCCGTTGAACAAGATCTTCCCCAAGGGGAGCAAGAAGTAAGCCAGAACCGAGGGGGAAGTCAAGAAGGAGAACAACTACCACCACCCCCACCCCTCGGAGACCTGGCGCAGATCATCCATAACCAGACCCTCATACTGGAGACTCTGGCGAATGCCCTCATTAACCGGCAGCCACGAGGGCAGAATATGAACGACAAGCTGACGGCCTTTCTAAGAACCAAGCCACCCACCTTTGCCGGGTCCTGCAACCCGTTGGATGCTGACGACTGGTTGCGAGTGATTCAGAGGAAGCTCGAACCATTCGAATGCCAGGACCGGGATAAAGTCCTTCTGGCAGCCCACCAGCTCACCGGAACAGCATTATCCTTGTGGGAAAACTATTGTGCCGCAGCCAAAGATGCCTCTACCATCACCTGGGGAGAATTCGTAAGGGAGTTCCGCCGCTACCACATCCCTTCGGCCACTATGAAGCGCAAGGCGGATGAGTTTCGCGCATTACAACAAGGAAGCATGACGGTGGAAGAATACACCCACCGGTTCATAGAATTGGCCCGGTACGCGCCGGAAGAAGTAAACGACGACGATAAGAAGCAAGACATGTTCAAGAAGGGGTTAAGCCCAGAACTCCGGACCTTGCTTACTCCCCAGATCTATCCGGACTTCAACACCCTGATGAACAAGGCTATCCTCACAGAAAGGGCCAAAGCTGAAGAGAGAAAGGATAATAAACGCAAATTCCTGGAAAGTAAGGCCCGCCAACTGGACCGCTTCCAAAAGCCGAGGAACTCCAACTACACTGCACCAAGATCCCAGGCCCCAATGCAGTATAGGACTCAGTCCCAAGTGACAGGATCACGAGCCCCTGAAGCACAGCCTAAGAGTCAGAATACCATGAGGGCCCCGCAGAGCAACACCAGCCTGGCTGCTTCCGACAACAGCAACGTTAGGGCCTGTTTCAACTGCCGTGAGACAGGGCACTTCATCGCCAACTGCCCTTACGCCAAGAATAAGCCGGCCACGTCAGCCTTCTCCAACACAGTGAATGGGCCCAGACCAGCCCTAACCGGTGCCAACCGAGTGCCCATCCGCAACAACGACGGCAACCAGCAGGTGAAGCAGCAATCAGTTGGACGAGCCCGCGTCAATCACATCGACGCGCAGGAAGCTCAAGAAGCTCAGGGCGTAGTGCTCGGTGAGTATCTAGTCAACTCAGCTCTGGCAACGGTACTATTTGATTCTGGAGCATCGCACTCGTTTATATCCTCAAGCTATGTGGAGAAACACAAAATACCTACAGTACTACTAAAAACACCCCTATTAACCCGGACGCCTGGAGGCGACATCAATTGTCAATTAGGTTGTCCACGGGTAAGGATCAATTTAAGTGGGGTAGACTTTCTAGCAGATTTGGTAGTACTTAAGTCTGGGGGAATAGACGTGGTCCTTGGGATGGATTGGTTAAGCCGACACAATGGTCTCATAGGCTGCACTGACAAAGTGGTACACTTAACAAACCCGGAAGGAGTACAAGTGATCTGCCATACCCGGGATAGTAATTTTGACCCAATGGTGTTTAGCATGGAAGCCCAGCCCTTAGAAGGAGTCCCGGTAGTGAACGAATACCCAGATGTTTTTCCCGAGGAACTTCCCGGTATGCCACCGGACAGGGATATAGAATTCATCATCGACCTTAACCCCAGAACCTCCCCTATAGCCAAGAGACCCTATAGGATGGCGGCCTCGGAATTGACGGAATTAAAGAAGCACCTAGAAGAACTACAACGGATTGGCTTTATCAGACCAAGCTCGTCGCCATGGGGAGCCCCAGTTCTGTTTGTCAAAAAGAAAGATGGGAGTATGAGATTGTGTGTAGATTACCGGGCACTGAACGAGGTTACCATTAAGAACAAGTATCCCCTCCCCAGGATTGATGACCTTTTCGATCAGCTAAAAGGAGCCAAGTACTTTTCCAAGATCGATCTAAGGTCAGGATATTTCCAGCTCAAGATTAAGGAAAGTGACATCCCTAAGACAGCTTTTGTCACCCGCTACGGGCAGTTCGAGTTCACCGTAATGTCCTTCGGACTAACCAATGCCCCTGCCTATTTTATGAATCTTATGAACAAAGTATTCATGGATGAGCTGGATAAGTTTGTCGTAGTCTTTATTGACGACATACTTATCTACTCCAAGAGTATTCAGGAACATGAGCAACATCTGCGGGTAGTATTGGAGAAGCTGAGGACACAAAGGCTATATGCTAAGTTTAGCAAGTGCGAATTCTGGCTGGAAAGAGTAGCTTTCCTTGGTCACATCCTGACCGCGGAAGGCGTAGCTGTGGACCCAGAGAAGGTCGAAGCGGTTTCCAACTGGCAGCGACCAACTAACGTTAGTGAAATCAGGAGCTTCCTTGGGTTAGCCGGGTACTATCGGAGATTTATCGAGGGATTCTCTAAGATAGCCCGACCCATGACGGAACTTCTTAAGAAGGAGAAAAAGTTCGCTTGGACAGAGTCCTGTGAGAGAAGTTTTCAAGAATTGAAGCAAAGGTTGACAACCGCCCCAGTGCTGACCCTACCGGATATTCATCGGGACTTTGTCATTTATTGTGACGCATCCCGAACAAGGTTTAGGGTGCGTACTGATGCAAGACGGGAAAGTCGTTGCATATGCCTCCCGCCAACTCAAGACTCATGAGCAGAATTACCCGACCCATGATTTGGAACTAGCAGCCGTAGTGCATGCCCTTAAAATTTGGAGACATTACCTGATCGGAAATAAGTGTGAGGTTTACACCGACCACAAGAGTCTGAAGTATATCTTTACCCAGCCGGATTTAAATTTAAGGCAGAGAAGATGGTTGGAGTTGGTCAAGGACTATAATCTGGAAATTCAGTATCACCCCGGAAAGGCGAACGTGGTAGCCGATGCCTTAAGCCGAAAATCCTATGGACCCAAGGATGACAATCTACGCGAGGAAATGGCACGATTAAATGTGCACATTGTTCCTCGAGGTTCCAGCCATGTGCTAAGCGTCCAACCAACACTAGAGGATAGAATTAGAGAGGCTCAAAGCTCGGATCAGGAGTTAATGAAGATCTGCAAACAAACTGGAGAAAACAAAGCGCCGGGTTTCAGAGTAGACGATAAGGGGACATTATGGTACGAGGATAGGATTTGTGTGCCCCAGAATGGAGACTTCCGGCAGACGATCATGGACGAAGCCCATAACTCGGTCTACTCGATCCACCCAGGATCCACCAAAATGTATATGGACATAAGGCACAAATATTGGTGGAATGGGATGAAGGCGGATATTGCACGGTTTGTGGCACATTGCGATACCTGCTGTGATATCCAGGTAGTTAGACAACTAGATACTAAGATTAGGTGTAATATATGTAAGCAGGATACAGTGTATACAAGTAGTACAAAGCAATAAGGGTATATTTGTAAATTATAAGTTTTAATAAAGTTTCATGTGCAAGTATGTGAAAATGTGCATAAGTGTCAAAATTTCAGTTGGCTATAGAAAAGAAAAGAGCAAAGGTTAAACAAACACTAAGGGAAATAGACTTTATATGAAATTAAGGACCTTTGTGTAATTAATACAAACATATAAGGATTTACATGTGAAATGGTAAAAGATAAAAGTAAAACTTAGTTTTACCTAAGGACTAAAGTGTAAAATGAACTAGTAATGATGACTGCAGGAAAACTTGCAAAAAGACCCTAAGCATTAAAGCAATTTGTTTGAATTACAAGACAAAGTCTATAATTTGAATGGTGCTCTAAAGTTTAAAATAAAACTATATTCTTTGAGATGTTGAACTTGAACCTTAAAGCAGTCTTGTAAGATTTGAAATTTTCTACAACTTTTCTTTAGACACCTTTCTCATTAGACTTTTCTATCAATGGGAAATCTTAGTTTACAGAGGGGTCCCTGGAATTTTTGGAATTCACAAACTAGTCCTCCTGACATCTCTCTGCTTCTTCCTCCTCTGACCACCGCCGCTTCCCGTCCTGTGCTGCTCCTGCCACCGCCGTTCGCCGCCGATGCCGCGCCCCGAGCGCCACCTCCAGCTGCTACAACCTTCCACGCGTCGTCCCCTACCGGTTTCGACTTCTTTCCTCTCCCCTCCTGGCCTCACGCGCGCGCGCCACGGTAACCCGAGGCTGCCGCCGGCCGCCACCACCTGGTCACCGTGGACAGGCCACCCCGGTGCCTTAACTCCCTCTCTCTCGCGCGTAGCAGCACTACATCCACACCCACATGCTGTTCTGCTGTCTCCCGCGTCCAATTCCCAGTAATCGAGCTGTATTCCGTCGCCGTCATCTTCTTCCTCTCCGGCCGCGCACAACCCGCCCGTGGGCAGCCCACACCGGACCACCTTCGCCTCAATCACCACCTGCACAAGCTTTCCCACAGTCCACTGGTGCTCCTCGACCACTCGTGGCCCTCCAATTTCCATTGAAAACTCGTCGCCGACGAGCACCATCCGCCGCCGCCCTCGGCCTCACCGTGGGCAGCACCCCTCAAGCAATCCCGAGCCACCACATCACCCTAACCAGCACCACATCTTCACCCTCAAACTATACGACCCATCCATTGGCTCTTTCGTGCATCACAGAGCTTTCCCGACGCGCGCCGGCGTTTTTCCTCGCCACCGCCGCATCGGTCTCCGTCGAGTTCCCTCGATCCAGCATGTTTTCATCAAATTGATGGCACGTACACGTTCCCCACGACTCACTGGTTCTCGTGCGCAGGTTGGCTGCCGACGTTCATCGCCGGAGCACCCTTGTCACCGTCGACCCCTCCGCCGCCGCCTCGGGTTCTCGTCGGGATCCCTCTTTCCGGCCGTTCCAACCCTCGACACGTGGTGCATAAGGACCCTCGTGAGCTCCTGTTCCTTTTCCTCCCCTTGGACCTCACCGCCGGCGACCACCGTCGCCGGAACACGGCCGCCCCCGCTCTGCTCTGTTCGGTTCCCAGCCCAAGGACTTCGGGTTAGAAGAAATAGAAGTACAGGGGGTTTCCTGCAAAGCCATAGACTCAGTGGAATAGTGCCCAGGGACCTCCTTATGTAATTTTTGTTGTCAACTTAGAAATACCATATCTCTTCAAGGAAAAATCATAAAATAGTAAACTAAATTTTGTTGGAATCTTTAGATAAAGATATGTAACTTTGCTTTAAGGGTCGACTTCAGTTTTTGAATGTTTGATGACCCAATTTAAATATCAAAGTTAATTGCTTGTAAGCTTAAGAAATACATAGTAATTCATAGAAAAATGATAAATTAGTAAAACCAGTACTGATAATTTTCTTTTAGCATGTAGAATTGAAGAAAAATAATTATCCTTGCATTTTAGTATTATTTTCTTGTTGAATAAATTTTGTTAGGAATAAGGAGTAGTTTCCTTAGTATAATTAATAAATATAGTTTTAAATGTTCTAAAAACATGAAAATAAATTAAGGTCCTGTTTTGTAATATTATAACATCTTATTAAAATTGTCAACCAAGAATTAGATGTTAATTAAATTAGATATAATATATTTGATTTTAAGGTAATGGTAACTTAAAAATCATATAACTTGAGAGGTTAATATGTAAAGCTTTTAATATAATTGTTAATGGGAACCACACCACCTGTTGCCCTATGCTACTAAGTGAATACTTAACCTAACTAAGTTTGTTGTTTAATGAATCTAAGTAAACTTATTGGTGCTCAATAAATGACTGCCCAGTGCAGAGTAATTAGGAAATGTATCAAATAAAATATTACTTATTGGATTGTGTCACACCCGATTCATAAGAACATAAATCGAGCAATCATATATGCGCCAGGATCAAGTCACGCATATATACAACAGATTATCAAGATATCACAACACATGTCACGAATAAAAGCGTATAAATTAATAAAGGAATATCTTTATTACAACTGAATCAAGAATCAGTTCAAGGAATGCGGAAGCGTAAAATGAATACATGAAGAGCTGGGCGCCACAGGGACGTCGACTGGGAGACAAACACCTAGAAGTCGTCGAAGCCGCTGACGTAATCCTCCACGTTGCCAGGCACTGAGCAGCAGTCGAAGATATCCAAAATAGAACAGAAGAGTAGAGAGGCAAGTGTGAGTACAAACTAGTACTCAACAAGTATAACACGAGTATGAGGCTCTAAGGTTAGCTGACTCAACTGCATTAGCTTTTAATCTTGGCAAATTTTATTAAAGCTAATTACTACAAGTGGATGAGTTACCATAACCCAAATTGCATAAGAATTAATCAATATTAATTAAAACTACTGAGAACCATCCAAACCGAAACCACCCGGGGAATCGCCCTCGTCAAAGGTTGATAACCCCACTAATCAGACGGAGGATCTGGGCCGCTCATGACTGTGAGCACAGCTGATATATCAGTTTTACACTCTCGAGAGGTTGCACAACTTTACCCACAAGTCGTGAGCTACGCTAGTTATTCATCACACTTCCTTAGGTGAGATGGCTAGCAAGCACACTACGAGACCGTTACAAAGAATCACGTTGGTAAGGTGTAACCGCTAAGGATTCTGGATCAGCAACGATGGGGCCCACCTCCGGGGGTACAAGACACACAGCACAGACCAAGCCGGAGGAGCAGGGACCATTGAAGCTTACCACCCCTCTTGCCCACGCAGGTAAGTTACTCCCGAACCAACACGACCTAATTAGTAAGTCAAGACCGTCCCATTCCAGTCTTGTGGTTGCGCGGTTGTCCCAGGTTGTCGCTCTATGAACCGGTCCTTAGGGAGAGTGGCCAACCAAGCACTAAGCACCGTGCTGGCCCCCTAAACCATGTTTCTAACAAAAACTTCTTTTAAGGACGCACAAACCACTCAAGCACACAGCACAGAGGGTCGGCTCCAGAATTAAGTTGCATAAGACCATTATTCAAATTAATTAAAAAGGACCAAGATGTGTTATAGCGCAGCAACCTAGCACAACTAACCACAATGCAACCCAAAGGATATATATTTAGGATATAAAGTGGCTAGGGAATCCTTATAGGCATACAGAATTTAAATGCAGTATGAAATTGTATTTAAAAGTGATAGGAGGTTCATGTTATACTTGCCTTCCTCGTACTCTCCCGGCTGCTGCTCGAACTGCTCGGAAGACGGCTGCTCCTGGTACTGGTCCAAAGGCTCCGCGTCTACTCACGATCATCAAGCATAGTCCACACATACACACATGCACACACAATAGCAAACTATAAGAAAACAGTACACCAATACAATAGGACAGCACATGAAACTAGCCTAGAACTATTCTACGCGTTACAACGATCGCGTGGATATAAAGAACGCTTAAAACGGAGCTAAAACGCGAAAACTACGCTTAAAATAAGATCCAGGGGCCTATTTGTAAGAAAAACAGAGAAACCAGGGCTTCTGGACAAAACTCGGGGACTAAAACGTAATTAAAGCCTAGATCTAGGGGCTAGCACGAGAAAACTCAAGAGATGGACTGCGGGTTCAAATTCCAGAGAAGCCAGGGGCCTAAAAGCATAAAACAGGACCTATCCGTAACTATCTTTGAACTTCACCGGAGCGCGGGTTGATTCCCGGAAAACCCGAGGACTCTTTAGCAAAAAGAACAGACCGAACCGGTATCTCCTGTTCTGGGCCCTCGGATCTTGATCGTGCGGCTGAGATTAGCTCCACTAAGCGAAGGGGTACGCGTGGATTCTATCCGTTGGATCCAGATCCGGTGGTCCTGACTCGTGCCCAGCCCGATCTAATCCCGACTGCCCACTTTGGATCGGACGGCTGGAGAGGAAAGGGGACGGGATCAGGGCCGGTGGCGGCGATTGCTCGCCGGCGTTGCGTTCCCATGACGGGGCTCGCCGGACTTGGTCAAATCCGGTCGTCCGGGGGTCGAATCGACCCAGGCTCGGGTCTAGGATGGACTACACGACACGCGTAACCCTCACGGGGCATCGGCTGGGCTTGGCGGCTCTCTGGACGGCGGGAACGGTGGCGGCGGCGGGTCGGTGCGGCAGAGGCAACCGGCGATGCGCGTTCTGAGCTTGAAAACGGTCTACGATCTACCAAAATCAGCGCAAGAGAAGGGGAGGTGCCGTAGTGCCCACCGAGAGCTCAAATCGGGCTGGAATGCGACGGCGCGGAGGCTTCGACGGAGACTGGCGGGGGAGGAAGCCGGCGCCCGCGGAGAGCGAACCTCGGCTGCGCTGCGGGGCTCCTGGCACCTCGGCCAGCGGCGCACGCAGACGGGGAAGGTGGTGCCGGGGCTAACAGACCCGAAGAGGCGGCGGTCAAGGGTGAATTGCGGCGGCGGCTTGAGGCGGCCACGTCGGCGGCGGTCCAAATCCGAGCGGCTACCGGCGGTGCGGGCTCGGTTGCGCTGAGGGGGGGTCTTGGCGGCGGCTTAGGGCGACCGAGAGCGCAGCTAGAGATAAGAAGGAGAGGGCCGGCAACCTCGGCGTGCGTACCCCGATCTAACGGGTGCCGCGGATTCCGCGGGTGGTTGCCACTCGGGCCTCACCCGAGCTCGGGTGACTTCCAGAGAGTTCTAGGCAGGGTGTGGAGCGGGGGAGTGGGCCCAGAGGGGAAGGGAGCGGAGCGGGACCACGCCCAGAGACGGCGGCAGAGCCGGCGGGGAGAAACAGGGGAGGCCGCGAGGGGGAGGAAGAAACGCCTGACCGGCTGGGACCAGCGGTCAGTGGGAGAGAGACGAGAGAAGGCGAGCGCAGCTCGGGCTGGGGAAAGAAGGGGCGCCGGCAGGCGGGCCCGATCTGGCAGCGAGAGAGGGGAGAGGGAGAGGAACGCATGGGGGCCGGCTGGGGAAGGAGTGGGCCGGGGCGCGGCCCGTGCGGGGAGAAAGGAAGAGGAGAGAGTGGCGCGGCTGCTCGGGCCGGGGAAAAGGAAATGGGCCGGCTTGGCCCATGCGGGAGAGAGGGGAAAGGGCCCGAGGAGGAGAGGGAGAGGGGAGTGGAGAGCCGGGCTGGGCCAAGGGAGTGGGCTGCTCTCTTCTATTCCTTTTCCTTTCCTTTGTTCTTTACTCTAACCATTCAAACAAAGCCATTTGAATTCAAATAAGTTTGAATTCAAACCCAACACAATTAAAACAATGCACCAGCATGAATGCACAATCAAGTTGATCTTATGATTAATTTTATTTTCCTGTGTTATAAAATTACTTTAAATGCGACAAAAATTAAAGAAAAGCCTGAGAAATTTATTTAAGCCCGAATAAATTAATTAAAATTAGGGAAAATTTACCTTAGGGTGTTACAAACCTACCCCCCTTACAGGAATCTCGTCCCGAGATTTGGATAGGCTAGCTAGCAAAGAGATCGGGATATGTCTTCCTCAGCTCGTCTTCTCGCTCCCAAGTAGCCTCATCCTCCGTATGATGACTCCACTGAACACGGCACATCTTGATCTTCTTGTTTCTAGTAACTCTCTCAGATGTCTCCAGAATCTTTACCGGATGCTCAACATAGGTCAGATCCTCCTGCACATCCAAGCCTTCTATCGGTGCTTGCTCTTCTGGCACTCTCAAGCACTTCTTCAGCTGAGACACGTGGAACACATCGTGCACTCCCGAGAGATTGAGTGGCAACTCCAAACGATATGCCACCTCACCTTTCCGTTCCAACACCTTGAACGGACCAATGTATCGAGGGGCTAGCTTCCCTCGTACATTAAACCTGCGGATTCCTCTCATCGGCGAGACCTTCAGATATACATGATCACCCACTGCAAAGGTCAAATCTCGGCGACGAACATCCGCATAGCTCTTCTGACGAGTCTGAGCGACCCTCAGATTCTCTCGCACCTGCTGTACCAACTGTTCGGCCTCCTCAACAATATCCGGACCAAACACCTGCCTCTCACCAATCTGATCCCAATACAGTGGAGTCCTGCACTTCCGACCATACAGGGCCTCGAAAGGAGACTTCTTCAGACTGGCCTGATAGCTGTTGTTATACGAAAATTCTGCATACGGCAGGCATTTATCCCAGCTGGTACCATACTGAATGGCGCAGGCCCGAAGCATATCCTCCAACACTTGGTTGGTTCTCTCTGTCTGCCCATCTGTCTGAGGATGATAAGCAGTACTGAAGCGCAGCTTCGTATCCAACGAATCGTGCAACTGCTCCCAGAACCGTGAAGTGAACTGAGATCCTCGGTCAGATATAATCTTCTTTGGAACACCATGCAGACAGACAATCCTGGAGATGTACAACTCTGCGAGTCTAGCACCGGAGTAAGTAGTGTTCACCGGAATGAAGTGAGCAACCTTCGTCAACCGATCCACTACTACCCATATGGAGTTGTACCCTTTCTGAGTACGAGGCAAGCCAACAATGAAGTCCATAGTGATTTCCTCCCATTTCCACTCAGGAATCTTCAACGGCTGCAATAACCCTGCTGGCCTCTGATGCTCTGCCCTGACACGCTGACAAGTGTCGCAGATAGCCACGTACTCCGCAACGGAACGCTTCATTCCAGACCACCAGAATCGTTCCTTCAGATCGTAATACATCTTCGTGCTGCCTGGATGGATAGAATACGCTGTATCATGAGCCTCACTCAGAATCAACTTCCTGAGATCTGCTACATCCGGCACACATATACGACCCTTGTACCACAAGGTACCCTGATCATCCTCTCTGAAATGAGGAGCTTTGCCAATCTTGAGCAACTCACGAATCTCCTGCAGCTTCTGATCTTCCTTCTGATGCTGCCTGATCTCTGCCTCTAGAGTGGGTTCCGCCTCGAACGATGTACCCGAGGTGTGATGCACGAAACCCAGACTCAACTGCTCAAACTCCTCGCATAACTCTTGAGGCATCTGAAAAGCCACGGCCATGTTAACATAGCTCTTCCTGCTCAGAGCATCTGCTACAACATTGGCCTTGCCCGGATGATAGTGAATCTCCAGGTCGTAATCCTTGACCAACTCTAGCCATCTTCTCTGCCGCATATTCAGCTCACTCTGAGTGAAAATATACTTGAGGCTCTTGTGATCGGTGTAAATATCACACCTCTGCCCAAACAAGTAATGCCTCCATATCTTCAGAGCATGCACAACTGCGGCTAACTCCAGATCATGAGTGGGATAATTCAGCTCGTGCCGGCGCAACTGCCGCGAGGCATAAGCTATCACTCTGCCCTCCTGCATCAGGACGCAACCAAGACCATCCCTCGAAGCATCACAATACACTGTGAACCTCTTGCTCTGGTCGGGCAGAGTAAGGACTGGTGCCGTAGTCAGCCTCTTCTTCAGCTCCTCGAAGGCCTTCTGACGCTCATCAGTCCAAGAGAAATCCACACCCTTCTCCAGCAAGGAAGTCAAAGGCTTCGCAATTTTGGAGAAATTCTCAATGAACCTCCGATAATAACCTGCTAAGCCCAGAAAAGAGCGGACTTCCTTCACTATCTGTGGTACAACCCAGTCAAGCACATCCTTCACCTTCCCGGGGTCCACAGCAATACCTCCCTTGGAGATAACATGACCGAGGAACGGAACCTCGTTAATCCAAAACTCGCACTTGCTAAGCTTGGCATACAGCTTGTGCTCTCTGAGCCTCTGCAACACAAGCCTGATATGCTTCTCATGCTCCGCTTCCGACTTGGAATATATCAGGATATCATCAATGAATATCACCACAAAGGTGTCCAGATAATCCATGAAAACCTTGTTCATCAGATGCATGAAGAAAGCCGGAGCATTAGTCAAGCCAAAGGACATGACCGTATACTCGTATAGCCCATACTTGCAATTGAATGCCGTCTTCTGAATATCCTCAGGACGAATCTTCAGCTGATGATAACCCGAACGCAGATCAATCTTCGAGAATACGCAAGCACCCTGAAGCTGATCGAAAAGATCCTCGATACGGGGCAATGGATGCTTGTTCTTGATAGTGACTGCATTCAGATCCCGATAATCGACGCACATCCTCTTCGCGCCATCCTTCTTCTCCACAAGCAATACAGGAAAAGCCCAAGGAGAGAAACTGCGACGGATATAACCCTTAGCTAGCAACTCGTCGACAGTCTTCTTAACTTCCTCATGCTCAACAGGAGCCATACGATAGGGCCTCTTAGCAATAGGAGCTGTGCCAGGCAAGAGATCAATAGAAAACTCAATGTCGCGGTCAGGCGGCATACCTGGCAAATCATCCGGAAAGACATCCGGGAATTCAGACACCACGAGAATACCATCCGTGGGTCTAGCCTCCATCTGATGAAGAAATCCAGAAGGCTCTGTAGCTCCAACAGTGACCTCCTGACCATCCGGTGCTGACAGAAGAACCGTCCTCTGAGCACAATCTATCCGGACTCCCCACTTAGCAAGAGTCTCCATTCCGAGGATCACATCAATACCCTTGGTGTCTAGCACCATCAGATTCGCTCTGAAATCTACCCCCCTTATGGCCACACTGACTCTGGGACAGAAGACATGAGACCTCAACTGCCCTCCCGGTGAAGATACTAACATGCACCTCTTTAATGTGCTAGTAGGAATACCATGATGCTCAACAAAAGACTGGGTGATGAAAGAATGCGTAGCACCAGTATCAAAAAGCACTGTAGCAGGATGGGCATTAACCATGAACGTACCAATAACCACGTTGGGAGCCTCGGCCGCTGACTCGGCCGTCACGTGGTTTACCCTGCCCTGAGCTGGGGCCTTGGGCTGAGCTGCACGTCCCTGCTGTCCTGCCTGCGCCTTCCGAGGGCAGATGTTGGCGTAGTGCCCCGGCTCGCCGCAGTGGAAGCACACTCGAGGAAATGCAGCGGCCTGCTGCCCGGCAGGAGGAGTGGGCGCTCCCTGCCTCTGAGCTGGTGGAGCCGGAGGCGCTGGAAGCCTCTGACCCTGTCCCGCCTGCTGCTGCTGCTGAGGACGAGGCGGAAACTGCTGCCGCTGCTGGTACTGCTGGGGCGGCCTCTGCTGCTGCTGCTGCTGTGGATGCTGATAGCGGGGACGAGTGTTGCTGCCCGAAGAGGATGGAGCCATCTTCCTCTTCTTATCCTCAATCTCCCGGCGCTTACGCTCGGTGTTGAGGGCCGCATCAACCAGCTGGTTGAAGTTGTCGAAGCGGTGGTTCAGCAGCGCATACTGGATGTGATCATCCAGTCCCTCCTTGAAATACTCCTGCTTATCGCTATCACGAGCGACGTCGGCAGGGGCATAGCGGGCAAGCTGAAGGAAACGGTCACGATACTCCGTCACCGTCATCGATCCCTGAAATGACAACCACAGATAACAAGGATAGAAGTCGCTCGATATGGTCAGGTTTACGAAAGAGATCAAGGATAGATCAAGTTCAAAGAGACTGCGGAGAATTCCATTCAAATCTACCTGCTTAAGGGCACGGAACTCCTTCTGCTTCATCTTCATTATGCCCTCAGGAATGTGATGGTTCCTGAAACGCTCACGGAACTGGTCCCACGTGAGAGCCTCACGATCTCGAGCTGGGTAGGACTCCCACCAGTCAAGAGCGGAGCCTCGCAGCTGCCCTGCTGCGTACAGGACTCGCTCCCGGTCGTCGCACTGCGCAACAACCAACTGGCGCTCCACCGAACGAAGCCAGTCGTCTGCCTGGAGTGGGTCCGTGGCGTGAGAGAAGGTCGGAGGATGACCTCTCAGGAAATCCGCACGCCGATCACGAGGCTGAGGTGGCGGAGGAGGCGGTGGCTGAGCGTGGATCTGCTGCAGAGCCTGAACGGTGTTGTTCAGGGTAGCCATCATCTGCATCTGGAGCTGAAAGAACTGCTCCGGGGTCAGTGGTGGCGGCATCGGCAGCGGCTGACCAGTACCCTGGTTGTTCTGCTCCTGCTGGTCAGAACCGGAACCGGTGCGCCTGGTGTTCACCATCTGATTGCAACCAACAAAATTTATGAGAATAAGATATCGCGCAGCTGCGGAAATGAAACTTCGGAAGGATATATCAGAGAGAAAGGAATATAGGTTTTACCCCCAACGATCTAACTCAAATTTTTATTATTTAGTTCAAGTTGGGTTAGGGTCGATTTGCATGAATAAATTTAACTACTAAACTATGCAATCAACCAAAGATCCAAATCAAACATTTGCACAATAACAAACATTCAATATTCACAACTTAGTCGAGTTTATCACACTACTCGACTAACACACTCGTTCTAGCGTATTTTCATCGGGACAATCCAACTTATAAATTACAGGATTAGGTGACTTAGGCCAACGTCTACGGAAGACTCAAGCTTTTTCTCAGAAAAGACAGGAGAAATAGCAGATCAAGGACTTAAGGCTCAAGGAATAGAAGCAGAAAAATGATGGTTGAAGATTTGTGGAAGCAAGGCAAGCGAAAAGAAGTCCTAAACTCGACCAGTTCTATCTAGGCTTCGTCCTACAGTCGACACGGCTCTGATACCAATCTGTCACACCCGATTCATAAGAACATAAATCGAGCAATCATATATGCGCCAGGATCAAGTCACGCATATATACAACAGATTATCAAGATATCACAACACATGTCACGAATAAAAGCGTATAAATTAATAAAGGAATATCTTTATTACAACTGAATCAAGAATCAGTTCAAGGAATGCGGAAGCGTAAAATGAATACATGAAGAGCTGGGCGCCACAGGGACGTCGACTGGGAGACAAACACCTAGAAGTCGTCGAAGCCGCTGACGTAATCCTCCACGTTGCCAGGCACTGAGCAGCAGTCGAAGATATCCAAAATAGAACAGAAGAGTAGAGAGGCAAGTGTGAGTACAAACTAGTACTCAACAAGTATAACACGAGTATGAGGCTCTAAGGTTAGCTGACTCAACTGCATTAGCTTTTAATCTTGGCAAATTTTATTAAAGCTAATTACTACAAGTGGATGAGTTACCATAACCCAAATTGCATAAGAATTAATCAATATTAATTAAAACTACTGAGAACCATCCAAACCGAAACCACCCGGGGAATCGCCCTCGTCAAAGGTTGATAACCCCACTAATCAGACGGAGGATCTGGGCCGCTCATGACTGTGAGCACAGCTGATATATCAGTTTTACACTCTTGAGAGGTTGCACAACTTTACCCACAAGTCGTGAGCTACGCTAGTTATTCATCACACTTCCTTAGGTGAGATGGCTAGCAAGCACACTACGAGACCGTTACAAAGAATCACGTTGGTAAGGTGTAACCGCTAAGGATTCTGGATCAGCAACGATGGGGCCCACCTCCGGGGTACAAGACACACAGCACAGACCAAGCCGGAGGAGCAGGGACCATTGAAGCTTACCACCCCTCTTGCCCACGCAGGTAAGTTACTCCCGAACCAACACGACCTAATTAGTAAGTCAAGACCGTCCCATTCCAGTCTTGTGGTTGCGCGGTTGTCCCAGGTTGTCGCTCTATGAACCGGTCCTTAGGGAGAGTGGCCAACCAAGCACTAAGCACCGTGCTGGCCCCCTAAACCATGTTTCTAACAAAAACATCTTTTAAGGACGCACAAACCACTCAAGCACACAGCACAGAGGGTCGGCTCCAGAATTAAGTTGCATAAGACCATTATTCAAATTAATTAAAAAGGACCAAGATGTGTTATAGCGCAGCAACCTAGCACAACTAACCACAATGCAACCCAAAGGATATATATTTAGGATATAAAGTGGCTAGGGAATCCTTATAGGCATACAGAATTTAAATGCAGTATGAAATTGTATTTAAAAGTGATAGGAGGTTCATGTTATATGAAGCGTCCCCTCATCCGAGAAGACTTAAATGTGATATACAAATCAGTCCCAGGAGGCTGATACACATTTATTACATCAGATGGTACATTACCGTACAAACCTCCGAGGAGGCGGGCACTCGATACAGACGATAACTAGTAATAAAATAGCTATGGTAACACACCAAAGCGTGACCCACGCGGGATCCAACTCGGGCTCAGAGTAACACGCTAGCAGAAGCATCTTGCGGAGGGCCAACACCACAGGCAGAGTTGGGCGCGGACACAACCCTTATTCGTCGTTTCCGATCACGTAGTCTGGGTCTTCCTCTGAGAAAACCACATGTATATATAGGGTGAGTACAAAGGTACTCAACAAGTCCAACCACACCCGCGGAGGGGGTGATAACAGAGATCATGCATGGTTATATCAAGGGTGGGGTTAGGGTTTATTTGCGATAAAGCAAGATTTTTCACATGCAAGGGTTTATTAAACAAAAGCACTTTCTCAAAACATTTTTATAGTAATCGAATCTTAGGTAGTGTTGATCCCGCACAAAGGATCCCAGTTTTAGTGTCATCGGACTCGACGTCCTCAGTAGCTTACTGCACAACTGCCGAGTATTTTCAAACAACCTATGCCACAAAACCAATCATCCCGAAACATCTATTGAAGTGACCATGCCGTAACGCGCCCAATACCGTGGGCACGGCTATTCGAATAGATTTTTACACTCTGCAGAGGTTGTACACTTTACCCACAAGTAGGGTACCGCGCTACGAACACCTTAATGTCGCGGCGGATCCTAACAAAGCCATTACCCACCTTAGCTGAATCTAACTAGCCAACACGGAAGCTACCATGGGGTTAATGACCCATCCATGAGGTCATAACCGGAATAACACTCACACAGATCGTATCCCTTCTCCATGGTTTCCCGTTACTCACCCGCCCTCCTTTTTGGCTAGTAGAACAACTAGTGGGGTTTATGCTAAGCCGTTGCCCACACAACGGTCGGGTGGTTGTACGATAAAAGGGTTAGGCAAGATGACACCCCAGTTCGTCCTTATACCGACCAGACGGACATCTCATGCTCAACCACAAAGGTACAAGCACGCAAGCGGCATTTCGCACCGAAAACGCCGTCCATCCTGCCAGGTCAAGCCTTTCTTTTATTTCCCCAACATTCCATTCTGATCTTCTAAAACAGTCGTACCCTTATCCTTAGTAAAGCGCTTGTAATCATAGTTTACAATATAACGAGAGGAAAATAGGTAACAGGTTTCTCTGTCATGTAGTTTACGCCTAGCCTAGCAAATCCTAGGTCTATCGGGGTAGGGTTATAGCAATCAAGGGGTGGCTATCCAACCAGGTCTTGCAAAAAAAAAAAAAACAATGCACTTTACAAAACAGGCCAATAGGTTGTATTTATAAATCTAGGATAAGAATGCATCAAAGGATGGGATTGGACTTGCCATTCGCAAAACCTTCCAGGAAGTCCTGATCGAGGTACTGTCCTTCAGGTTCGGGCTCACGGCACTGGTTCTCGGACTCTTGCTCGCAGTACTGCTCGTCGACGGGTTCTCCCTTGGTCACCTCGTGATCTACGGCGCACACAAACAAACATTCAATAACGAAAAAGGAATAAAGGTTTTATCCACAAGCCCGAATCGGAAATAACTTAAGAAACAATGGTAGAAGGAATATCTGCGGGGGATTTCTTGATGGCAAGGCCGTCATTATGCTAGAAATGCCATGGTAAAGTTTCAAGGCAAACGGGGGATTTTTGGCGCATAAAATAATAGGCCGAACGGGGTTTTAGGGAAGGAATAAGGGCCTGAGGACCTATTTGTAATTACTGTCGGGGAGGGGAGGGCTTGATTGTAATTTCTGGAAATACCCAGGGTACTCTAAAAAGGGTCAGGGACTCATCCGTAATCATTTTGTGTAGTGGAGGGGTTCATTTCCTAAATAGAATGAGCAGGGGGGGTTTATTTGTAAAGAGGGGTAAAAGGGGGTGGGCTCTTAAGGGAATAGACAAAAGGGGCAGGGGGTTCAGGGCAAAAGTGCCCTTCTTCCTCCTCCCGTTACCAGAGACAGGGGAGGGGATGGGGGCCGGCGGCGCCACCAATCCCGGCGGCCCTAGGGCACGGCGGCGCCCGGGGACGGGGCTACACGGAGAGGGGAGTGAGGGGGATCCATTCCACCACTCACCCTGTGTCGGGGCGGCGTGGGGCGTGCTGCCCACGAGGGCCAGGGGCGGCGGGCGGAGGTCCTGGCGGCGGCGGTGGAGCAAGGCCGGGGAGAGGGGCTAGGGCTGCGGGGGAGTTTGTGGTGGTGGCGAGGCACGTCGTGGGGGGGGTACTTATAGGCCGAGGGGGGGGGATGGCGCGGTGGAGGTCGGCGAGCGGGCGGTCAGTAATGGCGGTGGGGGCGGGATTGCCGCTGCGCAGGGCGGCCGGTGGCGTTGGTCGTCGCTGCGCAGGGCGCGTGGTGGCGGGTAGCGGGGAGAGGCGGCCTGGGGGCGTGCGGCGCAGGGGGAGACGGCCCGTGGCGAGGCGACGCGCGGCGGCCGGCACTGCTCGGCGTCGCAGCACGCAGGGGCAGCGCGAGCGCCAAGGCGGCAGGGGTGCACGGCGTGCGCAGAGGAGGGGCCGGGTTAGGCCGTTCCTGTGGCGTCGTCAAAGGGCGGGGGGGTGGTGTGGCCGGCGTTGAGCTCTGCTCGTGCCGTTCTGCGTATGCAGGGGAGGTGAGAGGAGCAGGAAACAGGAACAGAGAAAGGAGGAAGGGGAAAGAGGAATAGGGAAAAGGAAAAAGGAAGAGGGGGCGTCGGCGAAATTCGCGGCGACGGTCGCGAGCGTGCGGCGCGACGCGCGAGGGGGTGCGGCGTCGGCGGGATTCACGGCGACGGTCGCGAGCGCGGGGTTGAGCACGCGGCACGGCGCGCGGGTCGAGGAAGAGAGAAAAGATGGCGATTATCTTTTGGGGGTCAGACGGCGAGACGCCGGGGAATTGTTTTGGGCGATTAAGAGCTCGGGCTGTAGAGGGTTTTAGGATCGATCCGAACTTGACAACGAAAAGGTTTTTAAAAGATACTTTTAGCGAGTGATTTGTATTGTAATTTAAATAGGGTAAAACGCGGGCGTTACAAACCTACCCCACTTAAAATGAATCTCGTCCTCGAGATTCGGCTTGTTCCTAAATAGATGGGGAAACTCTTTCTTAAGGGCATCTTCGCGTTCCCATGTGGCTTCTTCCACTCCATGTCTGCTCCACTGAACTCTGCAAATCCGTACTTCAGAGTTTCTTGTTCTTTTTATGACCGTGTCCAAAATCTTGATAGGCACCTCCTGGTACTGAAGATCTGTTTGTAAAACTATCTCTTCTTCCGGCACCCGTTCCCTCTCGGGCACCCTCAGGCATCTTCTCAGTTGGGATACATGGAATACTGGGTGTATGTCAGACATCCCTTCCGGTAGTTCTAGACGGTATGCTACAGCTCCAATTCTCTTCAGTATTTGGTACGGTCCAATGTACCGAGGGGCTAGTTTCCCCTGTACTTGAAATCTCCGTGTCCCTCGAATAGGTGAAACCTTGAGATAGACGAAGTCTCCCGGATTGAAGCTTACTTCTCGTCTTTTCTTGTCTGAGTAACTCTTCTGTCGGGATTGGGCGGCCTTTAGTTTCTCTCTAATTTCGGCCACTCTTTCTTCCGCTTCTTTTATGAATGCGGGTCCAACCAGGGCACGCTCTCCGACTTCTGACCACATCAGGGGGGTCCTACACTTTCTCCCATAAAGAGCTTCAAATGGTGACATGCCCAAGCTTGCTTGATAACCATTGTTGTACGAAAACTCAGCGTACGGTAAACTTTGTTCCCAATCCTTGCCATAAGTAAGGACACATGCTCTCAGCATATCTTCCATAATTTGGTTCACCCTTTCTGTTTGTCCGTCGGTCTGCGGGTGATAAGCTGAACTGAAATCCAACTTGGTGCCCATGGCCTTATGCAAACTTTTCCAAAACCTAGAGGTGAATTGGGTTCCTCTATCCGAAACGATTCTGCTAGGCACGCCATGCAGCTTCACTATGTTGTCCACATAGAGTCGGGCTAGCTTTTCACCACCATAATTGGTCCGTACGGGTAGGAAGTGAGCAACTTTTGTGAGTCGGTCCACTATTACCCATATGGAGTCATGTCCTCTCTGTGTCCTGGGTAAACCCACTACAAAATCCATTCCTATCTCATCCCATTTCCAAACCGGGATGGGCAAGGGTTGCAACAGTCCTGCTGGTCTCTGATGTTCAGCCTTGATCCTTTGACAAGTATCACAATGGGCGACCAATCTTGCAATATCCGCTTTCATTCCATTCCACCAATACTTTTGCCTTATATCTACATACATCTTGGTGGATCCTGGGTGGATGGAATATGCTGAGTTGTGGGCCTCATCCATAATAGTCTGTCGGAACTCTCCTTCTTTAGGCACGCAAATCCTATCCTTGTACCATAAGGTTCCTTTGTCATCCACTCTGAAATCCGGTGCCTTGTTTTCCCCCGTATGCATGCGGATTCTCATCAAGTCCTTATCTGAACTTTGGGCCTTTCTGATCTGGTCCTCCAAAGTAGGTTGAACACTCAACTTGTGACTGGAGCCCTGGGGAACGATGTGCACATTTAATTGTGCCATCTCTCCTTGAAGGTGAGCATTCTTAGGTCCATAAGATTTTCGGCTTAGGGCATCTGCTACCACGTTTGCTTTGCCAGGATGGTAATGAATTACCACATTATAATCTTTAACTAGTTCTAACCACCTTCTTTGCCTTAAGTTCAATTCTGGCTGGGTGAAGATGTATTTCAAGCTCTTATGGTCCGTGTAGATCTCACACCTATTCCCAATCAGATAGTGCCTCCAAATCTTGAGGGCATGTACTACGGCTGCCAATTCCAAGTCGTGGGTCGGGTAATTTTGCTCGTGAGGCTTGAGTTGTCGGGAAGCGTATGACACTACTTTCCCTCCTTACATGAGGACACATCCTAATCCTTGACGGGATGCATCACAATAAATGATAAAGTCCCGTTGGATGTCTGGCAAGGTTAGTACCGGAGCGGTTGTTAGTCTTCTCTTTAATTCCTGGAAGCTTCTCTCACATGACTCGGTCCAGGTGAACTTCTTCTCTTTCTTGAGTAGCTCTGTCATGGGTCGGGCTATCTTGGAGAATCCATCAATAAACCTCCGGTAATATCCGGCTAAACCGAGAAAGCTCCTGATTTCGCTAACATTGGTTGGTTGCTGCCAATTGGAGACCGCTTCGACTTTTTCGGGGTCCACTGCTACTCCTTCCGCGGTCAAGATGTGACCAAGAAATGCTACTTTCTCAAGCCAAAATTCACACTTGCTGAACTTGGCGTAGAGCTTGTGCACTCTTAACTTTCCCAGAACCACTCGTAGGTGCTGCTCATGTTCATCGACACTCTTGGAGTAAATAAGTATGTCGTCAATGAAAACTACGACAAACTTATCTAACTCTTCCATAAACACCTTATTCATGAGATTCATGAAATAAGCAGGTGCATTGGTGAGTCCGAAGGACATCACGGTAAACTCATATTGCCCATAGCGGGTGACGAAAGCCGTCTTTGGAATATCACTTTCCTTAATCTTGAGCTGGTGATATCCCGACCTCAGATCTATCTTGGAGAAATACTTGGCTCCCTTCAACTGATCAAAGAGGTCATCAATCCTGGGAAGGGGGTATTTGTTCTTGATGGTGACTTCATTCAGTGCACGGTAATCTACGCACATCCTCATGCTTCCGTCCTTCTTCTTGACAAACAAGACCGGAGCTCCCCACGGTGATGAGCTCGGCCTAATGAACCCACTTTGTTGTAACTCTTCCAGTTGTTTCTTTAGTTCTGCCAATTCAGAGGCTGCCATCCTATAGGGCCTCTTAGCTATAGGAGAGGTTCCAGGGACAAGGTCAATGACAAATTCTATATCCCTATCTGGCGGCATCCCCGGGAGTTCTTCCGGAAAAACATCTGAGTATTCGTTTATTACTGGAACTTCTTCCAAAAGTTTAGCTTCCATGCTAAAAACCATTGGATCCGGTCCACTTCCCCGAGTATGGCAGGTTACTTGCACTCCTTCTGGGTTGGTTAGGTGCACAACCTTGTCAGCACAGCTTATAAGACCATTGTGCAGGCTTAACCAATCCATTCCAAGGATCACATCTATGCCTTTAGACTTAAGTACTACTAGGTCCGCTAGGAACTCTACCCCACTTAGGATGATCCTTACCCTAGAACAACCCAGCCGGCACTTAATGTTACCTCCGGGCGTTCGGGTTAATAGGGGTGTCTTAAGTAGCACTGTAGGTATATTGTGTTTTTCCACAAAACTTGAGGATACGAATGAGTGTGATGCTCCGGAATCAAACAATATTGTTGCCAAAACTGAGCTGACTAGGAACTCACCGAGCACTACGCCCTGAGCGTCCTGAGCCTCCTGGGTGTTGATGTGGTTGATGCGGGCTCGTCCGAAGGACTGCTGGGGCGGTCCCATCTGCTGGTTGTTGTTGCCGGTATTGTTATTGCGGATGGGTACACGATTGGCTCCTGATAAGGCTGGCCTTGGTCCATTCACTGAGTTGGAGAGGGCTGGTGCCGCCGGTTTGTTATTGGCATATGGGCAATTGGCAATGAAGTGTCCTGTCTCACGGCAGTTGTAGCACGCTCGGGGATTGCTGCTGGCAGTCACTTGGCTTGTATTACTCTGTGGGACCTTCATGGTGCTCTGGCTCTTGAACTGCCTTTGCTGGGTGTTGGGGGCTTGAGAGCCAGTGGCTTGTGGTTGGGTCCTATACTGCATAGGGGCTTGAGACCTGGTCGCTGAAGGGCCAAAGTGCCTTGGTTTCTGGAAACGGTCCTGCTGACGAGCTTTGGCTTCTAGGAACTTACGCTTATTGTCTCTCTTTTCTTCTGCCATGGCTCTCTCAGTGATGATAGCCATGTTCATCAGTGTGTTGAAGTCTGGGTAGATGCATGGGGAGAGCAGCTTCTTAAGTTCGGTATTTAACCCCTTTCTGAACATATCCTGCTTCTTTTCATCCTTGTCTACTTCCTCCGGTGCATAGCGGGCTAGTTCTATGAACTGGTACGTGTACTCTTCAACCGACCTGTTGCCTTGCTGCAGCTCACGGAACTCATCTGCCTTGCGCTTCATGGTGGCTGCTGGGATGTGATAGCGACGGAATTCATCCACAAACTCTTTCCAAGTGATAGTGGAGGCATCTTGCGCAGCTGCACAGTAATTCTCCCACCAAGCCAAAGCAGTTCCAGTGAGTTGGTGAGCGGCTAAACGGACCTTATCACGGTCTCCATGTTCAAATGGCTCGAGTTTCCTCTTGATAACACGCAGCCAGTCATCTGCGTCCAAGGGGTTGTAGGATCCTGCAAAGGTGGGTGGCTTGGTCCTCAGAAAGGCCGTCAGTTTGTCATTCGTATTCTGCTCCCGGGGCCTTGGGTTGGCGACGACATTGGTCAAAGCTTGCAGTAGGAGGTTCTGGTTGTTCAATACTTGCACCAGGTCAATGGCCGGTGGTGGTGGGGCATGTCGTGCTCCTACTTGGCTTTCTCCTCCCTGCTGGCTCACTTCCTGATCTTCCTGATCTTCTTGGTCGGGGGCTTGTCCTTGCACACCCTGTTGCCCCTCCGCACTTGGAGTGGCATGTGCCTGCCTTTGGAAGGCCCTGATATTACGCCTGGTGGCCGTCTGTGCATTGGGCAAAAACCCTTATGAGACTTGGCCTTGGTAGTAAGGGATGTTTTATTTTTGAAAAGGCAGCCTTCATTTACTACCGGCAATCACACAGGCTAACAAGTAACAAGTGCAAATAGTTTTATTTATTACGCTGGGGTACAACACTTGGGTGGGTACAGCTGGAATACGCACTACACGATCGGGTACAAAAGGCACAACAGATGGGTAGGCACGACTCTAAACTCAGGGCCGGGACGGCTTCTCCCCTGGGGCACCTCTAGGGCATACTACTCACGGGGCGAGTCGTCTTCTGGGGCGGAGTGCACTTCCAGTGGAATGAGTAGTTCTTCCTCGTCGTCTTCGAGGATCCCATTTTCCTGGGGTTGCTCGACGGCTCCTCCTCCTGTGGCTGCAGCTGTCCCTTCGGTACCTTCGGGTGGAGCTTGCGGGGTCCTAAAAAGTCCTCCCCATCCTGTGATGGGTGTTCCGATTAGGACTTGGGTTTCCCCGATTGCCGGGACGGGTGTTCCGCCGTTGGTCCACTCTTGCATGCGCCGATCCTGGATCTGCCTGAGGCTTTCCTGAGCGACGGCTTCGCTACTTATAGCTGCCGCGGTCCTTGCTTCGGCTTGAGCCACCCGGATTTGGTGCATCCTCACTGCAAGCTCAGCTTGCTCAGCCCGGTGGGTTTGCTCCCTTAAAATTTAGGCTTGTTCGTCAAAGAGCTTGTCCAGGGAGACGAGGTATGCGACCACATGGTACAAAAGGTCTTCGTGTTGGCGGCGCCGTTCCAGGTTCCTCATGCGGGCCTGCCAGACTTGCGTCCTGATGACCGGAGGAAAGAGCCTCATTGGTGTGGGAATGAGGTGCTCTTCGAAGATTCGGCACAGGTAACGGAGAGCTTTCCTGATGGCCAAGGGATAGGCATCCTGATGTTGGAATCCCATGGCAGTCACTCGCCATGGTTCGATGTCGGGGTGGCGGGTACTTCTGGCGATAGAGAGAACCACCCTACAGCGACGAGTACCGAGGTATTCGTACTCCCTGCTGTAGTACCTTGGGCGCTCGGTAATACCGAGGCGCTCCAGGGAGTTGATCAAAAGGCGGGGAAAACCAGATTCCTCATGGCAAATGCCCTGGGTCCACCCATTCTCAGCCATCTGAAAATAAGGACAGGGTAAACAATCTGGCATAGGTGCAAAGAGAGTAGATAA
This sequence comes from Panicum hallii, assembly GCF_002211085.1. Lineage (NCBI taxonomy): Eukaryota > Viridiplantae > Streptophyta > Magnoliopsida > Poales > Poaceae > Panicum > Panicum hallii. The sequence continues at coordinate 25,384,026 of NC_038043.1, read as the reverse complement.
TATTTATTATTACAACAGGGGTGGTACAGTTTTCATGGATACGTGGTCATTAGGGTAAGGTTCCAGCTCGGAATGCTAATCCTATCATGGAAACTCTTCCTCGATCATGATAGGGCGCTTCTTTATTGGGAGGCTTCGATCTTCGGTCTGTGTGCCTTTATCCCAGTGGGTTTCCATGGGTTCTTCTTCTTCTTCTTCTTCCTCTATCCATCCACCTATTCCGTTGCGGTTCTTGTATTCTTGCATCTGGGCTTGGAGGGTGGCTAAGGAATACTCAGCGCTGGCGGCCCTTGTCCGTTGTTCCTCCAGCTCCTGGGTTAACTTTTCAATCCCGTGGATTAGCTTCCTCAGTTGGGCCGTCTGTTCGCGGTAGAGTGCATCCAAGCCGGTAAGGTAGATAGATAGGTGGGAGACCGTGTCTTCTAAATCTTCTTCTTCTCGTCCAAGCCCCCTTATCCGGGCAATCCAAGTGCGTCCCCTTCTCTCAACGGGTGGGAAAAATCCCATAGGGGTCCGCTGAAGGTGGTGCCTGTAAAGCACACGCAGCCGTCGCAGGGCTTTACGGGCGGCCTTTCGGTAGGTGTCGGGGAAGCGGAACCCAACGGTGGAGATGAACCAAGGTTCCACATCAGGGTAGCGGGTGCTTCTCTCCACAAAAATCATAATGTCACACCGAAGGGTGCCTCCGGAGATGTATTCACGGTAGGCATACTCTGGTGGTTCCACAACCCCAACGCGTTCCAGGCTGAGCAATAATAATTTAGGAAGGCCGGGCTCTGCGTGGCAGATTCCGTTGACCCATCCATTGTCAGCCATCTGGAACAGGGCAGAAAAACCAGTAGTGAGTGTTTGTGCGGAAATATCTAAATCAAAACAAGTCCTATGGTTTAAAAGGGGTTTCGCTCTTAGGGTCACGTCCTACGGCCAACCTACGGCTCTGATACCACCTGAAGCGTCCCCTCATCCGAGAAGACTTAAATGTGATATACAAATCAGTCCCAGGAGGCTGATACACATTTATTACATCAGATGGTACATTACCGTACAAACCTCCGAGGAGGCGGGCACTCGATACAGACGATAACTAGTAATAAAATAGCTATGGTAACACACCAAAGCGTGACCCACGCGGGATCCAACTCGGGCTCAGAGTAACACGCTAGCAGAAGCATCTTGCGGAGGGCCAACACCACAGGCAGAGTTGGGCGCGGACACAACCCTTATTCGTCGTTTCCGATCACGTAGTCCGGGTCTTCCTCTGAGAAAACCACATGTATATATAGGGTGAGTACAAAGGTACTCAACAAGTCCAACCACACCCGCGGAGGGGGTGATAACAGAGATCATGCATGGTTATATCAAGGGTGGGGTTAGGGTTTATTTGCGATAAAGCAAGATTTTTCACATGCAAGGGTTTATTTAACAAAAGCACTTTCTCAAAACATTTTTATAGTAATCGAATCTTAGGTAGTGTTGATCCCGCACAAAGGATCCCAGTTTTAGTGTCATCGGACTCGACGTCCTCAGTAGCTTACTGCACAACTGCCGAGTATTTTCAAACAACCTATGCCACAAAACCAATCATCCCGAAACATCTATTGAAGTGACCATGCCGTAACGCGCCCAATACCGTGGGCACGGCTATTCGAATAGATTTTTACACTCTGCAGAGGTTGTACACTTTACCCACAAGTAGGGTACCGCGCTACGAACACCTTAATGTCGCGGCGGATCCTAACAAAGCCATTACCCACCTTAGCTGAATCTAACTAGCCAACACGGAAGCTACCATGGGGTTAATGACCCATCCATGAGGTCATAACCGGAATAACACTCACACAGATCGTATCCCTTCTCCATGGTTTCCCGTTACTCACCCGCCCTCCTTTTTGGCTAGTAGAACAACTAGTGGGGTTTATGCTAAGCCGTTGCCCACACAACGGTCGGGTGGTTGTACGATAAAAGGGTTAGGCAAGATGACACCCCAGTTCGTCCTTATACCGACCAGACGGACATCTCATGCTCAACCACAAAGGTACAAGCACGCAAGCGGCATTTCGCACCGAAAACGCCGTCCATCCTGCCAGGTCAAGCCTTTCTTTTATTTCCCCAACATTCCATTCTGATCTTCTAAAACAGTCGTACCCTTATCCTTAGTAAAGCGCTTGTAATCATAGTTTACAATATAACGAGAGGAAAATAGGTAACAGGTTTCTCTGTCATGTAGTTTACGCCTAGCCTAGCAAATCCTAGGTCTATCGGGGTAGGGTTATAGCAATCAAGGGGTGGCTATCCAACCAGGTTTTGCAAAAAAAAAAAAACAATGCACTTTACAAAACAGGCCAATAGGTTGTATTTATAAATCTAGGATAAGAATGCATCAAAGGATGGGATTGGACTTGCCATTCGCAAAACCTTCCAGGAAGTCCTGATCGAGGTACTGTCCTTCAGGTTCGGGCTCACGGCACTGGTTCTCGGACTCTTGCTCGCAGTACTGCTCGTCGACGGGTTCTCCCTTGGTCACCTCGTGATCTACGGCGCACACAAACAAACATTCAATAACGAAAAAGGAATAAAGGTTTTATCCACAAGCCCGAATCGGAAATAACTTAAGAAACAATGGTAGAAGGAATATCTGCGGGGGATTTCTTGATGGCAAGGCCGTCATTATGCTAGAAATGCCATGGTAAAGTTTCAAGGCAAACGGGGGATTTTTGGCGCATAAAATAATAGGCCGAACGGGGTTTTAGGGAAGGAATAAGGGCCTGAGGACCTATTTGTAATTACTGTCGGGGAGGGGAGGGCTTGATTGTAATTTCTGGAAATACCTAGGGTACTCTAAAAAGGGTCAGGGACTCATCCGTAATCATTTTGTGTAGTGGAGGGGTTCATTTCCTAAATAGAATGAGCAGGGGGGGTTTATTTGTAAAGAGGGGTAAAAGGGGGTGGGCTCTTAAGGGAATAGACAAAAGGGGCAGGGGGTTCAGGGCAAAAGTGCCCTTCTTCCTCCTCCCGTTACCAGAGACAGGGGAGGGGATGGGGGCCGGCGGCGCCACCAATCCCGGCGGCCCTAGGGCACGGCGGCGCCCGGGGACGGGGCTACACGGAGAGGGGAGTGAAGGGGATCCATTCCACCACTCACCCTGTGTCGGGGCGGCGTGGGGCGTGCTGCCCACGAGGGCCAGGGGCGGCGGGCGGAGGTCCTGGCGGCGGCGGTGGAGCAAGGCCGGGGAGAGGGGCTAGGGCTGCGGGGGAGTTTGTGGTGGTGGCGAGGCACGTCGTGGGGGGGGTACTTATAGGCCGAGGGGGGGGATGGCGCGGTGGAGGTCGGCGAGCGGGCGGTCAGTAATGGCGGTGGGGGCGGGATTGCCGCTGCGCAGGGCGGCCGGTGGCGTTGGTCGTCGCTGCGCAGGGCGCGTGGTGGCGGGTAGCGGGGAGAGGCGGCCTGGGGGCGTGCGGCGCAGGGGGAGACGGCCCGTGGCGAGGCGACGCGCGGCGGCCGGCACTGCTCGGCGTCGCAGCACGCAGGGGCAGCGCGAGCGCCAAGGCGGCAGGGGTGCACGGCGTGCGCAGAGGAGGGGCCGGGTTAGGCCGTTCCTGTGGCGTCGTCAAAGGGCGGGGGGGTGGTGTGGCCGGCGTTGAGCTCTGCTCGTGCCGTTCTGCGTATGCAGGGGAGGTGAGAGGAGCAGGAAACAGGAACAGAGAAAGGAGGAAGGGGAAAGAGGAATAGGGAAAAGGAAAAAGGAAGAGGGGGCGTCGGCGAAATTCGCGGCGACGGTCGCGAGCGTGCGGCGCGACGCGCGAGGGGGTGCGGCGTCGGCGGGATTCACGGCGACGGTCGCGAGCGCGGGGTTGAGCACGCGGCACGGCGCGCGGGTCGAGGAAGAGAGAAAAGATGGCGATTATCTTTTGGGGGTCAGACGGCGAGACGCCGGGGAATTGTTTTGGGCGATTAAGAGCTCGGGCTGTAGAGGGTTTTAGGATCGATCCGAACTTGACAACGAAAAGGTTTTTAAAAGATACTTTTAGCGAGTGATTTGTATTGTAATTTAAATAGGGTAAAACGCGGGCGTTACATTATACTTGCCTTCCTCGTACTCTCCCGGCTGCTGCTCGAACTGCTCGGAAGACGGCTGCTCCTGGTACTGGTCCAAAGGCTCCGCGTCTACTCACGATCATCAAGCATAGTCCACACATACACACATGCACACACAATAGCAAACTATAAGAAAACAGTACACCAATACAATAGGACAGCACATGAAACTAGCCTAGAACTATTCTACGCGTTACAACGATCGCGTGGATATAAAGAACGCTTAAAACGTTGCTAAAACGCGAAAACTACGCTTAAAATAAGATCCAGGGGCCTATTTGTAAGAAAAACAGAGAAACCAGGGCTTCTGGACAAAACTCGGGGACTAAAACATAATTAAAGCCTAGATCTAGGGGCTAGCACGAGAAAACTCAAGAGATGGACTGCGGGTTCAAATTCCAGAGAAGCCAGGGGCCTAAAAGCATAAAACAGGACCTATCCGTAACTATCTTTGAACTTCACCGGAGCGCGGGTTGATTCCCGGAAAACCCGAGGACTCTTTAGCAAAAAGAACAGACCGAACCGGTATCTCCTGTTCTGGGCCCTCGGATCTTGATCGTGCGGCTGAGATTAGCTCCACTAAGCGAAGGGGTACGCGTGGATTCTATCCGTTGGATCCAGATCCGGTGGTCCTGACTCGTGCCCAGCCCGATCTAATCCCGACTGCCCACTTTGGATCGGACGGCTGGAGAGGAAAGGGGACGGGATCAGGGCCGGTGGCGGCGATTGCTCGCCGGCGTTGCGTTCCCGTGACGGGGCTCGCCGGACTTGGTCAAATCCGGTCGTCCGGGGGTCGAATCGACCCAGGCTCGGGTCTAGGATGGACTACACGACACGCGTAACCCTCACGGGGCATCGGCTGGGCTTGGCGGCTCTCTGGACGGCGGGAACGGTGGCGGCGGCGGGTCGGTGCGGCAGAGGCAACCGGCGATGCGCGTTCTGAGCTTGAAAACGGTCTACGATCTACCAAAATCAGCGCAAGAGAAGGGGGAGGTGCCGTAGTGCTCACCGAGAGCTCAAATCGGGCTGGAATGCGACGGCGTGGAGGCTTCGACGGAGACTGGCGGGGGAGGAAGCCGGCGCCCGCGGAGAGCGAACCTCGGCTGTGCTGCGGGGCTCCTGGCACCTCGGCCAGCGGCGCACGCAGACGGGGAAGGTGGTGCCGGGGCTAACAGACCCGAAGAGGCGGCGGTCAAGGGTGAATTGCGGCGGCGGCTTGAGGCGGCCACGTCGGCGGCGGTCCAAATCCGAACGGCTACCGGCGGTGCGGGCTCGGTTGCGCTGAGGGGGGGTCTTGGCGGCGGCTTAGGGCGACCGAGAGCGCAGCTAGAGATAAGAAGGAGAGGGCCGGCAACCTCGGCGTGCGTACCCCGATCTAACGGGTGCCACGGATTCGGCGGGTGGTTGCCACTCGGGCCTCACCCGAGCTCGGGTGACTTCCAGAGAGTTCTAGGCAGGGTGTGGAGCGGGGGAGTGGGCCCAGAGGGGAAGGGAGCGGAGCGGGACCACGCCCAGAGACGGCGGCAGAGCCGGCGGGGAGAAACAGGGGAGGCCGCGAGGGGGAGGAAGAAACGCCTGACCGGCCGGGACCAGCGGTCAGTGGGAGAGAGAGGAGAGAAGGTGAGCGCAGCTCGGGCTGGGGAAAGAAGGGGCGCCGGCAGGCGGGCCCGATCTGGCAGCGAGAGAGGGGAGAGGGAGAGGAACGCACGGGGGCCGGCTGGGGAAGGAGTGGGCCGGGGCGCGGCCCGTGCGGGGAGAAAGGAAGAGGAGAGAGTGGCGCGGCTGCTCGGGCCGGGGAAAAGGAAATGGGCCGGCTTGGCCCATGCGGGAGAGAGGGGAAAGGGCCCGAGGAGGAGAGGGAGAGGGGAGTGGAGAGCCGGGCTGGGCCAAGGGAGTGGGCTGCTCTCTTCTATTCCTTTTCCTTTCCTTTGTTCTTTACTCTAACCATTCAAACAAAGCCATTTGAATTCAAATAAGTTTGAATTCAAACCCAACACAATTAAAACAATGCACCAGCATGAATGCACAATCAAGTTGATCTTATGATTAATTTTATTTTCCTGTGTTATAAAATTACTTTAAATGCGACAAAAATTAAAGAAAAGCCTGAGAAATTTATTTAAGCCCGAATAAATTAATTAAAATTAGGGAAAATTTACCTTAGGGTGTTACAGATTGCAACTTTATCGGGAAGTAAAATGAATGTAAAGGCATCCCATAACTTGTAATTCTGCATCTCATGTAGACTCGACCACTCTCGCTGACGGGGATTATCAACTGATCCCGGAACAAGAAGAAGTTTATTCAGAAGACCCCGGAACTCTTGTTGCAGATTTTTCTGAAGCCCCGAACCAAGGTTCGGAAGATAATAGTTTGACTAACCCCAACCCCACCAGCGAAGGCAAGCCCCGGACATAACCCCTACTTTACTACACTGCAACCTATATTACTTATATATATCTCTTTATGCATTAGGTTTTTAGGAGTTGTTTGGAAACTTAGTTGCATTATTCTAGAAACCGATATATTGAACACTAGAGATAGAGTCCGACTAGCTGCTCTGCTTATAGGACCGGTAGAAGTCGAGTGATTTCCTGTCACTCGCGCGATTTAGGAATTGTAATGTTTACATTCCTGTTATCACCATAAGGATGCCGGACGGGAGTTTTATGAGGTATCATGGTCAAGATGATACCCCGTCTGTGTTGTTGAATTTTGATAAGGTCGCAGTGTGTGGTAGCGGTGGCTAAGCGTTTGAAAGTACTAGCCACATGCCGTGAAATATGGTAAGCGGTAAGCCTAGTAACCAATCGGCCCGAGGAGTGGACATACCCCCCACCACATGTATTTGCTTCTTTTGGTTACTTAGTTCGACGTGTAGGCATATGTGTTGCTGGGCAACCAGGAGTACGGGTTTTGTAGTCGCGCTACAGACGTACGTCCTGCACTTTTGTAGTGCATATGACCTGCAGTCGCTTGTGGTGGCCCTGATCCACGAGTCGGAATGAAAGGCAAATGGTTGCTTGGAACCACCCTGTGGTGTTCCAAGCGTGTGTGTTAGGTTTACCTTGCAAGGGTTGAATCTCGATTCAGAATCGTCCGCCTCTCATGATGTATGAGACTGCTTATCCCCTTTATCACATAGAGTAACAAGAGCAATTATGTGATTATTAAAGATGATGTTTGAGTAAAGATTCTACCATGTTTGGATAGTTATAGGTGCTTACCTAGAATGGTTAAACAACTAGAACCTGAAAGCTAAAAATTGAAAATAAGGATCTACTCTTTGTTGCTTTTCAGCTGAAAACCCTACCCAAAGCTAAAAGCCATCATGAGTCTAGTTATGGGCTAAGATATACCCAATTCCGGGTAAGTCTTGCTGAGTATTAGTATACTCAGCCTTGCTTTCATTTATTTACTTCAGGTAATCCTTCTGATGAGCCAGCGTTCATTACACCGTGGCCTTACCCTTTGCCTGATGGTTGGTCCGTGGAATGGGATCCGTCCCCGGCCAACACAAACTCCGCCGAGTGATATTATGCCAGGGCTAGCATAATATCTGTAATGACGTCGTGTATATTAACTACGCTTTTCAAACTCCGCTGCTTTAAACAGAAACTTGAACTTGTGTTGTAATAAACTCTCCTCAGTGAGAACAAATGTTATTTTGTATATTTTTGTAATATAACTGCCTGTGGTGTAAATTATTTTGGCATTGTATCTCTGGACTCACCTTCGTGTGAGGTATCTTGTTGGATCCTGTGTTCGGTGGTTCTTCGGGACGTTACCCGACAGACCAATAGCTTTATACCGTTTGAAGTGCGAGGTAGCCCTTCATTGAGGACTCGCGTACTTGAGCCGGTATAATTCAGGTTGGTTCTGCCACAGCTGGTATCAGAGCTAACAAGTGTACCCTGAAGATATAATTAGCCTTAAAAAGTAATTTTTAGTATAAAATTTCATTAAACAAGTATTTGCAAACTACGTTGGTTCGTTAAGAATTATGTATAGTACGTAAGCCCTAGGGTAATATTATTATGGGAAGTAAAGGTGGCTGTAATATAAATATATATATGACTAACTTCCAGCATTACTTTTCAGTTGAAATTTAATTTCATGCACAATCCAATTTTACAATTATGTAACGACATATTCGATCGGGAGGTAAGAAGGTAAGAATCCTCAGCCAACTGAGGGAGCTTGGCCTTCCTGTCGGTGATGCGAACCGAATGCTGTTTCTCAAGCAGTGGCCTACTTGAGATGCTGCCAATGTACCAACCTCGGTTGACTACATTGGGAGTATATGGTTCGGCGCAGGGTATGGCGATCGCTGTTCATACCCCCGCATTTTGCGGTATCTCCGTGAATACGTTGTTTCGACAACGTATGTTAACGTTGTCTGTACGGCGGTAATTGTACAGATGCTGTTTCTATAGTGAACAGTAATGAATGGGGACGCTTTCATGACATGCTGGCATGAAAGGTTCATTGGATATATATACATGCATTGTGGTTTTCTGCAGGTACACTAACCACGATTCCGAAACTAGGACGGATAGGGTTTATCGACTAGTTAATAGGGAGAGACGTATTTATATTGTGCCACCGTAACTAACCACGTAAGACCAAGATTACTTGGCAGTTATTTTTAGTTATGAGATCGCTTAGTACGTGCATGCATAAATCCTTTAATCAACTAACTTGAATGTTTAAATTAATGCTTCCTAAGGAATAGGTAACATGTTGGTATTTCTTAATTTGGGTAAGTAAGAATCCTTAGTTGGGTATCTTAGGCATCCATCTGATTTCCAGCCTTTGCTGTTATCAGAATTAGCTATCTTAATCCATTTTACCTTGTAAACTTTCTCAACAGGGTAAAAATATCTTACCATTTGCATTATTGTCGCAGATGGCTGCTCCTACTAGTACCTTTTGGGATCAGGAGGGGCACTTTCACACCAATGGTTTACATTGGGAAGGGTTTCCTCGTCTTTTGTGGGAATCCTTGAGTATGTTTCATTATACAGAGCCTCCTCTGTATGATGGGGTAGAGTATCTTGAAGAAGGAGTTTCCCGCTGCAGGGTTAAGATGATAATTCCTCAACACCCTTTCCGCTCCTTATGGCCTCCCATAGAAGTGGAAGTGGTTGGATATCGTCTAGTGGATACTCTTGAAACTGCTGCTTTAGAAGGAATTAAACTCTTCTGCAATCAACATCCGATTGAAGTTGCTTCATATCCTATTGGGTTATTTCCTACCATAGACCAGGGTAATTCGGACTGGGATTTTTGGACAAATCATCTTGGTCATTTGCTAGGTGATATAGCTGAAGAAACCGTCCGTATTGTTACCAGGTTTATGGATGTGCAATACCATTACCAGATGCTACTGCGTCATGGGGTAAGTCAGATAACTGGTGTGGCTCAAAGCCACTATCGGAATGCTGATCACCAAGTAACCCAAATAGAAGAGTTACAAGCTTTAGTAACGCAAAAGGATGAAATTATTGCAGCTAGAGATGAAACAATTCTTCATCGTGAAGATCAGATCATTGAGAGTGATCATCTTATCACTCAACGTGACGCTGTTATAGAATTTCTACAAGAGCATATTCATGATCTGATGCTCGAAGCGGATGATGCCCAGGCTCATATTGAAGAATTGCAGCAGCAACCCATATTCCCCGCTATACCTATAGTACCTGAAGAAGAAGAAGAAGAAGACCCAGAGGAGATTGAGGGTATTTCAGAGATTGATTCTGAGCATGGGGATCCTGTTCTTAGTCCCCATCACTCTCTATTTGGTAGTCAGTCATCTGTAGGAAATTTCGACGATTTTTAGTAAATCGTCAACCTTTGAGATGTAATCTAAGGGAATGTAATAGTTAAGTAGTCAAACCTCGCGCCATTTGATGTAACATAGATGGCCTATGTAGTGAGCTTTCGATATGCAAAGTGAGAATTATCTGAGTTACCAATGTAATATAATTTCCGGTTTTAATCATCTTGTACATTATCTTTAATTCTGAGATGAGATGATTGTACGGAATATATGCATTGTTTATGTATTCTGAAATTGGGAGTAAGGATATATGGTTAATAGTGGACATCTCCTTTATTTCAGATGGTTGGAGCTACACGAGGAACGCCGGAGGGTTTCAGGGCTGATCAGGCCAGTGGTTCTCAGCAACCACCACCACCTCCTCCCAACCTTGCCGAAGTCATGGCTCGGCAAACGGAATTGCTTAATTTGTTGGTTCAAGCACAACTGAATCAGCAGCAACAATTCCGAGGAGGCCGGGATGATCGTAATCCTCCTGTGGCTAGCTACCAAGATTTCCTCAGTACCCAGCCGCCTTTCTTTAGTAAGGCCGAGGAACCATTGGATGCCGATGCCTGGCTCCACATCATTGAGTCGAAGTTCGCTCTCCTGACCATACCATGTGCGGATTCTAGCAAGGCTTCTTTTGCTGCTCAACAACTTCGTGGTGCTGCTAGAATCTGGTGGGACAATTTCTATGCCATGCAACCTGCAGGGCATGTCATCACATGGGATGAATTCCGGGTCGCTTTCCGAGCACATTATATACCCGCAGGGTTATTGGAGCGAAAGCTTAATGAGTTTCTGGCTCTTACCCAAGGTACCAACACAGTTTTGCAATATGCACAGAATTTCAATCATCCGTGCCAGTATGCCGGGTATCATGCAGATAATGATACTAAGAAACAAGACCGCTTCCGTCGGGGCCTGAACACCAAACTCAAAGAGCGCCTGAACCTTGTGAAGGCAAATACTTTCAGTGAGTTGGTTAACATGGCCTTAACTCAGGAAGACTGCATTGTGGCGCATTATGCCGAGAAGAAGCGGAAGAACCCTGCTGGGACCTCGAGTGCTCAACCACCGAGGTATCGGGTTGTTCCCAATACGCCGCCCAGAGTACCACAACGCAATGCCCCTACGGGAAGATTGGTTTTTAGGCCGCCTCAGCAGCAAGGAAGGTTCAGACCTCCTGTGCCCCGCAACAAGCACAACAATCTGGCCAACGGCCAAATATTCCGCAAGTGCCACAGAAAGGCAACAACTATCGCTGCTACAATTGCGGAAGTGCGGATCATCTTATCCGAGATTGCCCGCGGCCTAAGAAATCCAATCACGGGCAGAGCTCCACCCAGGGAAACCAGAATAAGGGAAAGAAGCCGGTGATGCAAGTCCGTCAAGGACGGATTAACTTCACCACTCTTGCAGAACTTCCAGATGGAGCTCCTGTCATGTCGGGTACATTTTCTATATACCATAAACCAGTTGTTACTTTATTTGATTCCGGAGCAACACATAGCTTTATTAGTAGCAACTGTGGAACCCGACTAGGACTGGAATCTTGTTCTATCCAGGGGTCATATATGATCTCTACCCCTGGAGGAAAAATCACCTCCAACCAAATGAGTAGAAATGTACCACTTCAGTTAGGTAGTAAGAAATAAAAACTGATTTGGTTTTACTCAGTCTAGAGGGTATTGACATTATACTTGGGACAGACTGGATGACTAAGCATCAAGTCCGGTTAGATATCTGTTCCCGAGTGGTTGAAATTGATTCACCATACTATGGGGTTACCACTCTTTATCTGCCCCAGCCAGAGTATATGCACTCCTGCACTTATGCTATCACAGATATCAAAGTCAAGATATTTCGATAGTATGTGAATACCGATGTCTTTCCAGACGATTTGCCTGGAATGCCACCAGATAGGGACATCGAGTTCATTATTGAACTTCAACCTGGCACTGATCCAATTTCAAAAGGCCGTATCGTATGCCTCCAAACGAATTGGCAGAACTGAAAATTCAGCTACAAGATCTTCTTGATAAGGGTTATATACGCCCCAGTGCTTCACCTTGGGGTTGTTCTGCTCTCTTTGTCAAGAAGAAAGATGATAGTCTGAGATTGTGTGTCGACTACCGTCCACTCAATGTGGTTACCATCAAAAAATAAGTATCCCCTTCCCTGCATTGATATCTTGTTCGATCAATTAGCTGGAGCAAAGGTCTTTTCTAAAATTGATTTACGCTCCGGTTATCATCAGATCAAGATCAGGCCTAGTGACATTCCAAAAACAGCTTTCTCAACCAGATATGGGCTTTATGAATATCTGGTCATGTCATTTGGACTTACAAATGCGCCGGCATATTTCATGTATCTCATTAATTCCGTATTTATGCCGGAGCTTGATAAATTTGTTGTGGTTTTCATCGATGATATTCTGATCTACTCTAGAACCAAAGAAGACCATGCTAACCATTTACGTGTCGTTCTTCAACGATTACGGGATCATCGCCTTTATGCCAAATTTCAAATGTGAATTCTGGCTAGATAGTGTGAAATTTCTGGGACATACTATTTCTAGTCAAGGCATATCGGTTGATCCAATCAAAGTTCAAAGAAGTTATGGACTGGAATCCTCCCACTTCCGTCCATCAAATACGAAGTTTCCTTGGATTGGCAGGATATTATCGCCGATTCATTCCAGACTTCTCCAAGATAGCTAAACCCATGACTGGAGCTACTCAAGAAAGAAGTTAAGTTCCGTTGGGACGAGAAGTGTGAGGAAGCATTTCACACTTTGAGAAAACTTCTGACGACTGCTCCAGTACTAGCTCAGCCAGATAGTAATCAGCCTTTCGATGTCTACTGCGACGCTTCTGGAATTGGCCTTGGTTGTGTTCTTATGCAAAACAACCGGGTTATTGCTTATGCATCCCGAGCGCTTCGGACTCATGAGCAAAATTATCCAACACATGATCTTGAATTGGCAGCAGTTATTCATGCTCTCAAGATCTGGAGACATCATCTTATGGGCGCTAAGTGTAACATCTACACTGACCATAAGAGCCTCAAGTATATTTTCACTCAGGCTGATTTAAATATGAGGCAAAGGCGTTGGCTAGAGTTAATCAAGGATTATGACCTTGAGGTACACTATCATCCAGGCAAAGCTAATGTGGTTGCGGATGCACTTAGCCGCAAGTCACATTGTCACTGTTTAACCGTATCCACTTTTAATGACACTCTTTGCCATCAAATGCGGAGACTAAATCTTGAGATTATTCCCCAAGGTAGTTTAAACTTGATCTCCGTTGAGTCTACTTTGCGGGATGAAATCGTCATGTCGCAGCTACATGATGAGGGTGTCATAATCATTAAATCCAAACTATCCCAGGGAGAAGCTAAGTATCGGTGTTTTCACACTGATCGTCAAGGAGTCCTATGGTTCAACAATCGACTTGTTGTGCCAAGGATCATCAACTTCGTAAGCGAATCCTCGATGAAGCACATTTGTCCAAATTCTCTATTCATCCTGGTAGCACCAAGATGTATCACGATCTTCGGCAACATTTTTGGTGGACCAGAATGAAGAGAGAAATTGCCAAATATGTGTCCGAATATGATACGTGCCAGAGAGTCAAAGCCAGTCATCTCAAGGCTTCTGGTACACTTCAGCCATTACCCATTCCATCATGGAAATGGGAAGACATTAGCATGGATTTCATTGTTGGTCTTCCCAACACGTCTCAAAAACACGACTCCATATGGGTAATCATCGATAGACTCACAAAAACAGCTCATTTTCTTCCGGTGCATACTACTTACTCTGCTAAGAAGTATGCCGAAGTCTATCTGGAACAAATCGTTCGGTTGCATGGGGTTCCAAAAACTATCATATCTGATCGTGGGCCCCAATTTATCGCACGGTTCTGGGAGCAGCTACAATCAGCCCTAGGAACCAAATTGATTCGAAGCTCTGCATATCACCCCCAAACTGATGGGCAGACTGAACGAGTTAACCAAATTCTTGAAGACATGCTCCGAGCTTGTATTATTCACTATGGTACAAGTTGGGACAAGTGCCTTGCTCTAGCTGAATTTGCCTACAACAACAGTTATCAAGCTAGTCTTCAAATGGCTCCTTTCGAAGCGTTATATGGTCGCAGATGTCGAACTCCTTTGAGTTGGTCTGAGACCGGTGAACGCAAAATCTTTGGACCAGATCTAGTCATTGAAGCCGAAGACAAGGTTAAGGTTATTCAATCTAATCTTAAAACCGCTCAGTCCAGACAAAAGAGTTATGCAGATAAGAGGAGAAAACCTCTGCAATTCCAGATAGGAGATTTTGTCTATCTCCGAGTATCATCTACCAAAGGCGTCCAGCGCTTTGGCATAAAGGGGAAGTTAGCACCTCGGTATGTCGGACCCTTTGAAATTCTTGATGTTTGTGGCCCAGTGGCTTACAGACTTCGTCTTCCATCTCAATGGGCGGCTATTCACGATGTCTTTCACATCTCTCAACTTAAGAAGTGTGTCAAAGTACCCACAGAAATCGTTGAGACAGGTACCATTGAGATTGAATCTGATTTGTCGTACATTGAACAACCTCTTCGAATTCTGGATACTAAGGAAAGATTCACCAGAAGAAGGGCAGTTAAGATGTACAAGATCTTATGGGATCATCACACCGAAGAAGAAGCGACTTGGGAGACTGAGTCTTATCTTCAACGGAATTTTCCAGACTTCCTACAAGCCAATCCCCAAATCTAATTATCCAATTCTGTTCAGCTTCGGAATCTCGGGACGAGATTCTTTTTAAGGGGGGAAGGCTGTGATATCCAGGTAGTTAGACAACTAGATACTAAGATTAGGTGTAATATATGTAAGCAGGATACAGTGTATACAAGTAGTACAAAGCAATAAGGGTATATTTGTAAATTATAAGTTTTAATAAAGTTTCATGTGCAAGTATGTGAAAATGTGCATAAGTGTCAAAATTTTAGTTGGCTATAGAAAAGAAAAGAGCAAAGGTTAAACAAACACTAAGGGAAATAGACTTTATATGAAATTAAGGACCTTTGTGTAATTAATACAAACATATAAGGATTTACATGTGAAATGGTAAAAGATAAAAGTAAAACTTAGTTTTACCTAAGGACTAAAGTGTAAAATGAACTAGTAATGATGACTGCAGGAAAACTTGCAAAAAGACCCTAAGCATTAAAGCAATTTGTTTGAATTACAAGACAAAGTCTATAATTTGAATGGTGCTCTAAAGTTTAAAATAAAACTATATTCTTTGAGATGTTGAACTTGAACCTTAAAGCAGTCTTGTAAGATTTGAAATTTTCTACAACTTTTCTTTAGACACCTTTCTCATTAGACTTTTCTATCAATGGGAAATCTTAGTTTACAGAGGGGTCCCTGGAATTTTTGGAATTCACAAACTAGTCCTCCTGACATCTCTCTGCTTCTTCCTCCTCTGACCACCGCCGCTTCCCGTCCTGTGCTGCTCCTGCCACCGCCGTTCGCCGCCGATGCCGCGCCCCGAGCGCCACCTCCAGCTGCTACAACCTTCCACGCGTCGTCCCCTACCGGTTTCGACTTCTTTCCTCTCCCCTCCTGGCCTCACGCGCGCGCGCCACGGTAACCCGAGGCTGCCGCCGGCCGCCACCACCTGGTCACCGTGGACAGGCCACCCCGATGCCTTAACCCCCTCTCTCTCGCGCGTAGCAGCACTACATCCACACCCACATACTGTTCTGCTGTCTCCCGCGTCCAATTCCCAGTAATCGAGATGTATTCCGTCGCCGTCATCTTCTTCCTCTCCGGCCGCGCACAACCCGCCCGTGGGCAGCCTACACCGGACCACCTTCGCCTCAATCACCACCTGCACAAGCTTTCCCACAGTCCACTGGTGCTCCTCGACCACTCGTGGCCCTCCAATTTCCATTGAAAACTCGTCGCCGACGAGCACCATCCGCCGCCGCCCTCGGCCTTACCGTGGGCAGCACCCCTCAAGCAATCCCGAGCCACCACATCACCCTAACCAGCACCACATCTTCACCCTGAAACTGTACGACCCATCCATTGGCTCTTTCGTGCATCACAGAGCTTTCCCGACGCTCGCCGGCGTTTTTCCTCGCCACCGCCGCATCGGTCTCCGTCGAGTTCCCTCGATCCAGCATGTTTTCATCAAATTGATGGCACGTACACGTTCCCCACGACTCACTGGTTTCTCGTGCGCAGGTTGGCTGCCGACGTTCATCGCCGGAGCACCCTTGTGCCCGTCGACCCTCCGCCGCCGCCTCGGGTTTCCGTCGGGATCCCTCTTTCCGGCCGTTCCAACCCTCGACACGTGGTGCATAAGGACCCTCGTGAGCTCCTGTTCCTTTTCCTCCCCTTGGACCTCACCGCCGGCGACCACCGTCGCCGGAACACGGCCGCCCCCGCTCTGCTCTGTTCGGTTCCCAGCCCAAGGACTTCGGGTTAGAAGAAATAGAAGTACAGGGGGTTTCCTGCAAGCCATAGACTCAGTGGAATAGTGCCCAGGGACCTCCTTATGTAATTTTTGTTGTCAACTTAGAAATACCATATCTCTTCAAGGAAAAATCATAAAATAGTAAACTAAATTTTGTTGGAATCTTTAGATAAAGATCTGTAACTTTGCTTTAAGGGTCGACTTCAGTTTTTGATGTTTGATGACCCATTTAAATATCAAAGTTAATTGCTTGTAAGCTTAAGAAATACATAGTAATTCATAGAAAAATGATAAATTAGTAAAACCAGTACTGATAATTTTCTTTTAGCATGTAGAATTGAAGAAAAATAATTATCCTTGCATTTTAGTATTATTCTTGTTGAATAAATTTTGTTAGGAATAAGGAGTAGTTTCCTTAGTATAATTAATAAATATAGTTTTAAATGTTCTAAAAACATGAAAATAAATTAGGTCCTGTTTTGTAATATTATAACATCTTATTAAAATTGTCAACCAAGAATTAGATGTTAATTAAATTAGATATAATATATTTGATTTTAAGGTAATGGTAACTTAAAAATCATATAACTTGAGAGGTTAATATGTAAAGCTTTTAATATAATTGTTAATGGGAACCACACCACCTGTTGCCCCATGCTACTAAGTGATACTTAACCTAACTAAGTTTGTTGTTTAATGAATCTAAGTAAACTTATTGGTGCTCAATAAATGACTGCCCAGTGCAGAGTAATTAGGAAATGTATCAAATAAAATATTACTTATTGGATTGCAACTTTATCGGGAAGTAAAATGAATGTAAAGGCATCCCATAACTTGTAATTCTGCATCTCATGTAGACTCGACCACTCTCGCTGACGGGGATTATCAACTGATCCCGGAACAAGAAGAAGTTTATTCAGAAGACCCCGGAACTCTTGTCGCAGATTTTTCTGAAGCCCCGAACCAAGGTTCGGAAGATAATAGTTTGACTAACCCCAACCCCACCAGCGAAGGCAAGCCCGGACATAACCCCTACTTTACTACACTGCAACCTATATTACTTATATATATCTCTTTATGCATTAGGTTTTTAGGAGTTGTTTCGAAACTTAGTTGCATTATTCTAGAAACCAATATATTGAACACTAGAGATAGAGTCCGACTAGCTGCTCTGCTTATAGGACCGGTAGAAGTCGAGTGATTTCCTGTCACTCGCGCGATTTAGGAATTGTAATGTTTACATTCCTGTTATCACCATAAGAATGCCGGACGGGAGTTTTATGAGGTATCATGGTCAAGATGATACCCCGTCTGTGTTGTTGAATTTTGATAAGGTCGCAGTGTGTGGTAGCGGTGGCTAAGCGTTTGAAAGTACTAGCCACATGCCGTGAAATATGGTAAGCGGTAAGCCTAGTAACCAATCGGCCCGAGGAGTGGACATACCCCCACCACATGTATTTGCTTCTTTTGGTTACTTAGTTCGACGTGTAGGCATATGTGTTGCTGGGCAACCAGGAGTACGGGTTTTGTAGTCGCGCTACAGACGTACGTCCTGCACTTTTGTAGTGCATATGACCTGCAGTCGCTTGTGGTGGCCCTGATCCACGAGTCGGAATGAAAGGCAAACGGTTGCTTGGAACCACCCTGTGGTGTTCCAAGCGTGTGTGTTAGGTTTACCTTGCAAGGGTTGAATCTCGATTCAGAATCGTCCGCCTCTCACGATGTATGAGACTGCTTATCCCTTTATCACATAGAGTAACAAGAGCAATTATGTGATTATTAAAGATGATGTTTGAGTAAAGATTCTACCATGTTTGGATAGTTATAGGTGCTTACCTAGAATGGTTAAACAACTAGAACCTGAAAGCTAAAAATTGAAAATAAGGATCTACTCTTTGTTGCTTTTCAGCTGAAAACCCTACCCAAAGCTAAAAGCCATCATGAGTCTAGTTATGGGCTAAGATATACCCAATTCCGGGTAAGTCTTGCTGAGTATTAGTATACTCAGCCTTGCTTCATTTATTTACTTCAGGTAATCCTTCTGATGAGCCAGCGTTCATTACACCGTGGCCTTACCCTTTGCCTGATGGTTGGTCCGTGGAATGGGATCCGTCCCCGGCCAACACAAACTCCGCCGAGTGATATTATGCCAGGGCTAGCATAATATCTGTAATGACGTCGTGTATATTAACTACGCTTTTCAAACTCCGCTGCTTTAAACAGAAACTTGAACTTGTGTTGTAATAAACTCTCCTCAGTGAGAACAAATGTTATTTTGTATATTTTTGTAATATAACTGCCTGTGGTGTAAATTATTTTGGCATTGTATCTCTGGACTCACCTTCGTGTGAGGTACCTTGTTGGATCCTGTGTTCGGTGGTTCTTCGGGACGTTACCCGACAGACCAATAGCTTTATACCGTTTGAAGTGCGAGGTAGCCCTTCATTGAGGACTCGCGTACTTGAGCCGGTATAATTCAGGTTGGTTCTGCCACAGCTGGTATCAGAGCTAACAAGTGTACCCTGGAGATATAATTAGCCTTAAAAAGTAATTTTTAGTATAAAATTTCATTAAACAAGTATTTGCAAACTACGTTGGTTCGTTAAGGATTATGTATAGTACGTAAGCCCTAGGGTAATATTATTATGGGAAGTAAAGGTGGCTGTAATATAAATATATATATGACTAACTTCCAGCATTACTTTTCAGTTGAAATTTAATTTCATGCACAATCCAATTTTACAATTATGTAACGACATCTTCGATCGGGAGGTAAGAAGGTAAGAATCCTCAGCCAACTGAGGGAGCTTGGCCTTCCTGTCGGTGATGCGAACCGAACGCTGTTTCTCAAGCAGTGGCCTACTTGAGATGCTGCCAATGTACCAACCTCGGTTGACTACATTGGGAGTATATGGTTCGGCGCAGGGTATGGCGATCGCTGTTCATACCCCCGCATTTTGCGGTATCTCCGTGAATACGTTGTTCGACAACGTATGAGTAATTGTACAGATGCTGTTTCTATAGTGAACAGTAATGAATGGGGACGCTTTCATGACATGCTGGCATGAAAGGTTCATTGGATATATATACATGCATTGTGTTTTCTGCAGGTACACTAACCACGATTCCGAAACTAGGACGGATAGGGTTTATCGACTAGTTAATAGGGAGAGACGTATTTATATTGTGCCACCGTAACTAACCACGTAAGACCAAGATTACTTGGCAGTTATTTTTAGTTGTGAGATCGCTTAGTACGTGCATGCATAAATCCTTTAATCAACTAACTTGAATGTTTAAATTAATGCTTCCTAAGGAATAGGTAACATGTTGGTATTTCTTAATTTGGGTAAGTAAGAATCCTTAGTTGGATATCTTAGGCATCCATCTGATTTCCAGCCTTTGCTGTTATCAGAATTAGCTATCTTAATCCATTTTACCTTGTAAACTTTCTCAACAGGGTAAAAATATCTTACCATTTGCATTATTGTCGCAGATGGCTGCTCCTACTAGTACCTTTTGGGATCAGGAGGGGCACTTTCACACCAATGGTTTACATTGGGAAGGGTTTCCTCGTCTTTTGTGGGAATCCTTGAGTATGTTTCATTATACAGAGCCTCCTCTGTATGATGGGGTAGAGTATCTTGAAGAAGGAGTTTCCCGCTGCAGGGTTAAGATGATAATTCCTCAACACCCTTTCCGCTCCTTATGGCCTCCCATAGAAGTGGAAGTGGTTGGATATCGTCTAGTGGATACTCTTGAAACTGCTGCTTTAGAAGGAATTAAACTCTTCTGCAATCAACATCCGATTGAAGTTGCTTCATATCCTATTGGGTTATTTCCTACCATAGACCAGGGTAATTCGGACTGGGATTTTGGACAAATCATCTTGGTCATTTGCTAGGTGATATAGCTGAAGAAACCGTCCGTATTGTTACCAGGTTTATGGATGTGCAATACCGTTACCAGATGCTACTGCGTCATGGGGTAAGTCAGATAACTGGTGTGGCTCAAAGCCACTATCGGAATGCTGATCACCAAGTAACCCAAATAGAAGAGTTACAAGCTTTAGTAACGCAAAAGGATGAAATTATTGCAGCTAGAGATGAAACAATTCTTCATCGTGAAGATCAGATCATTGAGAGTGATCATCTTATCACTCAACGTGACGCTGTTATAGAATTTCTACAAGAGCATATTCATGATCTGATGCTCGAAGCGGATGATGCCCAGGCTCATATTGAAGAATTGCAGCAGCAACCCATATTCCCCGCTATACCTATAGTACCTGAAGAAGAAGAAGAAGAAGACCCAGAGGAGATTGAGGGTATTTCAGAGATTGATTATGAGCATGGGGATCCTGTTCTTAGTCCCCATCACTCTCTATTTGGTAGTCAGTCATCTGTAGGAAATTTCGATGATTTTTAGTAAATCGTCAACCTTTGAGATGTAATCTAAGGGAATGTAATAGTTAAGTAGTCAAACCTCGCGCCATTTGATGTAACATAGATGGCCTATGTAGTGAGCTTTCGATATGCAAAGTGAGAATTATCTGAGTTACCAATGTAATATAATTTCCGGTTTTAATCATCTTGTACATTATCTTTAATTCTGAGATGAGATGATTGTACGGAATATATGCATTGTTTATGTATTCTGAAATTGGGAGTAAGGATATATGGTTAATAGTGGACATCTCCTTTATTTCAGATGGTTGGAGCTACACGAGGAACCCGGAGGGTTTCAGGGCTGATCAGGCCAGTGGTTCTCAGCAACCACCACCACCTCCTCCCAACCTTGCCGAAGTCATGGCTCGGCAAACGGAATTGCTTAATTTGTTGGTTCAAGCACAACTGAATCAGCAGCAACAATTCCGAGGAGGCCGGGATGATCGTAATCCTCCTGTGGCTAGCTACCAAGATTTCCTCAGTACCCAGCCGCCTTTCTTTAGTAAGGCCGAGGAACCATTGGATGCCGATGCCTGGCTCCACATCATTGAGTCGAAGTTCGCTCTCCTGACCATACCATGTGCGGATTCTAGCAAGGCTTCTTTTGCTGCTCAACAACTTCGTGGTGCTGCTAGAATCTGGTGGGACAATTTCTATGCCATGCAACCTGCAGGGCATGTCATCACATGGGATGAATTCCGGGTCGCTTTCCGAGCACATTATATACCCGCAGGGTTATTGGAGCGAAAGCTTAATGAGTTTCTGGCTCTTACCCAAGGTACCAACACAGTTTTGCAATATGCACAGAATTTCAATCATCCGTGCCAGTATGCCGGGTATCATGCAGATAATGATACTAAGAAACAAGACCGCTTCCGTCGGGGCCTGAACACCAAACTCAAAGAGCGCCTGAACCTTGTGAAGGCAAATACTTTCAGTGAGTTGGTTAACATGGCCTTAACTCAGGAAGACTGCATTGTGGCGCATTATGCCGAGAAGAAGCGGAAGAACCCTGCTGGGACCTCGAGTGCTCAACCACCGAGGTATCGGGTTGTTCCCAATACGCCGCCCAGAGTACCACAACGCAATGCCCCTACGGGAAGATTGGTTTTTAGGCCGCCTCAGCAGCAAGGAAGGTTCAGACCTCCTGTGCCCCCGCAACAAGCACAACAATCTGGCCAACGGCCAAATATTCCGCAAGTGCCACAGAAAGGCAACAACTATCGCTGCTACAATTGCGGAAGTGCGGATCATCTTATCCGAGATTGCCCGCGGCCTAAGAAATCCAATCACGGGCAGAGCTCCACCCAGGGAAACCAGAATAAGGGAAAGAAGCCGGTGATGCAAGTCCGTCAAGGACGGATTAACTTCACCACTCTTGCAGAACTTCCAGATGGAGCTCCTGTCATGTCGGGTACATTTTCTATATACCATAAACCAGTTGTTACTTTATTTGATTCCGGAGCAACACATAGCTTTATTAGTAGCAACTGTGGAACCCGACTAGGACTGGAATCTTGTTCTATCCAGGGGTCATATATGATCTCTACCCCTGGAGGAAAAATCACCTCCAACCAAATGAGTAGAAATGTACCACTTCAGTTAGGTAGTAAAGAAATAAAAACTGATTTGGTTTTACTCAGTCTAGAGGGTATTGACATTATACTTGGGACAGACTGGATGACTAAGCATCAAGTCCGGTTAGATATCTGTTCCCGAGTGGTTGAAATTGATTCACCATACTATGGGGTTACCACTCTTTATCTGCCCCAGCCAGAGTATATGCACTCCTGCACTTATGCTATCACAGATATCAAAGTCAAAGATATTTCGATAGTATGTGAATACCCCGATGTCTTTCCAGACGATTTGCCTGGAATGCCACCAGATAGGGACATCGAGTTCATTATTGAACTTCAACCTGGCACTGATCCAATTTCAAAAAGGCCGTATCGTATGCCTCCAAACGAATTGGCAGAACTGAAATTCAGCTACAAGATCTTCTTGATAAGGGTTATATACGCCCCAGTGCTTCACCTTGGGGTTGTTCTGCTCTCTTTGTCAAGAAGAAAGATGATAGTCTGAGATTGTGTGTCGACTACCGTCCACTCAATGTGGTTACCATCAAAAATAAGTATCCCCTTCCCTGCATTGATATCTTGTTCGATCAATTAGCTGGAGCAAAGGTCTTTTCTAAAATTGATTTACGCTCCGGTTATCATCAGATCAAGATCAGGCCTAGTGACATTCCAAAAACAGCTTTCTCAACCAGATATGGGCTTTATGAATATCTGGTCATGTCATTTGGACTTACAAATGCGCCGGCATATTTCATGTATCTCATTAATTCCGTATTTATGCCGGAGCTTGATAAATTTGTTGTGGTTTTCATCGATGATATTCTGATCTACTCTAGAACCAAAGAAGACCATGCTAACCATTTACGTGTCGTTCTTCAACGATTACGGGATCATCGCCTTTATGCCAAATTTTCCAAATGTGAATTCTGGCTAGATAGTGTGAAATTTCTGGGACATACTATTTCTAGTCAAGGCATATCGGTTGATCCAATCAAAGTTCAAGAAGTTATGGACTGGAATCCTCCCACTTCCGTCCATCAAATACGAAGTTTCCTTGGATTGGCAGGATATTATCGCCGATTCATTCCAGACTTCTCCAAGATAGCTAAACCCATGACTGAGCTACTCAAGAAAGAAGTTAAGTTCCGTTGGGACGAGAAGTGTGAGGAAGCATTTCACACTTTGAGAAAACTTCTGACGACTGCTCCAGTACTAGCTCAGCCAGATAGTAATCAGCCTTTCGATGTCTACTGCGACGCTTCTGGAATTGGCCTTGGTTGTGTTCTTATGCAAAACAACCGGGTTATTGCTTATGCATCCCGAGCGCTTCGGACTCATGAGCAAAATTATCCAACACATGATCTTGAATTGGCAGCAGTTATTCATGCTCTCAAGATCTGGAGACATCATCTTATGGGCGCTAAGTGTAACATCTACACTGACCATAAGAGCCTCAAGTATATTTTCACTCAGGCTGATTTAAATATGAGGCAAAGGCGTTGGCTAGAGTTAATCAAGGATTATGACCTTGAGGTACACTATCATCCAGGCAAAGCTAATGTGGTTGCGGATGCACTTAGCCGCAAGTCACATTGTCACTGTTTAACCGTATCCACTTTTAATGACACTCTTTGCCATCAAATGCGGAGACTAAATCTTGAGATTATTCCCCAAGGTAGTTTAAACTTGATCTCCGTTGAGTCTACTTTGCGGGATGAAATCGTCATGTCGCAGCTACATGATGAGGGTGTCATAATCATTAAATCCAAACTATCCCAGGGAGAAGCTAAGTATCGGTGTTTTCACACTGATCGTCAAGGAGTCCTATGGTTCAACAATCGACTTGTTGTGCCCAAGGATCATCAACTTCGTAAGCGAATCCTCGATGAAGCACATTTGTCCAAATTCTCTATTCATCCTGGTAGCACCAAGATGTATCACGATCTTCGGCAACATTTTTGGTGGACCAGAATGAAGAGAGAAATTGCCAAATATGTGTCCGAATATGATACGTGCCAGAGAGTCAAAGCCAGTCATCTCAAGGCTTCTGGTACACTTCAGCCATTACCCATTCCATCATGGAAATGGGAAGACATTAGCATGGATTTCATTGTTGGTCTTCCCAACACGTCTCAAAAACACGACTCCATATGGGTAATCATCGAAGCTCTGCATATCACCCCCAAACTGATGGGCAGACTGAGCGAGTTAATCAAATTCTTGAAGACATGCTCCGAGCTTGTATTATTCACTATGGTACAAGTTGGGACAAATGCCTTGCTCTAGCTGAATTTGCCTACAACAACAGTTATCAAGCTAGTCTTCAAATGGCTCCTTTCGAAGCGTTATATGGTCGCAGATGTCGAACTCCTTTGAGTTGGTCTGAGACCGGTGAACGCAAAATCTTTGGACCAGATCTAGTCATTGAAGCCGAAGACAAGGTTAAGGTTATTCAATCTAATCTTAAAACCGCTCAGTCCAGACAAAAGAGTTATGCAGATAAGAGGAGAAAACCTCTGCAATTCCAGATAGGAGATTTTTGTCTATCTCCGAGTATCACCTACCAAGGGCGTCCAACGCTTTGGCATAAAGGGGAAGTTAGCACCTCGGTATGTCGGACCCTTTGAAATTCTTGATGTTTGTGGCCCAGTGGCTTACAGACTTCGTCTTCCATCTCAATGGGCGGCTATTCACGATGTCTTTCACATCTCTCAACTTAAGAAGTGTGTCAAAGTACCCACAGAAATTGTTGAGACAGGTACCATTGAGATTGAATCTGATTTGTCGTACATCGAACAACCTCTTCGAATTCTGGATACTAAGGAAAGATTCACCAGAAGAAGGGCAGTTAAGATGTACAAGATCTTATGGGATCATCACACCGAAGAAGAAGCGACTTGGGAGACTGAGTCTTATCTTCAACGGAATTTTCCAGACTTCCTACAAGCCAATCCCCAAATCTAATTATCCAATTCTGTTCAGCTTCGGAATCTCGGGACGAGATTCTTTTTAAGGGGGGAAGGCTGTGATATCCAGGTAGTTAGACAACTAGATACTAAGATTAGGTGTAATATATGTAAGCAGGATACAATGTATACAAGTAGTACAAAGCAATAAGGGTATATTTGTAAATTATAAGTTTTAATAAAGTTTCATGTGCAAGTATGTGAAAATGTGCATAAGTGTCAAAATTTCAGTTGGCTATAGAAAAGAAAAGAGCAAAGGTTAAACAAACACTAAGGGAAATAGACTTTATATGAAATTAAGGACCTTTGTGTAATTAATACAAACATATAAGGATTTACATGTGAAATGGTAAAAGATAAAAGTAAAACTTAGTTTTACCTAAGGACTAAAGTGTAAAATGAACTAGTAATGATGACTGCAGGAAAACTTGCAAAAAGACCCTAAGCATTAAAGCAATTTGTTTGAATTACAAGACAAAGTCTATAATTTGAATGGTGCTCTAAAGTTTAAAATAAAACTATATTCTTTGAGATGTTGAACTTGAACCTTAAAGCAGTCTTGTAAGATTTGAAATTTTCTACAACTTTTCTTTAGACACCTTTCTCATTAGACTTTTCTATCAATGGGAAATCTTAGTTTACAGAGGGGTCCCTGGAATTTTTGGAATTCACAAACTAGTCCTCCTGACATCTCTCTGCTTCTTCCTCCTCTGACCACCGCCGCTTCCCGTCCTGTGCTGCTCCTGCCACCGCCGTTCGCCGCCGATGCCGCGCCCCGAGCGCCACCTCCAGCTGCTACAACCTTCCACGCGTCGTCCCCTACCGGTTTCGACTTCTTTCCTCTCCCCTCCTGGCCTCACGCGCGCGCGCCACGGTAACCCGAGGCTGCCGCCGGCCGCCACCACCTGGTCACCGTAGACAGGCCACCCCGGTGCCTTAACTCCCTCTCTCTCGCGCGTAGCAGCACTACATCCACACCCATATGCTGTTCTGCTGTCTCCCGCGTCCAATTCCCAGTAATCGAGCTGTATTCCGTCGCCGTCATCTTCTTCCTCTCCGGCCGCGCACAACCCGCCCGTGGGCAGCCCACACCGGACCACCTTCGCCTCAATCACCACCTGCACAAGCTTTCCCACAGTCCACTGGTGCTCCTCGACCACTCGTGGCCCTCCAATTTCCATTGAAAACTCGTCGCCGACGAGCACCATCCGCCGCCGCCCTCGGCCTCACCGTGGGCAGCACCCCTCAAGCAATCCCGAGCCACCACATCACCCTAACCAGCACCACATCTTCACCCTGAAACTGTACGACCCATCCATTGGCTCTTTCGTGCATCACAGAGCTTTCCCGACGCTCGCCGGCGTTTTTCCTCGCCACCGCCGCATCAGTCTCCGTCGAGTTCCCTCGATCCAGCATGTTTTCATCAAATTGATGGCACGTACACGTTCCCCACGACTCACTGGTTCTCGTGCGCAGGTTGGCTGCCGACGTTCATCGCCGGAGCACCCTTGTCGCCGTCGACCCCTCCACCGCCGCCTCGGGTTCTCGTCGGGATCCCTCTTTCCGGCCGTTCCAACCCTCGACACGTGGTGCATAAGGACCCTCGTGAGCTCCTGTTCCTTTTCCTCCCCTTGGACCTCACCGCCGGCGACCACCGTCGCCGGAACACGGCCGCCCCCGCTCTGCTCTGTTCGGTTCCCAGCCCAAGGACTTCGGGTTAGAAGAAATAGAAGTACAGGGGGTTTCCTGCAAAGCCATAGACTCAGTGGAATAGTGCCCAGGGACCTCCTTATGTAATTTTTGTTGTCAACTTAGAAATACCATATCTCTTCAAGGAAAAATCATAAAATAGTAAACTAAATTTTGTTGGAATCTTTAGATAAAGATCTGTAACTTTGCTTTAAGGGTCGACTTCAGTTTTTGAATGTTTGATGACCCAATTTAAATATCAAAGTTAATTGCTTGTAAGCTTAAGAAATACATAGTAATTCATAGAAAAATGATAAATTAGTAAAACCAGTACTGATAATTTTCTTTTAGCATGTAGAATTGAAGAAAAATAATTATCCTTGCATTTTAGTATTATTTTCTTGTTGAATAAATTTTGTTAGGAATAAGGAGTAGTTTCCTTAGTATAATTAATAAATATAGTTTTAAATGTTCTAAAAACATGAAAATAAATTAAGGTCCTGTTTTGTAATATTATAACATCTTATTAAAATTGTCAACCAAGAATTAGATGTTAATTAAATTAGATATAATATATTTGATTTTAAGGTAATGGTAACTTAAAAATCATATAACTTGAGAGGTTAATATGTAAAGCTTTTAATATAATTGTTAATGGGAACCACACCACCTGTTGCCCCATGCTACTAAGTGAATACTTAACCTAACTAAGTTTGTTGTTTAATGAATCTAAGTAAACTTATTGGTGCTCAATAAATGACTGCCCAGTGCAAAGTAATTAGGAAATGTATCAAATAAAATATTACTTATTGGATTGCAACTTTATCGGGAAGTAAAATGAATGTAAAGGCATCCCATAACTTGTAATTCTGCATCTCATGTAGACTCGACCACTCTCGCTGACGGGGATTATCAACTGATCCCGGAACAAGAAGAAGTTTATTCAGAAGACCCTGGAACTCTTGTCGCAGATTTTTCTGAAGCCCCGAACCAAGGTTCGGAAGATAATAGTTTGACTAACCCCAACCCCACCAGCGAAGGCAAGCCCCGGACATAACCCCTACTTTACTACACTGCAACCTATATTACTTATATATATCTCTTTATGCATTAGGTTTTTAGGAGTTGTTTGGAAACTTAGTTGCATTATTCTAGAAACCAATATATTGAACACTAGAGATAGAGTCCGACTAGCTGCTCTGCTTATAGGACCGGTAGAAGTCAACTGATTTCCTGTCACTCGCGCGATTTAGGAATTGTAATGTTTACATTCCTGTTATCACCATAAGGATGCCGGACGGGAGTTTTATGAGGTATCATGGTCAAGATGATACCCCGTCTGTGTTGTTGAATTTTGATAAGGTCGCAGTGTGTGGTAGCGGTGGCTAAGCGTTTGAAAGTACTAGCCACATGCCGTGAAATATGGTAAGCGGTAAGCCTAGTAACCAATCGGCCCGAGGAGTGGACATACCCCCCACCACATGTATTTGCTTCTTTTGGTTACTTAGTTCGACGTGTAGGCATATGTGTTGCTGGGCAACCAGGAGTACGGGTTTTGTAGTCGCGCTACAGACGTACGTCCTGCACTTTTGTAGTGCATATGACCTGCAGTCGCTTGTGGTGGCCCTGATCCACGAGTCGGAATGAAAGGCAAATGGTTGCTTGGAACCACCCTGTGGTGTTCCAAGCGTGTGTGTTAGGTTTACCTTGCAAGGGTTGAATCTCGATTCAGAATCGTCCGCCTCTCACGATGTATGAGACTGCTTATCCCCTTTATCACATAGAGTAACAAGAGCAATTATGTGATTATTAAAGATGATGTTTGAGTAAAGATTCTACCATGTTTGGATAGTTATAGGTGCTTACCTAGAATGGTTAAACAACTAGAACCTGAAAGCTAAAAATTGAAAATAAGGATCTACTCTTTGTTGCTTTTCAGCTGAAAACCCTACCCAAAGCTAAAAGCCATCATGAGTCTAGTTATGGGCTAAGATATACCCAATTCCGGGTAAGTCTTGCTGAGTATTAGTATACTCAGCCTTGCTTTCATTTATTTACTTCAGGTAATCCTTCTGATGAGCCAGCATTCATTACACCGTGGCCTTACCCTTTGCCTGATGGTTGGTCCGTGGAATGGGATCCGTCCCCGGCCAACACAAACTCCGCCGAGTGATATTATGCCAGGGCTAGCATAATATCTGTAATGACGTCGTGTATATTAACTACGCTTTTCAAACTCCGCTGCTTTAAACAGAAACTTGAACTTGTGTTGTAATAAACTCTCCTCAGTGAGAACAAATGTTATTTTGTATATTTTTGTAATATAACTGCCTGTGGTGTAAATTATTTTGGCATTGTATCTCTGGACTCACCTTCGTGTGAGGTACCTTGTTGGATCCTGTGTTCGGTGGTTCTTCGGGACGTTACCCGACAGACCAATAGCTTTATACCGTTTGAAGTGCGAGGTAGCCCTTCATTGAGGACTCGCGTACTTGAGCCGGTATAATTCAGGTTGGTTCTGCCACACCTGCCAAAGGATCAAGGCCGAACATCAAAGGCCGGCAGGATTATTGCAACCCTTGCCTATCCCGGTTTGGAAATGGGATGAAATAGGAATGGACTTCGTAGTGGGTCTACCCAGGACGCAGAAGGGACACGATTCCATATAGGTAATAGTGGATCGACTCACTAAGTCGGCTCATTTCATACCCGTACGAACTAATTACGGTGGAGAAAAGCTGGCAAAGCTTTATGTGGAAAACATAGTAAAGTTACATGTTGTGCCTAGCAGAATTGTCTCAGATAGAGGAACCCAATTCACCTCTTGATTTTGGAAAAGCCTGCATAAAGCCATGGGCACTAAGTTGGATTTTAGCTCCGCATACCACCCCCAGATGGATGGTCAAACCGAAAGGGTAAACCAGGTCATGGAAGATATGCTGAGAGCATGTGTCCTGACCTATGGAAATGATTGGGAACAGAGTCTACCTTATGCAGAATTCTCGTATAACAATAGTTACCAAGCCAGCTTGGGCATGTCGCCATTCGAAGCTCTCTATGGAAGGAAGTGCAAAACTCCCCTGATGTGGTCAGAAGTTGGAGAACGTGCCCTAGTAGGACCCGCACTTATAAAAGAGGCAGAAGAAAAAGTAGCGGAGATCCGCGAGAAATTGAAAGCAGCTCAGTCCCGACAAAAGAGCCATGCAGACAAGAAGAGGCGGGAAATAAGTTTCGACACAGGCGATTTTGTTTATCTCAAGGTCTCACCCATTCGAGGAACACGAAGGTTTCAAGTACAAGGAAAATTGGCCCCTCGATACATTGGACCGTATCGAGTTTTGAAGAGAGTCGGAGCCGTGGCATACCGACTAGAGTTACCAGAAGAAATGTCAGATATACACCCAGTGTTCCATGTTTCGCAATTGAGAAGGTGTTTAAGAGTACCCGAGGGAGAATATGTGCCAGTGGAAACAATAGACCTACAGCCGGATTTGCGATACCAGGAAGTGCCGGTCAGGATTCTAGACACTGTCACTAGGAGGACCAGAAACTCCGAAGTACGGATATGCAGAGTTCAATGGAGCAGACACGGAGTAGAGGAAGCAACCTGGGAACGCGAGGAGGCTCTAAAGAAGGAATTTCCCCATTTGTTCGGGAGCCAGCCGAATCTCGAGGACGAGATTCATTTAAGTGGGGTAGGTTTGTGATGCCCCGGAAATTTCAAATTTAAAACTACGCGTTAAAGTGTCCCGACCAAAAATTTATTCGTCATAAAACCCTAACCCTAACCGGAACGCTGTCCCGTTCCGCATCGCTCGCTGACTTGCCGCTCACGCGCGACCGCCCGCCGCGATTAGCGCCAGCGCTCCTCGTGCAGCGTGCGAACCCCGCGCGCGCGTGGCCGACCGGCCGCGGTCACCGCCGCGACCGGCGCCGACACGCCCCCCTCTCTCTCTTTCTCCTTTTCTTTCTCTCTCCCATTTCCTTTCTTTTCTTTCCTTTTCTTTTTCTCTCTTCCCTTTCTTTCTTTCTTCTCTTCTTTCCCTCCTCCTTTTCTTTTTCCTTCCCCTCTCCCCTGCTCCCGAGCGCCGCCCCTACTGCTTGGCACTGAGCCTCGGCCCCTCCTCCCTCGCGCACGCACGCGCCAGCCCCCCCTGCGTCACGCACGCGCGCGTGCCCGTGCGCGCCGCGCACCCCTGCCGCGCCGCGCGCAAGCCCCTGCCGGCCGTGTCACGACGCGCGCGCACGCGCGGCGCGTGGCCGAGCGCCGCGCCGCGCCGCCCGTCGCCCGCGTCCTCGCCCTGGCCCGCGCCGTACCGCGCTGTTCGCGCACGCGCGTGCCCGCCCCGGAACGCGGCCGCGCCGCCCGTCGTCAAGCCGTGCCGCCCGCACCGCTCCGCCCCCTGGCCCGCGCGCCGCGCCGCCCGCCGCTGCCGCGCCCTTCCTCGCCGCTTGCGCCACCTCCTGTGCTTGCACAGCCCCTCCCCACGTGCCACGCTCGGCGCCCTCGCCGCCACGCCGCTACGCGACACTCGCGAAGGGCCGAAGCGCCATTAACGGCGCTCCGCCCCGGCCCCTGTCGCGCCTCGACCTCCACCACCCTGGCCGCCTATAAAAGGGGCCGGGGAGTACCCCGGCACCCCCACGACCACCACCGCCCGCCCAAACCCTCGCCTCCCCCGCTCCAGCGTCGCCCCGACAAGCCGCCCTGCGCCGCCGCCCCTGCCCCCGTGGGCACGCCCCCTCACCGCGTCCCAAGCCGAGGTAAGGCCGGGGATGGGTCCCCCGCATCTCCCTCCCCCTTTTCCCCCACTCCCGAGCCGCCACCGAGCCCCGACCGGCCGGCACGGCCACCGCCGGCGCCCTCCCCCACCCCTCCTCTGTTCTGTGCAGGAGGGAGGAGGAAGAAAGGGCCTTTTTGCCCAAAACCCCCTCCCTTTCCTGTATTTCCCCAAAGAAACCCCCCCCCCTTAGGAGCACCCCTATCCACCCATTCTTTGCAAAAGAAACCTCGCCCTTTTCAATAATTCAAAATAAATCCTCCATTACACAAACCCGTTTGTACTTGACATCCTTTAGCGTGCCCTGCGTATTTCTAGAATTTGCAAATAGGCCCTTGCCCCCTCCAGACACTTACGAATAAACCCCTGGAGCCCTGTTTAACCACCGAACCCCTTTAGCTCGTCATTTTATGTGCGAAACGACCTCCGATTGACCCGAAACTTTACCACTCCATTTCTAGTATAGTTTTAGCCATGCCATTAAGAAACCACCCAAAGATATCACCCCTAACTCCGTAACTAAACTATTTCCGATTCAGGCCCAACGGTAAAAGCTTTTAGTTCTTTCGCTTGATTGTATGTCTGTTTGTTTGCGTCGTAGGACACGGAGTGAACGAAGAAGTTCCCGACTGCGACCAAGCAACCGAGGACCAGTTCTGCGACCCCGAATCCGAGGGACAGTACTTCGATCAGGACCTTCCGCAAGGACTTGACGATGGCAAGTTCAACTCCACCCTTTGATGCATATTTTTGTCCTAGTTTTATAAACACAACCCAGTGGCCTGTTTTATAAAATTGCATGGTTTTGCGTGCCGTAAACATG
This sequence comes from Panicum hallii, assembly GCF_002211085.1. NCBI lineage: Eukaryota > Viridiplantae > Streptophyta > Magnoliopsida > Poales > Poaceae > Panicum > Panicum hallii. The sequence continues at coordinate 25,351,338 of NC_038043.1, read as the reverse complement.
GTAGGATAGCCACCCTTGTCGTGATAACCATACCTTGAACACCTGATTTTATAAAGAAAACACGTGTGTGTGGGAAGGGATAAAATATGGTTTTGAGAAGTGAGTCAGACGGGATGGATGGCATTTCTGTGTGAAATGCCGTTGGTGTGCTCATACCTGTGTGGTTGGGCGTGAAAGGGAGATATCCATCTTGTCACCCCTAAGGACCGAGTTGATGTGTCATCTCACCTAGCTTCCTGTCGTGCAAACCACTTGACCGTTGTATGGGCAACGGCTTAGCCTAACCCCACTAGTTAGTCTGATAGCCATCAGGAGAGCTGGGAGCAACGGGTGATCAAGGAGACGGGATAAGCTCTGTGTGACTTATGCCCCGGTTAAACCTCGGTATTAGGTCGGATGACCCCTTGATAAATCCCGTGGTGGCTAGCCAGGTCTAGCTAAGGTGGGTAAGGGCTTCGATGGGATCTGCACCGGCACTAAGGTGTTCGTGCTGCGGTACCCCGCCTGTGGGTAAAGTTGCACACCTCTGCAGAGTTAAAATCTATTCGAATAGCCGTGCCCACGGCACTGGGCAAGTTACGGTGTGGTCACATAACTAGTGTTTCTCTCTGGGAATGATTGGGCTGGTGTGAGTCGTTTGGAAGGTGTCCGGCAGTTGTGCCGTGAGCTACGGCGGACGGGGAGTCCGGTAGCATTTTCAAACTTGGATCCTGTGTGGATCAACACTGTGTGCTCCTTGGTATATGAAAACCTGTTTTAAAAAAATGCTTTTAAAACGAACCCCTGCATATAACTGTGTTTTCCGCAAATGAACCGTAACCTTATCCTTGGATTATCCTGTGCATTAAATTCTATTATACCCCCCCTTCCGTGGGTGTGATTGGACTTGCTGAGTACGTTTGTACTCACCCCATTCTTACTTTTACAGTGGAAGACCCAGACTACGTCCCCGAAGACAACGAGTAGGGTTTCGTCCTGCACCCAGTCTTGCCTGTGGTTGAGGCCACCGTTGGATTCCGCATGGCGCAAGACTCTGATGATCCTCTTTTCATAACTAGTGTAGTGGTGTGGGTTTTAGTTGTAATCCTCGCGATAGTGGCGCTTCACTGCCCATTACCGCGAAGAGTTGTACGGTGATGTACCACCTGTTGTAATAAAAGTGTTATCAGCCTCCTGGGACTGATAAATTAACGCTTTTAAGTCTTCCCTGATGGGGGGACGCTTCACTCCACTATCACTTGGAAGGAGTTTGTGGATGAGTTCCGTCGCTATCACATCCCAGCAGCCACCGTGAAGTGCAAGGCAGATGAGTTCCGTGAGCTGCAACAAGGCAACAAGTCCGTTGAGGAGTACACATACCAGTTCATAGAACTAGCTCGCTATGCACCAGAGGAGGTAGACAAGGATGAAAAGAAGCAGGATATGTTCAGAAAGGGTTTAAATGCAGAACTTAAGAAGCTGCTTTCCCCATGCATCTACCCAGACTTCAACACACTGATGAACATGGCTATCATCACCGAGAGAGCCATGGCAGAGGAAAAGAGAGACAATAAGCGTAAGTTCCTAGAAACCAAGGCTCGCCAGCAGGACCGTTTCCAGAAACCGAGGCACTTTGGCCCTCCAGTGACTAAGTCCCAAGCCCCTATGCAGTATAGGATCCAGTCACAAGCTACTGGCCCTCAAGCCCCCAGCACCCAGCTTAGACAGTTCAAGGGCCGGAACACAATGAAGGCCCCACAAAGCAATGCAAGCCAAGTTACTGCTAGCAGCAATGCTCGAGCATGCTTCAACTGCCGTGAGACAGGGCATTTCATTGCGAATTGCCCATATGCCTATAGCAAGCCGGCAGCATCAGCCCTCTCCAACTCGGTGAATGGACCAAGGTCAGCTTTATCAGGAGCCAATCGTGTACCCATCCGCAACAACAATACCGGCAACAACAACCAACACATGGGGCCACCCCAGCAGTCCTTCGGACGACCCGCATCAACCACATCAACGCGCAAGAGGCTCAGGACGCTCAGGGCGTAGTGCTCGGTGAGTTTCTAGTCAGCTCAGTTTTGGCAACAATATTATTTGATTCTGGAGCATTGCATTCGTTCGTATCCTCAAGTTTTGTGGAAAAGCACAATATACCCACAGTACTACTAAAAACACCCCTATTAACCCGAACGCCTGGAGGTGACGTTAGGTGCCGACTGGGTTGTTCTCGGGTAAGGATCATCTTAAGTGGGGTAGAGTTCCTAGCAGACCTAGTAGTACTTAAGTCTAAAGGTATAGATGTGATCCTTGGAATGGATTGGCTAAGCCTGCACAATGGCCTTATAAGTTGTGCTGACAAGGTGGTACACCTAACCAACCCAGAAGGAGTACAAGTAACCTGCCATACTCGGGGAAGTGGACCGGACCCAATGGTTTTTAGTATGGAAGCTAAGTGCTTGGAAGAAGTTCCGGTAATAAATGAATACTTAGGTGTTTTCCCGGAAGAACTCCCGGGAATGCCGCCAGATAGGGATATAGAGTTTGTCATTGACCTTGTCCCTGGGACCTCTCCTATAGCTAAAAGACCGTATAGGATGGCAGCATCTGAATTGGCAGAACTAAAGAGGCAACTGGAAGAGTTACAACAAAGTGGTTTCATTAGACCAAGTTCATCACCATAGGGAGCTCCGGTCTTGTTCGTCAAGAAGAAGGACGGGAGCATGAGGATGTGCGCGGATTACCGTGCACTAAATGAAGTCACCATCAAGAACAAATACCCCCTCCCCAGAATTGATGACCTCTTTGATCAACTGAAGGGAGCCAAGCATTTCTCCAAGATAGATTTAAGGTCAGGGTATCACCAGCTCAAGATTAAGGAAAGTGATATTCCGAAGACGGCCTTCGTCACCCGCTATGGGCAATATGAGTTTACGGTGATGTCCTTTGGACTCACCAATGCACCTGCTTATTTCATGAACCTCATGAATAAGGTGTTTATGGAAGAGTTAGATAAGTTTGTCGTAGTTTTCATTGACGACATACTTATTTACTCTAAGAGTGTCGAAGAACATGAGCAGCACCTACGAATGGTTTTGGCAAAGTTGAGAGCGCACAAGTTCTACGCCAAGTTCAGCAAGTGTGAGTTTTGGCTTGGGAAAGTAGCATTTCTCGGACATATCTTGACCGTGGAAGGAGTAGCAGTGGACTCCAAAAAAGTCGAAGCGGTCTCCAATTGGCAGCAACCAACTAATGTTAGTGAAATCAGGAGCTTTCTCGGTTTGGCCGGATATTACCGGAGATTTATTGAAGGATTCTCCAAGATAGCCCGACCCATGACAGAGCTACTCAAGAAAGAGAAGAAGTTCACCTGGACCGAGTCATGTGAAAGAAGCTTCCAGGAGTTAAAGAGGAGACTGACAACCGCCCCGGTACTAACCTTGCCAGACATTCAACGGGACTTTGTCATTTATTGTGATGCATCCCGTCAAGGATTAGGATGTGTCCTTATGCAAGATGGGAGAGTAGTGGCATATGCTTCCCGACAACTCAAGCCTCATGAGCAGAATTACCCAACCCATGATTTGGAGTTTGCAGCCGTAGTACATGCCCTCAAGATTTGGAGACATTATCTGATTAGGAATAGGTGTGAGATCTACATAGACCATAAGAGCTTAAAGTACATCTTCACCCAGCCAGATTTGAACTTAAGGCAAAGAAGGTGGTTAGAACTAGTTAAGGATTATAATGTGGTAATTCATTACCATCCTGGTAAAGCAAACGTGGTAGCAGATGCCTTAAGCCGGAAATCTTATGGACCTAAGGATGCCCACCTACAAGAAGAAATGGCACGATTAAATGTGCACATCGTCCCCCAGGGTTCCAGTCGCAAGTTGAGTGTTCAACCCACTTTGGAGGACAAGATCAGAAGGGCCCAAGGTTCAGATAAGGACTTGATGAGGATCCGCATGCATGCTGGAGAAAACAAGGCGTCGGATTTTAGAGTGGATGACAAAGGAACCTTATGGTACAAAGATAGAATTTGTGTACCTAAGGAAGGGGACTTCCGATAAACTATTATGGATGAGGCCCACAACTCAGCATATTCCATCCACCCAGGATCCACCAAGATGTATGTAGATATAAGGCAAAAGTATTGGTGGAATGGAATGAAGGCGGACATTGTAAGGTTCGTCGCCCATTGTGATACTTGTCAAAGAATCAAGGCCGAACATCAGAAGCCAGCAGGATTGCTGCAACCCTTGCCCATCCCGGTTTGGAAATGGGATGAGATAGGATTGGATTTTGTTGTGGGTTTACCCAAGACACAGAAAGGACATGACTCCATATGGGTGATAGTGGACCGGCTCACAAAAGTCGCTCACTTCCTACCTGTACGGATCAATTATGGTGGAGAAAAGCTAGCCCGGCTCTATGTGGACAACATAGTGAAGCTGCATGGTGTGCCTAGCAGAATTGTTTCGGATAGAGGAACCCAATTCACCTCTAGGTTTTGGAAAAGTTTGCATAAGGCCATGGGCACCAAGTTGGATTTCAGTTCGGCTTATCACCCGCAGACCGATGGTCAAACAGAAAGGGTGAACGAGATTATGGAGGATATGCTAAGAGCATGTGTCCTTACTTATGGCAAAGATTGGGAACAAAGCTTACCGTATGCTGAGTTTTCGTACAACAACGGCTATCAAGCAAGCCTGGGCATGTCACCATTTGAAGCTCTCTATGGGAGAAAGTGCAGAACCCCCCTGATGTGGTCAGAAGTTGGGGAGAGTGCCCTAGTTGGACCCGCACTCATAAAGGAGGCGGAAGAAAGAGTGGCCAAATTTAGAGGGAAACTGAAGGCCGCCCAATCTCGACAGAAGAGTTACTCCGACAAGAAGAGACGAGAAGTAAACTTCAATCCAGGAGACTTCGTCTATCTCAAGGTTTCACCTATTCGAGGGACTCGAAGATTTCAGGTACGTGGGAAACTAGCCCCTCGGTACGTTGGACCGTACCAAGTACTGAAGAAAATTGGAGCTGTGGCATACCGTCTAGAGCTACCAGAAGGAATGGCTGACATATACCTAGTATTCCATGTATCCCAACTGAGAAGATGCCTGAGGGTACCCGAGAGAGAATGGGTGCCGGAAGAAGAAATAGCTTTACAGACAGATCTTCGGTACCAGGAAGTGCCTGTCAAGATTTTGGACACTGTCATAAAAAGGACAAGAAACTCTGAAGTACGGATTTGCAGAGTTCAGTGGAATAGACATGGAGTGGAAGAAGCTACATGGGAACGCGAAGATGCCCTGAAGAAAGAGTTTCCCCATCTATTTAGGAACCAGCCGAATCTCGAGGACGAGATTCATTTTAAGTGGGGTAGGTTTGTAACGCCTGCGTTTTTTACCTTATTTAAATTACAGTACAAATCACTCGCTAAAAATAATTTTCAAAACTTTTTCGTCGTCAAGCTCAGATCGCTCCTAAACCCTTTACCGTCCGAGCTCCTAATCGCCCAAAACACTTCCCAACATTTCGCCGTCTGACATCCAAAATTAACCGCCATCCTTTCTCTATTCCTCGACCCACGCGCCGTGCCGCGTGCTCAACCCCGCGCTCGCGACCGTCGCCGCGAATTCCGCCGACGCACCCCCCTCCCTTCCTTTTCCCCTGTTTCTCTTTTCCCCTTTTCCCCTTTTCTCTTTTCCTTTTTCCTTCTCCTCCTCTCACTTCCCTTGCACGCGCAGCACGACGCCGAGTGCCCGGCCACCACCACCCCCCCCTCACTGGCGACCTTCACTGCGCTGCCTAACTTGGCCCCTCCTCTGCGCGCGCCGTGCCCCCTTGCCCACCTCGGTGCTCGCGCTTGCCCCTGCGAGCCGCGGTGGAGCAGAGCTGGCCGCCGCGCGTCGCCTCGCCACTGGCCGCCCCCCCTGTGCAGCGCATCCCCCAGGCCGCCCCTCCCCGCTACGCGCCACCGACCACCCTGCGCGGCGACGACCCAGCGCCACCACCACCCCCACCGGCATTACTGGCCGCCTCCGGAGCTCACCGGCCTCCACCGCGCCCCCCCTCCTTCCCGCCCTCGCCGGCCTATAAATACCACCACATCGCGCCCCGCCACCACCACAACCTCCACCGCCGCCCTAGCCCCCCCTCCCCGGCCCTGCATCGCCGCCGCCGCAAGAGCCTCCGCCCGCCGCTGCTGGCCACAATGGGCAGGCCGCGGTGCACCACCCCAGCTCGTGGTGAGTAGAGGAATAGGTTCCCCTTGCTCCCCTCTCTATTTTGCCCCTGCCCCCGGCCGCCGCCGTGCTCTGGAGCCGCCGGAATCGGCGCCGCCACCGGCGCCCCTCCCCCTCCTCTGTTCCAGGCAACGGGAGGAGGAAGAAGGGCAACTTTGCCCTGAGCCCCCTGCCCTTCTGCCTATTTCATTAAGAGCCCTCCCTCTCTTTAATCTTTTTTTCCAAATAAACCCCATGTTCGCTCTATTTAGGAAATGAACCCTTCCACTACACAAAATAATTACGGATAAGCCCCTGACCCTTTTCAGAGTACCCTAGGTATCCCCAGAAATTCTAATCAAGCCCTCCCCTCCCAACAGTAATTATAAATAGGCCCTTGGACCCTTATTCATTCCCTAAACCCCGTTCAGCCTATTATTTCATGCGCCAAAAACCTTCCGTTTGCCCCGAAACTTTATCACACCATTCCTAACATAATGTCGGCCATGCCATCAAGAAATCTCCCAAAAATATTCTTTCTACCATTGTTTCTTAAGTTATCCCTGATTCGGGCTCGAAGATAAACCTTTAATTCTTTTTCTTTATTGTATGTTTGTTTGTGTGCACCGTAGATCACGAAGTGACCAAGGGAGAACCCGTCGACGAGCAGTACTGCGAGCAAGAGCCCGAGGGCCAGTACCGCGAGCCCGAACCTGAAGGACAGTACCTCGATCAGGACTTCCCGGAAGGCTTTGTGAATGGCAAGTCCAATCCCATCCTTTGATGCATATTTATCCCAGTGTTACAAACACAACCTATTGGCCTGTTTTGTAAAATGCATCGTTTTATTGCAAGACATGGTTGGGTAGCCACCCCCTGATTGTTATGACCATCCCTTGATGACCTAGGAATTGCTCTGCAAGACATTAGCTACTGCTAGAGGTGCTTGTTACCTGTTATTCCCTTTATTATATTTTGAACCATGACCACAAGCCTTTACCAAAAATAAGGGTATGAGTGTTTTAAAATATAAAACGGGATTTTGGGAAAATAAAGGAAAGATATAGTCTGATCAGATGGACGGCATTTTCTGTGTGAAATGCCACTAGTGTGCTGGTACCTTTGTGGTTGAGCATGGTCAGGAGATGTCCGTCTGGTCAATATAAGGATGAACTGAAGTGTCATCTTGCCTATCCCATTTATCGTACAACCACTCGACCGTTGTATGGGCAACAGCTTAGCATGAACCCCACTAGTTGTTTTGCTAGCCAAAAGGAGAGCGGGTGAGCAACGGGAGACCATGGAGAAGGAATACGATCTGTGTGAGTTATGTCCCGGTTATGACCTTGTTGATAGGTCATTAACCCCATGGTAGCTTCCGCGTTGGCTAGTTAGATTCAGCTAAGGTGGGTAATGGCTTTGTTAGGATCCGCCGCGACATTAAGGTGTTCGTAGTGCGGTACCCTACTTGTGGGTAAAGTGTACCACCTGTGCAGAGTGAAAAATCTATTCGAATAGCCGTGTCCATGGTATTGGACGCGTTACGGCATGGTCACTTCAATAGATATCTTGGGATAGTTGGTTTTGTGGCGTGAGTTGTTTTGAAAGTGCCCGGCAGTTGTGCAGTAAGCTACTGTGGAGGTGGAGTCCGGTAGCAGTAAAACTAGGATCTTTTGTGTAGGATCAACCCCACTTATTATTCGATTACTATAAAAATGTCTTGAGAAAACTCTTTTATTAAACGAACCCTTGCATGTGTAAAACCTCGCTTTATCGCAAAATGAACCCTAGCCTCATCCTTGATATACCCGTGCATGATCTTTATTATTTCCCCTCCGCGGGTGTGGTTGGACTTGTTGAGTACCTTTGTACTCACCCGATATATATTTGTAGTTTTCTTCAGAGGAAGACCCGGACTTCGTCGTTGAAGACGTTGAATAGAGGTTGCGTCCGCACCCAACCTTGCCTGTGGTGTTAGCCCTCCGCAAGATGCTTCTACTAGCGTGTTACTCTGAGCCCGAGCTGGATCCCATGTGGGTCGTGCTTTGGTGTATCACCATAGCTATTTTATTACTGATTATCGTCTGTATCGAGTGTCCGCCTCCTTGGAGGTTTGTACGGTAATGTACCATCTGATGTAATAAATGTGTATCAGCCTCCTGGGACTGATGTTTATATCACATTTAAGTCACCTCGGATGAGGGGACACTTCAATATGTTTTGATTTTACCTCCCATTCTCACCCATTTTGCACCAAAGGACCTAAATTTTCCAGAATTACAAAAGTGGCCTTTTGCCTTTGCATTAAAATTTTAGCACACATACACAAGATCAAACATACATACTTCCTACTAGAATCTAGTGTGTTTTAATCCTAAGTACATAAATGTCACAGAGAAAACACACCTCAAGAGCAAGGAAACACACTCTCAGTCCAAGGCAACACTCTTCTGACCAATCAGGCGCAAGCATTCAGCATCACATGGATTGAAGGGCCCACAACCGAGGTGAAATTGACTTAACTTTAGCCAAGTCACCAACCATGGACCAGAGGGTCCATTAGTCAGCCACCCTGCCAAGGGAGATGTCGGTTGGAGCCTTGGCCTGGTCGGCCGAACCAGGCTGAGCTCCACCGACTTACCTTTGCCACGTGTACCTTCCTCATTGGTCCCCAATGGCGGTTCCAAGTTCCTGCACCTCGAATTCCAACCGAGCACACCATGGGACACACCTATAAATTTGAGGGGAGGGGCTCCTAGATGAGACACACTTCACCATTCCTCTCTTGTGCTTACACTCTGACATTTGAGCTCAAGGCTCCTTAGAGGCTTAATGCTGCCCTGGTACTGCTTAGGATATACGGAGAGAGTAAGGGGTAGCTGGGTGGAGTGCCATGGTGTTGGCGCTCTCTTCTCAGCTTGTACCTCTACGGATGCTGGCTTCCTTTTGTGACAGTTCCAGTACTTGTAAGCTAGGCACAATATTTGTTAATGTGAAGTATGTGCTTGTTAGTGTAAAGCTTGTGTGTATTTATGTGAAGCTTTTAAAAACTTAAATGCAAGAAAAAGGGGTATTTTTTTATAATTACGGAAAAACTAGGGTTATTTTGCAAAATATATTTGGATGGGAGGTAACTTCAAAATAGGTGAAGGGTTGTTTTGCAAACACATTTTTCTTACTTTAACCCCTGTAAAAAAATGTATTTACATGAAAGTTTCATTTGAAATGTATGTGTTGAATTGTGTGAATTTGAGTGAAGTTTGTGAAAATAAGGGCCTATGTGTAATTATTCAAAAGTATGAGTCCTTTTATGCAAGTGTTTGAATTACAAAAGTAACTTTCAAAGTTACTAGGGGTTAAATTGTAAGAATGTAAGTAATCATGACATTACATGAAAACTTGCAAATAGGTCCTAAACTTTATGAATTTTACACTCATGAGGACAAACAAACTTTATAGTTTTGAATTTAGTCCAAGGTTTTAAAATAACACTTTATGCTTTAAGTTTTTGAATTTGAACCTTAAAGCAAAATTGTAGCTTTTGAGAAGTAGTGCAACTTTTGTTTTGGCCATTTTCTTAATTGAGCCCTAGATTTATGGGAAATTATGGTTTACCGATAAGCCCCTAGGAGTTTTGTAATTTGCAAACCAGTCCCCCGGACCCCCTCCCCTCTTCTTCTTCCTCTGGTACCCCTGCTGCTCCTCTCTGCAGCCAGCGCAGAGCGCCGCCCTGCCGCCGCTGTGCCGCCCGCTGCAGCACCGCCTCTCTACACCTCCTCCTTCCCCATGCCTCCACGCCTCACCTCAACATCTTCCCGCCGCTCGCTGTCCCTCTATTTGCCGTTCTTGCGCGTGCCACGACCGCCAGGAGCACTGCCTGGCCGGCAGCTCGCCGCCTCCGTGGCACGGACCGAGCGCTCCCTCTTGGCTTCCGTTCTCCTATCCACGAGCTTCTCCAACCCGTGCTCATCCCATTTCCCTTCTCTTCCCTCCTGCCCAACGCCCCTTGAACCCGGACCCCTGCCGCTTCTGTTGTTCTGCTCCGGCGAGCTCGGCTCACTGTGGGCTGCCGCCATCACCCCTTTCATGCCCACCGACCCCCTAGCGATCTTCTCCATCATCTGCTCGAGCTCACCAGCCCCTAACCGCCATCAAATTCCTGCCGAAGCCCCTCCTCGTCGCCAGTGACCCTTCCGCCGCCTCGGGTCACCATGGGGAGTACCTCTCCGGCCATCCTCCGCCGCCCCACTGCGATTCTTTGCTTTCCAGGCCGCCTCGCCTCACCCCGCACCTGCTCTGCTTCTCCTAGAGCCAAGTTGAGCCCCTGCCCGCGCGCTAGTGGCGCCACCGTATGCCATGGCCGCCGCCGCCCCTTGCTCGCCGTGGAGCACCCCTCCTCGACCTTCCTTGGCTCCAATCGACCCCGTAGCTAGTTTCCCCACGGCGCACTGAAGCTCCCTGACCCCTTCCCTGCCGCTCACGACCGCCAGAGCGACACCGCCGCCACCCGCCGCCGCCGCCGCCCGGAGCAGAGCTCCGTGGCCGGCCCGCTTCCGACCATCCCAGCTCCACTCGAACGCCGCCCGAGGTTCTTCTCCACTTCCTTGTGCTCCCCCACCCCTGGCCTCTCACCGCTAGCGACCGCCACCACCGGAAACACAGCTGCCGCCACCTCCTCTGTTCCCAAATCCAGCCAAGGGCCCAATTGCGAGCCCCCAATTCTTTCCAGGGTCCCCGATGCTAGTTTGAATTCTTAAGTCAAAATCTACAAGTTTTATGTTTGAATCCTTAAGTCAAAATCTACAAGTTTTATGTTGTGATCTTGAGCTGAATGTGTTTGGATTGTGATCTAGGTTAAATATTAGGAAATGAGTGTTTTATTTGTATCTCATGTTATATGCATGTGCTGCAGTTGAAATTTGAATCATAGGATGTGTGTTTCAAGTAGAGATTTATATAAAATTTGCAGATCTAGTGCTGATGCCTAGCTAAGGATTTTAAATACCTTTGTGATATGTTGCTTGAATCTCTAATATTTATTCTAGAATGATCCTGTTAGAATTTATGGTTAAATCTTTTACAATAATTTCTGCTAGTGGAATATAATCCATGATAAAATTTTCAGAATCAGTAGTACTGTCTAACTGAAGCTATGAATTTATGTTTTAGTTCTAAGGTTAATTAATTTGTGCTAGATTCTATTCATGAAAAATGATGAAAATATTCTGGGGAGTTAATCTAAGGTAGTATAGTATATCCATGAAGTTTCATAGATAAATCTTCTCTGAAACTCAAGTTATTAATATAGTTTGATGGGTTATTTTTAGTTTTGTTTATTCCTGTGACTATGTTTCTTTTAGAGATAAATTATGGAAACCTTACAGTAGCTTAGTTGTGGATCAATCAGTACCTAATAAAACTTTCAACCCTAGTATTGCAGTAGTTTGATCTATAAAAATGAGTTATATTTTGCACATGATTTACTTACCATATTTACTCTAATTTAGTTGGTGCATAAAATATTCTGGAAAATTTAATATAAGTTTGTTTCTGATAACTCCTTATATCCTAAATTTGATGGTATTAGAATCCATTGCTGACTTAGCTAATTAATCAAAAGCTATAATTCTTCATTAGTAATAATCTAAGTTCTTTTAAGAAATAAATTAGCTGGTTTTGCAAAGTTAATAGCGATGTTTAATATAATTAGTCTGGTTGCGTAGGGTAAAATGGTCTATGTTGAATCTGTGTAGCATGATAATTTTAATGCCAAACTTTGTCTGTAGATTTGTAGTTGTTAGTTATAAATCATATCTATTAGGTTAAAATGAAACCAGCCCTAGTTATTTTACGTAGTTAAACCTGTTGTTTAGTGTAGCTAATTAAGTTAGTCTATACTCGATAAATGACTGCCCAGTAGAAGAGTGAATGATATATTTGGTAAATAGAATATTTTTCGTTTTGCATTGTTGATAAGTTTGATAGTCTTAGCTCATATTTTTGTGGTAGATCTGTGTGATGTTTAGTAACCCTTTTACATGAATGCTCATGCCCTGCTATCGCGACCTTGTCCTTGTCTGGTTTGCAATCTTTTAGGGCCCCTTTCTGTATCAAAATCCTTAGTTACCCTCTCTATCAGCACATTTCTATCGGCCGATTCATCGGCTGAGATATTTGGCCACACACCCCTCAGCTATACACCCATAGAACACACCCCTATCGGCCACATGCCTTTTGGCTGCGCGTCTATAGAACACCCATCGGCTATATGCCTACCCACCACACGCCCTCTTTAGCTACACATCTATCGGCACAAGCCCATCAGCCACATCCTTTTTAGTCTAGTTTCGCGCTTGTGGTCTCATCAGCCTTGTCCGATATTAGTGTTCTATTCCACCTGGTTCTTGTAGCGAGTTCGGTTTAGATGACCCCATCGGCTGTACGTCAATCAATTGTTGTACTGACGTAATCAAGCCGATGCAGCCATACCTAGTTACCTAGGATAACACTTAAGCACATCTCAGTTAGGCACAGTCAGTGCAAAGTAGGACAATCAGCTACACGGCTGATATGCCCCTGTATATATAGGAGAACATTAAGGATGAAAACCGGCTACACAGCTGACCCACCAATCAGCTGAATACGCCGAGACACAGACCGTACGATACATAGTTCGACTAGTCTACCAATGCACCATCGGCTAGTTACTCGCACTAATCAACTAGCTATGCTGATACATCACTCGACTAGTTCTACCCGAGGTGTAAATCGACTAATGTGCCGGTGCACTAAATCGATTAGTATGACGATTCGCCGATCGACTAGTACACGTACACAAATCGGCCTAGCCGATGTTCACTAATCAACTAGTTTTGCTAAAGCATGGATCGGCTCTGCCGATACGCACGCGATCGGCTAGATACACCAATACTCACACAGATTAGTTAAGACATAGCTGCTTTAGAAAACGCCCCTCTGCTAAAATAATCAATACCTTCATCGATCAATTAGGAAGTCGATACACCAATCAATCTGCTACACGGGCCAAAGTACACAACCCTAGATCAGTAAGATAGCACAGTCGACACGCCTCTGTTAGGCACAACCAAGGCACATCAATCGGCTAAACCTGATGCACCCTCATCGACTAAGGCAAGCCAATGCACCAACCAATTAGCTAAACAAAAACATGCTGATAACTAGATCCAATCAGCAAGATCCTTCCTTGTTCTATCCTTGAAGCACTGTACCTTTGACATTCCTATCTATATCAGCCAATTTGACCCCAGGTGAAATCAAATCGGCTAATCTCTTCTGCTCATATACAGAGACCACTCCTGCCGATTTCTCTTCCAAACAGAAATCAGCAGATTTCCTAAAACTGTGTAGATAGCTCCCTTCTTTACCAATTCTATCAGCTGAACCCCTGTTGTTTCCAATCGGCTTTGTTGTAATCTTCAACAAATAGCCGATTTTAGTTAGTTGTCCACCTCAAGCTCTATCCAAGTTTAGTTTTAGGTCTTTTTGGTTGTTATATAAGTAATATGTTAAATGAGTGTTGGATTGCAACTTTATCATGAATTAAGATAATTTTATATGCACACTTTGAATGTAATGTTGCATTGCATGTAGATACGACTACTTCCGCAAATGGTACCTACAAGATCTCCCAGGAGTCTGCAGAGGATGTTTCTGAAGACCAAATGAACATCACCAAGGGATTATCTGAAGCCCCGAACCAAAGTTCGGAAGATAATAATACTAACATCCCTGACTCCAGCCCCACCAGTAAAGGCAAGCCCCGGTGCATAACCCAGTATTTTAAATTACTACATTTATGCAATCTTATACGTAAATAGTATATCTTGCATTAAGTCTAGAAGTTGAAATGGAACCTTAGATACATAAACCCTAGGAACCTATGTATTGTGCCTGAGTCCATATAGAATAGATGCTCTGCTAATAGGACCGACAGAAGTCGAGTGATTTCCTGTCACTCGCACGATATAGGAATTGATTGTTTACAATCCTGCAATCACTATAAGGATGACGGACGGGGTTACGTGCAGTATCATGGAAAGGAATGATACCTCGTCTGTGTTGATGAATTTGGTTAAGGTCGTAGTGTATGGTAGTGGCAGTTAAGCGTTTGAAAGTACTAGCCACATGCCGTGAAATATGGCAAGCGGTAAGCCTAGTAACCAATCTGCCCGGGAAGTGGACTCGTCCCCCACCACTCGACTTTTATTTTATGTTTACACGCACCGACGTGTGGGAGTACGTTCTGTAGATAGACGGGAATACAATCATACAGTCACGCTGTAGACTTATGTCCTGCACATTGGATGTGCTTATGGTCCTGCAGTCGCTTGTGGTGGCATTGTTCCATGACCCGGAATGAAAGGCAAACGGTTGCTTCGGAATGACCTGTTGGTGTTCCAAGCGTGTGAGTTAGGTTTACCTTGCAAGGGTTGAAATTCGCTTCAGAATCGTCCGTTTCTCGCGGAGATTGAGACTGCTTAATACTTCTGCCACATAGAGTAACAAGCGAAATTTTATGATGAGTAATACTGAGGTATGCTTTAAAAGGACTCTACCTTGCTTGAGTAGTCATAGGTGCTTACCTAGAATGGTTAAAGGAACTAGAACCTGAAAGCTAAAATATGAAATTAAGGACCAACTCTTTGTTGCTTTTCAGCAGAGACAAAACCCAAAACCCCATTAAAGCCTACATGGTCTAGTTATGGGCTAAGTATATTTAATTCCGGGTAAGCCTTGCTGAGTATTAGAGTACTCAGCCTTGCAATATGATTTTATTTCACGTAATGTCCCTGAAGACCCTACCCTTCCCATGCCTTGGCCCTATGCTCTGCCTGATGGTTGGTCCGTGGAATGGGACCCATCCCCGGCCAACACTGATCATACCGAGTGATGTCATGCCAGGGCTTAGCATGATGTCCGTACTGGCGACGTGTATAGTTGTCGTATTTTAAATTCCGCTGCCGTGAAGTTGAAACTTTAAAACTAGTTTGTAATAATTTCTATCAGTTTGGAACTTATGCTACTTTTGGAAACTCTTGTAATATAAATGCCTGTGATGTAAAATATGATGGCGATTGTATCTCTGGACTCGCCTTCATACGAGGTACCTTGTTTGATCCTGCTTTCGGTGGTTTATCGAGATGTTACCCGATAGGCCAAGGGGTTACACCGTTTGAAGTACGATTGGAGCCCTTTGGAGTTAAGTAAGTTTGTATTCGTGATTCCTTCTTAGTGTTATACTTGGTCCTTTTCATATGCATGAGTAGTACATGACCCTTGCTATCATAGTATAGGCTTGTATGCTCTCATGTATGTCTATAGTATACATTAGTAGTGCTTATATCTGAGTGAGATCAGTTCTCTTACTCGCAGGTTTGTCGCTCTGTATTTGTATAGAGTGTTGTAGTTTGCTACGAGAGCTCAGACGTAGTTAGACTGCAGTAGTAATCAGTAGTGTAGACGTGGTGTCTAGGCTAAGGGTTATCCTTTGTTTGCCTTATATCCCACAGATTGCTAGAGGTAGGCCGTAGGTGGTGATAGCTCTATTGGTCCATTGTAATCCTCCACGTTCGGATATAACGTAAAGCTGTTGGCTGGAGTCACCTGGCAGACCAGGACTAAGCCGGTGCTCGAAGCGAGTATTTTGCCTAAGAGATCAACCTTTAACTCACCTATAGTGCTACTTTAGGAATCTTGTCTACCCTCACAACCTATCGTGATGTGTCCTTGGACCGATTAGAATAGAAGTTAATGCACACATGTTCCCTTAGATTCGATAACCCTTGGAATACTCTAAGGTGAAAGCTACAACCGTATCCATGCGCTTGCGAATTTGTTCACACATCGCTAAATTACCCAACAACCGGTCAGACCGGTTTGCCAGACCGGTCAGACCGGCTCTAGCAGAGGAGCTGAAGATCTGTGCAATGAAGGCACAAACTATCAAGAGTCAAGCAAAGATATAACTTCTACAACCTCATCATGTTCCAGAGGAGAAAAGAAGAATCAGTTGATGGACTCAATGAGTTGTTGACCAAAGAGCTTGATGAACTCAAGAAATCTTATGATCTCTTGTTAAATAGGTATGAAGCTCCGGCTAATGATTATGTTTGGGCTATGAAATTGTCTTGTCATCTTGTGCCGGTAGAAAGCTCATATGAAGTGCTCAAAGGTGTATTTAAGAAGATCACTAGTGAGCATATGGATTTGCAAACTACTCACAAGGAGCTTGAAGGCTCTCATGAGAAGCTTGTAGAATCATATGCTGCACTAGATGTTTCTCATGAGGTTGTGATGACATCGGTAAAATTCTATCAACCTCCCACACACACATGCACATGCTCACATGTTGAAATTATATCATTTTGTGATAAACGTTGCTCGCAAGCAACCCAATCTTGTGTTGACAAGGTTGTTGTAGAATCTTTTGATGACCTCATTGCTCAAGAAAATGATGAACTCAAGCGTGAGGTTGAAAAGCTACAATTGGAGTTGACCAAGTTGAAGAGCATGGTTCAAGTGCAACCTTCTCAAGATAACCGTGTTACCATGGTGAAGAAACTTGAGAAGGGGTCAAATGCCACTACCTCAGCTCCTCAGCAAGGTCAAATCAAGAAGAAAAAGATTCAAGTAAAAGAGAAGCGTCTTGTTCAACTCAAGGGATCAAAAATGGAACACAACTCATTTATGTGTCCTATGGAAATCAAGAACAAGACAAAGCTTGCAAGGAGGCAAAGATACCTTGCCAGGACAAGGGCATGCTTCAGATGCAAAGAAAAGGGTCACATGATTGCCGTATGCCCTATGTCACAAAGTGACGCTGGCTCTAACCAGACCGGTCAGATCAGTTGGTGCCCAGGAAGCCCAACCTCACTCCTACAAGAGCAAGCAAGAGTCAAAATCAATGATGAAGTCCGTTGTGAGGCAAGTACAAGATGCAAAGGTCAATGAAGAGACCAGAAGAGTCAAACATCATACTTGCTACACATGTAGAGAAAAAGGACATTTTGTAAGGATTGTCCTACAGGTAACTTGCCCAAATCAAATCTTGTCCACTATGATTTTGCTAAGCTTGGGTGGTACTTGTGCTATTAGAGTGATTGACTCTCCTCGAATTAGCATAAGGACTATTTGGATTCCTAATCACCTTGTGACTAACTTAGATGGACCCAACAAGATTTGGCTACTAAAAGGTTCTTGCTAAGCTTGTAGGACCTTGGAGATGTTTTGGAAGACTTGGTTTGGGAAAAGAAACGACTTGAATCAAGTAACAACCAAATGTGAAGCTACATTGATGAAATCTACATCCAATGGCATCTTGGTAACATGCGATAATTGTCCTATCCTAGTCACTCCCAGTTCTTTGTGAACATGAGTGTATCCCAATTCTTGTAGTGGTGATACACTTAGAAGTAATCTTGGACCTATTTCTAGTAACCTATTCCTTCTGTCATATGATGCTCTTAATGTCTCTCTGGTAGAGAAATGTCTTATTTGATGTGCAGAAAGAAAATTCCTAGTGAAAGATGTCATCAAGACAAGTTACATGAAACAACACTATGGCTGGCTCTACTCTGACTAGACCGGTCTGACCGGCCTGACTTACCGGTCCTGCCCAGAGTGAACCAACTTCGCGTTGAAAAGTGAGAAAAGACATATTGAATATGATCTGAAGTTTGATCTCTTATGGCACAATTTTGGTTATATGTAAAGTGATAGTAAGAATTCTAAGCACAATTTCAATATTGAATACTATTCTTGTGCATGGGCCTAGTTTGTGAATAAGTGTTTCCATGTCCTTAATTGGATAAGGTGCTTTGCGTATAAGATATTCAAAATTCTTAAGCACTGAATAAGTGTCTCCATGTCCTTAATTGGATAAGGTGCTTTGCGTATAAGATATTCAAAATTCTTAAGCATTGATTTAGGGGGAGCTCATTCTCAAACTCGTGCCATCTTGGGACTAATATTTCTTCTAGTGAAATTGTAGTCTCGTGCAAGGGAGTTAGAGACTCTCAACTTGGAGTATGCTATGTCATGTTCAAATGAAAGTGGTAACATGCTCATTCTTATCCTTTGATTATGTTACTAACTCTTGCATAGCTACTCGCCATAATATAGTTTAAATTCCTTGTGTTGGACTCTATTGACCATACTAGTGCATATGAATTTTCCCTCCACATATTATCACATATGCACCAATAAAAAGGGAATTTAGCCTATATTGTGAGGTTTCATCTTGAGTGGATCTAATGCCTTTCCACCTCAAAGGGTTCACTAAAGTGAAACTAGAAGCTTGTGCAATTTAATGAGAGCAAGTGAACTGGATATATTGGTTCAAATATTGCGCAATGCTAATGGCTAAATGGCAAAGGTATGTTTCAATGAACTCATGATTTACCCTTGTGCATCTAGGCCATATTGTCATGCTAGTGTGCTCGTTTCCATGTCTTGAGTGGCATATGATAGTTTATTGAACAATTCCACTAGCATGATAGGAAGTGTAAGTGCTTTAAGTAGTGTTTAGCTTTTGGTCTTTGTGACCCAATTGATCTATTTGTACTATGGTCATCCTTGATTGTTTGCTGGCTAGTCACAAATAGTGAGATTAACTCAAGTCCATAAATGCAAACCTATTCTTCCTTTCTTCTTGGAAGTATCAAGAAAAGCTTGAAACATTTGATTGCTTATCTATCAACATCATAATCCAATGTCATATTCTTCCAAGTGAAACACATGTTGGAGATTCAAATCTGATTCTAATACATATCTCATCCTAACTTTCTAGGGGCGGCCGGTCTGACCAGGGAGGTACCTCTTTTACCCTCCCGTGAGTAAATAGAGGCAAACCTTATCCTTTTACCCCTTAGCTACCGACATCTCCTCTCCTTTCACCATGCCATCCTCTCTCTCGTGCTCCAAAGCTCCCCATTGGCGATCTCAAGATTCAACCAAGGAAAAGATGATTCCTTTAGGGGATTTGGTGCTCTTCATCGGTCGGACGAGTTTCCAAGCCGGTTCTTCGATTTCACCTTCAAAAATTTCATCTTAAGGTACCCTAAACATTGTTTTTCCTCGATCTACTCACTTGGGCTATAGATTCAAATTTCCTTCGATGAATCATCTACTGGCATATCATAGAACCTACCCTAGGAGATCTTTCAATTTCGTTGGATATATTGCATGGATTCATGATTTAGGTCTTCATTGCATGGACCGATCTGACCAGTCTGGCTGACCGGTCTGCACAGTGAAGCTCTAGCTCATGTACTCATGTAGTATGACCAACATATCTTGTCCTAGTTTGTTCAGTATAGATATCTGTTATACATGTCCATATTCTGGCTGCCTAAATTGACATTTTAGAGATTTTAGGTCCGATCTGTGTGAGACCAGTCTGACCGGTATGGCATAGAGAAGCTCTAAAGTCTCTAAAATTTGATCTTATCCTTTTTCTTCTCAAATCCAATCACTTCCAGAGGTCTCATGCACACTCGTACTATCTGCTGAACCTAGGAAAAGCAGCAGAATGCCGAATCACTATGAGAGAAGAAAGAAAATCCTCCATGAACCATCGGATGCTAATGTTGATGAAGGTGGATCAAGCCATGCTCATGTGGTTAGTGGCAGAAATCTGAGGCCAAGAGCACAGAAGAGGGCACGAGTAGATGATGACATTGAGGAAGAAAATCTGAGTGAATCTAGTGGTGATGATGATGATGAGGATGAAACTTTCAGGGTTGAGCACAGGCATGGAAAGTGTCCAGCACAGCAGAACAACGATGATGAAGAAGATGCGGGTGATATTGGTGGTAACGAGGAAGAAGAGGAAGGAGATGATAGTGAGGAAGAAGAAGACCATCCTATCCCATAGTCCAAAAGCCTGTTAGACCAATCACCAAGAGGTGTGTTGATTACAAGACAGTGGGATGACAAAGGAAGTGAAGAGATTAAGGAAAATCGATTCCTACATTGAGGAGAAGTCTTCCATTGACTACAGGTTTTACAGTCAATTCCAGCAAGACTTCTATGAGTCAGTGATTCTTAGTGATAGGAAGGTCACAGTTGAAGCACAATGGTGATTGGGATTACATGGAAATGGCGAATGGCCCATTATTTAGGGAAATCATAAGTGCATGTGAAGAAAAAGATATCAAAACACTTATGGGTTTCAAGAAAAATTGGAATAAGGAGCTCATTGCCCAATTTTATGCCATTGTGTATTTTGGATTCTATGAGGGAGATAGAGCCATGTTCTGGATATCAGAATGTAACACCCTAATGTAAAATTCCAAGATTTATAATGGATTTAATTTGGCTTCATTAATTTTTCTAAGGATTTATTGTGCCTAGCTTGCATTTAATTTAATTAAATTACACAAGTAATTAAAATTTATTTTTTAGGAACAACATGATTGTGCATTCATGCTGGTGCATATGTTTTTTTGGAATGAGTGCACAGGGTTTGAATTCAAAAGTTCATTTGAATTCAAATAGATTTGAGTTTCAAAAGGATTAGAAAAGAAAAGGGAAGGAAAGGGAGCAATTCTAGGTCCCAGCCCAGCCCGGCCTGCTCCTCTCCCCCTCTTGGTCCGGTTCCTTTCCCCACGGCCCACTTCTCCTTTCTCCCCCTCGCGCTCGGCCCAGCTTCTCCCATGCCCCTTTTCTCTCTTCCTCTGACAGCCGGGCCCGCCCGTCGGCGCCCTTTCCCCCTCTCCCTTCTTCTTCTCTCGCATCACCGGCCGCACCCGAGCTCCCGAGATCTCCAGCGAGCCCTCCACGCCACGCCCGCACGTCGAGGATGCCCTGCTGCCCTACAAATAGGATCCTCCAACCTCCTGGGACTCTAACCCTAAGACCCGCAGCCGCCACCGAGCTCCAACGCCGTCACCGCCTTGCTCCGCCACACCGAGCCTCCTACCTCGCCGTGGACCGGCCGCTCCGCCGCACCTCAGCCCCGGCCAAACCCCCGGTAGCTTTCCCTCGACGCCAGGAAGCTTCCCGTAGTCTCCAGCCTCGATCTCTACGCCAGCAGTGGCCGGAATTTGACCGAGACCCACCGCCGGTGCGATGTCTCGCCCTTGCGATTTCTCGCCGCCCGCGATCCCCGGACCCCCTGACCCCCGTGGCACCTCCGCAGGTACACCCCGAGCCAACCCGAGGGGATCAGAAGCCCGGAGGACCCCTGCAGCAGCCTTCCCCACGAGCACCGCCCGTCTCCGCCGCTCGGACCTCGTCGCCGACCACCCTGCGCTGCCTATCCGGTCGATCCAAGCCCTCGGTGAGCACCACGTGGTCCTGCTATTCCTATTGCACTACGTCCGGTAGGTCGTAGCCCACCCTCGCGGCTGGACCACACACGCCGGCGCTCCGTCGCCACTGCTCCACCGGAGCGAGCCCCTCTGCAGCTCAGCACGGCCACCACAATGCCCTGTTTGGGTGTCTTCGCCCTGCGCACACGCTTGGCCCCGTTTGCGCCCTCCTCTGTGCCCAGAACCGCATGCACGCGTGCATGCCGGTGAGCTCCGCTGTGCCGACCCGCCTCCGCCGTCGTAACCGCGTACCCGAGCACTCCCAAGCCCCGCTAAGGCCCTAGGTGGTTTACTCATGTCACGCTGATCACGCCAGACCCAAAGCCCGGTCGACTTGACCACTGGAGCGCCGGAATTGGCGAATTCCAGCGAACCCCGAGCTGCACCGCCGCGGGATTTGGTTGCCGGCGTCTTCCGCCGCCGCCCGCGCTCCCCGATTCATCCCGAGCCGTCCGATCCGAGATCAGTGCGTGAGAATAGATCCCACGTACCGCTTCACTCTGAGCCGTCAGATCTAGATCCTGTGGCCTAGAATAGAAGATACCGGTTCACCCCGGCGCTTTTGTTAAAGAGCCCCTGGGTTTCCTGGGAATCAACCCGCAGTCCAACCCAGTTCAAAAATAATTCCAGTTGAGCCCCTATCTTTGCACCGAAGCCCCTAAGCTTTCTAAATTTTGGGTCCGCAGTCCAACCTTTGAGTTTTAGCATGTTAGACCCTGCATTTATAGTTTAATTAGGTTGAGGCCCTCGGTTTTTGCACAGAAACCCCTAGAATCCTCAGTTTTCTCGCAGTTAAGCCCTAGACCCTGTTTTAGCCCTAGATTTTGCGTCTTAGCTCCATTTTTTAGGTGGTTTTCGCGCTCACGCGATCGTTGTAACGCATAGAATAGTTTTAGCTTAGTCTTGTGTGCTGTTTTACTGTATTGTTGTACTGTTTCTTATCTTTTGCTATTATTTGTATGTATGTGCATGTGTGGACCATGTTTTGGCATTGCGATCATGAGTAGACGTTGAGCCATCAGAGGAGTACCAGGAGCCACCTTCTTTAGAACCCTTTGAGCAGCAGCAGGAGAACTTTGAGGAAGGCAAGTATAACATGAACATCCTATCACTTTTAAATACAATTTCATACTGTATTTTAATACTGTACGCCTATAAGGATTTCCTAGCCACTTTTATCCTGTACATTAATACCTTGGGTTGCATTTTGGTTAGTTGTGCTAGGTGCTGCGCTCTCACACCTTATGGTCCTTTTTAATTAAATTTGATTAATGGTATATGCAACTTGATTCTGAGAGTGGCCCTCTGTGCTGTGTGCTTGAGCGGCTCACGTCTCGTTAAAATATGTTTTATTAGAAACATGGTTTAGGGGGCCAGCACGGTGCTTAGTGCTTGGTTGGCCACTCTCCATAAGGATCGGTTCATAGAGTGACAACCTGGAACAACCGCACAACCACAAGACTGGAATGGGATGGTCTTGACTTACTAATTAGGTCATTTTGGTTTGGGAGTAACTTACTTGCGGGGCAAGAGGGGTGGTAAGCTTCAATGGTCACTGCTCCTCCGGCTTGGTCTGTGCTGTGTGCTTGTACCCCCGTGAGGTGGGTGTCGGGTTTTATCCGGCTGCCCACCGAGGGGTATACCCAAGGTGGTAGGTTTTCGGTTGGGATGCGCCGAGATCAGGAACTCGAAGGTGCAGACAACACAAGATTTAGACAGGTTCAGGCCGCAATATGCGTAATGCCCTACGTCCTGTATGATGGTTTGTATTGCCTTGATGTTGATCTGGTGATCTTGGTTTTGAGGGGGTCCCTGCCTGCCCTTATATATCCGGGAGGACAGGGTTACATGAATCCTAGCCTGATACTAGCTTAGGAATCGTACTCAAGTACAACTCGAGTAGTTTCCTTCTGTATCGACTAGTTCTACTCCGCATGCGGGTAGAATACAACATAAATAAGGTACAGGACATGTCCTATCCCTTAGCCCAATACGGACTCCTTGACGTATGCAGCCCCGTGGCCCCGGGTCTGACAAGCCCCCGAGCTCTTCGTAGCTGAGTACTGCAGGCTCTTCGAGTACTTCTGAAGCAGTCTTCGACTTCTTTCGAAGCTCCGTCTTGAAATTTTTCTTCGAGTACTCTTCTGACTGCATCGAAGCTATGAGGTGCTCATGCCCCGAATTCTTTCTTTTATATGGGGTGCGATGAATAATCGCACTCCATATGGAGTAGCCCTCGAGCCTTAGGTTGAATCAAAGAATCAAGCTGAGGGTCAAACTAGCCTTGAATCTTTCCTTCTTATCCTTTGAGTACTTTCGAAAAATACGTAGTCGATGCCACGTGTCTCACAGCCCCCGAGCCTTGAATCCAAATTTTTTTTTGGAAAAAAGGATCCCAAAGATCGTGGCAAAAATGTTCCTTTTGAAAAAATAAAGTCCAAGAGGAAGCAATTAGCACAAATTAGACTCGAAACCCAAAAAACCTCTTTTTTCGGGACAACTAACCCAGAAAAAATGGTGAATCAAGTAACGGCCCAAAAAATCTGCCAAAAAACTGCTTGTATCCAATTAATCCCATTGCGCGACGCTTCATCTTTCACACAGTAAACCATTGCCTGAACGCTGGTTATTTAACCCCGCGGTCAGTTAGGGTTTTTCCTGTGCCTTCAGATCTGACGCCGCCACCAAAGAAAAACAAAACCCCAATTAGAGTTTGACCTGCCTGAACCCTTCCGCCGCCCAGCGTAGTCGAAAATCTTCGAGCCCGCCACCATAGCCCCCGAGCGCTGAGCGAACAACTCATGGCTGAAAAGAGTTGAAATGGCGCCGAAAAAGACCGACCAGAAGGACTTGAAAGAAGCGCAAGCAGCAACCGACGAATGGTCAATTAGTAAGTGTTCTCGCCATAATCTAGCAAATTTAGTGTTGGGAGATCTGCTTCAGGAGAGGGATCTCATCAATTGGCGCCTTCCCTTTCGCGATCCATTTCCCATGGAAAGCGTCGATGAGATCGTTTCTTTCTGCTCTTTTTCTGAACGGGGATTTGCCCTCCCCACTTGTTCGTTCTTCCGTGGCCTTCTCTTCTTCTATGGGATTGAGCTGCAACATCTCAACCCCAACTCGATCTGCCATATCCCCATTTTCATCCATTTCTGCGAAGCCTTCCTCGGAATTGAGCCCCATTGGGCTCTTTTCCGCTATCTTTTCCGCGTGAAGCCCCAGCCCACCTCAAAAAATCATTCTGCAATAGGGGGCGCTGGTATCCAGCTTAGGCAACACGCTAGTGACAAATATATATCGTACAAATTTCCTTCAAATGTCCCCGGGTGGAAACAACACTGGTTCTACATTGCGAACCATGCTCCCCAACTCCCTGTGCGGTCCGGCAGGCCCCCTGTTCAGCGAGGCGAATGGACATTGGAGCCCAATGAAGCCGAGATGGACCAAGTAAAAGAGCTGCTCGAGTTGATTGCCGCGCACAAAGAGATGGGGGTAACCGGGGCATCAGTGATGTTATCATTTTTCAAACACCGAGTTCAACCCATTCAGCAGCGCCATACCTTAGGATTTGAGTACATGGGTACTGAAGACCCATCCCGTATGTGCGCAGAAGAACTTGGGGACGATGCTGCACTTGTTCGCGTCAAGCGAATTCTGCTAGATGTGGATGCCGTCCCGTATGTTCCAGCGGGATTTACAGCCTAGAATCGACCACCAGCAGTAAGTGTTCGACTTCTCGACTTCTTCCCTCGATCTGAAGAGTTAATACTAACTGATTGTCTTAACACAGGATTCAACAGCGCTGTATCGGAGTTACCCACCACAACCCGATCTGCCCCGGCCTTACCATATGCTGCCCAGCGCCGCAACCAAAGCACAGAAGGAAAAAATTGCTGGCAGCGAATCAGCCGCGGGCAGCCAGGCAACTGGGGAGGGGGTGCAAGCAAATAACTCCTCCGGATCATCCGTGGAGTTATCTGACGACGCACCTCTAGTTCCCCGGCGGCGCCGGGAGATACGGAAACGCAAAGCCAGCACCGCTGACCTCGCCGGGTAAGTATCTGTCAAGCTATAAAGTGTCGAGTTGTTTCATTGAAATATTGATAACAACTCTGCTTTGCAGTCCATCGCCTTCTTTGCCCAGCCCCCAGCGCCAGAGGGTAGCCGAAACGCCCCTCACCGGGAATGATGCACTAGAGGCCAGACCCACAGAAGCCGATGGGGTGAAACCGGCACCGTCCCGTGCCGAGGACGTAACGATTGCCGTGGCGGGCCCTGCATCGGGGCCACTCGCGCCCTCGACTGAAGCGGCCCTGTCACCATCAGTGGGTGCCGCGGCCATCGCCACGCCAGCGCTTCCAGCCTCATCGACTTGCACGCCTGCACCACCGGCCACGAGTACAATGGTGAAGAAACCCTTAAAGCTGGTGTGGAAAAAACCAACGATGATCTGATCCCGAGTGTAAGTGACGCCCTGGACCCTGCCCTTGGCCATGCGATGAAATCACAATAAAAGTGTTGTGCTGTTGTCTTAAGCAGGTCGACCGCTGCGGTAGCGCCAGAACTCGAGTTGGCTCCACCAGCCCCCGAGCTTTCGCCTGGGCAACCCAACACGCTGGAACCAGCAGGGAGGGTAGATGTAATCGTGCTTGACTCGCCACTGCCCGAGCTCCAGCACGCGGAACCCGAAGCCCCTGGCAATGAGCAAGTCGAGGCCACCACTGCCGTACCCGTCGACGTTGCAGGTAAATGATCCCACTGCCTTCTGCCGTAATCGTTGCTATATTAACACTTGTCCTTTGCAGAGACCCCGCAGCCGTCAGCCTTGGAGGGTGCGGGTGCTTCTTGCGAGGCAACCGGATTGCCAACCCCTGGAGGGGAGAACACTGATATACTCCAAGAGATGCACCTCCCAGGGGACGATCTGAGCCGCCTGCGCCAAATGATCAAGGCGATCGACTCATTTGCTCTGGTAAATCTTGTCTAAACCGCTGGTAACTGTATGCTGAAGTCGCTTGTCTCTGACGCCCAGGAACATGTAGGACATGAACCAAAAAACTTCAATGAAGCTGGAAGAGTCCACCAGGCGTATGGACGAGCTGATGCAGGAGCGAGCCGGCTTCGAGCGGACTATCATCGAGCTCCAAGGCCGACTCAAGGAGCAGCGGAAAACCCATCAAGGTACGTTGAATTCGACTCTCGAAATCATACCCGTAGTCGATAACTTCATGGTCTGAAACCTGCTTATCATGCAGAACTTAAACAACTCTTAAGTTATAAAGAGGGATTGCTTACTGATTTGAAGAACATGCTGTATCGCCGCGCAGATGAAGTCGAAGGTCTGCGGAAGGTGATGGCCGACACAGAGAAGCAATTCGCCGACTGTCTCCAGCAGATCAAGACTTTGGGAGAGGAGAAAGAGCAGCGCCAGAAGGAACTTAATGACTTGAAGACGGCGGCTCAAGAACTCATAGAGATGGTAGATCCGCAGGAAGACGGCGCTGAAGGTGGGCCACTACTACTTGATCGACTTCGCGAGGCGCCACAAAAGATCCTCAACTTTGTCACCGAAGCGGCCACATCTTACGTGGGTCATGCCCTGGGCCTCGTGAAGTCCTTCTGGCCAAAGGCTCAGCTAGAAGTACTCGCGGAGGGTGCAGCTGCTGAGTGCACTGACGAAAACTTCCGCGAGTATTTGCTAGAGGTCCGACCGGTGGCTGAAAAAATTGTGGGAGACATGGTCCAAGGTTGAACCGTTAGTGTACATGACTTTGTAATATAAGGAACTACCTTTGTTCTCTTGTAGACTTGTATAAAGTTTAGGAGCTCCATCCGCTCTGTAGTAGGGACATGCAACTTCTGAGTGCAACGACTCAGAGAGTAGTCGATTTAGCCCTTCGCGAGAGCTCATCGGGTGAGCTAGAAAAGATCCCGCCAAAAGGGATCCACTCGTGCCCGGAACGCGCGGTCTGTGGCGCGACGACTAGGATGCTCATGGCAAACAGTCGAAAACTACCCTGAGGTGTAACCACCGCAGGAGTAGCCAATCATGCGGACGTGTTTAAACAAGTTAGATAGAACCTGAGCCAGACGGGCCTAACCAGTTTGAAAGAAAACGATTAGCATCGCGACGACCCATGTGCCACTAGCAAGTAGTCGATTTTGTATAAAATTTGAGCATGGCCAAAGCCGCCGCAATTATATTCAAGAATTTACATTTCGGGTTGTGTGGCACAAAGCCGCCAAATCAACCCGGAAAAGTAAAACTTGCCCTTGACACATACAGAAAATGGAGACGAATCTGCTTAGGGGTAGAACCGTCGCAGGTGCTGGATATTCCATGAATTGGGTACATCCTGACCATCGGGGTGTTGAAGTCGATAAGATCCTGGACTTGTAACCCTCTTGACGATGAACGGTCCCTCCCATCTTAAGTTAAGCTTGTGCAAACCCGACTCATCCTGAACGCGACGAAGGACGAGGTCGCCAATGCTAAACGACCTTTCCTTAATGTTGCGATCATGATATCGCCGGATTCCCTGTAGGTAACGGGCTGACTGAACGAGAGCAGAGAAGCGAGCCTCTTCGACAGAATCCAACTCCAGCTGTCGTGCTTCGTCCGCCTCGCCTTCTTTATACATCTCGACCCTTGGGGATTTCCACATAATATCTGCTGGGAGGATCGCCTCGGAACCGTAGACAAGAAAGAATGGGGTCTGCCCTGTGGCTTTTGAAGGTTGAGTCCTGAGCCCCCAGACGACGTGTGGCAACTCGTGAATCCACTTCCCGCCCTTTTTGCTGTTGGCATCGTAAAGTCTCTTCTTGAGGCCATCAATGATCAAGCCATTCGCCCGCTCGACTTGCCCATTTGCCCTTGGGTGAGCTACCGAAACATATTTGACCTCGATGGATGAGTTTTCACAGAATTCCCAGAATTGGTTGGCCATGAAATTTGAACCCAAGTCAGTGATAATAGTGTTGGGGAAGCCGAAACGATGTAAGATGTCGGAGATGAAGTCAACCACCCTGTCTGGAGTAAGCTTGGCGATCGGCTTGAACTCGATCCACTTGGTGAACTTATCGATAGCCACCAGAACATGAGTAAAACCTCCTGGCGCCGTTGCGAAGGGCCCAATCATGTCGAGGCTCCAGCAAGCGAACGGCCAGGAAGGCGGTATAGTGATGAGGGTGTGGGCCGGGACATGAGTTTGCTTACCGAAGAACTGGCAGTTCTGACATCGTCGCGCCAGATCTTCGGCGTCGAACACGGCGGTAGGCCACCAGAAACTGACTCCGTATGCTTTGCCGACCAGTGACTTTGACGCGGCATGGTTACCGCACACGCCCTCGTGTATCTCCCTCAATATGTCCAGACCATCTTCTGTTGTGACGCACTTCATGAGTACTCCAGATCGTGCGCCGTGCCGATAAAGTTTGTCTTCGACTAGGACAAACCCCTTGCTCCGTCGCATGAGGCAGGCGGCAGCAGCGCTTTTGGGGTCCATCCCTGCCGGTAATACGAGATCTCGGATGAAGTCGATGAAAGGTCCTCTCCAGTCCTCACCGACCAGCAGAACGTCCCGTTCTGGCTGTACGGAGCCAGTGGCGGTGGAAACCTGCGGTGAAGGGCTGATGGACGGGTGCTTCAGCTCCTGAACGAATACCCCTGCTGGGACTTGTGCTCGGGTTGATCCTAGCTTAGATAAGGCATCGGCAGCGACATTGTGTTCCCGCAGCACATGATGAACTTCTAGGCCAGAAAATTTGTTTTCTAGCTTGCGTACTTCTTGTACATAGGCTTCCATGGTCTCCTTGTTGTAGTCCCACTCCTTGTTGACTTGCTGAACGACCAAAAGTGAATCGCCGTATACAAGTAGTCGCTTGATCCCTAGTGATATCGCCAAACGAAGCCCGTGAAGCAAGGCTTCATACTCGGCTTCATTGTTGGATACCTTCTAGAGAATTTGGAGGACGTACTTGAGGTTTTCGCCTCTTGGGGAAATGAATAAAACTCCAGCGCCGCCGCCATCGAGCTTGAGAGAAGCATCGAAGTACATGGTCCAATGCTCTGGCTTGTCAACTGGATTGGGAACTTGATTTTCCCTCCACTCTGCCATGAAGTCGACTAGAGCTTGGGACTTGATTGCAGTGCGTGGCTTGAAGTCGATCGACAAAGCCCCCAGTTCCACTGCCCATTTTAAAATACGACCTGTGGCGTCTTGGTTGTGTAGGATATCCGCCAACGGGTAGTCTGTGATCACGGTGATCTGGTACTCTTCAAAATAGTGGCGTAATTTCCTTGAGGTGATTAGTATGCCATAGAGAAGCTTTTGAACCGCCAGATACCGCACCTTAGACTCCGAGAGTACTTCACTGACAAAGTACACGGGCCGCTGCACGCCAAAAGCATGGCCTTCCTTGGAGCGTTCGACAACAATAGCACTGCTAATAACGTGGGTAGTTGCCGCAATGTAAAGCAAAAGGGTCTCACCCGGCAATGGTGCTGTGAGGATCGGGGGCGACTGTAGGTGCTGCTTGAGATCCTGCAGAGCCCGCTCGGCTTCCTGTGTCTAGTAAAACTTGTCTTGGCGCTTTAAGAGTTTGAAAAAGATAGTCCTCTCTCCCTGAGCCGGGAGATGAACTTGTTGAGAGCTGCCATGCACCCTGTAAGTTTCTGCACATCTTTGATCGTAGCAGGTGCCTCCATATCAGTGATGGCGGTAATCTTTTCAGGGTTGGCCTTGATGCCCCGGCTACTGACTATGAACCCGAGCAATTTGCCTGATGGAACACCGAAAATGCACTTGGTCGGATTAAGCTTCCATCGGTACTTCCTTAGGCAGGCAAAAGTTTCCTCCAGATCCGTGATCAGGCCCTCGGGACTCCGGGTTTTCACGACCACATCATCCATGTAGGCCTCCACGTTCCGGTGTAACTGATCAGCGAAGCACATCTGTTGTCGATCGAAACCCACCGGCGAGCAACGACAGGCAACACGAGGAGCCGGGAGGCTTCCGGGACGGCTGGCGGGCCCCGGTCCCTCGGTCAACGGCCCAGCGATCTGGCACACACCCTGGCTTGGAGTTGCTAGGCGTGCCACCTGATCCTGTACCTGATCAGGAAGGTGTGATTCGTGAAATTCCTGTAAGCACAGATACTTGTAAAGATTAGTCCGAGCCGTGATCGGCTCATTACTCCTCCCCGGTATCGGCTGTAGAGAGCCGATTGCATCGGTACCGGATCGGATCTTCAGGTCAGATAACATATGTATACAATAATAAGATGAAACTCGCTTTAAAGATATTAATCTAATCCAAACTACGACAGCTAAGCCCTCACTACACGATCGGAACATCCTACACGTGATTGAGCCTAACTAATACGCAAAGCATCAGAACGAACAACCCGAACAGAGACCCTAAGAACAGCTAAAGAGCCGATTCCTAAGGAACCCCCTACGCAAGCTAAGATCCGATACTAACATACTGCCGGAACTTTCAACTCGTTTGCAAGGCCTAATCGTGCACATATTGAACTAAATTCCTAATAGATAGAAACTAGCCATAACAGATTGGATCTATCAACATAAACAAAGCAAGGTGTGATCATTACATCCATGATCGAGCATAATGATCGCGGAGCGCGCAAGAACAATGGTCAGGGCAAGATCATAATACAAAAATAACATTGCTCCATGCACGCTATGATAACTAATGCTACTCGCCATCTACAAGGCTTCAGAACGAGCAACATATGAAGCAAACAAGTAAGAGTTATGCGCCCCCTGATCACGCGAAGTATGATCAGGGGGCTACATGGCACTTACCCGATGGAAAAAACCCTGGAACAGGGGAGGCGATGCGCCGTGAGTTGTTGATGAATGAATCTCTCTTCTTGTTTATTCATGGTACATATTTATAGTCCGTAGACTTGTTCTCCTTAACTAACCCTAACCAAACATGACACGAATCCTAACTGCCTAAGCCTGAGTTTACACGGCCTTACCGGCCCCAAACACCCGTACGGGACCCGATCTGTAATCCTGCCATCAGCTTTCCCTAGGCCCGTCTTGCTCCTTGGCCCACTTTTGGCCCGTCCAGAATATGGCGATAACACATGCCCCCCTGGTTTCGGCGATGGTAATTCCGAAATCATTTAAAATTACCTCGACCCTTCGGCTTCCGATCCACGCCTTTCCGACTTCCAACCGATACGACTGCTCTGTACCACTCTCCTCGGGAACCGTCACAATGCCGATTCGCTCCACCCCTCGATTTATCTTTATAAACTCTCCTATGGCGACTTCCCCAATCGTCTTCCTCTCGCAGCCATCACCAATTACTCCCTTCCTCTTTTTTACCATGGCCTCTTCCTCTTCTGCCTCCTCCGTTATTTCTTATGAATCCGAATCCTCCTGAGAACCAACTCCGGAGTATGATCCGATCGCCGCCTACGAAGCCCGTGCTCCCCTGCATTGGGATGAAGAGGAGTGGGACTTCCGTTACCAGTCAGAGGATGATGAATCCCTGACTGATGGCGAGGATCTCGCACTCCTCCTCGGAGCCGAGCTGGAGGAGGATGAAGACGATGCGTCTTGGGGGGAAGACCTCTCTTCCTCGGAGGAACGAGCCGATTCCTTCTCCTCCGAAGAAGATCCGATGGCAGGTACCTTCCTTCTTAGCGGGTCATCGGATGATCCTTCCGACAGCAGCGAAGGAGCCAAAGGCGACGACGACTTCACCAGCAACGATAGCGGGGACGACAACGACAGCGGCAGCGACACCGGCGACAGTGGCCCAAGCATTGCTCCATCACCCAAGCGCCGCAAGACCTCCGGCGTGTACTGGTGGTAGACTGTAGTGTCCTTATTAGGCCATCTTTAGGAGCAGTTATCTCCTCTTTTGTATTTGTTGTCTCACTGTTAATAGAATTTTCTTTTGTACTGGCAACTCTTCTTAGGCGCAATCATCTGTCTCAAGAGCCGATGGCAACGCATCGGCTTCAGAATATACCGATCCGGATCCGAAATGACCCTTCAATTTACTTTACCCTTCCACTGGCCTTTCACCTGACACAAATCTCCAAGGATTCTGGAATCCAGATCAACTCTGATCCCCTTTGCTCACAAACCCTAACCGCAAGATCCCCTCTGGCCCTTGAGACACATATCCGATCTCGCGCCGCCAAACCTAGATCCGCCCTCCAGGATCTCGATTCAAGATTCCCGATGGCGGAGTCTTCGCGCACCGCCGCCGATGTCTTTGGTCTGAAGGTGAACTCCGACCCCCCATTAATTTAACACAGCATCTGCAAGTTTTACTGCGCGGTTGATTAATTCCCCCTTCGGCAATCTTGTTTTTCTTGGGATTTTTTCAGGCTTCCGATATCTTCTTGCCGCACCCTTCTTCCCCCAATTCTTTCTGCCTTGGGCCTCGCTCCAATGAGAAACCCATAGATTTGATTTCATGTGAAGCCAATCGAATCCCCTTTGTGAGTCAGGATATAGACCTTGAATCTTGGTCGGACAGCCTCCGCTCTTGGCCAAATCCACCTGAAAACTGGATAGTTTGGTACAACAAGTAGCGGGCGCCTACCAGCCCTTATGGGAATCCATCGGGATAGCCGATGCTCTGTCTCTGTCTCTCTCTCCCCTTGAAAAAGACGAGAACCTTCTGAAGACCATCG
This sequence comes from Panicum hallii, assembly GCF_002211085.1. Taxonomy (NCBI): domain Eukaryota; kingdom Viridiplantae; phylum Streptophyta; class Magnoliopsida; order Poales; family Poaceae; genus Panicum; species Panicum hallii. The sequence continues at coordinate 25,318,097 of NC_038043.1, read as the reverse complement.
GCTATTTCTGGTCTGACGCCTTGAATTGTTTTCTCTTCGGGCACAGCCCATTAGCACCAACATTGCTAGATGTTATGATGATTACCGGTTTGGACATATCATCAACCTGCCCCTCTGCTTACAGCCTCCCTGTGGTCCCTTATAAACTGTCATCCAAAACCGAGTGCACTAACTGGAGCACATACTTGAGCCAACACCAGAAAAGCAAGGGCCCTGTATCTGAGAAGGAGCACACAGCCTTTCTGAACCTATGGCTCGAACATTTTCTCTTCTGTGGCCCTTCTCTTGCTCCAACCAAGAACTACCTATCCTTGGCTTATGAACTGGCCAGGGGTCAATCTGTTGGCCTTGGTAGGCTATTTCTCGGGGAACTTTACAGATATCTCCATTTGATGACTTCTAGCCTTCTTTCTCAGAAGAAAATCAGCACCGGTGGCCCATGGTGGTTTATCCAGTTGTGGGCTCGTCTTTATTTCCAAAGTTCTGACCCTGATTTCCCTTCCTTAGTCGGCAATTCCTTCCCTGATCTGAGTGGGAGACAGATTAGGTGCACTAGTTTTGGGCAGGCCTTGTATGGTCTCCCTGGCGGGAAACTGAATCCTTTAGATGCTTCCCGTTGGTTCAAGATCTTCTATAAAGGCCTTGACAACCCAGACTTCCTTCCTTATGCCGATTCTGAGCTCTTTGAGAACCCGGCTACCTTCCGATTAGCCGACCTTGCCTATGATGCTGACACCAGGCGCCTTTATTCTATCATGGTTCGGCCCTGTCTTCTCCCGGTTGGCATGAGTACCTCTAACCGGATTCTCAAGCCTGGTTATGAGTTTTATCAGCCGGTCGTAGCAGCCCGGCAGTTTGGCCTTGCGTAGGTGCCTCCCCACTTCCTTCTCCATTCGTTGACATCAAGCAGGGTGGACCTTCCTGACGCCTTGACCACCCAAAGGTGCTACAGCCTGTTCGCCGACCTCCCCTTATCTGTTCCCGCCAATCTTTCCTTTACTTCTTCGGTCGTCGGCTTCGAGGGATGGTGGTCAATGTGGAAAACTCACGTTTTTCGGAGAGCTCTGGGCCCGATGCTGCAGCAGATCCATCATGAGTACGATATCCCCGCCGGAGAGGTATCGTCTTTAATCGACATCTCTTCTCTTAACTCCTACTGGGCTCCTCTTGAATCCTTTTCCTGTTTCTGCAGCGAGAAGACGGCCCAGAGCCGATGAACGACGATGGATCGCCTTTTTGCTTTCTGGCGGTTGCTCCTGTGGTCCTCTTCGGCAAGAATGCGCCTCCTCCATCAAAAAGCATGATGCAGATTCAGCCGAGCGCCGTTAAATTGACTCCCAAGCGGAAACGACTCTCAGAGGCCGTTGCCCCCCGAGCTTGCGCTAAGACGAGGAAGACTCTTGTCAGAAAGGTCCAGAAGGAAATTACATCGTCCTCTCCTGTTCCGCCATTTCCAGTCGTCGCCCAGGTTTGGCCCTTCCTCTCGCTTTGCAATCGGACCTTTGTTCATGTCTCCTTTAACGGCACTCTCTTCTCCTGCAGCCTGCCGTTGTAGAAGTCTCCAGCGAGGAGGAGCCCCCATACCAGAAAGGTTCATCTTCAGAGGCGCCAGAGGACGTGAATGCGCCTATCAGGGCTCTGTTTGCTCTCCGTGATCCGGGCGCAACCACCTTGGAGGATCCTTCTGCGTCGACTGTTGTCCCAGCTGCCTTACCAAGCCCGCAAGCGTCGATCGTGACTTCATCCCCTGCTGGCCCCTGTTTGGAAGGACCCTCCGCTGCTTCGGCTACTGCCAATTCCCCTGCACGAGAGGTGCGTCCCGCGGAGTCGACTGCCATCTCATCGGCCATCCCTCTCGCAGAGCCGACTGTTGCCCCGTCAGCTGTTGCCTCTTCTTCCGAAGGTGCGGTTCAGATGGCCTCTGCTGCCATCGTTCATCTTCCGGAAAGGGTGCACCCCCGGGAGCCGATCGCCCCTTCGTTAGCCATCGCTACTTCCTTCTCAGGACAGGTATGGCTTTTTTTCTTTTCCTTCGCAATTGCTTTGGTCTCCTCCCGCGATACTTTGCTTACCCTCTTCTCCTCCAGAACCTGGATCTTTCAGAACTCCTTGCATTTGATCCCGCCACGATTGGGTCGACCATATTGGAAGCCGACGACTCTCCCTCAGGCCTGCCCAGCACTGCCGATCGGCTCCTCCGCGTGAAGGAGCTTCTGTTGGGTCCGATCTCCGTCCTGATTCAAGATTCCAGTGCAATTAAGAAGACCCTTGACGAGGTCAGCTCCCAGCTCCCGGTGAGTCTCCAGGCCAAGCTCTTGACGGCCGGATACCTTTCTTCCTTCCAAGCAAAAGTGGCAGAAGCTCGCCGCAGGATCGAGACTCGGCGTTCCCAATCGCTCCTAAGGACCATCATCGCTGAGATGTGTCAGTCGATCAACAAGAAGAAGGCCGCACTCGACGCGAAAGTTGACACGTCTGCTTCTGCCCATCGGCTTCGACTTTTGGAGAAAGAGCTGGAAGATCTTGAAGCCAAAGTCCGGGCCACCAAGCAGCGCATCCAGGAGGAGAAGGATCTCATTGCGGGTTCTAAGCAGGAGGCGGAAGCTTTGACTTCTGAGCTGAAGGCGGACTTAGCCGAGCTGGGCAACTTGAGAAAACAAGTGGTGTCGGGGGCGGACGAAGATGATGAGGCGGTATTTGCTGAGGTCGACCGTATCCGCCTTGATGCTATCGCTGCTATAGACACCTTCCTTCAGTAGTTCTGTTTAGGATAAACTTTGTATCTTTATGTAGTGAACCCATGTAGTGAACCTAAAGTCGATGGTGGCACATCGGCTGTTCGATAATTTGTGATGCTTTGACTGCCATAAGCAAAAACTTCTAAAGTCGATGGCAACGCATCGGCTGTTCTAATCCTTTCTATTATTGCACTGGCCGATCAGCGCTTATCGGCCCTTTTCCCGTTTTCCTGTCTTGCCAATGCTAACGTCGTCGACTCAACTTTCACCCCCTTCTTAACCTGTTGGTTGCATCGGCTTCTTGCCTGATGGGTGCCATCGGCTTTACTGTTCGTCGGCCCACATACTTGGGAAATATTTCTTTAGGTGTTGGCCGTTGACCGCTACCGGAAACTTGACGCCGTCCAATTCTTCAAGCATGTATGCGTTCCCGGGTAGAACCTGGTCAACCCTGTACGGTCCATGCCAATTTGGGGACCACTTGCCATAGATTGCATCTTTGGTTCCCAACGGTAATACCGCTTCCCAAACCAAGTCTCCTACCTGGAATTCCTTTGGTTTGGCCTTTTTATTATATGCACGGGCTACTTTAGCCTTATTCTCCTTAATCTTCTCTAGTGACCATAGCCTAAGTTCCGTGAGGTCCTCCACATTATCACTCATCAGAGTAGCGTACTCTTCAGCGGATAAATCATTCTGGAACTCTATGCGTCTGGATCCAGCTGTAACCTCCCACGGTAACACGGCTTCCTGTCCATAGACCAAATGGTAAGGGGAAGTTTTTGTCGCCCCATGACAAGATATGCGGTATGCCCATAATGCTTCCGACAAGACTTCGTGCCAACGTCTGGGATATTCGTCGATCTTCCTCTTAATCAATTTAATAAGGCTCTGGTTGGATGCTTCGGCTTGCCCATTCGCCTGGGCGTAATAAGGGGATGACCTAATCAGCTTGATACCCATATCGGTAGCAAACTTCTTGAACTCTTCTGAAATGAAGACCGAGCCACCATCTGTTGTTATAGTCTGTGGAATCCCGAATCTGTGAATAACATGTTCTTTGACGAACTGAATCACATCTTTGGATGCTACTGACTTCATTGGAACAGCTTCTACCCATTTGGTAAAATAATCTGTGATAGCTATGATGAACTGATGACCCTTGCTAGACGGAGGATTGATTTTGCCGATCATGTCCATGCCCCAGCCTCTGAACGGCCACGGTTTAACAATGGGATTCATTACTGACGCTGGCACCATCTGGATTTTTCCGAATCTCTGGCATGCCTGACACCCTTTATAATACTTAAAACAATCTTCCAGCATGGTGGGCCAGTAGTATCCTGACCGCCTGATTAGCCACTTCATCTTGTGAGCTGACTGATGAGTCCCGCACGTTCCTTCGTGAACTTCATGCAAGAGCCGATTGGACTCGGTTGGCCCTAGACATTTGAGCAACAGCCCTTCCAAAGTCCTGTAAAACATATCATCTCCTATTAGGACGTACCTCATGGCTTTATACCGTATCTTCCTGGGTGCCCCCCGAGCCGAATCCTTCAAGTAGTTGAAGATATCGGCTCTCCAATCTCCCTGGTCCAGGAAGTATACCTGATGTCTGGGCCCATCGGCTTTGTATCCTGAAGCCAGCTGCGCGAGATCATTGGCCTCTGCATTCTGAGCTCTGGGTATCCAATAAAAATTTATATACCTGAACTGGGCTATCAGTTCCTGGCATTGCACCCACAATGGGAATAACAACTCACTTTCACACCTGTAGTCCTCGGTGAGTTGGGAAATTACCAATTTGGAGTCTCCGAAGACCTCCACAGCTTCGGCTCCGGCTTCCAGAAGCAATTCCATGCCTTTACGCACCGCCTCATACTCTGCAAGGTTATTAGTACAAGTGGCCGGTAACCCAATTGAGAAAGAGTATGTTGCCCCCCGGGGCGATACGAGCAAGATGCCGATTCCACATCCATCTCCACAAACGGATCCATCGAAGTACATGGCCCAGGCTCGTACGGAAAGCGCTGCTATGTTGGTATTAACCCTCTCAGCAATGAGGTCTGCCAATGCTTGCCCTTTAACTGCCTTCGCAGGTTGATATCGGATGTCGAATTCGGATAACGCAAACATCCATTTTCCTAATCGGCCTTTCAACACAGGAGCCGATATCATATGCTTTATAACATCCGATTTGCAGATGATGATCACCTCAGCCGATAGCAGGATGTGACGAAGTTTGGTGCATGTAAAAAATAAACAAAGGCAAAGTTTTTCCATGTCGGAGTACCTTGTTTCGGCGTCCAACATCCTTCTACTGAGATAAAACACCACCCTCTCCTTGCCATCGTATAATTGTACTACCACCGAAGCAATTGAGGTGTCACCGACCGATAAATATATATAAAATGGCCTGTCTTGCTGTGGCGGCATCAACACAGGTGGTCTCGACAAATAGTCTTTGATTTCTTCGAATGCCCGTTGTTGTTCTGCCCCCCAGCGGAACTCTTCATTGGTTTTAATTTTTACCAATTTCACGAAGGGTTCAATCCGCCCAGATAAGTTAGAAATAAACCTCCTGACGAAGTTAATTTTGCCAATAAGTTGTTGGAGCTCCTTCTTGTTAGTAGGCGGCACCATAGTGCGCACGGCCTCCTGACTTTTTAGGCCGATCTCTATTCCTCTTTCATGGACCAGGAAACCCAAGAACTGCCCAGCTGTTACACCAAAAGTGCATTTTTTCGGATTCATCCTGAGCCCGAATCTTCTGGTTCGTTCCAAAACTTGCCGTAGATCCTCTAGGTGCCCTTCAACTGATGCTGACTTGACCACGACGTCATCGATGTAGATTTCTACCAGATTGCCGATTAAGTCATGGAAGATGTGGTTCATGGCACGCTGATACGTTGCCCCGGCATTTTTTAATCCGAAGGTCATAACCACGTACTCGAACGGTCCCACCGCTCCGGGTACTCTGAACGCCGTTTTGTGTATGTCTTCAGGAGCCATGAAAATCTGATTGTACCCAGCATTGCCATCCATAAAGCTCAAAATCTTGTGGCCGGCAGCCGCGTTGATCAATATTTCTGCCACAGGCATCGGATATTCGTCCTTCGGAGTGGCCCTATTAAGATCTCTGAAATCCACGCAAACCCGCCACCGGCCATCTTTCTTCTGCACGGGTACAACACTTGAAATCCACTCAGCATATCTGCAAGCCCTGATAAACCCGGCTTCTATCATTTTCTCTATCTCTTTTTTTACTTCGACCAAGACATCGGCTTTCATCTGACGTATCCGCTGTTGGAACGGTCGAAATCCACTTTTGAGAGGGAGCCGATGCTCCACTATGCTCCTATCGAGCCCAGGCATCTCTGTATAATCCCAGGCGAAGCAATCGGCATACTCCTTCAATAGAGTTATCATCGGCTCTCGCAATGACGGATGCAGTTTCTTACTAATGAACGTTGGCCGCGGCTTATCCCCGGGACCAATATCGATCTCTTCAAGTTCATCAGCCGATGTGAAGCCATACCCTAGCTTCCCGTCCTCCGTTAGATCAATACTGTAAATCGGAAAAGAAGATAACAAAACGATCTCCAGCCGATCGGTGGTATCGGCCGATACACATATCTCATTATTTTCCAAGTGTTTAAGAAAAGAATCAGGCCGGCTGTCGAAGCCGGCCATCTCATAACAGCTACGTAAAACACTTGCCACCAAAAATTCATTTTTTGGGGCCGATTGCGCGAATCGGCCTCCATGGGTACATCATTGCGACTTCCTTCATGCAACTCTTCTACTCTGTAAGGCCAGTGGATAAGACCAGCCTCACTCCGTTTTTTGTAGCCTCGATGCGGTCGCACCCTTCTAAGCTTATCCCTGAAATCGGCTCTTGGTCCTCCACATCCCAGATACTCATGGCAGCATGTGAAATCTCGATTGAGTCGTCTGCCTGGACTACCTCCACTTCGTCTCCATCCCATTGGATCAAACATTGATGCATTGTTGAGGGGATACAACAGTTGGTGTGGATCCAGTCCCTGCCAAGTAAGATATTGTAGGTGCTTTTGCTGTTGACGACGAAGAAGGAAGTCGGGACGGTCTTACTCCCGATGGTGAGATCCACACTGAGGACGCCTGCGCTTCTGAAGTTTGCCCGTTAAAGTCACTTAACGTGACATTAGTCTTGATCAAGTCTCCGGTGGATCGCCCAATCGGCGCAGAACTGAATACGGCATAATGTTGACTGCCGCTCCCGTATCCACCAGCATTTTATTAACGGGCTGACCATTGATATACCCTTTGAGATACAATGCCTTCAAGTGCTTGTAATTCTTGGCTTGCGGCTTCTCGAATATCACCGGTCGTGGTCCCAAATCAAGCTGGGCTATAGATGGCTCCTCGTAGGTCCGAGCATGAAATTCTGCAGGAAGCACAAAAACCATGTGTGTATCAGCCGATACCTTCTTCTCGGCTATTATTGACTTAGGCCGCCATTCTTTCCTTGAGGCATGCGGCTTCTTTTCCTGCTCATAACGAATTTGTTCTGCCAGATCCGGTCGCGCTTTTCTCAATGTCTCGATGTATCTGGCCTCGGCTTCCTCCAAGCTCCGTAGCCTCTGAACCCGACGCTTCTGCGAACGATTTAATCCATTCGGGCACCAACGTGGGCGATGATACCTATCCTCCTCTTCATCTTCTCTTCGTAGTGGTTGAACCCGCTGTTGCTGAGTTGGCACAGGTCCTAATCGCCCAAAAACCGATTCCCTTGCCTCCGTCTTCATAGGTGCACATTCTGGACAGTCCTTAACAGTAGGCAATCGGCTCATACCGGAATCCCAACAGTACCTGAAGAATGGACAGTGCCAATGATCACGAGCATCCTCATGCTTCTTCAAACGCTTTCCGGTGCGATGCTCATATTCTTCGTCTTCAGACTCCCGCCGGAGGCGCTGCTGGTACTGATACTCGTATTTCCTGAGAAGGTCAGAAGAAGTTGGACGTTGATTCCTGACATACCTTACTCGCTCTTCCGTAACATATTCTTTTTTCGCTTTTTGGGGCCGATTGCTGGAATCAGCCTCTTTATTGTTAACCTGGCGTCGCGATGCCATTCCTGCCATGTTTATGCCGAGCGCGAAGTCCAGCTGCCGCCTTGCAGACCGGTCATTTTGTTCCACCACGTTTACACCAGGAAAGGGCTGAGTGTCTACCTTCATGGCAGTCTTCCCCAAGATCAATTGGCCTGCTCAATAGCCGATTGTATTTGCCGACGGAGCTCCTTGCAGTCATTCGTGCCGTGGGTAAAGGAATCATGCCATTTGCAATATGATCTTCCTTTCAACTCCTGTACGGTGGGAAGTTTATGTCCCTCTGAAAACTTCAACTGCTTTTCTTTTAATAATAAGTCGAAAATTTGTTCGACTTTACTCACATCAAAGTCGAATCCTTTTGCAGGACCAGTTTGCTTCAGCCACTTACAAGGCACAGGGTTCGCGCCACGAGCCCACTCTGCAACCGATACCTCCATGTCTTCTTCAGAGTCATCGGCTTCCTCCGTGTCAGCTACCGCCACCTGACGCTTAAATTTATCTTGGTATACTCGGGATGACGCTGCTCATACGTCGACAGTTTCTGGACCAAATGCGCCAAAGAGTTTAATTCCAGTTGAAAAGCTAGATCTCTGATCGGCTTTAATAATCCCACCGATGCTAATTCGACAGCTTCTTTTTCTGAGATCCGCGTTGAATAGCACCTGTTCTTCATTTCTCTGAAGCGTCGAATGAACTCTGCTACAGTCTCTCCACGCTTCTGTCGGAGCTGCGCCAGGTCGGCAATTCCTGCTTCCGCGGCTTCTGAATGATACTGAATATGAAATTGTTCTTCCAGTTGCTTCCAGGTGCGGATGGAATCAGGACTCAATGATGTATACCATCCAAAGGCTGGTCCTGTGAGCGACTGCGAGAAGAACCTTACTCGCAACGGGTCTGACACAGAAATCATACCCAGCTGAGCTAAATATCGGCTCACATGCTCGATGGAGCTGGATCCTTCTGCCCCACTGAATTTGGTGAACTCGGGGAGCCGATACTTGGGTGGTAGTGGGATTAAATCATAATCTCCTGGATACGGCTTACTATAGCCGATTGCCCTCCTCTTTGGTAAGATACCGAACTGATCCCTAAGGATAGCGCTGATTTGATCCGCTGTTTGTGACCCAGGGGCCGAGTGCATATTGTCATGACTTGGCCCGGTAGCATAGGTCGCTAGCCACGCTTGTTTATCTGCGTCGGCTCCAGAAACTCCCCCAACTGTCTTCTGTACAGGATGTACCGGATTATTACTATCCGGTATATACATACACACATAACCATGTGGGATCTCCTTAGGTGGCTCGCTGAAAAACTGGTGATCCATGGGATCACCACCTTCTTTATAAACTACATAAGCTGGAGCACCATGGGACTCTGCAGCTGCAAGTGTATATGGTAGTGGTGGTCTGGTTTGGAACGGCAATTCTCCTCTATGACTTCCCAAGGTAGGTCCAGTTGGGGAATGTTGATGCTTCATAATCTCCTGGACCACACGCAGGGCCACACGCTCAAAAGCATTAACCAAACTTTCCGAATGTCGGTGCAATGAATGAGCCACCGCATAATTCACTTCCTGCCGCAGCGCTCTAGTACGATCTTCAGACGGAATGGATAAATCCACCCCATCAAGAGCACCTTCAGGTGAAAATCCCTTCCACCTGACACCATGGTTGCGAGTCCTTTCGAAAGAGCCGATGAGATCGGCTTCAAACTGAGTCTTGATTTCGTCATACCTCTGCTTGTGTTCAGCAGAGAGCTCGTCGTAAGTAATCGGATCTTCCCTTGCCATCCTGTTGATCACCGCTAACGGAGTCGACGAAGACGACGGAGTCGATGAAGATGATGCCGATGACGATGACGAAGTCGATGAAGAATGTCCCACTGGGCGTGCCAGAATGTGTTGTCGATCGAAACCCACCGGCGAGCAACGACAGGCAACACGAGGAGCCGGGAGGCTTCCGGGACGGCTGGCGGGCCCCGGTCCCTCGGTCAACGGCCCAGCGATCTGGCACACACCCTGGCTTGGAGTTGCTAGGCGTGCCACCTGATCCTGTACCTGATCAGGAAGGTGTGATTCGTGAAATTCCTGTAAGCACAGATACTTGTAAAGATTAGTCCGAGCCGTGATCCGGCTCATTACTCCTCCCCGTATCGGCTGTAGAGAGCCGATTGCATCGGTACCGGATCGGATCTTCAGGTCAGATAACATATGTATACAATAATAAGATGAAACTCGCTTTAAAGATATTAATCTAATCCAAACTACGACAGCTAAGCCCTCACTACACGATCGGAACATCCTACACGTGATTGAGCCTAACTAATACGCAAAGCATCAGAACGAACAACCCGAACAGAGACCCTAAGAATAGCTAAAGAGCCGATTCCTAAGGAACCCCCTACGCAAGCTAAGATCCGATACTAACATACTGCCGGAACTTTCAACTCGTTTGCAAGGCCTAATCGTGCACATATTGAACTAAATTCCTAATAGATAGAAACTAGCCATAACAGATTGGATCTATCAACATAAACAAAGCAAGGTGTGATCATTACATCCATGATCGAGCATAATGATCGCGGAGCGCGCAAGAACAATGGTCAGGGCAAGATCATAATACAAAAATAACATTGCTCCATGCACGCTATGATAACTAATGCTACTCGCCATCTACAAGGCTTCAGAACGAGCAACATATGAAGCAAACAAGTAAGAGTTATGCGCCCCCTGATCACGCGAAGTATGATCAGGGGGCTACATGGCACTTACCCGATGGAAAAAACCCTGGAACAGGGGAGGCGATGCGCCATGAGTTGTTGATGAATGAATCTCTCTTCTTGTTTATTCATGGTACATATTTATAGTCCGTAGACTTGTTCTCCTTAACTAACCCTAACCAAACACGACACGAATCCTAACTGCCTAAGCCTGAGTTTACACGGCCTTACCGGCCCCAAACACCCGTACGGGACCCGATCTGTAATCCTGCCATCAGCTTTCCCTAGGCCCGTCTTGCTCCTTGGCCCACTTTTGGCCCGTCCAGAATATGGCGATAACAACATCTGAATTGCCCGCTGATAGGTGGCGCCAGCGTTCTTCAACCCGAAGGACATTGTCTTATAGGCATAAGTCCCAAACGGGGTGATGAACGCGGTCTTGATCTGGTCTTCTTCCTAGAGAGCAATCTGGTGGTAGCCTGAATAACAATTAAGGAAATATAATAGTACACAACCTGCGGTCGAGTCGACTACCTGATCGATGCGAGGGAGCCCAAAGTGATCCTTTGGGCAATGCTTGTTGAGATCGGTATAATCGACACACATTCTCCATTCTTTATTCTTTTTTAATACAAGGACGGGGTTAGCTACCCACTCTGGGTGGATCACTTCTTTAATGAATCCAGCCGCGAGGAGTTTGGCTAGTTCCCGTTTGATAGCCTCCCGCTTATCAGGGGCAAAACGGCGAAGTCGTTGCTTCTTTAGTACAGCTTGTGGGTACATGTTGAGACTATGCTCGATCAGCTCCTTAGGCACCCCTGGCATATCCGATGGCTTCCATGCGAATATGTCTCGGTTAGCCTGCAGGAAGCTGACAAGCTCGAGTTCCTATTTGTCACCCAAGCCCGCGCCGATGATGGCTGTCTTGGATGAGTCGCCTTCTTGGAGCTGGATCGTCTTGAGAGCCATCTCGCCCGTCGACTTGACGCCCGATTGGCTCGCCTTCTTCATCGGGATGTCTAGCTCGGCTTGAGAGAGTTGCTGTGCGGCCGCGAGTACTTCAGTGGAGGCATCTGGCACGCGGGAAGTCGATGCATACTGGATGGCCTCTTGATTGCAGTCATAAGACTTCTTCAAGTCGCCTCGGAGCGTGAGCACACCACTGCGTCCTGGCATCTTGAGAAGCAAGTAGACATAATGCAGCACCGCCATGAACTTGGCGAGCGCCGGCCTCCCCAGTATAGCGTGGTAGGAAGATTCGATGTTGGGCACCTTGAACTTGATGAACTCGGTTCGGTAGTTCTCCCTCGTCCCGAAAGTGACTGGGAGAACGACTGTTCCAAGCGGATGTGCGGCATTGCCAGGGACAATACCGTAAAAAGGAGCTTTGCTCGGAGTGAGTTTGTTGGTAAGGTCCAGACCCATCTTCTTCAGCGTACTGGCGAAGATAAGATTAAGTCCGCTCCCACCATCGATAAGAACCCGAGTAAGCTTGACCTCTGCGACCACGGGATCCAGCACCAGTGGGAACTTCCCAGGCTCAGAAAAGCTGGTCCATTGATCATCACGGGAAAATGATATGGGGACCTCCGACCATCGGAGTGGTCGTGGTACCGCCGGTTCAACTGATAGAATCTCCCGTAGCAGCAATTTCTGTTCCCGCTTGGAGCAAAAATCTTCGTCACCGCCAAAGATGACGTTGACGGTCTTGGAGGCATCCTGGAATTTGGGCGTCTCAGATTTGTCATCCTGTTCCTCGTCTTCAGGCTCTTTGCCCCTCGACTTGTTCTTCTTGCCGTTTCCAGGAGAGCCAAAGGTGCGCTTGAGCTGAAAGCAGTCGATCGCTGCGTGTTTGGAGTTGACACACCATGGGCACTTCTTCTGCAGGAGTTTTTCAAACTGCTCCTGCATGGTCGACTTCTTGCCCCGCGGAGGACGGTCCACAGCCGCGACGAGATCGTCTGGCTTGCGTTTTCAGGAAGAACCCGAAAAGTCCCGCTGGCCTTTGTCGGCCCGGTTGTCGTTGTTGCGCTTCTGGTTGAGGTTGGTGCGTCTTGGAAACCTCTCGCGCATCTTTTCTTCTTGTTCAGACCAGTCGTGCATCATGTCGCGTAGACCTGCAACCCGTCTTCGGCCTGTTACACCCAAAATCACGATATATACCTGGGTCTGTGAGGCCGTTGTAGAAGCAGTCGATAATGTCCTCTTCCGAGATGTTGGCGATGGTGGCCCGCACATCAAAAAACGGCGGGTGTAGGATCGGAGGAGTTCATTGCGCTCTTGCTTGCACTGGGCGAGGTCGTGCCGGGTTCCTGCTCGGGATTTCGCCCCCTGGAAGTTGTCGATGAATACCTTCTTGAGGCCTTCCCAGGAGTCGATGGAGTCGCTGGGGAGGCTTTCCAGCCAAGTCAACGGTGCAGGCTCCAAAGCCATCGGAAAGTAGACGACTTTGGTAGTGTTGGAGCCGCCAGCCACCTCAATGGCAGTAGAGTAACAGCGGAGCCATTGTTGGGGGGCCTGCTTGCGGTCGTACTTGGTAATGCCAATTGGCTTAAAACCCTCCGGGTACTTGTAGTTGTTGAATCTCGCAGTGAACGCAGGGAAACGATCGCTGCAGTCAGCATCGTCTCGCTCGGCTACCTCGCGTTCCCGTCGCCTCGAGTCGAGGATTGACCGGGCATCGCGCCCCTCATTGATCTTCTGGCGAAGATTAGGTTGTTGACGTGGAGGGTTGGGCTGCCTCGGGTTGTTTGCCGGAGGTGGCTGCCGCCTCCCACCGGTGAGCTGGCTTCCACCCACGCCATCATTGTTGTTGCTGCGTTGGGGTCGCGGGCGATTACCTGTTGTTCGACTTGGGGCCTGGCTTCGACTGTCTCCGACGTGCTCATCCCTGACAAGCGATGCCGGAGCCTGCTGGTCCAACTGGACCCACGCCCGTTGGGCGTAGATGAGTGCTTGTCCCCCGTTGGGCGTAGATGAGTGCTTGTCGGACGTTGGGGTCGTTGCTTCGCTCGAGTAATGCTGTTACCCGAGCAATGTTGGCCACAGGAGTCCTGAAGCCACGCTCATCTGCCGCGGCGAATTCGGCGTCGAGTTCGCGCTGTGCAGAACGTATGCGCTCGTTGGCTCGCCTTCTGCGAACCGCACGAGCTCTGTTCCTTGCCCGTCGCGCGTCGCGCTTGGCGTCGTTCTCGTTCTCGGCTTCAGCGATGTCTTCATCTTCTGATATGCCATCAAGTGCGCCAATGGGGATGAAGGCATCATTGTCCCCTTCTTCCGCCATCAGGACTTGACGAGTTGCGAGTTCTTCAGAGGGGGCTTCGACTAGCTCAGTCGATCCCTCGGTTATGGTAGCCAACGCCCAGCCCTCCTGAAAAGGCAAAGGCTCAAGGTGGGCTACCAAGCGGTCTTCATGTCCGAGTAGATCGGACAGATTCATCCCCCTCCAATGAACAATTCGTCCTTCGGAGGTGGTGGTGATCATCAGCCCACAAGTGGCCAGGTGATCCTTAGCCCCCCGACATGCGGTGGCCTCGGAACCTCCAGCCTGGAGCAAAGAGTCCAGGTCCTTTTCCAACGTGGAAAAGGAACAGTAGAAACAGACTCTGCCTCGGTTTCCCTGGCAGAGTCAAAAAACGGCAACTCGTCGAGACTATTGACAAAGTCGTCGACGATGTGCCGACGGAAACCACCTGCGCCGTTGGCAACGCAGACCCACGAGCCAAAAACAAAGGTTGTGCTCTCAGGGAGCATGGGACTGGGGAACTTGAAAAGAGCCATCAAGTTCTCCAGCGGATCTCTGATGCGCCCCCCTACCTGGCGCGCCAGCTGTCGGGTTTTATCCGGCTGCCCACCGAGGGGTATACCCAAGGTGGTAGGTTTTCGGTTGGGATGCTGTAACACCCTGATGTAATTTTCCCTAATTTTAATGAATTTGTTTGGGCTTAAATAAAATTTTCCAGAGTTTTCTCTAATTTACCTTGCATTTAAAGTAATTTTAAAACGCAAAGAATTAAAATTTATTTTAGGTTCAACATGTTTGTGCATTCATGCTGGTGCATAAGTTTTATTTGGTTGAGTGCATAGGGGTTGAATTCAAATAGAATCGAGTTGGTTTGAAAAAGAAAAGGGAGGAAACAGGAAGGTAGGTCAGTCATTCTTTCTATTCTCAGTCATTCCTTCTTTTCTCTCAGTCATTCCTTCTTTTCTCTCAGTCATTCCTTCTATCCTCAGTCATTCCTTATATTCCCAGTCATTCTTTATATTCTCAGTCATTCCTTCTATTCTCAGTTATTCCTTCTATTCTCAGTCATTCCTTCTTTCTCAGTCATTTCCCCAGCTCGACCCTACCTGTCGGCCCCTTCTTCCTCCTTCCTCTACCGGCCGCGCAACGGCCCCCGAAACTTCCGGTGAGCTCTCTCGCTTCGGGCCCGCCCGCCAATGTGGGCCGCTGCCCTACAAGAAGGTTCCGCGCCCTAGAACCCTAAACCTAGCCGCAGCAACACCTCTGAAGACCCGCAGCGCCGCCGCCTCCTTCTTCCCTCCGCCGCGCAGACGCCTCGGCCTCACCGCCGACCAGCCGTTCCGCTGCACCCCGGACCACCACAACCCCCGTGTCCGTTCCCTCTCGCCATCCAGAAGCTCCGCGAGCCCAGCATCGAAGCCCTACGCCTCGGCATCGACCGAATTTCCTGAAGGAACCTTCGACGGTGAGCCGCTCCGCCGTCGGAATTCCTCATCGTCGTTGCATCCTGATCCGTCTTAACCCCCTGGTTGCCTCCGCAGGGAGTTCCCCGACCGATCCGCGCGTCCAAGGGACCTCGAGCCTCTCCACAGCAGCCTTCCCCACGAGCGCCGCCCGTCTCCGCCGCTCGGACCTCGTCGCCGACCATCTGCGCTGTTTCACCGAACAGTTCGGGCCCTCGGTGAGCATCAGCACGTTCCCCTCTCCCTCTTACGCTAGCAATCATGAACCGTAGGCCGCACCCGAAGTCGCGACGCCGTCACTGGCGTGCGCCGCCGTGCAGACCCGCCGTCCCCACGAGCCCAACCAGATCGGACCAGTCTGATCCAGATCGGACCGTCCGAACCCCGCTGTTCAGATCGGACCGTCCGACCGGAATGCGTCCGAACCGTGCGATTCAGATCCAACCGCCCAGATTAGAAGATATCCCCTTCAGCTGTGGCAGTTTTGTTAAAGAGCCCCTACCTTTTTGAGGAATTAACCTGCCGTCAATCTCTAGTTCAAAAGTATTCGCAGACAGGTCCTTTTCTTCTCGTTTAGACCCCTGAGCTTTCCGGTTTTTGAACCCGCCGTCCAAGCCCTGGATTTTCACGTGCTAGCTCCTGTGTCTACCCTTTATTTGCGTTTAGATCCTCGGTTTTTGCGCAGAACCCCCGGAAGTTCTGTTTTTTTCTCGCAGATAGGTCCCTGAATCTTGTTTTAGCCCTAGATTTCGTGTCTTAGCTCCGTTTTAGGTGTTCTTTATATCCACGCGATCGTTGTAACGCGTAGAATAGTTCTAGGCCAGTTTTGTGTGCTGTTCTATTGTATTGGTGTACTGTTTTCTTATAGTTTGTTATGGTTGTGCATGTGTGTATGTGTGGACTATGCTTGATGATCGTGAGTAGACGCGGAGCCTTTGGACCAGTACCAGGAGCCACCATCTTCTGAAGCTTTTGAGCAGCAGCAGGAGAACTTTGAGGAAGGCAAGTATAACATGAACATCCTACCACTTCTAAATACAATTTCATACTGCATTTTAATACTGTATGCCTATAAGGACTTTCCTAGCCACTTTATATCCTATATATATATATATATCCTTGGGGTTGCATTATGGTTAGTTGTGCTAGGTTGCTGCGCTATAACAAACTTGGTCCTTTTTAATTAAATTTGATTAATGGTCTTATGCAACTTAATCCTGAGCGTGGCCCTCTGTGCTGTGTGCTTGAGTGGCTCACGTCTCCGTAAAAGATGTTTTGTTAGAAACTTGGTTTAGGGGGCCAGCACGGTGTTTAGTGCTTGGTTGGCCACTCTCCATAAGGACCGGTTCATAGAGCGACAACCTGGGACAACCGCGCAACCACAAGACTGGAATGGGACGGTCTTGACTTACTAATTAGGTCGTGTTGGTTCGGGAGTAACTTACCTGCGTGGGCAAGAGGGGTGGTAAGCTTCAATGGTCCCTGCTCGTCCGGCTTGGTCTGTGCTGTGTGTCTTGTACCCCCGGAGGTGGGCCCCATCGTCGCTGATCCAGAATCCTTAGCGGTTACACCTTACCAACGTGGTCCTTTGTAACGGTCTCGTAGTGTGCTTGCTAGCCATCTCACCTAAGGAAGTGTGATGAACCACTAGCGTAGCTCACGACTTGTGGGTAAAGTTGTGCAACCTCTCGAGAGTGTAAAACTGATATATCAGCTGTGCTCACAGTCATGAGCGGCCCAGATCCTCCTTTTGATTAGTGGGGTTATCAACCTTTGATTAGGGAGATTCCCCGGGTGGTTGAGGTTTGGATGGTTCTCAGTAGTTCTTAATTAATATTGATTAATTTATTATGCAATTGGGTTTATGGTAACTCATCCACTTGTAGTAACTAGCTTTAATAAAATTTACCAAGACTAAAAGCTAATGCAATTGAGTCAGCTAGCCTAGAGCCTCATAGTTTGTGTTATACTTGTTGAGTACGAGTTTGTACTCACCCTTGCCTCTCTTCTCTTCTGTTCTCTTGGATATCTTCGACTGCTGCTCAGTACCAGGCGACGTGGAGGACTACGTTAGCGGCTTCGATGATTTCTAGGCGTTGTCTCCCAGTTGACGTCCCTGTGGCGCCCTACTCTTCATGTATTTATTTTACGCTTCAGCATTCTTTGAACTGATTCTTGATTCAGTTGTAATAAAGATATTCATTTTATAATTTATACGCTTTTATTCATGACATATGTTGTGATATCTTGATAATCTGTTGTATATATGCGTGACTTGATCCTGGCGCATATATGATTGCTCGATTTATGTTCTTATAAATCGGGTGTGACAGATTGGTATCAGAGCCGTGTCGACTGTAGGACGAAGCCTAGATAGAACTGGTCGAGTTTAGGACTTCTTTTCGCTTGCTCTGCTTCCACAAAACCCAAACATTCATTTTTTTTGCTTCTATTCCTTGAGTCTCAAGTCCTTGATTTGCTATCTCTCCTATCTTTTCTGAGAAATAGCTTGAGCTTTCCGTAGACATTGGCCTGAGTCGTCTAATCTTATAAGCTAAAAGTTTAGATTGTCCCGATGAAAATACGCTAGAACGAGTGTGTTAGTCGAGTGGTGTGATAAACTCGACTAAGTTGTGAATATTGAATGTCTGTTATTGTGCAAATGTTTGATTTGGATTTTGGTTGATTGCATAGTCTAGTAGTTAAACTTGTTCATGCAAATTGACCCTAACACAACTTGAACCAAAAATAATAAAATTGAGTTAGATCGTTGGGGGTAAAACCTATATTTCTTTCTCTCTGTCATATCCTTCTGAAGTTTCATTTCCGCAGCTGCACAATATCTCGTTCTCATGAAATTTCGTTCGTTGCAATCAGATGGTGAACACTAGGCGTACCGGTTCCGGTTCTGACCAGCAGGAGCAGAACAACCAGGGTACTGGTCATCCGTTGCCGATGCCTCCACCACTGACCCCGGAGCAGTTCTTCCAGCTCCAGATGCAGATGATGGCTACCCTGAACAACACTGTTCAGGCTCTGCAGCAGATCCATGCCCAGCCATCGCCTCCACCGCCGCCTCAGCCCCGTGATCGGCGTGCGGATTTCCTGAGAGGTCATCCCCCGACCTTCTCTCACGCCACGGACCCACTCCAGGCGGACGACTGGCTTCGTTCGGTGGAGCGCCAGTTGGTTGTTGCGCAGTGCGACGACCGTGAGCGAGTTCTGTACGCAGCAGGGCAGCTGCGAGGCTCCTCTCTTGACTGGTGGGAGTCCTACCCGGCTCGGGACCGTGATGCTCTCACGTGGGACCAGTTCCGTGAGCGTTTCCGGAACCATCATATTCTTGAGGGCATAATGAAGATGAAGCAGAAGGAGTTCTGTGCCCTTAAGCAGGTAAATTTGAACGAAAATCTCTGCGATTTCTTTTGAGCTTCGATCTATCCTTGGTCTCTTTCGTAAGCCTTGCATATTGAGCGATTCTATCCTTGCTATCTGTGTTCGTTATTTCAGGGATCGATGACGGTGACGGAGTACCGTGACCGTTTCCTTCAGCTGGCCCGCTATGCCTCTGCTGACGTCGCTCGTGATAGCGATGAGCAGGAGTATTTCAAGGAAGGATTGGATGATCACATCCAGTATGCGCTGCTGAACCACCGCTTCGACAACTTCAACCATCTGGTTGATGCTGCCCTCAACACCGAGCGCAAGCGCCGGGAAATCGAGGATAAAAAGAGGAAGATGGCTCCATCCTCTTCGGGCAGCAACACTCGTCCCCGCTATCAGCATCCACCGCAGCAGCAGCAGCAGAGGCCGCCCCAGCAGTACCAGCAGCGGTAGCAGTTTCCACCTCGTTCTCAGCAGCAGCAGGCGGGACAGGGTCAGAGGCTTCCAGCGCCTCCGGCTCCACCAGCTCAAAGGCAGGGAGCGCCCACTCCTCCTCCTGGGCAGCAGGCCGCTGCACTTTCTCGAGTGTGCTTCCACTGCGGCGAGCTAGGGCACTACGCCAACGTCTGCCCTCGGAAGGCGCAGGCAGGACAGCAGGGGCGTGCAGCACCGCCCAAGGCCCCAGCTCAGGGCAGGGTGAACCACGTGACGGCCGAGTCAGCGGCCGAGGCTCCTAACGTGGTTATTGGTACGTTCATGGTCAACACCCATCCTGCTACAGTGCTTTTTGATACTGGTGCTACGCATTCTTTCATCACCTAGTCTTTTGTTGAGCATCATGGTATTCCTACTAGCACATTAAAGAGATGCATGTTAGTATCTTCACCGGGAGGGCAGTTGAGGTCTCATATCTTCTGTCCCAGAGTCAGTGTGGCCATAAGGGGGGTAGATTTCAGTGCTAATCTGATGGTGCTAGACACCAAGGGCATTGATGTGATCCTCGGGATGGAGACTCTTGCTAAGTGGGGAGTCCGGATAGATTGTGCTCAGAGGACTGTTCTTCTGTCAGCACCGGATGGTCAGGAGGTCACTGTTGGAGCTACAGAGCCTTCTGGATTTCTTCATCAGGTGGAGGCTAGACTCACGGATGGTATTCGCGTGGTGTCTGAATTCCCGGATGTTTTTCCGGATGATTTGCCAGGTATGCCGCCTGATCGCGACATTGAGCTTTCTATTGATCTCTTGCCTGGCACAGCTCCTATTGCTACGAGGCCCTATCGTATGGCTCCCGTCGAGCATGAGGAAGTTAAGAAGACGGTCGACGAGTTGTTAGCCAAGGGCTATATTCGTCGCAGTTTCTCTCATTGGGCTTTTCCTGTATTGCTTGTAGAGAAGAAGGATGGAGCGAAGAGAATGTGCGTCGATTATCGGGATCTGAATGCAGTCACCATCAAGAACAAGCATCCATTACCGCGTATTGAGGATCTCTTCGATCAGCTTCAGGGCGCTTGTGTATTTTCGAAGATTGATCTGCGTTCGGGTTATCATCAGCTGAAGATTCGTTCCGAGGATATCCTGAAGACGGCATTCACTTGTAAGTATGGGCTATACGAGTATACGGTCATGTCTTTTGGCTTGACCAATGCTCCGGCTTTCTTCATGCATCTGATGAATAAGGTTTTCATGGATTATCTGGACACCTTTGTGGTGATATTCATTGATGATATCCTGATATATTCCAAGTCAGAAGCAGAGCATGAGAAACATCTGAGGCTTGTGTTGCAGAGGCTCAGAGAGCACAAGCTGTACGCCAAGCTCAGCAAGTGCGAGTTCTGGATTGACGAGGTTCCATTCCTCGGTCATGTTATCTCCAAGGGAGGTATTGCTGTGGACCCCGGGAAGGTGAAGGATGTGCTTGACTGGGTTGTACCGCAGACAGTGAAGGAAGTCCGCTCTTTTCTAGGCTTAGCAGGTTATTATCGGAGGTTCATTGAGAATTTCTCTAAGATTGCGAAGCCTTTGACTTCCTTGCTAGAGAAGGGTGTGGATTTCTCTTGGACTGATGAGCGTCAGAAGGCCTTCGAGGAGCTGAAGAAGAGATTGACTACGGCGCCAGTCCTTACTCTGCCAGACCAGAGCAAGCGGTTCACGGTGTATTGTGATGCTTCGAGGGATGGTCTTGGTTGCGTTCTGATGCAGGAAGGCAGAGTAATAGCTTATGCTTCGCGGCAGCTGCGCCGGCACGAGCTAAATTATCCCACTCATGATCTGGAGTTAGCCGTAGTTGTGCATGCTCTGAAGATATGGAGGCATTACTTGTTTGGGCAAAGGTGTGACATTTACACCGATCACAAGAGCCTCAAGTATATTTTTACTCAGAGTGAGCTGAATATGCGGCAGAGAAGATGGCTAGAGTTGGTCAAGGATTATGACCTGGAGATTCACTATCATCCGGGCAAGGCTAATGTTGTGGCAGATGCTCTGAGCAGAAAGAGCTATGTTAACATGGCCATGGCTTTTCAGATGCCTCAGGAGTTATGTGAGGAGTTTGAGCAGCTGAGTCTGGGTTTCTTGTATCATACCTCGAGTGCAGCATTCGAGGCAGAACCCACTCTAGAGGCGGAGATCCAGCATCAGAAGGATGATAAGAAGCTGCAGGAGATCCGTGACCTGATCAAGATTGGCAAAGCACCTCATTTCAGGGAGGATGATCGGGGTACCTTATGGTACAAGGGTCGTATATGTGTGCCGGATGTGAATGACCCCAGAAAGTTGATTCTGAGTGAGGCTCATGATACAGCGTATTCCATTCATCCTGGCTGCACAAAGATGTATTACGACCTCAAGGAACGATGCTGGTGGCATGGAATGAAGCGTTCCGTTGTGGAGTACGTGGCTATCTGTGACACATGTCAGCGTGTCAAGGCAGAGCATCAGAGGCCAGCAGGGTTATTGCAGCCGTTGAAGATTCCAGAGTGGAAATGGGAGGAAATCACTATGGACTTCATCGTTGGCTTGCCTCGTACTCAGAAAGGGTACAACTCTATATGGGTAGTAGTGGATCGGTTGACGAAGATTGCTCACTTCATTCCGGTGAACACTACTTACTCCGGTGCTAGACTCACAGAGTTGTACGTCTCCAGGATTGTCTGTCTGCATGGTGTTCCTAAGAAGATCATATCTGATCGAGGGTCTCAGTTCACTTCACGGTTCTGGGAGCAGTTGCATGATTCGTTGGATACGAAGCTGCGCTTCAGTACTGCATATCATCCTCAGACAGATGGGCAGATAGAAAGAACCAACCAAGTGTTGGAGGATATGCTTCGAGCCTGTGCTATTCAGTATGGTACCAGTTGGGATAAATGCCTGCCGTATGCAGAGTTTTCGTATAACAACAGTTATCAGGCCAGTCTGAAGAAATCTCCTTTCGAGGCCCTGTATGGTCGGAAGTGTAGGACTCCGCTGTATTGGGATCAGATTGGCGAGAGGCAGGTGTTTGGTCCGGATATCGTTGAAGAGGCAGAACAGCTTGTACAGCAGGTGCGAGAAAATCTAAGGGTCGCACAGACTTGTCAGAAGAGCTACGCGGATGTTCGTCGACGGGATCTGACCTTTGCAGTGGGTGATCATGTGTACCTGAAGGTCTCGCCGATGAGAGGAATCCGTAGGTTTAACGTAAGAGGGAAGCTAGCCCCTCGATACATCGGTCCGTTCAAGGTGTTGGAACGGAAAGGTGAAGTGGCGTATCGTTTGGAGTTGCCTCCCAACCTCTCAAGAGTGCACGATGTGTTCCACGTGTCTCAGCTGAAGAAGTGCTTGAGGGTGCCAGAAGAACAAGCACCATTGGAAGGGTTGGAAGTACAGGAGGATCTGACCTACACCGAGCATCCAGTGAAGATTCTGGAGACGTCTGAGAGAGTTACCAGAAACAAGAGGATCAAGATGTGCCGTGTTCAGTGGAGTCACCACACGGAGGATGAGGCTACTTGGGAGCGAGAAGATGAGCTACGGAAGACATATCCCGATCTCTTTGCTAGCTAGCCTATTCGAATCTCGGGATGAGATTCCTGTAAGGGGGGTAGGTTTGTAACACCCTGATGTAATTTTCCCTAATTTTAATGAATTTGTTTGGGCTTAAATAAAATTTTCCAGAGTTTTCTCTAATTTACCTTGCATTTAAAGTAATTTTAAAATGCAAAGAATTAAAATTTATTTTAGGTTTAACATGTTTGTGCATTCATGCTAGTGCATAAGTTTTATTTGGTTGAGTGCATAGGGGTTGAATTCAAATAGAATCGAGTTGGTTTGAAAAAGAAAAGGAGAAAACAGGAAGGTAGGTCAGTCATTCTTTCTATTCTCAGTCATTCCTTCTTTTCTCTCAATCATTCCTTCTTTTCTCTCAGTCATTCCTTCTATCCTCAGTCATTCCTTATATTCCCAGTCATTCTTTATATTCTCAGTCATTCCTTCTATTCTCAGTTATTCTTTCTATTCTCAGTCATTCCTTCTTTCTCAGTCATTTCCCCAGCTCGACTCCACCTGTCGGCCCCTTCTTCCTCCTTCCTCTACCGGCCGCGCAACGGCCCCCGAAACTTCCTGCGAGCTCTCTCGCTTCGGGCCCGCCCGCCAATGTGGGCCGCTGCCCTACAAGAAGGTTCCGCGCCCTAGAACCCTAAACCTAGCCGCAGCAGCACCTCTGAAGACCCGCAGCGCCGCCGCCTCCTTCTTCCCTCCGCCGCGCAGACGCCTCGGCCTCACCGCCGACCAGCCGTTCCGCTGCACCCCGAACCACCACAACCCCCGTGTCCGTTCCCTCTCGCCATCCAGAAGCTCCGCGAGCCCAGCATCAATGCCCTACGCCTCGGCATTGACCGAATTTCCCGAAGGAACCTTCGACGGTGAGCCTCAGCATCGAGAGTGTAAAACTGATATATCAGCTGTGCTCATAGTCATGAGCGGCCCAGATCCTCCTTTTGATTAGTGGGGTTATCAACCTTTGATTAGGGAGATTCCCCGGGTGGTTGTGGTTTGGATGGTTCTCAGTAGTTCTTAATTAATATTGATTAATTTATTATGCAATTGGGTTTATGGTAACTCATCCACTTGTAGTAACTAGCTTTAATAAAATTTACCAAGACTAAAAGCTAATGCAGTTGAGTCAGCTAGCCTAGAGCCTCATAGTTTGTGTTATACTTGTTGAGTACGAGTTTGTACTCACCCTTGCCTCTCTTCTCTTCTGTTCTCTTGGATATCTTCGACTGCTACTCAGTACCAGGCGACGTGGAGGACTACGTTAGCGGCTTCGACGATTTCTAGGCGTTGTCTCCCAGTTGACGTCCCTGTGGCGCCCTACTCTTCATGTATTTATTTTACGCTTCCGCATTCCTTGAACTGATTCTTGATTCAGTTGTAATAAAGATATTCATTTTATAATTTATACGCTTTTATTCGTGACATGTGTTGTGATATCTTGATAATCTGTTGTATATATGCGTGACTTGATCCTGGCGCATATATGATTGCTCGATTTATGTTCTTATAAATCGGGTGTGACAGATGCGCCGAGATCAGGAACTCGAAGGTGCAGACAACACAAGATTTAGACAGGTTCAGGCCGCAATATGCGTAATGCCCTACGTCCTGTATGATGGTTTGTATTGCCTTGATGTTGATCTGGTGATCTTGGTTTTGAGGGGGTCCCTGCCCGCCCTTATATATCCGGGAGGACAGGGTTACATGAATCCTAGCCTGATACTAGCTTAGGAATCGTACTCAAG
The DNA here is from genome assembly GCF_002211085.1 of Panicum hallii. Classification (NCBI taxonomy): domain Eukaryota; kingdom Viridiplantae; phylum Streptophyta; class Magnoliopsida; order Poales; family Poaceae; genus Panicum; species Panicum hallii. Next base: position 25,293,674 of record NC_038043.1, on the reverse strand, counting down.
TACAACTCGAGTTGTTTCCTTCTATATCGACTAGTTCTACTCTGCATGCGGGTAGAATACAACATAAACAAGGTACAGGACATGTCCTATCCCTTAGCCCAATACGGACTCCTTGACGTACGCAGCCCCGTGGCCCCGGGTCTGACAGTGGGCCCCATCATTGCTTATCCAGAAACCTTAGCGATTACACCTTACTAACATGATTCTTTGTAAAGGTCTCGTAGTGTGCTTGCTAGTCATCTCACCTAAGGAAGTGTGATGGACAACTACTGTAGCTCACGACTTGTGGGTAAAGTTGTGCAACCTCTTGAGAGTGTAAAACTGGTATACTAGCCGTGCTCACGGTCATGAGCAGCCCAGATCCTCCATCTGATTAGTGGGGTTTACCTTTGGTGGTTTGGCTTGGTCTTCAGTAGACTCATGATAAATTTTGATTAATTATTATGTAACTTGGGTTATGGTAATTTATCCACTTGTAGTAAATAGCTTTAATAAAATTTGCCAAGATTAAAAGCTAATGCAGTCGAGTCAGCTAACCTTAGAGCCTCATAATTCGTGTTATACTTGTTGAGTACAAGTTGTGTACTCACCCTTGCCTTCTCTACTCTTCTGTTCTCTTCGGGGTATCTTCGACTGCTGCTCAGTACCAGGCGACGTGGAGGACTACATCAGCGGACTCGATGATTTCTAGGCATTGTCTCCCAGCCGACGTCCCTGTGGCGCCCTGTTCTTCATGTATTTATTTTACGCTTCCGCATTCCTTGAACTGATTCTTGATTTAGTTGTAATAAAGATATTCATTTATGATTTATGCGCTTTTATTTCGAGATACGTGTTTGTAATATCCAGGTAGTTAGACAACTAGATACTAAGTTTGGGTGAATTATATGTATGCATGTTATAGTGTATATAAGTTGTACAAGACATCAGGGGTATAATTGTAATTTAGAAATTGTGTAATTACTTGAGTATAAGTGTGTAAAAGTACTTTTAAGTGGTAAACCTAAATCATTGTACAGAAGAACAGTGCAAAAGTTAAATAAAACATAAGAAAAATGGACTTTATTGGAAACTAGGGATCTATGTGTAATTAACACAAATATAAGGGATACATGTGAAATGGTTAAAAGGTAAAAGTAAAACTCAGTTTTACTTAAGGACTAAAATGTAAAAAGAACTAGTAATGATGACTGCAGGAAAACTTGCAAAAAGACCCTCATCATTAAAGCATTATGTTTGAATTACAAAACAAAGTTTATAATTTGAATTGTGCTTTAAAGTTTAAAATAAAACTATATTCTTTGAGATTTTGAACTTGAACCTTAAAGCATTCTTGTAGGATTTGAAATTCTCTACAATTTTGCTTTAGACACTTTTCTCATTAGGCTTTTGTATCAACGGGAATTTTCCCTTTACAAAGGAGTCCCTGGAAATCTCTAGATTTGCAAATCAGTCCTTCTGACCCTGTCTGCCTTCTTCCTCCTCTGTCACGAGTGCTTCCTCTCTGTTCTGTCTCTGCTCCCGCCGCTCATCGCCGGCACAACAGCCCGAGCACCACCTCCTGCTAAATTTTCTTCCACGCGTCGCTTCACAGCTCTACCACCGCTCCTAATCCCCGGCGCTAGCATTTCTACCGAGTGCCACGATGTGCTGGTACTGCCAGCACCACCTGAGCGCCGGCATTTCCCTGCTCGCCGCCCCGCCGCGTGGAGGAAGCATTAGAGACCCCCGGAGCTCTATCTTGTGGGCGCATCAGTACCGCAAGCGTCTCCTCAACCCATTCCTTCCATTAGCTAGTCTTTTCCTTGCCCCTGGACACCGGAACGCCGTCGCCATTCACCCACAACTCCGGCAAGCTCGGCGCTACCGCGGGTCCACTCTTGCAGCCCTTTTCCGCCCCATCCAACGCCACTGGGAGTTTCCCCTTGGTACCCTGAAGCTTTTAGAGCAGAGCCTCGTCGCCCAGCTTGCCGGTGTGCCGCCGTCCAGGTCCTCCCCGTCGCCGGCCGCCTGCTCCACGCGGGTAGGCCCATACGCCACCGTAGGGGTCCAACCGAGCACCTTCCCGGGTAGCCCTCGACCTCCTCTAGCTTTTCCCCCTCTTCTCCCCCACTATTGCGACCCGAGCATCACGGATTTGGCCGGTCAAATACCGCCGCCCCTCTTTGACCACGGCCAGGGACTCCATTGGAGAAGACAGTGAAGTTTCAAGGGGTTTTGTGCTAAAGCTAGGGGCTGTTTTGTAAACCCTATTTGAGTTCCCTGCTGTGAACTTTGAAAATGCGTAGAAAACAGTAGAAAAATCAGAAAAATACGAAATTGGTTGGGTTAGAAACCTTATGCTAAGCTCTGCAACTTTTATTTTATAACCATGCCATGAAAGTGCATAGTTTATTCTGGATTTTAAATGCTAATAAAAGGATGCATTAATTAAATCTTGTGAACCATAGCCTTGTTACTGTTAGTTTTTGGAGCATGTGTTGTAGGTAATGTAAATAGCTCTGTGTAAATTTTTGAGGCCTAGATCAGCTCTCTAGCTAGAGTATTTGATTACTTTTGTTATAAGTTAATAAAAGCTTGGCAATTAAATTTTAGAAGTATCTATGCATATTTAGGAATGAAATTTTTGCTATAGTTTAGTCTTTATGAGTGTGATATAACATAAAAATTTGAGAAACAGAAACCTAACATAACTTGAGTTATAAATTTCAAACTTAGATTTCAAGATAAATCATAAATAATCATTAGAATGCATGAAAATTTGTGAACTTTTCTGGAATGCTAGACTTAAAAAGTTTATGATGTCTTTAAGTTTTGAACCCTAATATAAAACTCTAGTTATAGTTATACCTTGAAATTTCAAATCTTGATCTTGTTTAAAATTTAGTAAGTTGTTAGTTATTGAATAAAATATCTAGAGTAATGTTATTTCAAATAAACCCCTTTAGGGTAATTTTCATAAGTATTAATTTAATTTTACTAAATTATAATTTGCCTAAGATTAATTCAAGGTTAACCATAATAAAATAATAACCTAAAGTTAATTACAATATTTAACTAATCAATGGGAATTGCTAAGTGTGTGTAGTGTTGCTTAAGGTAATTATATACACTACCTAATATAGTTAAGTTGGATGTTTAAGGTAACCCACCCCGGCTGCCTAACGAGACTAGTTAGTTTAGTTAGTACTCGATAAATGACTGCCCAGTGCAGGGTAGTTAAGTTGATTGTCAATATGTAATGCCCTTTATTTAGATTGCAACTTTATCATGAACTGAACTACAAATATATGCACCCATTAAACTTCATTTTGCATATCATGTAGAATCGACCACTCTCGCCGACGGGGATTATCAGCTGATCCCGGAACAAGAAGGAGGTTATTCTGAAGACCCCGGAACTCTCGTCGCGGATTTCTCTGAAGCCCCGAACCAAGGTTCGGAAGAAAATAATTTGACTAACCCCAGCCCCACCAACGAAGGCAAGCCCCGGACATAACCCTTATTTTATTACACTGCAACCTATGTTATTTATATATCTTTATGCATTAGGTTCTTAGGAGTTGTTTGGCAACCTTAGTTGCATTGTTCTAGGAACCGATGTATTGAACACTAGAACTTGAGTTCGACTAGCTGCTCGGCTTATAGGACCGATAGAAGTCGAGTGATTTCCTGTCACTCGCGCGATATAGGAATTGTAATGTTTACATTCCTGTTATCACTATAAGGATGATGGACGGGAGTTTTATGAGGTATCATGGTCAAGATGATACCCCGTCTGTTTTGATGAATTTGATAAGGTCGCAGTGTGTGGTAGCGGTGGTTAAGCGTTTGAAAGTACTAGCCACATACCGTGAAATATGGTAAGCGGTAAGCCTAGTAACCGATTGGCCCGAGGAGTGGACATACCCCCCACCACATGTATTTGCTTCTTTTGGTTACTTTGTTCGACGTGTAGGCATACGTGTTGCTGGGCAACCAGGAGTACGGGTTTTGTAGTCGCGCTACAGACGTACGTCCTGCACTTTGGATGTGCGTATGACCTGCAGTCGCTTGTGGTGGCCCTGATCCACGAGTCGGAATGAAAGGCAAACGGTTGCTTCGGAACGACCCTGTGGTGTTCCAAGCGTGTGTGTTAGGTTTACCTTGCAAGGGTTGAATCTCGATTCAGAATCGTCCGCCTCTCACGATGTATGAGACTGCTTACCCCCTTTATCACATAGAGTAACAAGAGTAATTATGTGATTATCTAAGATGATGTTTGAATAAAGATTCTACCATGTTTGACTAGTTATAGGTGCTTACCTAGAATGGTTAAACAACTAGAATCTGAAAGTTAAAAGTTGAAATTAAGGATCTACTCTTTGTTGCTTTTCAGCTGAAAACCCTACCCAAAGCTAAAAGCCATCATGAGTCTAGTTATGGGCTAAGGTATACCCAATTCCGGGTAAGTCTTGCTGAGTATTAGTATACTCAGCCTTGCTTTTGTTGATTTAATCCAGGTAATCTCCCTGATGAGCCAGCTTTCATTACACTGTGGCCCTACCCTTTGCCTGATGGTTGGTCCGTGGAATGGGATCCGTCCCCGGCCAACACCGATTCCGCCGAGTGATATTATGCCAGGGCTAGCATAATATCTGTAAAGACGACGTGTATAATGGCTACGCTTTTCAAATTCCGCTGCTTTGACTAAAAACTAAAACCTGTCTTGTAATAATCTCTCCTCTGTGGGAGCTAATGATGTTTTGTACATTGTTGTAATGTAACTGCCTGCGGTGTAAGATATTTTGGCATTGTATCTCTGGACTCACCTTCGTGTGAGGTACCTTGTTGGATCCTGAGTTCGGTGGTTTATCGGGACGTTACCCGACAGACCAATGGTTTTATACCGTTTGAAGTACGAGGTAGCCCTTCGGTGAGGACTCGCGTACTTGAGTCGGTATAATTCAGGTTGGTTCTGCCACAGTGTTGTGATATCTTGATGATTCTGTTGTATATATGCATGACTTGATCCTGGCGCATATATGATTGCTCGGTTTATGTTCTTATAAATCGGGTGTGACACAGAAGGAAAACCCTATAGAGTCACTTTCAGTCAGTTTATATGGATTTTTAAGCTTGATAGGAATGATGGGAACAGGCCAAAGATTTATAATCAGACCCTCTACCTACTGAAGAGATGAAATTCATGTATCCCAAGCATGAGACAGGAAATGCAGGAAAGGTTGCTGGGTTGTACACTTACTACTCCATCCTCAATAGGTTGCTTAGGAAGACTATTTCTCCAAGAGGTGGAAATCCAGCTAATATCTCTCTTTATGCTAGAAATCTTCTAGCTAGGTTGAGGCCCGGAGGAGAAGACTTTAGTGTTGCTGATTACATTTAGGAGGAAATATAGTACATTTCTGAAACCCATTGAAGATATGTGGATATGCACGATACTTGATGGAGTTGATTAAAAGGGCAACAAAAACAAAATTTGAGACGGATGTGAAGCATAAGAGTATCCGTCCTTCTATGCCCAAGAAGAGAATCATGCCCTCTCTAAACAGATACACAGAGCATGGAGAAGAAGCACAGCATGGTCAAGGTGTTGAAGAGGAGGAGCACTTATTTCAGTAGCACCAACCAGCTGCAACCGGTCTGACCGGGCCACCGGACCGGTCTGACCGGTTCAGGTCTAGACAGCATGGGTCATCCTCTAAGCGCAACAAGCCCACCTCTCCCATTCACAAGATGTTCAACTTCTTTCTAGGTATGTGCAACACAATCAATGTGAGAGAACATAAGGAGAGGCAGAGGAGAAAGAAAGATACATTAAGGCTTAAGAAATTGCAAGCAAAGCTCACTCCGGATGATCCTCCATCTTCCATTGGCTCTGGAGGGCAAGAAAGTGAACCGGAGACAACAGCACAACAGTGGGAACATGCTCAACAAGCGAACTACTTTGATCAGTTTTTCTCACCACAAGCACCTAGTGTTCCAAGCTATCTTGGTGGCGGCTCATTTGATCACTTCTCCTTGATGATATATGGTGAACCAACCATGCCACCACCTCCTGGGGGAAGCATGTTTGGTGATGCTCCAAATTCTTCTTTTGGAGCAGCAGGGTTTCTAGGAATGCCATCTCCTCCATCTTTTCCTCCACCATAGCTACATCATCCTTCAGCCGCGAATCAAGTTATAGCAAGTGCGGCTGCATCTATCTTTGGTCCTCATCCTGGTACGTCTAGTAGAGCAACTTCTCTCTACTTCACTAGGCGTAGCCCCTACCTGTTTTGAAGCCACAACCCTACTTGAAAATGATTATGTGATTTCAAATGTTTGGCTAGATTAAAGTCAAGGACTTCATTGGAGTGCTCCCTCACCTTCGAATGGGAGCAAATGAGATGATCAGTGACTGTAGCAGATAACCTTCTCCTCAGGCTCTTTTTGGTGATGGATGACAAAAGGGGAGAAGTGTGTGGATTAAAGAGACTTATCTTTGATCATATTCAGTCTTAGTGTATCTGTTCCAGAAAGACCGGTCTGACTAGTCTGTTGGCCGGTCTGTAGTCTAATTCTGAACCATGCATATGTAATATCTTGAATCCTATGTATTTGTGGACTTGAGGACTTGTAGTGGGTGCTACTGGGTGTAATGAACTTATTTATGTTATCTAAGTGAACTTGTGTTAGTGTGATATGCATTGTTTAATAATGTAATTTAGTTTTTAGGAACTCTCAGGATCACACAACAACAGTCAATGGCAGCGAATCTAGCACCTTTAGGCCCTAGCTCACAGATACAAGATCACAACTCGTGATAGTATAGCAACGTGAACACGCATGGCCCATAGGGGTCCATCCAAGACGGGAGAGGTTTGATCGAAGGAGCTTACTTGAGGCGGGGAGGACTACGGACACGACAGCCCGGGCGGCAACAGGGACAGTGAGGGCGACGGCTGGGTCAGTCGGCAGACCGTCTGCGAGGGCCTCAAGACCTGGGCGTGCCGCAAGTGAGCAGAGGTGGCACGCCGGTGGGTCATGCTCCGTGGAGGCGGCGAGGTGGTCAAGCATCGCCGAGATATCTGCCGCTGCCTTGGTGAGGGATCTCTGATCGGCGGCGACCCCTGTCAGACCCGGGGCTACGGGATTGTGTACATAATCTAGTTTAAACAAGATTAGAAGATAAAGCCTATCTTATCTCTTAATTATGTTGTTTTCTACTCGTATGAGTAGGAGATAAAACTAGTCGGTACAGAAGGGAACTACTCGAGTTATACCCGGGTACGATTCCTTGGCTAGTATTGGCTAGGATTCATTTAACCCTGACCTCCCAGATATATAAGGGGGGCAGGGACCCATTCAAAACACAACATCTACACCCAAGGCAATACAAACCACCATACAGGACGTAGGGTATTACGCACCTCACGGCCGGAACCTGTCTAAGTCTTATGTTCCTTGCACCTTCAAGTTCCTGATCTTGGCGTCTCCTCACCTAAACTTACCACCTTGGGTATACCCCTCGGTGGGCAGCCAGTAAAACACCAACAGCTGGCGCGCTAGGTAGGGGAGCGCATCGAAGATCCACCGGCGAACTTGATGGCATCTTTCCAATTCACCGGGTCAGTACCTTCTCAGGGTACAATATCTGTTTTTGGCTCGTGGGTCTGCGTCGCAGATGGTGCGGGCAGTTTGCGTTGATTCCTCATCGACATGAAGCCGAAAACTGCCGCGGCGGGTTCTCATAACGACCTCGACAAGTTCGTTGATGATCTTGATGATTTGTCAATCCTTGGATCTGCTACGGGACCGAGGAGGAGTCTGCTTCTAGCGCGACTTCATCCAGCGCTGCAACAACCTTCCTTGGGTTGGACTCGTTCCAATCTGAGGACTCACGTAGCCAATCATGACTCGGTCTACGCAATTTGGCCACTAATCTCCAGGAGGCCAACATCTCCGAGTCCCTCTCCACATTGGAGGAGGACTTGGACACTCTACTCCAACTCAGAAAGCTCGAAGCCACCGCACGTTGGGGGGCTTCAGGTTGTTTTAGTGCCAATGGTCTGATGATCACCTCCACTCCGGATGGGCGTTTCATGCATTGGAAGGGCATGAAACTTTCTGATCTACTCGAGGCCGAAGACCGACTTGTGGCATACCTCGAGCCTTTGCCTTTTCAGGAGGGCAGGCCATTAGCCAACGTGGCGGAGGAGTCGACTGAGCTAGTTGACACGAGCTCTGATGAGCTCATCTCACACCAGGTGCTAATGGCGAAAGAAGGTGAGGATGATGGCGACTTGCCCATCGTCCAATTTGATGAGGTATCTGAAGATGAGGCCACAGCCAACGTCGGCGATGAAAATGATGCCGATTGTGAGGCATGGAGGACCAGGAACAGAGCTCGCGCAGCCCGTCGAAGGAGGGTCAATGAGCGCATGCGATCTATGCATCGCGAGCTTGACGCTGAATTCGCTGCCGTAAGCGAGCGGGGCTTCAGGACTCCGGTGGCCAACATCGCCAGGGTTACTGTTATACTCGAGCGCAGTAATGATCCAAACATGCGTCAAGCACTTCGTTACGCACAGAGGGCTTGGATTCAGCTTGATCAGCAAAACCCGGCGTCTACCCTCAGGGAGGAGCACGTGGGCGAAAGCCGAAGCCAGGCTCACAATCGAACGGCAGGCGGCCATCCTCGACCTCAGAGCAGCAACAACAACGACAACGCTCACGGGAGTCACGCCCTTGGCGGGAGGCAGCAGCCACCTCCAGGGGGTAACCCACGACAGGCCAATCATCGGCCTCTTCCAGAAGACCTGCGCCAACGAATCAATGAAGGACGCGATGCACGATCCGTAATCGATTCTAGGCGCAAAGAGCGCAAAGTAGTCGAGACACAGGGCACTGACTGCAGTGACCGTTTTCCAGCTTTCTCCGCACGATTTAGCAGTTACAAGTACCCTGAGGGCTTCAAGCCGATCAGCATCACCAAGTACGATGGCAAGCAAGCTCCTTAGCAATGGCTACATTGCTACTCCACCGCCATTGAAGTCGCAGGGGGCTCCAACATCACCAAGGTTGTCTACTTCCCGATGGCTTTGGACCTTGCACCGCTCACGTGGTTGGAGAGCCTCAGCAACAACTCGATCGACTCTTGGGAGCATCTCAAGAAGGTCTTCATCAACAACTTCCAGGGGGCGATCACTCGTGCAGGTACTCGTCACGATCTTGCTCAATGAAAACAGGAACGTAACAAGCTCCTACAGTCTTATACATGCCGTTTCTTTGATGTTCGTGCTACCATTGCGAATATCTCGGAGGAAGACATTATCGAATGCCTCTACAATGGCATCACCGACCCAGGCATCTACAGAGACTTTGGGCAGAATAGATAGAAAACTGTTGCGGGGCTTCATGACATGATGCACGACTGGTCCGAGCAGGAAGAGAAGATGTGGGAGTGGTTCCCGAGGTGCAATGATAGCAACCTAAGGCGTCCAAATGACAACCGCAATGATAAGAGCTAGCGGGACTATTCGGCTCCATCCTGAAAGCGCAAGCCAGGTGATCTCATTGCAGCTGTGGATCGTCCCTCGCGAGGCAAGAAGCCAACGACGCAGGAGGAGTTCGAGAAGCTCCTGCAGAAGAAATGCTTATGGCATCCAGGTGCCAATCACGCGGCAATCGATTGCTACCACCTCCGGAGGACATTCAGCAATCCTGGTGGCGGCAAGAAGAACAAGAAGCCAGTGGACAAAGAACCCGAAGACGATGACCAAGGGGACCAAGCGCACAACGCAAAGTTCCAGGATGCTTCAAAGACCGTCAACGTCATCTTCGGGGGAGATGGAGACTTCGGTTCCAGGCGGGAGATCATGTCCGTCGAGCCGGTGGCACCGCGACCACTCTGTTGGTCAGAGGTTCCCATCTCATTCTCTCATGATGATTAGTGGACAAGTTTCTCAGAGCCCGGTAAGTTCCCCCTGGTCCTGGATCCGGTGATGGCAGAAGTCAGGCTTACCAAGGTGCTCATCGACGGCGGGAGTGGTCTCAACCTCATCTTCGACAGCACTTTGAGAAAGATGGGTCTGGACTTCATGGACATGCTGGTTCTAAGCAAGTCTCCTTTCTATGGCATTGTCCCTGGTAATGCGGTGCACCCACTTGGCACGGTGGTTCTTCCAGCCGCCTTCGGCACGAGGGAGAACTACCGTACCGAGTTCATTAAATTCGAAGTTGCTAACTTCGAATCTTCTTATCATGCCATACTGGGCCAGCCGACACTCACTAAATTCATGGCAGTGTCGCATTATGTTTATCTGCTTCTCAAGATGCCAAGAAAAAGTGGAGTACTCACTCTCCGAGGCAACTTGAAGAAGTCATATGATTGCAACCAGGAGGTGATCCAATATGCTTCGACTACACGTGTGCTAGATGCTTCAGGGGAATTACTCGCGGCCGCGCAACAGCTCTCCCAAGCCGGGCTGGAGGTCCCTTCAAGAAAGGCCAGCAAGTCGAGCATCCAGTCGACTGGTGACGTGGCCCTCAAGTCAATCCAGCTACAAGAGGGTGACTCATCCAAGACCGCCATCATCGGCGCGGGCTTAGATGAGAAATAGGAACTCGCGCTCGTTAGTTTCCTTCGGGCTAACCGAGATATATTTGTGTGGAAACCAGTGGATATGCCAGGGGTGCCCAGAGAACTAATCGAGCATATTCTGAATGTACACCCACAGATTGTACCCAAAAAGCAACACCTTCGAAGATTTGCTCACGACATGCGTGAAGCAATTAAACGGGAAATAGCTAAACTCGTCGCGGCTGGCTTCATTAAAGAAGTGATTCATCCAGAGTGGGTAGCTAATCCCGTCCTTGTAAGGAAAAAGAATAATGAATGGAGAATGTGCGTTGATTACACCAATCTCAACAAGCATTGCCCAAAGGACCACTTCAAGCTACCGCGCATTGATCAAGTCATCGACTCGACGGCGGGTTGTGTACTCCTCTGCTTCCTTGATTGTTATTCAGGATATCACCAGATTGCGCTCAAGGAGGAGGATCAAATCAAAACCGCGTTCATCACCCTGTTTGGGATGTACGCTTACAAAACTATGTCTTTAGGGTTGAAAAACGCAGGCGCAACCTATCAGCGCGCGATTCAGATGTGCTTTGCTGATCAGCTACATCGAAACGTGGAAGCCTACGTGGATGACGTGGTCATTAAGACCAGGAATCCCGACAGCCTGATTGCAAACTTGGAAGAGACGTTCAGCAGCCTACGCAGGTTTCGGTGGAAGCTCAACCCAACTAAGTGCGTTTTTGGAGTACCATCAGGGACATTTCTCGGGTTTATCATTAGCAACCGGGGAATTGAAGCCAACCCTGTAAAGATTTCAACCATCACTGATATGGGGGCTCCGGCCACAATCAAAGATGTGCAGAAGCTAACATGCTGTATGGCAGCCTTGAACAAGTTCATCTCCCGGCTCGGGGAGAGAGGACTACCCTTCTTCAAGCTCCTGAAACGCTAAGACAAGTTCCAGTGGACAGAGGAGGCTGAGCGAGCCTTACAAGATCTGAAGCATCACCTTCGGTCTCCTCCGGTCCTTACAGCACCATTGCCGGGAGAAGATCTACTACTCTACATTGGGGCAACAACTCATGTTGTCAGTAGTTCTATTGTAGTCGAGCGCAGCGAGGAAGGCCATGCATTTGGTGTGCAGAGGCCTGTGTACTTCGTCAGCGAGGTACTCTCCGAATCCAAGGTACGATACCCGGCAGTTTAGAAACTTTTATATGCAATTCTGATGACATCAAGAAAGTTGCACCATTACTTCGACGAGTACAAGGTCACTGTGATTACGGATTTTCCGTTGGCGGATATTCTCCATAATCAAGATGCCACGGGACGTATATCAAAGTGGGCAGTGGAACTGGGGGCTTTGTCTATCGAATTCAAGCCACGCACTGCAATCAAGTCTCAAGCTCTAGTAGATTTTATGGCTGAGTGGAAAGAGAATCAAATTCCAACTCTAGTCGACAAGCTAGAGCACTGGACCATGTACTTCGATGGGTATCTTAAGCTCGATGGCGGCGGTACTGGAGTTCTATTTATTTTGCCAAGAGGCGAAAAACTGAAGTATGTCCTCCAGATCCTTTGGGAGGTATCTAATAATGAAGCTGAGTATGAAGTACTCCTTCATGGGTTATGTTTGGCGATATCACTAGGCATCAAGCGACTTCTTCTATATGGTGATTCACTTCTTGTCGTTCAACAAGTCAACAAAGAGTGGGACTGCAACAAGGAGACGATGGACGCCTATGTACAAGAAGGGCGCAAGCTGGAAAACAAGTTTTCTAGCGTGGAGGTTCATCATGTGGTACGGGAGCATAATGTTGGTGTAGATATACTGTACAAGCTGGGGTCTACTCATGCACAGGTTCTAGCGGGAGTCTTCGTCCAGGAGTTAAAGCAGCCATCCATCAAGTCCTCACCTCAGGTAACCACCGATGCGGGCGTTCAACAACCTGATCGTGAGGTTATGACGCTTGGAGAGGACTGGAGAGAGGCTTATATCGATTTCATCTTGGATCAAAGACTACCAGCAGGGATGGACGCAAGAAGCACAGAGGCAGCTCGTGTCATGCGCAGAAGTAAGGGGTTCGTCCTAGTCGACAGTAAGCTCTACCGGCGTGGCGCACGATCAGGTGTCCTCATGAAGTGCGTCACGAAAGGAGATGACTACGACATACTGCGGGAGATACATGAGGGTGTGACGCCCTAAAAATTTACCAAAATCAAATCACGCGTTAGAACGGTTCGATTAAAGATCACTCGTCGCCAGACCATAGCCCTAACCCCTGACCGCATCGCCATCCCATCCCGCGCCGCTCGGAAGCCTGCCGTCCGCGCGCGGTCATCGCCGCGAATAGCGCCGGCGCAAGACATTTCTCGCGCAGCGCGCGAATTCCGCGCACGCGTGGCCGATCGGCCGCGGCTGCGGCCGCGATTGGCGCCGACGCGATTTCTTTTCCCTCGCCGTTCCCCTCGCGCCGCGCGCTTCCCCGCGTGGCCGACCGGCCGCGGTCACCGCCGCGACCGGCGCCAGCCCTTTTCCCCCTCTCTTTTTCTTTCCCTTTATTTCTTTTTCCCTTTTCTTTTTTTTCTTCTCTCCTTTTTCCTTTCTTTTCTCCCTCCCCTCCCTTTCTTCCTCCTCCCTTCCTCCCTGTTTTCCTCCTGCTCCTGAACACCGCCGGCCTGGGCTGCTCGCAGCACCAGCCACGCCAGCCCCTTTCCCCCCCTGCGCGCGTGCCCGTGCGCCAGCCCCGCCCTCGCCCTGGCCGCGCCGTACCGCGCCGCTCGCGCACGCGCGTGCCCGCCCCCGGAACGCCGCCGCGCCGCCCGTCGTCAAGCCGTGCCGCCCGCCGCTGCTCTCCACCGCGCCCCGCGCGCACGAGCACGCCCTGTTCCTCCGCGTGCCGCGCCGCCCGCTGCTGCCGCACACCGCCGCCGTCCTGGACACGCACTGCACACCGCGTCGCGACACGGACGAACGGACAAGCCGCCATTAATGGCGCCCGCGGGGCCGCCGGCCGAGACCCCCTCCACCGCCCTTCCCCCGGCCTATAAATAGCCTTCCCCGCACCTCGGCACCCCCACCATCGCGCCATCACCACCAGCTCCCTTCCCCAAGCTTCCACCGCCGCCCCCGCCGAGCCGCACGGCCGCCGCCGCCTGCCCCACGCCGGCCCGCCGCCTCGCGCAGCCCCCGCCCGAGGTGAACCCCAAAAAGGGACCCCCTCTTCCTCCTCCCCCTTTTCCCCCACACGCCCGAGCCGATTAGGCCCTAGGGCCGCCGGATTTGGGGCCGGCCGAGCCCCCCCATCCCTCCTCTGTTTCACGTGGTGAGGGGAGGAAGAAGAAGGGCAGTTTTGCCCAAAACCCCCCCCCTTCTCCTCTATTTAGTTAGAAGCCCCTCCACCCTTTGACACCTTTGCGAAAAGAACCTATTCCTTTTGCTATTTCCAAAACTAGACCCCCCCATGATATAAATTTAATTTCAAGTAGATCCCTCGCACTTTTTGTTATGCCTTTTATATTTCCAAGATTTACGAAAAGGCCCTTCTGTTTCTAGAAAGTTTACGAGCAAGCCCCCTGACCCCCGTTTAAGCCCTGAAACCACCTTCAGCGCGTCATTTTATGTGCGAAACGACCTCCGATTGACCCGAAACTTTACCACTCCGCTTCTAGTATAGTTTTAGCTATGCCATTAAGAAACCACCCAGAGATATTGCCCCTAACTCCGTAACCAAATTAATTCCGATTCAAGCCTATCGGTAAAAGCTTTTAGTTCTTCGGTTGATTGTGTGTCTGTTTGTTTGCGTCGTAGGACACGGAGTGAACGACGAGGTTCCCGACCGCGACCAAGCAACTGAGGACCAGTACTGCGACCCCGAACCCGAAGGACAGTGCTTCGATCAGGACTTCCCGCAAGGGTTTGACGATGGCAAGTTCAATTCCGCCCTTTGATGCATGTTTCTGTCCTAGTTTTTATAAACACAACCCAGTGGCCTGTTTTATAAAATTGCATGGTTTTGCGTGCTGAAAACATGGTAGGATAGCCACCCTTGTTTGAGATAACCCTACCTTGACCACCTGATTTTATAAAGAAAATGTGTGTGTGTGGGAAGGGATACAATGTGGTTTTGAAAGACGAGTTAGACGGGATGGATGGCATTTCTGTGTGAATTGCCGTTGGTGTGCTCGTACCTGTGTGGTTGAGCGAGGAAGGGAGATATCCATCCTGTCACCCCTAAGGACCGAGTTGATGTGACATCTCACCTAGCTTCTTGTAGTGCGAACCACTTGACCGTTGTATGGGCAACGGCTTAGCATAAATCCCACTAGTTAGCCTGATAGCCATCAGGAGAGCTGAGAGCAACGGGTGATCAAGGAGACGGGATAAGCTCTGTGTGACTTATGCCCCGGTTAAACCTCGGAGATAGGCCGAATGACCCCTTGATGGATCCTGTGATGGCTAGTCAGGTCTAGCTAAGGTGGGTAATGGCTTTGATGGGATCTGCACCGGCACTAAGGTGTTCGTGCTGTGGTACCCCACCTGTGGGTAAAGTTGCACACCTCTGCAGAGTTAAAATCTATTCGAATAGCCGTGCCCACGGTATTGGGCAGGTTACGGTGTGGTCACATAACTAGTGTTTATCTCTGGGAATGGATGGGCTGGCGTGAGTTGTTTGGAAAGTGTCCGGCAGTTGTGCCGTGTGCTACGGCGGACGGGGAGTCCGGTAGCAGTTTAAAACTTGGATCCTGTATGGATCAAAATCGTGTGCTCCTTGGTATTAGAAAACTCGTTTTGGAAATCGTTTTTTTTAAACGGACCTTTGCATACAGTTGAGTTTTTCACAAATGAACCATAACCTATCCTTGGATTATCCTGTGCATATGATTACTGTTATACCCCCTCCGTGGGTGTGATTGGACTTGCTGAGTACGTTTGTACTCACCCCTCTCTTACTTTTACAGTGGAAGACCCAGACTACATCCCCGAAGACAACGAGTAGGGTTTCGTCCTGCACCCAGTCTTGCCTGTGGTTGAGGCCACCGTTGGATTCCGCATGGCGCAAGACTCTGATGACCCTTTGTTCGTAGCTAGTGTAGTTGTGTGGGTTCTGGTTGTAATCCTCGCGATAGTGGCGCTTCACTGCCCATTACCGCGTAGAGTTGTACGGTGATGTACCATCTGATGTAATAAAAGTGTTATCAGCCTCCTGGGACTGATAAATCAACACTTTTAAGTCTTCCCTGATGGGGGGACGCTTCAGAGGGTGTTTGCGGTAACCATGTAGCTTCACGAACGCTGGTGGGGGAAGCATACAGAGCTGGTTTCTGGTGGTCCACCGTAGTATCCGATGCTGAGGACCTTGTGCGGAGATGCCAAAACTGCCAATTCTTTGGCAAGCAATCTCACGTCCCAGCTCACAGTCTCATCACCATACCGCCATCCTGGCCGTTCGAATGCTGGAACCTTGATATGATTGGGTGCTTCACAATGGCGCTAGGCGGTTTCACCCATGTATTAGTGGCTATGGACAAGTTTACCAAGTGGATCGAGTACAAGCCGATAGCCAAGCTCACACCAGATCGAGTCATTGATTTCATCTCCGATATCTTGCATCGCTTCGGCTTCCCGAATACCATCATCACGGACCTAGGATCATACTTCACGGCCAAACAGTTCTGGGAATTCTATAAAAATGCGTGCATCGAGGTCAAATATGTCTCGGTTGCACACCCAAGGGCCAATGGTCAAGTCGAGAGGGCGAACGGCTTGATAATTGATGGCCTCAAGAAAAGACTCTATGATGAAAACAACAAGAAAGGAGGAAAGTGGATACACGAGTTGCCACATGTCATCTGGGGGCTCAGGACTCAGCCATCCAAAGCCACAAGACAAACACCGTTCTTCCTTGTCTACGGCTCCGAAGCTATCTTACCGGCCGACATCATGTGGAAATCCCCAAGGGTTGAAATGTACAATGAAGGCGAGGTGGACGAAGCAAGGCAGTTAGAGCTCGATTCTGTCGAAGAGGCTCGCTGCACCATTCTTGTTCAGTCAGCACGATACCTACAAGGGATCAGGCGATAGCACGATCGCAACATGAGGAAACGGTCGTTCAATATAGGCAATTTGGTCCTACGCTGCATCCAAGATGAGTCTGGCTTACATAAGCTCAACTCGAGGTGGGAAGGTCCGTTCGTCATCAAGCAGGTTACAAGACCAGGGTCGTATCGACTACAATACCCCGAGGGCCAAGATGTCCCGAATTCTTGGAACATTCAGAACCTGCACAAGTTCTACCCATATGGAAGCGTGCGGGGATAGCTGTTCTCCGGACGCCTAGGCAGCCTTTTTCTTCCGAATCAATTTGGAGGCTACGTGTCACAAATATCGGAATGTAAATTTTTCTGTTAACAGACGGAGGCTATGGCCACGTTCATGTTTTACAAAAATCAACTTCTTGTCATAAGTTTTGACGGAGGCTACGGCCACATTCATGTTTTTCTCAACTTCTTGATTAAGTTTTGACGGAGGCTACGGCCACGTTCATGCTTTATATGAATCGACTTTCACCATGACCTTTGATGGTCGTTTGCGATGATGATCGCATTTTTCCCAACAAGTTCGATCCGTTCGATTGGTTTATACCTAACTTGTTGGACGGGCTCACATGAGGAGCAATTTTGACTACGCCCAGAGGCGTTGCACTCGGGGTAGTTTCAATTTTTCTTGTCATAAGCATGGCAGTCTCACTGTAGGATCAAGAACACCGACTAGAGGGGCGTGAATAGGCGGTTTAAAACTAAAACTCACAACACTAGAGAAATTTAATTAGTAACAAAAGAGAGTCCTATGTCATGCTACTACTATCTCTAGAGAGGTTTGCAACCTAGGGTGACAAGATACAATTCAAGCTCTAGTAAAGTAAATTGCTCAAAATAAAATAACGATTAAAGTGAGCAAGAGAGATAACCAAGCTTGACACACAAATTTATCCCGTGGTGTCGATGACTTGCCAGTCACCCCTAATCCACGTTGAGGTGGATTCCAAGAATCAACCGCTCCTTTATCAAGAATCTCTTGATCTTGAGCCGGCTAGAAACAAGGAACCGCTCCACACCTTGATTTCACTAGAGTTGCTCTTCACCACTCTGGCAAGGTGAGCACAAAACTTCTCACAACCGAAATCGGGGCTTCTCAACAATCTCCTTCAAGAAGCTCCACGAAATCACCTTCTCCAAGCCGTCTAGAGAGCGGCAACTCCCAAGAGTAACAAGCCAATGATTCTTGCTTGAAGATTCCCTAGTGCCACAAAGCTCAAACTCTTGATGCAATGCACTAGGAAGCACTCTCACTCTCAAAAATGCAAATCCTTAGCAAGTGTGTGAGAGAGAGGGATGTCTTAGCTCTAGAGGGTCAAGAATGCAGTCCAAATGGCCAAGAGAGAGACCCAAAGGCCGGGCATTGGGTATATATAGACATCCCATCAAAAACTAGCTGTTACAGTCTTTTCTGCGAGATCGCGGACCGTTCGGTTTCAAAAACCGGACCGTCCGCCGTTATAAACCAGAGTCAGAGAGCATTAAATGCGTGTTAGAACTAGCCGTTACAGCCCTGGCGGACCGTCCGCGCACAATCGGCGGACCGTCCGCAGTTAAGAGTTCCACAACTCCAGAGACATGACAGTCTCTGGAACAAACCTGAAATTAGCCAGCGGACCGTCCGCCCCCAAGGAGCGGACCGTCCGCAATTCATCCTAGAAGAACAAGTAGAGACAGCAATGTTTCTGGATCAATTTATCAGAAGGCCAGCGGACCGTCCGCGCCCAAGCGGCGGACCGTCCGCAGACTAGACCACTAGTCAGACCAGAGAACACCCTTTCTGGAACGAAGTGAGTTAGAGTGGCGGACCGTCCGCCCAAGAGGGCCGGACCGTCCGCTAGCCACAAGAGATTCCCACTGAACCCTCGGTAACGGTAGCGGACCGTCCGCACCCAAGGGGCGGACCGTCCGCGCTTGAGCAGTCAGCTCTCAAACTTGTTCTTTTTCAAAACCCGACACGGCGTAGTTAGCCCTCATGCATGCACTTAGACATTTTGAGCAAAATGGCACTAGAGACCCGTCAAGCACGAGTACATGACCCCTCTTAATAGTACGGCTATCTATCCAACAAATCCGGTCACTTTTCATCCACTAAACACCTTGTGACCGGTAAAATTCAAAAGACCCTATTTTATACCTTTGCCTTGAGCCCAAGCTTTGCTCATCGTCTCCAAAAATCCACACGTTCACAAATAACCCTCATTCATCCGTGGATCAACCTATACTCATTTTCTCAAAAGGAATTGTTAATCCACAAACCGTTGTCATTAATTACCAAAACTCGAATTAGGGGCCTAGATGCTTTCAATCTCCCCCTTTTTGGTAATTGATGACAACACTAAGTTTTGGAGTGATAAAAGTGTTCAAGTCAACTTCATACACTAGGCATAAGGTGAACTTGAAATTGAACTTTGGAAGAACTTACTCATTTTTCTTGAAAATTTCAGAATATTGTATGAATAAATTCACCAAGTTCGATGAGTAGAGAGAACTCCCCCTTGATATGTGCATATAAATTTGAATGAATACCAAGAGCACACATATCTATAAATGACCATTTTGACGGAGTTTTCCCTACAAGTGGAAATCGAGGCATACAAGATACACGATATATATGACATGAATTTTAGCTTGATTACCATAGCCTCACAACCACAAGACGAACATAAGTAAATAGAAGTAGCACAAATCAACATAGTTCATCACAAATGACAAGCCAAATCCACGCAAGATATAAAGCATAAGTCCATCCAATAGAGTTCAACACAAATTAAAATATTAGTGGCAAGCGGAAGCAAAAAGCGAATGAGTTCCATGAGAAATCCATAAGCTCCCCCTAAATCAAAGCACTCCAAAGCTCCTTCTCCCCCTTTGGCATCAATTTCCAGAAAGATCAATCCATCGGCGGTGGAGGAGGTGGTGGTGGGTAGAACGGCTGGTGCAGGTAGAACTCTGGAGGCGGCACTGGAGCCGGGAACACTGAGTAGAAGTGGTCAGAAAACTCGGTGAAGGCTGTGCTAAAGGTGTCAAAGCGCTGCTCTAAATGTTGTTGCCTATGCTCGAGCTACTCAAACTGCTCAGACGAAGGCAAATCCTCAAAGCGGGAGTCAAGAGCTGCAATATCCGAGTGTAAACTCTCCTGAACACCCTGCATCTGAGCCATCATGGGCTGGAACATCTGCTGCTGCATGTTCTGGAAGTTAAGATCCATCTGACTCTGCATCTGACTAGTCAACCCGGCAATCTGAGAGGAGAGATTCTCCAGCATGGATGCAAAATAAGGATCAAAGTAGCCAGCTGGAGGTGCCTACTGTTGCTGTACGGGAGGGTGTGGTGGTGGCATGCCATGCTGAGCTGCAGCTGCTCCTATGTGAGCATCATCGTCACTATCGTCATCACCACCATACCCCTGTGCATCAGTATCTCCAGGGAAAGGAGTCAACAGCCTCATAAGAAAAGCATGATCGTTCTTGAATGGCCTAAAAGGAGTATGCTTGCACTCACAAATGCCTCTAAAAGATGTCTTTGCCTTGATGATGGACATGATGTATGGAGCAAAGTATAAGTTCATCTCCATATTAAGCCTTAAATCTACAAGCTGATCCATAATAAGAGCAATGACATCAACTCTATTCCCATTCATGACATGAGATATCACATTCCAATAGAGCCCTCTAACTTTGTCCTTGTTTCCACTCTTAGGCATGAATGTGACTCTTGCAATTTTATTGATCACAGCTGGATGATGCCTCAGACCCTGAGTTCCCCCAAAGCTTCTGGCAATACCAAGATGTGCAGGCTCATAGTACATAGGGTAGTCATTCTCATCCAAAGGGTTTTCTAAGACAACATTCATGCTTTGCTCACTAGTAATGAAATCATAGTCCAACTGGTTAGCTGCAGCAAACTGAGCAATGTAGCAAAATATGTTCTCTTCCCAGTTGACCATTTAAATGTGGCCTCTACCATATCAATCTCTAGGGTGGCATAGAACTGGCGTATGACTGTTTCATTCCAATCACATCTATGTTGCAGAAAATTTGCTAACCCCATTTCCTCGAATTTATCCACTAGATCAGTCATGACAGGATGTGATCTCATATAGCCTAGGTCAATGGTTTGATGTTTGAACACAGTCTTCTTAACTAGATGACCGAAGTAAGCATCTTGTTGTACCTTGGTTTTGAAGAAGAGGATGTTGGTGTCACAAGGCATGTCGAACTGATTCACTGCTCTAGCGTTGGCATAGCTCTCAGCAGTCCATTGTCGGCTAGGAAGATCTAGCCCCATCAGAACAGTAACATCATCTTCAAAATCCTCAAATTCTTCCTCTGAAGATTCATCACCAACACCACCCACAGAGGATGCTGCAGCCATCTCACTAGGATTAGGATCATAGTCCGAGTCATCGGAATTATCACCGTCTCTTTGCCTCTTTGATGTCCCAACTTTCTTGATTTTTGATGTGAATGCTTTGAGAATTTTCCGAGGTGGCCTGAGATCAAGAATTGACCATAAGAACAGTTACAAAAGTAAGAGATCCAACCCATAATCATATAAGTCAATTCAGAATCTTGCTGAAAAAATTTGACACTCGCGGACCGTCCGCATGACACTCGCGGACCGTCCGCTTGCTGACGCGGACCGTCCGCCTACTGAACGCGGACCGTCCGCGACTCATCTGTTCAGCGCAGGAACACAGCAGTCGCCCCAACATTTGATCCATCCACAATTTGAGTTTAGATTCAAATCCACCAACCAAATTAAAACTACACCATCTCCTCATCACTAGGAACAAGATGCCCCAAGAATTTACAAGAATCCATGGCTCAAAAGTAGATCGGAGCAACTAACCCTAACTCTTTCCAATGAAGAAATCCAAGAACAAGAGTTAGGGATTCATCGAAATACCAAGAGGACATGATGAAGAATCTCGATAAGAGTCCGGGGATGTGCTCGGACTGTCCGCGAATCACGCCAAAAAGCCTTGACCTTGAAGTCTTCCCCACGTGCTTGAGAGAGAAAGAGAGAGTGCTTTTGGAGAGAAAGGCTCGGTTTGGTGGGAGGAGAGAAAGAGACAGCCTAATATAAGCCAAGTCTGGTCGGCCCCATCTTTCTGTCCAGTGGCGGACCGTCCGCGACATCCAGGCGGACCGTCCGCTTTGAAATTTTACTGCTGACATCAATTCTGCAGAGCCTTTGGTGATCAATCCTAATGAACGGCGGACCGTCCGCCTCTTACCCGCGGACCGTCCGCCTCTTACCCGCGGACCGTCCGCTTCGTAACTCTGCGGCCCAAAATAACTTTGCAGTGCTCTGGTGAACAAGTCTCATGAACTGCGGACCGTCCGCTGTACCAAATGTCAATCTGTTCAGAATTTTGCCAATTTTCACAATTCCAACTTCAATATGGGATCATTGCTCATATAAAAATCTAAAAATCTCAAATCTTGCATGAAAACCTTCCAAACTCTCATATGAGCAAGTTATAACAAGAATTCAAAAAATAAATTGAGTGAAATCATGAAAAGTCATAAACGGCTCAAAAATCACTCAAAAATTCAGAAAAATGAAACAAAGAAAAACATGAAAGAACCATATGCCACATGTGCTAGTTTTCAAGCCACATTTGAGAAGTCAATGATGTTTAACTCAATTCTCAACTTGCAAAACCGAGATTCATCCAAGGGCTTAGTAAATATATCGGCTAATTGATCATCCGTGCAAATACCATCAATCTTGATATCACCCTTGTTCACATGATCTCTAAAAAAATGATGGCGGATATCAATATGCTTGGTTCTTGAATGTTGAACCGGATTAGTAGCAATCTTCACAGCACTTTCATTATCACACAACAAGAGAATTTCATCAAATTTCACACCATAGTCAAGAAGAGTTTGCTTCATCCATAACAATTGTGCACAACAACTTCCGGCTGAAATATATTTCGCTTCGGCGGTTGAAAAAGCCACGGAATTTTGTTTCTTTGAAGACCAGGAAACAAGAGACCTACCAAGAAATTGACAACCACCGGAAGTACTCTTCCTATCAACCTTGCACCCCGCATAGTCCGAATCCGAGAATCCAACCAAATCAAAATGAGCACCCTTAGGATACCATAAACCAATATTAGGAGTATATTTCAAGTATCTCAAAATCCTTTTGACGGCGGTCAAATGACACTCTCTAGGTGCGGCTTGAAATCGTGCACACATGCAAACACTAAACATGATATCGGGCCTAGATGCGGTCAAATAAAGCAAACTACCAATCATAGAACGGTAAAGCTTTTGATCAACCGGATTACCTCCCTCATCTAGGTCGAGATGCCCATTTGTGGCCATAGGAGTCTTGATTGGTTTTGCATCTTCCATACCAAATTTCTTCAAGATATCCTTCACATATTTTGATTGACACACAAAGGTGCCTTCCTTGAGTTGCTTGATTTGAAGTCCAAGAAAGAAACTCAATTCACCGATCATGGACATCTCAAATTCCCTAGACATCATTTCACCAAATTCCTCACAAAAACTTGGGTTAGTTGAACCAAAGATAATATCATCAACATAAATTTGACAAACAAACAAATCCTTACCAATGGTTTTAGTGAACAAGGTAGTGTCAACCTTACCAATTTTGAATCCCTTGGAAATAAGAAAGTCCCTCAATCTTTCATACCAAGCTCGTGGAGCTTGCTTCAAACTATAAAGAGCTTTAGAGAGCTTGTATACATGATTTGGCTTCTTGGGATCTTCAAAACCGGGAGGTTGCTCAACGAAAACAAGTTCACTAATCTTGCCATTTAAGAAAGCACTTTTCACATCCATTTGAAAAAGTTTTATGTTGTGAGAGCACGCATAAGCTAATAAGATTCTAATAGCTTCTAGTCTAGCAACGGGGGCAAAAGTTTCACTGAAATCCAAACCTTCGACTTGAGTGAAGCCTTGAGCCACCAATCTTGCCTTATTTCTCACAACCATTCCATCTTCATTTTGCTTGTTTCGAAAAACCCATTTAGTGCCAATGACATTACAATTTCTAGGCCTCTCAACTAGATCCCAAACTTGATTCCGGGTGAAATTAGTCAATTCTTCATGCATAGCATTCACCCAATCTGGATCTCTCAATGCATCATCTACACGGTTAGGTTCAAGAAAAGATACAAAAGAATAATGTTCACAAAATGAAGCAATGCGAGATCGAGTTTGGACACCCTTACTAATATCACCCATAATTTGATCCACGGGGTGATCCTTTGCAAGAATATGATGAGTTCTTTGAGGAGCGATGGGTTCTTGAGTTGATGGAGTAAGGTGCACTTGATGAGCCAACTCGATCTTGTACTTGAGAATCATCATTACTTGAATCTTGTACTATTTGTTGTGCTTGATCATTTGAGATAGAGGTTGAAGGATGTGGCAGAACCGCCTGAATTATTCCGGCTCAAGTGCGCTAGTGATCACCGTACAACCGCAATTAGCTTAACGCACTTCAAACGGAACAATCCATTGGTCTGTCGGGTCTCCGCCCGATACAACCACGGTTCAACAAGATCGAAGCAGGTTTACCTCGCACGAAGGCGAGTCTACAATCACAGAATAGCTCATCAACCTTTAATTTACAGTCATTCATACATTATTATAAATCGAGTTCAAACATAAGAAAACTGATACAACAGTGTTCAAACTGACAAGCGTAACAGCTTGTCCAAACTCACAGCGGAAGAAAAGTTTACGTGACTATACACGTCGCAAAGGTGGACACCAAGCTTAGCCCAGGGCCTGGTGTCACTCCGGAGGGTCACTGCCGGCCGGGGATGGGTCCCACTCCACGGACCAGCCAAAAGGAACGGACGTTGGCCACACAGAGTTGTCCGTGGGATTCTCGAAGGTCATACCTGAAACAGATATTGGCAAGGCTGAGTATTCTAATACTCAGCAAGGTTTACCCGAGTTTGGGTATATTTTAACCCATAACTAGACTCATGAAGGCACTGTAAAGGTTCTGGGTTTATTTTCAGCTGAAAAGCAACAAAGAGTATAACCTACTTTCAAGTTTTAGCTTTCAGATTCTAGCTTGATTAGCCATTCTAGGTAAGCACCTATACTAAACAAGCAAAATAGAGATTATCATCCATCAAGATTATTCCATCAACAATTACACTTTTTACTCGATGTGGCAGAAGGAATAAGCAGTCTCAATCCTCATGAGAGGCGGACGATCCGAACCGAATTTAACCTTGCAAGGTAAACCTAACACACACGCTTGGAACATCTATAAAATGTTCCGAAGCAACCGTTTGCCTTTCATTCCGGATCGTGGGCAGGCCACCACAAGCGACTTGCAGGACTGTACGCACATCACTCATGCAGGACATACGTCTGTAGCGCGACTACAAAACCCGTATTCCTGTCTGCCATGCAGAACGTACTCCCACAGGTCGGTGCGTGAAAGAGACCAAATTAATCGAGTGGTGGAAGGTATGCCCACTTGCCGGGCCGATTGGTTACTAGGCTTACCGCTTACCATATTTCGCGGCATGTGGCTAGTACTTTCAAAAGCTTAGCCACCACTACCACACATTTCGACCTTAAAGCTTTTATCAAAACGGACAGGGTAATCTTCAGGTCATGATACAGTACATGACCCTGTCCATCATCCTTATAATGGTTGCAGAATTGTAAACAAGCAATTCATATATCGCGCGAGTGACAGGAAATCACCCGACTTCTACCGGTCCTATTTAGCAGAGCATCTAAGCGATAAGGACTCGAGTTCAATACATTGGTTCCTAAGATTCATGCATCTAGGGTTTCACTTCAACTCCTAGACTTAATGCAAGATATAATATAAATAGCCATAGATTGCAGTGTAAATAAAGTAGTGGGATATGTCCGGGGCTTGCCTTCTTGAGTGGGGTTGGGGGCAGAGGTGTCAGAGGCTTCCGAACTTGGGTTCGGGGCTTCAGTTAGTCCCTCGACGACTTGCGTTGGGTCTTCTGAAAATCCTTGGTCTTGTCCTAAGACCAATTCGTAATCTCCGTCGTCGAGCGTCGTTGATTCCATATGCGATGCAATAAATTAAGTAAGGTAAGATTTAAATTTAAGATCTTATATTTCAAATGTTATAACCCACCAAGTTAATACACAAGAGCTCATAAAATAACGAGGGTTTAGGTTTAAAACACTATTTATAACGGAATCATAAAGATATTGCTGAATTTGTTGTAAACAAGAACTAAAATATTTGAATTTGAATTTGAATTTGAACTCAAATTTCAAAACTTTAAGTAACAAGGATCATAAAATTTTGGAAATTTAATGATACACTAAACATTAGCACATTAGAGAATGACAAGAGATCTTAACTAAAAAGGTTTACACAACATGTTTAGCTAACATTTCAAAATTTGAAATGCTCAAATTAAAGAGATCAAGCTACCAAGCAAGGTTAGGTTTGAAAATTTAATCCAATGGTTACACATAGCTCATAGAAGTTACATGCCAAAAATTCATAAGCAACAAAGCAAGAAATGTAGAAGTTAAGTATAAACTACTCCTTAACCTTAGGTTTAAAATAGAGGTAAAAGTATTTTGTTTCAAACTAAACTTCATTAGCAAAAGTTATAGGGTTTGAAATCTAGTTTACAACAAAACTAATTTTGCCATTTTTGGATTTTTCTATGGTTTTCTATGAATTTTACAAGACAGGATACACACACATGAAATAACAACCACTCTTTCTATAAACCAGCCCCTAGATTTTACAGAAAACCCCTTAGACAGAAATCAGTCCAAGCAATTGGGTCCAAGGACCATAGCCGGCCGTGGGAGCTTGACTCCGGCCAAATTCCGGCCATGGGGTTCACCGGCGGTGAGGGGCAAGGGGAGGAAGAGCACGAGGGAAACTCGGGTTATACTTTGGTGGTCTTGGGCGATCTTGAGGTGGCCGGAGGTGGGCTGTTGACGCGAGCCCAAGACGGCGGCCGGGGTGAGCTGCGGCGGCGGCGCTCCGGCGTCCGGGGGAAGGAGGGGCCGAGCTGGGAAGGTGCGGTGGGGGCCGTGGGAGGTAGGGGTGCTACTAAATCGGGGAGGGAGAGGGCCGAGGAGGCAATCCCGCGGCGGACCGAACCTCGACGGCGCAAGGGAGGGGCGGCAGCACTGGGGCGCACGAGCAGGACCCAACGCAGCCCTTTATAGGCAAAGGGGGAAAGAGGAGGAAGGCGAGAGCAAGCAGTGCTTCGACTTTGAGCCGCTACGGGGGGGGGGGGGGCGACCAGAGGATCATGGCGGGCGGCAGAGGTGCCGGCGGGCGGCGCTGGCAGTGCTGCAAGCGGCGTGGCACTCGGGCGAGGAGCCAGCAGAGGAAGCTAGGGCGGTGGAGGAGCGGTGGGGAGACACGTGGGCGAGGGAGGAGCAGGAGGTGGATGGCGGCGGCCAGGAGCGGCGTACTGCGCCGGCGACAGAGGAGCCAGAAGATTAGAGCAGAGGAGCAGGGGTTCAGGGAGGAAGAAGAGAGAAGAAAGGGTCCGAGGACTGATTTGCAAAACAAAAGAAATACAGGGACTTCACTGTAAAGAGCTTATAACTTTTAAACCAGTGCTCAAATGGAGATGGTCCCAAAAGCAAAAGTGCATAGTTTTTCAAGCTCCACAATTTTGCTTTAAGGTTCATCTGCAGTAGAGCAACAGTTTTGAAGTTACTATAAACTTAGTAACATTTTCAAACTTTATGTAAATTCTATAGATAAAACTACTCTACACATACATCCAAGGGTAGTTTTACATATTTTTGCGATTTAAACGCAAGTTTCCATCTTTTGCAAAACAACCCTCATGCTTTTGAACTTTTCCCTCCATATCTACCCATTTAGCACAAAAGGATCTCTAGTTAAACATAATTATATAAACAACACTTTTTCTTAACATTGCACAAATTAAACACACCTTTGCCATATTTTGCACATAAAAACATACCAAAACTCTAGGGTGTGACCATGCTATTTACCTGAGTGTCACAAAGGATTAACTCTAATAGAGATAGAATGACCATCATCACCTTCATCTTCTTCTCTTGGTCTAACATCACCAATTGACATATTTTTCATTGCATTCCTTAAACCATTACTTCTCACATCATCAAGATTTTCTTGTTCATTATGAGACCCATTTGTTTCATCAAATTCAATATCATATGCTTCTTCAACAATACCATGTGTTTTGTTGTAGACCCGATAAGCCTTGCTACAAGATGAATACCCGAGAAGAAAACCCTCATCACATTTGCTTTGAAACTTTGATAACCGAGTTCCCTTCTTGAGAATATAGCATTTGCAACCAAACACTCTAAAATATGATATATTTGGTTTCCTTCCAATGAGCAACTCATATGGGGTCTTGTTATGATATCTATGGCAATACAATCTATTAGACGCATGGCAAGCCGTGTTGATTGCTTCGGCCCAAAAGCTATCGAAAACATTGTACTCGGAGAGCATTGATCTTGCCATATCAATCAAGGTTCTATTTTCTGCTCAACAAGACCATTTTGTTCCGGAGTGTACTTGGTTGAAAATTCATGTTTGATTCCTTTCTCATCACACCATTCTTCAACTCTTGTGTTTTTAAATTCACTTCCGTTGTCACTTCTCACTTTCTTCACCTTGAGTTCAAATTCATTTTCGGCCCTTGTCAAGATTTTTTTGAATATGTCATAAGTATCAGCTTTGTCATGAAGAAAGAAAACCCAAGTATACCTTGAGTAATCATCCACTACCACAAGACAATAGCAATTTCCACCAATACTTCTATATGTTGTAGGACCAAATAAATCAATATGCAATAATTCCAATGGTCTCTCGGTTGACATGACACTCTTAGTAGGATGAGCATTTGCAACTTGCTTTCCGGCTTGACATGCACTACATAACTTATCTTTCTCAAACTTCACATTCTTCAAGCCAACTACTAAATCATGCTTAATGAGACGGTTGAGTTGTTTCATGCCAACATGACCAAGTCTTCTATGCCATAACCAACCCAAAGATGATTGAGTGAACAAACATGTAGACAAGTTTGCCTCTTTAGTAGCAAAATCCACAAGATATACATCCTCATATCTAAATCCCGTAAAGATGTGATTTTTTCCATCCAAGCTAGTCAGTACAACATCATCTTTAGTGAAACTACACTTATATCCAAAATCACAAAGTTGGGTGACCGCTAAGAGATTAAACTTGAGAGAATCAACCAACAATACTTTTGAAAGAGAATGATCACTTGAGATTGAAATTGTACCAACTCCTTTGACTTTACCTCGGCTATTGTCACCAAAGATAATATCACTATAGTCATCCACATTCTCATCTAGAGAGGAAAACATCATTGGATCTCCGGTCATGTGTTGAGTGCATCCACTATCAAGCACCCAATGTCTTCCTCCGGACTTGTAGTTCACCTACAACAAAGAGATAACTCTTTTAGGTACCCAAACTTTCTTGGATCCTTGAACTTAGCGACCAAGACTTTTGGCACCCAAATGGCATTCTTTTTAGCACCATCTATAGGTATTCCAACAAATTTTGCACTAACATTGCCATTTAAATTTTTCATAAGAATGTAACTTGAATTAAAGGATATGATTTTCATGTTGGTGCAATTTTTCTCAACATGACCAATCTTCTTGCATTTTTCACAATATGACCTACCACTACTCTTCACAAAATTAGTTTTGGTTTGCACAAAAGCCTTCTTCCCTTTCTTAGGAATGTATCCAAACCCTTGCTTGTTCAAAGTGAACTTTTGACTTGCCCAACAATGATTAAACATGGCTCTACTATCATAGCACTTTCTCAAATCATTAGTCAAGCAAGTAACCTCTTTCTTTAACAAATCATTTTCCATAATGAGGGATTCATTGCAAGATGAGTCATCAATTTTGGTGCAAAAGGAACTAGTAGAACTAGAATTACAAGGTTTATCATCAATTAAGTCACAACTAACACAAATGCTCAATGTTGCTTTTCTTTCATGATTAAGTAGGGCATTGTGAGCTTCCTCAAGCTTCTCATGAGTTTCTTTGAGATTCTCATGTGAAGTCTTTAGCTCCTCATAGGAATCTTGAAGAGAAGAAAACTTCAACTTCAATTCCTTTAACTTGGCCTTTTCTTTAGTCATGAATTCATCGGCATCATTGAGCATTTCAACAAGATCATCATATGAAAGTTCATCAAGTTCATCATCTTGTTGTACCTTTGCACCACCCTTTGCCATAAGATAATGTGATGTGGAGAAGAGTAATGGAGCCTCCTTGATGGCGATCCCGGCAACTCCCTTGGATGGCTTGTCATCATCATCATCATCGGAGCTTGCATCGGAATCCCACTCAACAAAATAAGCTTGACCATTCTTCTTCTTCTTGATGAACTTCTTCTTCTTCTTCTTTTCATCATTTTCTTATCCTTCTTGTTCTTGTCATCTTTCTTGTTTGGACAATTGACACTAATATGACCCATTTCACCGCATTGGAAGCAAGTCTTGTCCATAAAAGGATTTTTTCTTGATGATTGATCTTTCTTGCCAAAGTTCTTCTTGTTCATCATTCTATTGAATCTCTTGACAAAGAGAGCCATCTCTTCATCTGATTCTTCTTCTTGGCACTCACTTTCTTCTTCCTTTTTGCTATCTTGAGCTTTGAATGCCACACTTTTCTTTTTCATATCAATTTCTCCCCCATGAGCTTCATCTTGAGATTTTTTGAACATGTCATGGGTGAGAACTTCTCCCAATATTTGTGTGGGAGTTGCGGTCTTCACATTTGACCTTACAAGCAAGGTTACAATTGTGTCATATCTTTCCGGAAGACATCTAAGAAATTTGTGGTTGAAATCCGCATCCGGTACCTCAAATCCAAGTCCCTTAAGGTCATTCACAATGTCATTTAGCCGGTTGAACATCTCGGCTATACTCTCATCCTTCTTCATGGTAAATTCACTAAAATTGCCCTTAAACAAATATAACTTGGCCTCCTTCACACTTGATGTGCCCTCATGAATTTCCATGAGCTTTTCCCATATGTCATGTGCATTTGTGAGACTCTTGACTCTATTAAATTCGGTCACACCAAGGGCACTAAAGAGCACATTGACCCCTTGATCATTTAGTATCTCATTTTCCTCTTCTAGGGGTGTCAAATTTTTTGAGTCCAAAATGACATATCCATCATTTACCACTCTCCATAGCTTTCTACTCATGGCTTTGATATGAGCCGACATCCTAGTCTTCCAATAATCATAATTGTTCCCATCAAAGAACGGTGGCTTCCCAACATGAATTCTATTATCACTAGTCATTGTTCTACTCCAAGATAGTTAAATCCGCAATTAATGGAGTACTTAGCTCTGGTACCACTTGTAGGATCAAGAACACCGACTAGAGGGGGGGTGAATAGGTGGTTTAAAACTAAAACTCACAACACTAGAGAAATTTAATTAGTAACAAAAGAGAGTCCTATGTCATGCTACTACTATCTCTAGAGAGGTTTGCAACCTAGGGTGACAAGATACAATTCAAGCTCTAGTAAAGTAAATTGCTCAAAATAAAACAACGATTAAAGTGAGCAAGAGAGATAACCATGCTTGACACACAAATTTATCCCGTGGTGTCGATGACTTGCCGGTCACCCCTAATCCACGTTGAGGTGGATTCCAAGAATCAACCGCTCCTCTATCAAGAACCTCTTGATCTTGAGCGGCTAGAAACAAGGAACCGCTCCACACCTTGATTTCACTAGAGTTGCTCTTCACCACTCCGGCAAGGTGAGCACAAAACCTCTCACAACCGAAATCAGGGCTTCTCAACAATCTCCTTCAAGAAGCTCCACGAAATCACCTTCTCCAAGCCGTCTAGGGAGCGGCAACTCCCAAGAGTAACAAGCCAATGATTCTTGCTTGAAGATTCCCTAGTGCCACAAAGCTCGAACTCTTGATGCAATGCACTAGGAAGCACTCTCACTCTCAAAAATGCAAATCCTTAGCAAGTGTGTGAGAGAGAGGGATGTCTTAGCTCTAGAGGGTCAAGAATGCAGTCCAAATGGCCAAGAGAGAGACCCAAAGGCCGGGCATTGGGTATATATAGACATCCCATCAAAAACTAGCCGTTATAGTCTTTTCTGCGAGATTGCGGACCTTCTGGTTTCAAAAACTGGACCGTCCGCCGTTATAAACCAGAGAGTCAGAGAGCATTAAATGCGTGTCAGAACTAGCCGTTACAACCCTGGCGGACCATCCGCGCACAATCGGCGGACCATCCGCAGTTAAGAGTTCCACAACTCCAGAGTCATGACAGTCTCTGGAACAAACTTGAAATTAGCCAGCGGACCGTCCGCCCCCAAGGAGCGGATCATCCGCAATTCATCCTAGAAGAACAAGCAGAGACAGCAATGTTTCTGGATCAATTTATCAGAAGGCCAGCAGACCGTCCGCGCCCAAGCGGCGGACCATCCGCAGACCAGACCACTAGTCAGACCAGAGAACACCCTTTCTGGAACGAAGTGAGTTAGAGTGGCGGACCGTCCACCCAAGAGGGCCGGATCGTCCGCCAGCCACAAGAGATTCCCACTGAACCCTCATTAACGGTAGCGGACCGTCCGCACCCAAGGGGCAGACCATCCGCGCTTGAGCAGTCAGCTCTCAAACTTATTCTTTTTCAAAACCCGACACGGCGTAGTTAGCCCTCATGCATGCACTTAGACATTTTGAGCAAAATGGCACTAGAGACCCGTCAAGCACGAGTACATGACCCCTCTTGATAGTACGGCTATCTATCCAACAAATCCGGTCACTTTTCATCCACTAAACACCTTGTGACCGGTAAAATTCAAAAGACCCTATTTTATACCTTTGCCTTGAGCCCAAGCTTTGCTCATCGTCTCCAAAAATCCACACGTTCACAAATAACCCTCATTCATCCGTGGATCAACCTATACTCATTTTCTCAAAAGGAATTGTTAATCCACAAACCGTTGTCATTAATTACCAAAACTCGAATTAGGGGCCTAGATGCTTTCACTCGCGACGATGCTCGCGTTCTTTCCTAACTTGTTAGACCTGCTCGATCGGGTTATGTCTAACTTGTTGGATGGGTTCCTACTCGGAGCTACTTTGACTACCTCCAGGGTCGCTGCACCCGGGTAGTGTCTACTACTTAGCCTTTGAATTTGGATGACAATTCAGTCAAGGCACATACAAGTAGAGATATCAAAGACAATTATATACAAGGAAACGAGTACTTATTTTTGCATCTCAATCCTGCAGTACACTTTTTACTATTTGTTCTGCTACAGGTTGGGCTTCCTGGAGGTACTCGTTGAATTGTTCTTCAGAACACTCCGCAGCCACACCCTGCGCAAACGCCTCTAGTCGAGCCTCCGGCCAAAAGGATTTTACAAAGGAAAGAGCGTGGCTGACACATGCGACCGGGGCTTCAGTGAGGAACTTGATGACCTTCTGCGGCGCTCCGAGAAGTTGCTCCAGCAAGGGTTGCTTGCCTGCTTCGCCGTCTTCTTGTGGGTCCACCATATCCACAAGCTTCTTGGCGGCTCCCTTGAGGTCCTCCAGCTCCTTTTGCCGCCGCTCCTTCTTCTAGCCCAGCGTCTTGATCTGCTGAAGGCAATCGGCGAACTATTGTTCAGTGTCGGCGATTACCTTCTGCAGTTTCTCGACATCATCTGTACGGTGATACAGCATATTCTTCACATCAGTAAGCAGCTCTTCTTTATATGTTAAGATTTTCCTAAGCTCTGCGGTGAAGATATTTTCAGAATCCAAGATAAATTGTTAAGTGAAAGTACTCGAGGGAAGAAAGGGCTGGCCTTGGTGCGCCTTCTTTTGTTCCTTGAGTTGTTCCTGGAGCTCAGAGTTGGCCTTTTCAAGATTGCACAGATTGGTTTTGAGGAGCCACATCTCTCGACTTCGCTCCTGCTTCAGCTTATCAAGTTCTCTCTGAAGATAAATGTTCCTCGTCAGCTCTTCGGATATGCGTTTTTCCTTGGCAGCGAGCTCCTGGTGGCCACTCATGACTGCTTTCAGATTTTCGGTCTTCTTCTGTGAGTGCTTGATCACATCCTGCATAAGGGGGAAGATTAAGACAAGCAACTTGACAACGTATCCGGGCAGCAGAGTAATCATGTCTTACCACTGTAAAATTGTACAACTCTTTGGAGATCTTCTTGAAGTATCTTATGTTGTCATCCGTCAGAATCGGGTCATCCACCAGATCTGTGGTGATGACGTTCTGGTATCCGTGTCCGATCACCAGCAGATCTCCAGGGCTCCTTGAGGTCCCTGCGGCTTCTTCAGCTGATGGTTGTTGGGCACCTGCAAGTCAAGATGCATTCACTACATAATGTCTGTGGTCTAAGCAGCTAGTCGTGGGCAGTCAGACACTTACCTGTGCCATCTGCAGGAGCGGCATCAAGGGCCTTGACTTGTTCCTCACCACCAGCTCTGGCTTTGGCTTGCTGGGGCTCGGGGGGTGGCAGGTCGTGCAGTGTTGTGTCCGCCTCGGGGGCTGGTTCCTTGGGCGTGGGCTCCTCTGGGGCTGGTGGCTCAGGGGTTGGGGTAGCTGCAGCCGGCTTCGGTTTGTGCCTCATGTCTCTTGAAGACCTAATGAAGCAGAATCAGTTATATTATTACACAAGTCGAGAAGAACAGGATGTTCATTATTCAAGAAAAGATGTATACTTACAGCGAAAACTTCTTCATGACAGCTTTCTTTACTCTCAGAGCCCGTGGTGTCTCAACCACGGTACTCGTTGCTGGTGGCAGGGTCACACTACCTGGTGGCGCGGTGCCCGCCATGGTGATGGTAACTATTTCTGTCGAAGTAGTCGGTGGTGTCAGACCCGGGGCTACCGGGCTGGGCATGTAGCGTAGTCTACGGAGGTTTAAGAGATTAAGTTCGTCTTATCTCTTATTCATTTGTTATCTTTTATTTATCCCGTTTAAATAGGAGATAGAGCTAAACCAACGCGGAGAGGATCTATCCAGACATGTTCTGGTAGATCCCTCGGCAAAGGTGGTTAGCATCTTTGTAACCCTGCCTCTCGGATATATAAGGGAGGTCAGGGACCCCCCTCGAAACAGAAGATCATTAGGTCATTCTATACAGAAGGCAATACAAGCCATACAGGACGTAGGGTGTTACGCTCCGTGCGGCCCGAACCTGTCTAAGTCTTGTGTTCCTTGCACCTTCGAGTCCTGATCTCGGCGTCCCCTCACCCAAAACTTACCACCTTGTATATCCCACGGTGGGCAGCCGGTTAAACACCGACAGCTGGCGCGCCAGGTAGGGGAGCGCGTCGAAGATCCACCGGCGAGCTCGATGGCTTCGTTCAGATTCGTCAGGTCGTTCCCTCTCAGGGCACGACGTTTGTTTTTGGTTCATGGGTCTGCATCGCAGATGGTGCGGCAGTTTTCCGGCGATTCCTCGTCGACATGAAGCCAAAGACCTCCGCTACGGATTTCCGCAGCGACCTCGACAAGTTTGTCGACGACCTCGACAACTTGCGCTCCACGCTCCCGCAGCACAGTCAAGGTGGAGTCCGCTTCAGCCTCGACTTCTTCTGGTGTTGCGGCAAACTTCCCTGGTTTGGACTTGTTCCAACCTAGGGATTTGCTTAGCCGATCTCAGCTCGGTTTGTGCGAATCGGCCACTGGTCTTCAGGAGGCCGACGCCTTTGGGTCCCTCTCCATGTTTGAGAAGGACCTGGACTTGTTACTCCAGATCAGAAAACTTGAAGCCACCGCGTGTCGGGGGCTTCGGGTTGTTCCGGTACCGGTGATCTGGTGGTCACCTCCTTGCCGGGGGGCACGTGGTGCACTGGAGGGCGTAACGCTCCCCAAACCACTCGAGGCAGAGGTCGACTCGTGGCTCACCTCGAGCCCTTGCCTTTTCAGGAAGGCAGGCCGTTGGCCACCGCGGCGGAGGGACGACTGAACTAGTCGACGAAGGTTCTCATGAGCTTTCCTCCCGCCAGGTGCTGATGGCCGAAGAAGGCGAGGACGTGGGGATTTTCTCATCGACAATTTTGAAGCGATCTCCGAGGATGAGATCACGGCCAATGTTGGTGACGAGAACGACGCCGATCGTGAAGCGCGGAGGGCCAGAAACAGGGCCCGCACAATCCGCGGAGGAGGGCCAACGAGCGTAGGCGATCTATGCATCGCGAGCTTGATCCTGAGTTCGCCGCCGTCAGCGAACGGGGGTTTCGGACTCCGGTGGCCAACATCGCCAGGGTTACGGCCATCCTCGAGCGCAGCCATGACCCGGAGGTACGTCAAGCACTCTTGTACGCGCAGAGGGCTTGGATCCAGTTGGATCAACACAACCCGGCGCCTACCATCAGGGAGGAGCGCGTGGGCGAGAGTCGAAGTCAGACCCATAGCCGAACGGCTGGCGGCCGTCCTCGACGTCAACCCAGCAACGACAACGCTTGCGGAGCCAGACCCCTGGCGGGAGGCAGCAGCCACCGCAAGGGGGTCAGCCACGACAAGCCCATCATCGACTCCCTCCGGAGGATCTGCGCCAACACATCAATGAAGGCCCGATGCGCGCACCGTGATTTCTTCCAGGCGCAAGACCCGTGAAGAAGTCGAGAATGAAGGTACTACTGTAGCGATCGATTTCCTGCTTTTTCTGCTCGTTTCAGCAGCTACAAGTACCCGGAGGGCTTCAAGCCGATCGGCATCACCAAGTACGACGGCAAGCAGGCTCCCCAGCAGTGGCTTCGTTGCTACTCCACGGCCATTGACGTCGCGGGGGGCTCAAATATCACCAAAGTCGTCTACTTCCCGATGGCTTTGGACCCTGCGCCGCTCACTTGGCTGGAGAGCCTCGGCAGCAACACAATCGACTCCTGGGAACGACTTAAGAAGGTCTTCATCGATAATTTCCAGGGAGCAATTACCCGTGCAGGTACTCGACACGATCTTGCCCAGTGCAAGCAGGAACGTAACGAGCTTCTACGGTCCTACACGCGTCGCTTCTTCGACGTCCGCGCCACCATCGCGAACATCTCGGAGGAGGACATCATCGACTGCTTTTACAACGGCATCACCGACCCGAGCATATACAGAGATTTCGGGCGGAACAGGCCGAAGACCGTTGCGGGCCTTCGTGATATGATGCACGATTGGTCCGAGCAGGAGGAGAAGATGCGGGAGCGGTTCCCGCGGCGCCATGATAGCAATCTGCGGCGCCCAAACGACAACCGCAGCGACAAAGGCCAGCGGGACTTTTCCGGGCCACCCCGGAAACGAAAGCCAGATGATGTCATCGCGGCTATCGATCGTCCTTCGCGGGGCAAGAAGTCGACGACGCAGGAGGAATTCGAGAAACTCCTGCAGAAGAAGTGCCCATGGCATCCGGGCGCCAGCCATGCCGCCATTGACTGCTACCACCTTCGGAGGACGTTCAGCAACACCGGTGGTGGAAAGAAGAATAAGAAGCCTGCTGACAAAGAACCCGAGGATGACGATCACGATGACCAGGGGCGTAATCCGAAGTTTCAGGATGCCTCGAAGGTCGTCAACGTTATCTTCGGCGGTGATGAGGATTTCGGTTCCAGGAGGGACCAGAAGCTGCTTCTTCGGGAGATCTTGTCCGTCGAGCCGGCGGTACCACGGCCGCTCCGTTGGTCGGAGGTCCCCATCTCGTTCTCTCGCGACGATCAGTGGACGAGCTTCTCGGAGCCCGGTAAGTTCCCATTGGTCCTGGATCCTGTGGTGGCAGAGGTCAAGCTTACCAAGGTCCTCATCGATGGCGGAAGCGGGCTCAATCTCATCTTCGTCAGTACTTGAAGAAGATGGGCCTGGATTTCAAGGATATGCTGGTGCCCAGCAAGTCTCCCTTTTACGGGATCGTCCCAGGTAATGCGGCGCATCCGCTTGGCACGGTGGTCCTCCCAGTCACCTTTGGCACGCGGGAGAACTATCGTACCGAGTTCATCAAGTTTGAGGTGGCTACTTTTGATTCCTCTTACCATGCAATATTGGGTCGTCCGGCACTGGCTAAGTTCATGGCAGTGCCGCACTATGTTTATCTGCTTCTTAAGATGCCAGGACTCGGTGGAGTGCTCACCCTCCGTGGCGACTTGAAGAAGTCATATGACTGCAACCAGGAGGCGATCCAATATGCTTCGACTACTCGTGTGCCAGATGCTTCGGGAGAAGTACTCGCGGCCGCGCAGCAGCTTTCCCAGTCTGGGCTGGAAATTCCCTCCAAGAAGGCCAGCAAGTCGAGCATCCAGTCGACTGATGGCGTGGCCCTCAAGTCGATCCAGCTCCAGGAGGGAGATCCATCTAAGACCGCCGTCATTGGCGCGGGCTTAGGCGACAAATAGGAACTCGCGCTCGTCAGCTTTCTTCGGGCTAACCGAGACATATTCGCATGGAAACCTGCGGACATGCCAGGGGTGCCCAGGGAGTTGATCGAGCATGCTTTGAATGTAGACCCGAAGGCCATGCCCAAAAAGCAACGCCTCCGGAGGTTTGCTCACGACAAGCGTGAGGCCATTAAACGAGAGATCGCTAAACTCCTCGCGGCTGGATTCATTAAAGAAGTAATTCATCCAGAGTGGGTAGCGAATCCCGTGCTTGTAAAGAAAAAGAACAATGAATGGAGAATGTGTGTCGACTACACCGATCTCAACAAGCATTGCCCAAAAGATCATTTTGGGCTGCCGCGCATTGACCAAGTCGTCGATTCGACGGCTGGGTGTGTCCTTCTTTGTTTTCTTGATTGTTACTCAGGGTATCATCAGATTGCGCTCAAGGAGGAGGACCAAATCAAGACTGCATTCATCACCCATACGGGACTTATGCGTACAAAACAATGTCTTTTGGGTTGAAGAATGCAGGAGCAACATACCAACGCGCGATCCAGATGTGTTTCGCGGATCAGCTGCACCGGAATGTTGAGGCTTATGTGGATGATGTGGTCATCAAGACCAGGGATCCGATAGCCTGATCGAAGATTTGGAAGAAACATTTAGTAGTCTACGCAGATATCGGTGGAAACTCAATCCCACCAAGTGCGTCTTTGGAGTACCTTCTGGGAAATTGCTTGGGTTCATCGTCAGCAACCGGGGCATCGAGGCCAACCCTGTCAAGATCACGGCCATCACTGATATGGAGGCTCCGGCCACAATCAAGGATGTGCAGAAGCTGACAGGTTGTATGGCGGCCCTGAACAGGTTCATCTCCCGACTCGGGGAGAGAGGCTACCTTTCTTCAAGCTCCTAAAACGCCAAGACAAGTTTCAATGGACGGAGGAGGCCGAGCGAGCTCTACAAGACTTGAAAATTCACCTCCAGTCGCCTCCGATCCTTACCGCTCCGCTACCGGAAGAGGATCTACTACTCTACATTGCGGCAACAACCCATGTTGTCAGCAGCGCTATTGTAGTCGAGCGAGGCGAAGAAGGCCATGCGTTCGGAGTGCAGAGGCCCGTCTATTTCGTCAGCGAGGTCCTCTCCGAGTCAAAAGTACGGTACCCAGCTGTTCAAAAGCTCTTATATGCAATTTTGATCACATCAAGAAAGTTGCGCCATTACTTCGACGAGTACAAGATCACTGTGATTACGGACTTCCCGCTGGCGGATATTCTCCATAATCAAGATGCCACGGGACGCATATCTAAGTGGGCAGTGGAACTGGGGGCTTTGTCAATCGACTTCAAGCCACGCACTGCCATCAAGTCACAGGCTCTAGTCGACTTCATGGCTGAATGGAGGGAGAATCAAGTCCCAACCCCAGTGGACAAGCCAGAGCACTGGACCATGTATTTTGATGGGTCCCTCAAGCTCGACGGCGGAGGCGCTGGTGTCTTGCTCATCTCCCCACGAGGCGAACAATTGAAGTACGTCCTTCAGATCTTATGGAAGGTATCTAATAATGAAGCCGAGTATGAAGCCTTGCTTCACGGGCTTCGTTTGGCGATATCACTAGGGATCAAGCGATTACTTGTGTATGGCGATTCTCTTCTTGTCGTTCAGCAGGTCAATAAGGAGTGGGACTGCAACAAGGAAACAATGGATGCATACGTCCAGGAAGTGCGCAAGCTGGAAGGCAAGTTTTCTGGCTTGGAGGTTCACCATGTGCTACGGGAGCACAACGTTGGCGCGGATATCCTGTCCAAGTTAGGGTCAACGCGCGCTCAAGTCCCGCCGGGAGTCTTCGTCCAGGAGCTTGATCAGCCATCCATCAAGCCTTCTCCGCAAGTAACCATCGACTCGGGTTCCCAACAACCCGATCGAGAGGTTCTGATGCTGGGGGAGGACTGGCGAGCGGCTTTCATCGACTTCATTCAAGACCAACGGCTACCAGCGGGAATTGACGCTAAGAGTGCGGAAGCGGCGCGCGTCTTAAGAAGAAGCAAGGGCTTCGTCCTGGTCAACGGCAAGCTCTACAGGCGTGGCGCTCGGTCAGGAGTTCTTATGAAGTGCGTCACGAAGGAAGATGGGTACGACATACTACGAGAGATCCAGAAGGCGTCTGCGGCAACCATGCGGCGTCAAGAACGCTGGTTGGGAAAGCATACAGGGCCGGCTTCTGGTGGCCCACCGCAGTCACCGACGCGGAGGATCTCGTGCGCAGGTGTCAAAACTGCCAATTCTTCGGCAAACAGACCCATGTTCCTGCTCATAGCCTCATCACTATACCACCATCGTGGCCTTTTGCTTGTTGGAGTCTCGACATGATCGGGCCCTTCACGACGGCGCCAGGCGGTTTTACTCATGTTCTGGTGGCTATCGACAAGTTTACGAAGTGGATCGAGTACAAGCCAATCGCCAAGCTCACGCCAGACCGGGTTGTTGACTTCATCTCAGAAATTTTGCACCGGTTCGGCTTCCCCAACACTATCATCACGGACTTGGGGTCAAATTTCACGGCCAACCATTTCTGGGAATTCTGCGAGAACGCTTGCATCGAAGTCAAATATGTCTCAGTTGCACACCCGCGGGCCAATGGACAAGTCGAACGGGCGAACGGCTTGATAATCGACGGTCTCAAGAAGCGACTATACGATGAAAACAGCAAGAAGGGAGGCAAATGGGTACACGAGCTGCCGCATGTAGTCTGGGGGCTTCGGACTCAGCCGTCCAAAGCCACAGGCCAAACACCTTTCTTCCTTGTATATGGATCTGAAGCCATTTTACCAGCCGATATCATGTGGAAGTCCCCAAGGGTTGAAATGTACAATGAAGGCGAGGCGGACGAAGCGAGGCAGTTAGAGCTCGATTCTGTGGAAGAAGCTCGTTGCACCGCCCTTGTCCAGTCAGCCAGGTACCTGCAGGGGATCCGCCGATACCATGATCGCAACGTCAAGGAGCGGTCATTCAGCGTCGGCGACCTGGTTTTACGTCGTATCCAGGACGAATCTGGCCTACACAAACTCAATTCAAGGTGGGAGGGCCCGTTCGTCGTCAAGCAGGTCACACGGCCAGGGTCGTATCGACTACAATGCCCCGAGGGCCAGGACATCCCAAATTCCTGGAACGTCCAACACCTGCGTAAGTTCTACCCATAAGCAAATACCTGGCGATATCCGAATTCCTCAGGGGATTGGAAGATCTCCTTTCTTCGATGCATATTGGAGGCTATGAGCCACAATATTCGGGTTGAACATTCATTCTCCGGCGCACGACAGCCACGGCCACGAACCAACACTCGTGTAGACTGGCCGCTCGTCGTGAATAAAGTTGTGACTACATTCACAACTTATCGACTTTACTTTTTGTCGAACCATCTGCTCCGGCTAAAACTCCTCGATATATCGAGTTCCGCCGCGACCTTGGGTGGTCGCACCGACCGAAGTCGCACTTTGTCCAACTCAGTTGATCCGCTCGACTGGCTCAAAAACAGCACGTTGGACAGGCTCGCATGAAGAGCTACCTCGACTACATCCTGAGTGGCGGCACTCAGAACAGTCATGTTTTTGCCAAAAGAATGGCCAAAACGCGGCAACGACCGCACCTGCTCCTAACAAGCCCGATCCGTCCGCCCGGGTCTTACACAGCTTACGGAGCACGCTCATAAGCAGGAGCGATTTTCGACTACACTCAGAGTCGCCGCACTCGAGCTAGTCCTAATTTTTTGCCCTACGCACGGCAATCCCGCGACGATGCTCGCGTTCCTTCCTAACGAGTTTAGGCCTACAATTTCGGGTTGTGGGCCACTTGTTAGACGAGTTCCTACACGGAGCTACGGCTACCTTCAGGGTCGTTGCACCCCGGGGTAGTGTCTACTACTTGCGCCTTGTAAGCCTGGACATTCGCTCAGCATAGGCACACACACACACAAGTAGAGACATCGACATAAACATATATACAAGAGAACGAGTACTTGTTCCTCATACCCTAATCCTCAGTACACTGTGTACAATTTGTTCTGCTACAGGTTGGGCTTCACGCAGGTACTCTTCAAAACGCTCGTCCGAGCAGTCTGCCGCCATCCCCTGCGCAAAATGCCTAACTGCGCATTGGGCACGAAGGACTTTACATATGCAAGGGCGTTGCTTACGCAAGTGACTGGAGCTTCGGATAAGAACTTGAGCATTTTCTTCGGGGCTTCACGGAGCCGTCCCAGCAGGGGCCGCGGGCCTGCCTCGCCTTCTTCTGGCGGGTCCACCATGTCCACCAGTTCCTGGGCGGCTCCCTGGAGGTCCTCCAGCTCCTTGCGCCGCTGCTCGTCCCTCTCGCCCAGCGCTTTGACTTGCTGAAGGCAGTCGACGAACTGACGTTCAGTGTCGTCGATCACCTTCTGCAGCCTTTCGACTTCATCTGTACGACGATACAGCATATTCTTCACGTCAGTAAGCAGCTCCTCTTTGTTTTTATTACTTTCCTAAGCTCTGTGGTGAAGATGTTTCAGCAAGCAAGTGAAATCACTAAGGAAAAGTACTCGAGGGAAGCGGGGGCCTACCTTGGTGCGCCTTCTTTTCTGCCTTGAGCTGCTCCTGGTACTCTGCTTGTTGCTCCTTGACCCGTTGTTGGAGCTCGGAGTTGGCCTCTTCAAGGTTCTTCAGGTCATTCTTGAGCAGCCAGGTCTCTCGAGTCCTTTCCTGCTTCAGCATATCAAGCTCGCGCTGCAGATAGCAGTTCTTCGTCTTCTCCTCGGAGATGCGCTTGTGCAGGGCACCTAACTCCCGCGCGTCACTCACAACCGCGCGGAGTTTCTCCGACTTCTTCTGGGATTTGGTAATCACATGCTGCGCCAAAGGAGGAGAATGAGTACTAAACAACTCACCAATGCACACACCTGGAACTTTACGCGAGTACTACCATGGAGAAGTCGTATAACTCCTTGAAGGTGCTCTTGAAGGTCTTCAGGTTCTCGGCCGTTAGTAGAAGATCATCCACCAGGTCGGTGGTGATGATGTTCTGGTACCCTGGCCCGGTCCTCAGCACCTCACGGGGACTCTCGGAGGGCCCGGCGGCATCCCCGGACGGCGGCGGCTGGACACCTGCAAGCATACGAAGTAGTCACCACATTATCCCCGGACCCTGGCATCAAGCCGCGGGCGGGTAAGCGCGTACCTGTACCACTGGTAGGAGCGGCACCAGGGGCCACGACTTGTTCCTCGCCACTGGGCCCGGCTCCCTCTTGCCAGGACCCGGGAGGCGGCAAGTTGGGGAGCCCCGCATCCGCTTCCGGGGCCACGACTTGTTCATCGCCACCGGGTCCGCTCCTTCTTGTCGGGACTCGGGAGGCGGCAAGTCGGGGAGCCCCGCATCTGCTTCAGGGGCCACCTCTGCGGGTACAGGCCCCCCAGGCGCCGAGGGCTCGGGGGCTGCTGCAGCTGAGGCAGGCGCCGCAGCCCTGCCCGGTTCCAGCTGGAGTTGCACCGCACTTGCAGCCCTAGCGACATCGACAACATGGTTATCCACGCAGGCGCGGTCAAGCTTTTCAAGCGATTGAAGCAAAACTTACAGTGTCGACTTCTTCTTGGCAGCGTTCTTCACCCGCCAGGCCCGCCGAGGAACGCTCGTCGCTGATGGCGAGGCTTGGCCGGCCGATGAAGGGGTTTCCGCCACGGCAATTGTCACCGCCGCGACGTCGGAGGGGCCTGTCCCCACCCTTTCGGGTTCAGATCCGGGTGGTGGAGCAGGAAGACTGCAAGGGGGTGCTGTTAGTGTTCGGCATCATTGGAACTTGGTAACTGGCCAAAACAGCAACTCCGTACCTGGAGGACTCGACTTCTTCGGCCTTGCGTTTGCGCATCTGCCGCTGGCCCTTCGGCACCGGTGGCAAAGCGCCGGCCAACTCCAAGCTCTGGTCGGAGGAGCTCTCCCGGCGCGCTCCCCCCTCGGTTCCTTCACTCGCCGGCGAGTCCACGCACTCGGAGGACTCGCCGCTGCCTCAAACGTAGCAGGGCGAGTTGTCTTGGTGGCAACGGCGGCGGCCGGGCGCAGTCCTTCTCCGGCTTCTTCCCCCGCCCGCGGGCTCGCGCATTCGGCGGACTCATTGCGGCTTTGAGCCGCAGCAAGGCGAGCCTTCTTGGCGGCTGCGGCTGCCGAGGGGAGGAGGTGATACCTCGGGGGAGGTCCGGCTGCGGCGGGTAGCTGCAGTACAACTCCGAGTGCCCCTGCAGAAAAGTTTTTCAGTACACCATCGGCGCAGTAACAGATTTCTTCAGAAAAGAAGTCGAACACTCACCGGCAGGGGCGGATTTTGCGCGGAGAACAGAGTGGGCACTATGGCACGGCGTTCACGTCCAGCAGCACCCGCTGAACTCGCTGGAGCGCGACTTCGTCAGGTACCTCTTCTGTGCACATACGAGAAGGGTCAGCGGGGCCGGTGTACTCGAAGCCCAGATTACAGCGCTGCTGGATGGGTTGGACGCGGCGCTTGTAAAAGGAGAACATGACGGAGGCGCCGGTCACCCCCTCCTTCTTCAGTGCATCGATGGCCTCCAGCAGCTCCTTGACTTGAATCATTTCCATGCCGGAGGGT
The DNA here is from genome assembly GCF_002211085.1 of Panicum hallii. Classification (NCBI taxonomy): domain Eukaryota; kingdom Viridiplantae; phylum Streptophyta; class Magnoliopsida; order Poales; family Poaceae; genus Panicum; species Panicum hallii. The sequence continues at coordinate 25,248,997 of NC_038043.1, read as the reverse complement.
TCAAGGTTCCACTCCCCCCTCACCACGGGCGGTTTGCTCGACTTCGTCGGCAGGGGGGAGCGTGGTTCTCGATGTAAAACCAGAGGTTTTTCCACCCAGGAAGGTTGGAGGGGAATCTATATGCAAGGTATTTCTCGCCGGCCTGCTGTCGCAGTTGGATGCCGGCGCCCCCTACCACGGCGAGTTTCTTCGTGGTTGGCTGGGGTTTCATGCGGAAGAGGAAGCGGAATAGATCCCAGTGGGGTTCCATTCCGAGAAATGCTTCACAAAAGTGGATGAAAATGGAGATGTGGCAGATGGAATTCGGGATGAGGTGATGGAGCTCAAACCCGTAGTAGTAAAGAAGGCCGGGGAAGAAAGAACAAGTGGGGAGGGCCAATCCCCGTTCGGCAAAATGGAAGAATGTGACGATTTCGTCGACATTCTCCATGGGGAAAGGTTCACGGAAAGAGGGGCGCCAGTTAACAAGGTTTTTCTCTTGGAGCAACCCCTCGGAAACCAGTTTGTTCAGATTGTTAAGGGAGCACTTACTGTGTGACCATTCCTCGGTTGATGGTTCTGCCGCTTTCTTCTTCCCCTCGATCTCCGACTTCTTAGGCGCCATCTCCAATGCGCTACGCCACGAGATGCTCGGGGGCTGCAGGGAGAGGGGCGGGGAAGTTGGAGTAGTAGGATCTCCTTGGGCAGTGGCGGCGGCGTTCGGCTCAGATTGGGGTTTTGGTGGTTTTTGGCGGAATGCGGACTGAAAGCACAATTTTCCCTCCTATGGCCGCGGGGTTAAGTAACCTGCGGGATGGGGAAAAGTTACTGTTCACAAGACCAAGAGTCGTTTTGTGAAATATTCTGAAGGTGAGGGGTCACTTGGTGGTCTGATTAGATTGAATATTTGATTAATCATTTTTTCAGGGCCAATTAGCCCGAAAGAAGGGGTTTTTCGAATCTTTGGTCTAATTGCATCATTTGTACCATCACTTTGGTCTCCCCTTACAGTGTCATTGTTTAGCCTGTATGCCACGATTTTTTGGACCCTTATCTCCAATTTCGTGGGATTTGGATTCAAGGCTCGGGGGCTGCGGGGTACGTGGCATCGACTACTTATTTTTCAAGTTTCTTTGAAGGATAAGGAGGATTACAAATTAATGGGACCCTCAGCCTGATTCTCCGATTCAACCTGAGGCTCGGGGGCTACTCCATATGGAGTGCGATTTTTCAATCGCACACCATAACAGAACTAAAATTCGGGGCATGAGCACCTCATAGCTTCGATGCGGCCAAGGAAGTACTCGAAGCAGGGTTTCAAGACGAAGCTTCAGAAGAAGTCGAAGACTGCTTTGAAAGTACTCGATAAGCCTGCAGTACTCAGCTACGAAGAGCTCGGGGGCTTGTCAGACCCGGGGCTACCGGGCTGGGCATGTAGCGTAGTCTACGGAGGTTTAAGAGATTAAGTTCGTCTTATCTCTTATTCATTTTGTTTATCTTTTATTTATCCCGTTTAAATAGGAGATAGAGCTAACCAACGCGGAGAGGATCTATCCGAGACATGTTCTGGTAGGATCCCTCGGCAAAGGTTGGTTAGCATCTTTGTAACCCTGGCCTCTCGGATATATAAGGGAGGTCGGGGACCCCCTCGAAACAGAAGATCATTAGGTCATTCTATACAGAAGGCAATACGAGCCATACAGGACGTAGGGTGTTACGCTCCGTGCGGCCCGAACCTGTCTAAGTCTTGTGTTCCTTGCACCTTCGAGTTCCTGATCTCGGCGTCCCCTCACCCAAAACTTACCACCTTGGGTATATCCCACGGTGGGCAGCCGGTTAAACACCGACAGGTGGGTTTATTTCCACCTCTTGGCGTTTGGGGTCGGGAGGAGAAGCAGACGGACTGCAAAAGGACAGTGTTAGCATGCAACAATACTGATATTTGATATTTCAACAAGGCAGCAACTTCATACCTGGAGGACTCGACTACATGCGCTTTCCGCTTGCGCACTACCCGACGACCTTGCGGGACCAAAGGTAGAGTTTCGGTCAACTCCACGGATGGTCCAGGGGAGTTGTTCCTTCTCGCCTCTCCTTCAGCTTCACTTTCCGCCAGGGGGCTCCCACCTTCAGTGGACTCGCTACCGGGCAGAGCTTCAGCTGCTTGAGCCCTCTTCGCTTCGGCTGCAGCACTGGGGAGAAGGTGGTCCGGTCGAGGGATGTCGGGTTGCGGTGGATAGCTCCGGTACAACTACTTCGAAAGTACTCGAGAAGCCTGCAGTACTCAGCTACGAAGAACTCGGGGGCTTGTCAGACCCTAGGCTACGGGACTGTGTACATAACGTAGTTTAAACAAGATTAGGAGATAAAGCCTGTCTTATCTCTTAATTATGTTGTTTTCTACTCGTATGAGTAGGAGATAAAGCTAGTCGGTACAGAAGGGAACTACTCGAGTTATACCCAGGTACGATTCCTTGTCTAGTATTGGCTTGGATTCATGTAACCCTGACCTCCCGGATATATAAGGGGGGCAGGGACCCATTCAAAACACAACATCTACACCCAAGGCAATACAAACCACCATACAGGACGTAGGGTATTACGCACCTCGCGGCCCGAAACTGTCTAAGTCTTGTGTTCCTTGCACCTTTGAGTTCCTGATCTCGGCGTCTCCTCACCTAAACTTACCACCTTGGGTATACCCCTCGGTGGGTAGCCGGTAAAACACCGATAGCCCCCTATTGATAGAAGAGAGGTCATCGGATCGATCGCCCTTGTGATGAGGAGGGAGGGTTTTGTGCTACTTGTGTTGTCTGTTTTAGAGAGAGAAAGAAGAGAGAGAGGAGGGGAGGGGAGATGGGCGTGGGGAGGAAGGCGATGCTGTGAGTGGCTTTTATTTACTTTATTACATTTTTTAGTTTTTTCTTCCTTCAGGAATTCGGAGGGGTTTGATTTGATGATTTGGGTCGATCTAGAGCCGTGTGATTAGTGGCCTTGGTCATAGGTCGGTTCGTGGCGATCTTTTAGGAACTTTTGTTGTATCGCTCCTATTAAACACGTTATCTTTTCACACCTAACTACATTTTGTGTTTCAGGAAAACGATTTTTTAGATATATATATTCAAATTGTAGATGTTGGATGTTTCTTAGAAATTCTTATTATTTTTTTCAAACGAGCAAGAAGTAATTTTGAAGCAACTTAATTCATGAGTAATTATGAGGGCTTCTTGATTATTTTAGGATCTGTGCACATTTTCTTTGACTAGGTTGATACGAAATCACTTGTCCTTTTTTTTATTATAAGGTGGAAATGGAGGTCACTATGGGTAAGTGTTGTTAATGTGATATGGTAGTGAAAATGCATTTAGGCTCCTAATGGGTTTTGGTAAATTGAATGACAATATGATTAAAAGGACTAACATGTTTGTTAAAGAGTTATTGAGTAGTAATTTATTTGTGAATCAAGTCATTGTGTTGGCTCATGTAATATACAATCAAATAAAGGAATATATTGAAGAACGACAAGCAATATGCAAAAAGAAATAGAAACAAATGGTTATGAATATCTACAATGGTTTCTATATATGGCTTGGCATCATGAAAAATGGCTTGCTACATATATGTGATTGCAAAAGAAAGATAAGTGTATGAAGACATGGGTTTAAGATTGGATATTCATTATTGATGGTAAAACAAAGCTAAGCTCAAACAAGGCAAGATAGGATGAAGGAATCAAGCAAGTGACTATGCAACAAGGAACTAAGCAAAGTGTGGTCAGGTGACGACTTCGATCACGATATCTTTGCTAGGGTGAAGTAGCTAGTACTTAAAGGATTTTGAAGCATCAAGTCAAGCTTTGGAAGAGCAAAGCAATGTGAAGCATCAAATCTTTATTGAATCATATGGTCAAGTGGCTTAGAGATCAAGATAAGAAATATTAATAATGGAAGTTTCTAAGTCAGTATCTCAAGTTGGAAGTGCTCAAGATTGTGACAGTTCATGTACTTGTAATGCTAGACATATTAATTGTTAGTGTGAAATATGTGTTTGTTAGTGTAAAGCTTGTGTGTTTATGTGAAGCTTTTGAAAATTTAAAGTGCAAGTAAAAAGGGTATTTTTGTAATTATGGAAAAACTTAGGGTTGTTTTTGTAAAATGTATTTGGATATGAGGTAACTTCAACATAAGTGAAAGGTGGTTTTGCAAACATGTTTTTCCTTACTTTATCCCCTGTAAAAAATATATATTTATCCAAAAGTTTCATTTGAAATGTGTGTGTTGAAGTGTGTAAAAATTTTGGCTAAAATGGTAAAAATAAGGGTATTTATGTAATTTTATAAAAGTACAAGTCCTTTTATGCAAATATTTGATTTACAAAAGTAACTTTCAAAATTACTTAGGACTAAAGTGTAAAAGATGCAAGTCATCATGACATGTCTATCCGTGTCTATCCCGTCATCATGACATGTCATAAATGCTTGCATTTAGGTCCTAGATTTTATAAAGTTACGCTCTTTAGGACAAAAGAAACTCAAATCCAACTTTTGTTCAAAAATTCACGTGTAAAAATACAAATTTTGAGTTTTTGAACTTGAGCCCTAAAGCAATGTTATAGAGTTTGAAAAACTCTCCAACTTTCATTTTGGGCATTTCTTCATTCGGGTTTTAGATTGATGTGAAATTTATGTTTTACAGAAAAGCCCCTGCAGTTTTTCTAAATTGCGCATAAGTCCTTGGGGAATTCCAGTCCTTCTTCTTCTCTGTTCTTCCTTTCTCTCTCTGCCTTATCTTTTCACTGGCGCCTCTCTTTCTCCTTTGCTTGGCCGGCATCTCTTCCAGGGAGGTCCTCCCTTGCCTCCCTCCCTCTCCTTCACCAGGCGGCTCGGCTGCGGCTCGGCGTGGCCGCCAGGCGAGCGCAGCAGCAGGCGTGGGCCGCGGGAGCCAGTGGCGCGCGGGCCGCGGTGCAAGGCGCAGGCGGGCGGCCCCGAGCGAAACCAGGCGGCCCAGGCGCGCGGGCGAGTGGAGATGTGGGCGCTGCGTGGCGCACGCTCGCGGAGGCAGCAAACAGGAGCGGGCGTACGCAGGCGCGTGAACGGCAACGGCCCAAGCGGAGGCGCGCTGGGCGAGCGGCCAAGCGCAGCCCAGACGCGCGCGAGCGGCGCGTGAGCGGGGGCTGGAGCGACAGGCGCTGCGCAGCGCGAGCTGGCGTGCGGGGCTGGGCAGGCGCGTGCGCGGAGGGCCCAGGAGCAGAGCGCCGCAGACGGGCCGGAGCGGCGCAAGCGTGGATGCGGAGTGCGCGCGGAAGCCAGCGGTGCAGGTGGAGCCGCGGTGCGGCTGCGGTTCGGGCAGGCGAGCGACGGCCGCACTGTGGCCGGCTACGGCTCGCGAGCAATGACGCGCGAGCGGGCGATGGCGTGCGCAGGGCGTTGGCGTGGGTGAACGGCCGTGGCGCTGGAGTACTGGAGCAGGCTCGGGACTTGGTGGCGCAGACGTGGGTGAGCCCGAGCCACAGGACCGGCAGGACGTGCAGGGCGGCGCGGCCGAGTGCAGTTGTCGGGCGGGCAGAGAATCGCGCTGGCGCGCGCGGTGCTGAAGAACGCGAGGGTCCTGCGCTGAACGAGGCGGCGAGCATGCTGGACACCGTGTCGGAGCGGCAGGTGTAGGACGCCGTCGGACGGATGTTGTGACGGCGCACAGGCGCGTGCGTATGCAAGGCAACCGACCACGCGCATGCCGGCTGGGGGCCGTTGGTGCGGAAGCAGAGCAGAAGCGGCGTACCGGAGGTGCGATCAAGCGCGGCGGTCCTGCAGGAAGCTACGCGACTGTGCCGGCCGTGTCTCAGCGGCACACGCGCGTGAGAAGTGGAGGCTTAGCCGTGAGCAAGGAAACCCTGAGGTTTGCGGAGGAGTTGTCCTAGCAAACCAATCCGGCTCTGTCGTTTCATCCCAGGGATCCACGACATCCAGCAGCTCCTATCCCTCGTCGATCACCGAGCAAGACCACGACACCTAGAGGAAGCTCGTGAACCCTCTTATCGAGCCTCTTCGGATCCCTTCGCCAGAACATCATTGCCGTGGCAAAGTCGGCTATCGTCGCCACGGATCACATGAGGAATGTCTCTCCGGTTATCTTCCACCCACTACAATCCCCTGGCAAGTTTCTTCATCACCCACGAAATCTCGTCACCATCGAGCTCTTTTCGTCGCCAACTCTATTCATCGCGGGAATTCACTTTCCGCTCGTTCTCCTCTACAACCAAGGCTACCCCAAGGTTTGCCCTGATTCACTGAATCTTCCTAATGCCGGCGATTCCTTTGCCGGAATATCATCGTTATCTTCCTGTTCTTGTTTTCCCCGACCAGCTGTGGCAGAACCAACCTGAATTATACCGGCTCAAGTACGCGAGTCCACTTCCGAGGGCTCCAACGTGCTTCAAACGGTATAATCCCTTGGCCTGTCGGGTAACGTCCCGATAAACCACCGATACACAGGATCAATAAGGTTACCTCACACGAAGGTGAGTCCAGAGATACAGTCACCATCACATTTTACATAACAGGGAATTACATTACAAGAGTTTATAAAAGTAGTACAAAGTTTCAAACTTAGAGAAAACAATACAACTGTTTAAGCTATGATTTTTAGCAGCGGAAAAACATACGCAATGATCTACAACATGTCGTCAAGACGGATGTCATGCTAAGCCCGGGCACGACATCACTCGATACCACCAGTGCTGGCCGGGGACGGATCCCATTCCACGGACCAATCATCTGGAAGAGCACAGGGCCAAGGCAAGGGAAGAGTAGGGTCTTCACAGATATCACCTGAAAAATGTACAACTAGCAAGGCTGAGTATACTAATACTCAGCAAGGCTTACCCGTCTCATGGTATACTTAGCCATGTAGCTAGACTTATGAAGGCTTTTAGCTTTGGGTAGAGTTTTCAGCTGAAAAGCAACAAAGAGTAGATCCTTACTTTCAACTTTTAGCTTTCAGGTTCTAGTGGATTAACCATTCTAGGTAAGCACCTATAACTACTCAAACATGGTAGAATCTTTAACCAAACATCATCTTTCATAATCACAAAGTTGCTCTTGTTACTCTATGTGATAAAGGGGGTAAGCAGTCTCATTCATCGTGAGAGGCGGACGATTCCTGAATCGAGATTCAACCCTTGCAAGGTAAACCTAACTCACACGCTTGGAACACCAAAGGGTCGTTCCGAAGCAACCGTTTGCCTTTCATTCCGACTCGTGGATCAGTGCCACCACAAGCGACTGCAGGTCATACGCACTTCCAAAGTGCAGGACGTACGTCTGTAGCGCGACTACAAAACCCGTACTCCTGGTTGCCCAGCAACACGTATGCCTACACGTCGAACAAAGTAACCAAAAGAAGCAAATACATGTGGTGGGTGGTATGTCCACTCCTCGGGCCGATCGGTTACTAGGCTTACCGCTTACCATATTTCACGGCATGTGGCTAGTACTTTCAAACGCTTAGCCACCGCTACCACACACTGCGACCTTATCAAATTCATCAAAACAGACGGGGTATCATCTTGACCATGATACCTCATAAAACTCCCGTCCGTCATCCTTATAGTGATAACAGGAATGTAAACATTACAACTCCTATATATCGCGCGAGTGACAGGAAATCACTCGACTTCTACCGGTCCTATAAGCAGAGCAGCTATTCGGACTCAAGTTCTAGTGTTCAATATATTGGTTCCTGGAACAATGCAACTAAGGTTTCCAAACAACTCCTAAGAACCTAATGCATAAAGAAATATATATAAATAATATAGGTTGCAGTGTAATAAAGTAGGGGTTATGTCCGGGGCTTGCCTTTATTGGTGGGTCTGAAGTCAGTAAGTCAATATCTTCCGAACTTTGGTTCGGGACTTCAGATAATTCCGCGACGAAGTTCTCGGAATCTTCAGAACAAATTCCTTCTGGTTCCGAAATCAGTTGATAATCTCCGTCGGCGAGAGTGGTTGAGTCTATATGATATGCAAGATGGAGTTCAATGAATGCATACACTTTCATTTCAATTCACGATAAAGTTGCAATCCAAATAAAGGAACATTACATTTCAACAAACAACCTAACTACCCTGTACTGGGCAGTCATTTATTGAGTATTAACTAAACTAACTAGTCTCGTTAGGCAACAGGGGGGGTTACCCTAAACATCCATACTAACTTCTTTAGGTAGCATGTTTGATTATCTAATTGGTTGGTGTATAGGTCTTGGTCTTAACCGATGAGGATGCATCCGGTTTAGCTGACTGATGTGCTTTGGTCGTTCCTAACAGAGGCGTGTCTACTGTGCAATCTTACTGATCCAAGGTTGTGTACTTTGGTCTGGGTAGCTGATTGATAGGTGCACTGGTTTTCTAATTGATCGATGAAAACATCGATCACTTTAGTAGAGGGATGTTTCCTAAAGCGGTTGTGTCCTAACTAATTTGTGTGAGCATCGGCGTACTTAACTGATCGCGTGCGTATCAGCATAGCGAATCCATGCTTTAGCAAAACTAGTCGATCAATGATTTGACCTTCTAGCCGAATTAGTGTATCGGCACATTCGCCGATTTATACATCGGGTAGAATTAGTCGAGTGATGTATCGGCATAGCTAGTTGACTAAAGCAAGTAACTAGCCGATGGTGTATTGATAGACTAGTCGAACTATGTAACCGTACGGTCTGTGTCTCAGCGTATTCAGCCGATTGGTGAATCAGCTGTGTAGCCGGTTTTCATCCTTAATGTTCTCTTATATCTACTGGGGCATATCATCTGTGTAGCTGATTGTCCTACCCTGCACTGGCTGTGCCTAACTACGATGTGCTTAAGTGTTATCTTAGATAACTAGATGTGGTTGCATCGGCTGGATTATGTCAACACAATAATTGAGTGTTGTACAGCCGATGGGGTTATCTAAGTTAAACCTATTTCAAGAATTAGATGTAACAGAACACTAATATTAAACTAGGTTAGTGAGACCATAAGTGCGGAGTTAGACTAAGGAGGATGTGGTTGAGGTATGTAACCGGTAAGCATACAGCCGATCTCTCAGCCGATAAATCGGCTGATAACAGTGTGTGGATAAGGATGGGAAAACTAAGGATTGACCGGCCATAATTGACCGCCAGGGAAACCACTGGAATCGGCTTAGATCAAAGAGTAACAGAACTCTAAGATCGTGTGTGCATCTCCGATACGTCGACTATGTGCAGCCGATACGTTATTTAAATCGGAGGGTTAGTTGATCACCATGCGCATCGACATAGCCAAAATGTATTCTTAACAAACTAGTCGACCTGTGAACATCAGCATGCTAGCCGATCAGGGTATGTAAATAGTTGATTGTGCATTAGTAAACTAGTCAACAGTGTGAACATCGGTCGAGCTAATATATGCACATGCGTTAGATTTTGTGAATCGGCATAAGTAGCCGATTCCTTATGCTGTACTGGCTGTGCTTAGCCGATAAATACGTTCTCTATTGAATGTGCCTATCCAACTCTTGACTAAAGTGTTAACCGAAGTAATTAGTGTTTGATTGGTTCGATTTTACCAACAAAACAACCGATTGACGTATAGCCAACGCGGTTGTCTAGATTGAACTGGATCAATTAGGGCACTAACCTTGGATCGGACCGATAGGGTGGTTAACATCGGCCAAGGGGCTTTTGCCGGTAGGGAAGAAGTCAAAAGGCTTATGGCTGATGGGGTCCTACCGACCTGTAGCCAAAAAGGTATATGGCCGATAGGGTCGTGCCTATCGAAAATCAGCTGAACTAGTAGCCGATTGCTAAGCCTAGTTACAAAGGTATATTAACTAAGTAGTCGATACACGAGGTAGACTAGGACCTTTACATAGGAAAGGGGCTCTAACAATATTGCAATCAAGACTAAAGTAAAGGCATGAGCATCCATATGAACAAAAGGTTAATCAATCATCACAAAAAGTCTGCCATAGGGGCAGCAAGTATATCAGGCATGGTGCACAATTTTATCTGTAGTCAATCTATGGCAAAGACTTTGGCTACAAACAGCTAATTAAGTTTAGTGTCACACAAATAGTAGGCTAAAAATAATTCAAACATTTCACGTTCGAATCAGACCTCTCTTACATTTTAAAGTTGCACAACAAGTCTAATTAAGGTTCGAACACGCAGCACAAGGAACATATTGCAATAACAAGCACACACGACTAAACATAACTTTAAGTGGATATGCTTAGCTATTTCTTCTATAAAATAAATTGAATTGATTAACTTAAAAGAATTTAAGTTACAAAACAAAATTAGGTTTGAAAATTCCACATCAATTCATACTTAATCTATAAAAATTGTATAACAAAAATCATGATCTACAGAGTTAACACGTAGGAGCTATGAATTTTACACTCTCTTATCTTGGATTTAACATAGATTCAAAAATATTTAGTTTCATATCCAACTTACTTAATAGAAGTTGTAGAGCTCAAAATCTAGTTTCTAACAAAACTGGTTTTGCAATTTTTAGAATTTCCTACAATTTTCTATTGAATTTATAAGTCAGCAACACAGCTCACATGAAATAACAAAAACTCTTACCCAGAGGTCCTTAAACAACACTGTTTCTATGGGTCTAGAACTTGCAGAAAACCCCCTGAGCTTGTTCCAATTGTCGCACGAGGTCCTCCATCTGCAATTGGAACAGAGGAAACGCTTGGGGAAAAAATGGAGCTCAGGGACGCGAGCTGCTCCGGCCGTGCGCACCGCTGCTCCACCACCGCGCCAAACCACCGCAGCTGCTAGCCGCTCCGCTCGCCTGGGCCGCAGCCGCACCTGCCTCCGCTCGCCTCCAGCCATGCCGAGCCTGAGCCGCACGCCTGCTCCGCGCTAGCGCCCGCCGCTCGCGGTACACGCCGCCTACCGCCGCGCTCAACCCGAGCCGCCGCGGCTCGCTCCGCCTGGGCCCGCGTGCGCCTGGTCCGGCCCCGCCCCGCGCGCCTGTGGGCGCGCGCCGCCTGCGCCGCGCCCGCGTGGGACCACCTGCCCACGCGCCTCCGCCTGGCCTGGGCCCGCCAGCGCGCCCGCACTGCTGCGGCTGCCGCTCGCCCGCGCCTGGTCCGCCCAGCACTGCCGCCCAGCCGCTTGGGCCGTTGCCGTCTGCGCGCTTGAGCCCGCTTGCCCTGAGCGCTGCCACAGCGCCGGCCGCCGCTTGTTGCCGCGCTCCTCCTGCCCAGCGCCAGCTCTGGCGCCTGCTGCCGCCTGTTTGTGCTGAGGAAAAAGAGAGGGAGAGGATAGGGACGGGACGATGCTGCCGGTGGGAAAAGAGATAAGGGCGCCAGAGGAGAAGTTGAGGAGGTTGTGGCGCGTGGAATTTTTGCAGCTGGAGGTGGCAATCGGAACAGCGGTGGCTGCAGAGCAGAAATAGAGCAGCGCCAGAGGAGGAAGAGAAAGGGAATTTCCCGAGGACTTGTTTGTAATTTTAGAAAATTGCAGGGACCCCTTGGTAAAAACAAATTTAACTACTGTTCTAGGGCTCAAACATAAATGTGACCAAAATGAAAGTTGTACAACTTTTCAAGCTCTACAACTTTGTTATAGGGTTTGATCTCGAAAACTTAAAATATGAAGTTTTATTTTAAGACTTGGACTAAATTTGAATTTTCTAACATCTTTGTCATTGTTAGTATAAATTATATATAACCTTGGGTCTATTCGCAAATTGCTAAGTAAGTCATGATTACTTACATTATTACCTTTTTATTTCTAGTAATTTTGGAAAGTTACTTTTGTAAATCACCTATTTTGCATAAAAGGACTTGTTCTTTTATAAAATTACATAAATACCCTTATTTTTACAACTTTACCCAAAAATTTTTATACACTTCAACACATACATTTTAAATACAACTATTGGATAAATATATAATTTTTACAGGGAGTAGATTAAGAAAAATATATTTGCAAAACCACCCTTCTCTTATTTTGAAGTTACCTTCTGTCCAATTACATTTTACAAAAACAACCCTAGGTTTTTCTGTAATTACAAAAATACCCATTTTTCTTGCACTTCAAATTTTCAAAAGTTTCACATAACACACACAAGCTTTATACAATCAAACACTTATTTCACACTAACAAATATATGTCTAACTTACAAGCACATAAACTGTCACACCAGGGACTTAATTGCTTTGGTTTAGAAAATTCTAGGGTGTTTTCCGTAAGATTTCCAGAGTCTTCTTTATTTCAAATCAGTGAACGTTTACAAGTTGTATGTTATGATCATAAATTGAAAGTCTTGATTTGTGGTCTAGGTTAAATATTAGGGAATGAATGATTTACTTGTAACTTGTGTTGTGTGTATGTGTTATAGCTGAAAAGTAATTATAGGATGTATGTTTTAAGTGGAGAAGTGTGACAGTTAGTTAATCCTATCACCCTAGTGCTCATATCCCTGCCATCAAGACATTGTTCTCGTCTTGATTGCAATCTCTTTAAGGCCCTTTTCGTATAAGGATCCCTGTTAGTTCGTGTGTATCCGCTGCTCAGCTAATACATCTCGGCAGCTATGCTTCAGCGTCGGCTATCAGCTCAGCCACTAAGCATCCGTTTCCTTTGAGTCTAGGATATTTCTGTGTAACAACTGTCAACCGATGCATTTCTTTTGATATGTTTCTACCATCGGTTGGTTAGCTGATACGGTTGTTATCTTTCTAATATCGGCTACCGCCGATACAACTCTTTTGTTCTGTCCTACATCGGCTGCACATAGCTGATATATCAGAAATGCACACACGATCTTAGGATTCTTGCTATCAGCTAATCCAAGCCGATTCTAGCTGTCTTCCATATCAATCTAATATGGCCAATCAATTCTTAGTTTTCCCATCCTTATCCACACACTTCCATCAGCCAATTTATCGACTGAGAGATCGGCTATATATACCTATCGGTCACATACCCTTAACCCCACTCCAATCGGCTGTACGTCACTCAATTATTGTGCTGACATAATCAAGTCGATACAACCACACCTAGTTACCTAGGATAACACTTAAGCACATCTCAGTTAAGACAACTGCTTTAGGAATCATCCTTCTGCCAAAGTAATCGATGCTTTCATCAATCAATTAGGAACCTGATGCACCTATCAATCAGCTAAACCTCCGTTGTTTCCAATCAGCTCTGTTGTAACCCTCAACATGTAGCTGATTTTAATTAGTTGTTCCCCTATAGCTCTATATAGATTTAGTTCAGATCTTTCTGGTTGTTATGTGAGTAGTATATTAAATGAGTGTTAGATTGCAACTTTAGTGTGAAGTATGATAGTTTTATATGCACATTTTGAATGTAATGTGGCATTGCATATAGATACGATTACTTCGGCAACGGTACCTACGAGATCTCCCCGAAGTTTACAGAGGATGTTTCTGAAGACCAAATGAACGTCACCCAGGGATTATCTGAAGCCCCGAACCAAAGTTCGGAAGATAATAGTACTAACATCCCTGACTTCAGCCCCACCAGTAAAGGCAAGCCCCGGACATATCCCACTACTTTATTTACACTACCATTTATGTCTATCTATATTAGATCTTGCATTAAGTCTAGGAGTTGAAGTGAAACCCTAGATGCATGAATCCTAGGAATCCAATGTATTGTACCCGAGTCCTGATCGTATAGATGCTCTGCTAATAGGACCGGTAAAAGTCGGGTGATTTCCTGTCACTCGCGCGATATAGGAGTTGCTTGTTTACAATTCTGCAACCACTATAAGGATGATGGACAGGGTCATGTGTTGTATCATGACCTGAAGGTTTACCCTGTCTGTTTTGTTAAAAGTGGATAAGGTCGCAGCATGTGGTAGTGGTGGCTAAGCGTTTGAAAGTACTAGCCACATACCGCGAAATATGGTAAGCGGTAAGCCTAGTACCCGAATGGCCCGGCAAATGGACGCGTCTCCACCACTCGACTTTTATTTTATGTTTACACGCACCGACGTGTGGGAGTACGTTCTGCATGGCAGACAGGAATACGGGTTTTGTAGTCGCGCTACAGACGTATGTCCTGCACAATTGGTGTGCGTACGGTCCTGCAGTCACTTGTGGTAGCCCCGATCCATAACCCGGAATATGAGGGAAACGGTTGCTTCGGAATGCCCTGTTGGTGTTCCAAGCGTGTGTGTTAGGTTTACCTTGCAAGGTTAAATTCGATTCGAATCGTCCGCCTCTCACGAGGATTGAGACTGCTTATTCCTTCTGCCACATAGAGTAAAAAGTGTAATGCTGGACGGAATAATCATGATTGATGTTAATCTCTATCTTGCTTGTTTAGTTTAGGTGCTTACTTAGATGACTAATCAAGCTAGAATCTGGAAGCTAAAACTTGAAAGTAGACTGTACTCTTTCTTGCTTTTCAGCTGAAAATGAACCCAGAGCCTTTACAGTGCCTTCATGAGTCTACTTATGGGCTAAAGTATACCCAATCCCGGGTAAGCCTTGCTGAGTATTAGTATACTCAGCCTTGCTAGTTTTATGTTTTTCAGGTAATATCTTTGAAGACCCTACTCTTCCCTTGCCTTGGCCCTGTGCTCTTCCAGATGGTTGGTCCGTGGAATGGGATCTGTCTCCGACCAACACTGATGATACCGAGTGATGTCGTGCCCGGGCTTAGCATGGCATCCGTCTTGACGACGTATTGTAAATCATCGCGTATGTTTTCTATAGCCAAAAACCATAACTTTAACAGTTTGTAATGTTTTCCCTAAGTTTGAAACTTCATACTTTTTTTGGAAACTCTTGTAATGTATGTGGCAGAACCAACCTGAATTATACCGGCTCAAGTACGCGAGTCCATTCCAGAGGGCTCCGACGTACTTCAAACGGTATAATCCCTTGGCCTGTCGGGTAACGTCCCGATAAACCACCGATACACAGGATCAAATAAGGTTACCTCACACGAAGGTGAGTCTAGAGATACAATCACCATTATATTTTACATCACAGGGAATCATATTACAAGAATTTCCACAGTAGAGCAAAGTTTCAAATTTAAAGAAAACAATACAAACTGATAAAGTTATGGTTTTAGCAGCGGAATTCATACGTGATGATCTACAGCACGTTGTCAAGACGGATGTCATGCTAAGCCTAGGCATGACATCATTCAGTATCATCAATGTTGGCCGAGGACGGATCCCACTCCTCGGACCAACCTTCTGGGAGAGCACAGGGCCGAGGCAAGGGAAGAGTAGGGTCTTCCAGACATTATCTGCAAAACATATAACTAGCAAGGCTGAGTATACTAATACTCAGCAAGACTTACCCGGAATTGGGTATACCTTAGCCCATAACTAGACTCATGAAAGCTTTTCAAGGCCTCTGGGTTTATTTTCAGCTGAAAAGCAATAACGAGTAGGTCCTTAATTTCAACTTTTAGCTTTCAGGTTCTAGTTGATTATCCATTCTAGGTAAGCACCTATAACTATTCAAACAGGGTAGAATCTTTAATCAAACATCATCTTGAATAATCACATAGTTACTCTTGTTACTCTATGTGGTAAAGGGAACAAGCAGTCTCATACATCGTGAGAGGCGGACGATTCTGAATCGAGATTCAACCCTTGCAAGGTAAACCTAACTCACACGCTTGGAACACCACAGGGTAATTCCGAAGCAACCGTTTGCCTTTCATTCCGACTCGTGGATCAGTGCCACCACAAGCGACTGCAGGTCATACACACATCCAAAGTGCAGGACGTACGTCTGTAGCGCGACTACAAAACCCGTACTCCTGGTTGCCCAGCAACACGTATGCCTACACGTCGAACAAAGTAACCAAAAGAAGCAAATACATGTGGTGGGTGGTATGTCCACTCCTCGGGCCGATCGGTTACTAGGCTTACCGCTTACCATATTTCACGGCATGTGGCTAGTACTTTCAAACGCTTAGCCACCGCTACCACACACTGCGACCTTATCAAATTCCACAACACAGACGGGGTATCATCTCAACCATGATACCTCACAATTCCCGTCCGGCATCCTTATAGTGATAACAGGAATGTAAACATTACAACTCCTATATCGCGCGAGTGACAGGAAATCACTCGACTTCTACCGGTCCTATAAGCAGAGCAGCTAGTCGGACTCAAGTTCTAGTGTTAAATACATAGGTTTTTGGAATTATGCAACTAGGGTTTACAAACAACTCCTAAGAACTTAATGCATAAAGATATACATAAGTATTATAGGTTGCAGTGTAATAAAGTAGAGGTTATGTCCGGGGCTTGCCTTTACTGGTGGGGCTGAAGTCAGTAAAGTTAAGATCTTCTGAACTTTGGTTCAGGGCTTCCGATAATTCCGCGACGAAGTTCCCGGGGTCTTCAGAATAACCTCCTTCTGATTCCGGGATTAGCTGGTAATTTCCGTTGGCGAGAGTGGTCGAATCTATATGATATGCAAGATGGAGTTCAATGAATGCATACACTCTCATTTCAATTCACAATAAAGTTGCAATCTAAATAAAAGATCATTTCGTTTCGACAAACAACCTAACTACCCTGTACTGGGCAGTCATTTATCGAGTATTAACTAAACTAACTAGTCTCGTTAGGCAACAGGGGGTTACCCTAAACATCTATACTAACTTCATTAGGTAGCATGTTTGGTTATTTAATTAGTTGGTGTATAGGTCTTGGACTTAACCGATGAGGATGAATCAGGTTTAGCTGACTGATGTGCTTTGGTCGTGTCTAATAGAGGCGTGTCTACTGTACAATCTTATTGATCTAGGGTTGTGTACTTTGGTCTTGGTAGCCGATTGACAGGTGCACTGGTTTTCTAATTGATCGATGAAAACATCGATCACTTTAGTAGAGGGATGTTTTCTAAAGCGGCTGTGTCCTAACTAATCTGTGTGAGCATCGGCGTACTTAACTGATCACGTGCGTATCAGCATATCGGATTCATGCTTCAGCAAAACTAGTCGATCGGTGGTTTGATCTTCTAGCAGATTTAGTATATCGGCACATTCGCCGATTTATACATCGGTAGAATTAGTCAAGTGATGTATCGGTATAGCTAGTTGACTAAAGCAAGTAACTAGCCGATGGTGTATTGATAGACTAGTCGAACTATGTATCCGTACGGTCTGTGTCTCAGCGTATTCAGCCGATTGGTGAATCAGCTGTGTAGCCGGTTTTCATCCTTAATGTTCTCTTATATCTTCTGGGGCATATCAGCTGTGTAGCTGATTGTCCTACTCTGCACTGGTTGTGCCTAACTACGATGTGCTTAAGTGTTATCTTAGGTAACTAGATGTGGTTGCATTGGCTGGATTACATCAACACAACAATTGAGTGCTGTACAGCCGATGGGGTTATCTAAGTTAGACCTATTTCAAGATTTAGATGTAACAGAACACTAATATTAAACTAGGTTGGTGAGACCATAAGTGCGGAGTTAGACTAAAGAGGATGTGGTTGAGGGTATGTAACCGGCAAACATATAGCCGATCTCTCAACCGATAAATCGGCTGATAACAGTGTGCGGATAAGGATGGGAAAACTAAGGATTGACCGGCCATAATTGACCGCTATGGAAAACAACTAGAATCGGCTTAGATTAAAGGGTAACAAAACTCTAAGATCGTGTGTGCATTGACTATGGGCAGCCGATACGTTATCTAAATTGGATGGCTAGTTGATCTCTGTGCGCATCGGCATAGCCGATTTGTGTTCTTAGCAAACTAGTCGAGCTGTGAACATCAGCCGAGTTAATATGTGCGCATGCGTTAGATTTGTGAATCGGCATAAGTAGCCGATTACCTATGCTGTACTGGCTGTGCTTAGCCGATAGATACGTTCTTTATTGGGTGTGCCTATCCGATTATTGACTGGAGTGTTAACCGGAGTAATCAGTGTTTAAGTGGTTTGATGATATTAATAAATAACTGATTAACGCATAACTGGTATGGTGGTATAGATCGGACTAGATCGATTAGGGCACTAACATTGGATCGGACCGATAGGGTGGTTAACATCTGGCCGATGGGCTTTTGCCGATAGGGAAGAAGTCAAAAGGCTTATGGCCGATGGGGTCCTACAGATCTGTAGCCAAAAAGGTATATAGCCGATAGGGTCGTGCCTATCGAAAATCAGCTGAACTAGTAGCCGATTGCTAAGTCTAGTTACAAAGGTATATCAACTAAGTAGTCGATACACAAGGTATGACCAGGATCTTTATATAGAAAGGGCTCTAACAAAATTGCAATTAAAACCAGGGTAAAGGCATAAGCATCTATATAAATGAAGGTTAACCAAACATCACAAACATAACATCACAAACATTAAAGACTACACAGCACATGAGCAAAATCTGACGGGTAACTTCAGAAATTCATACCTAGATGTCTAACCTACCAAGGATGTTGTTCTTCAACAACTTGGAAAGATTATATAAATGAATTGTAATTCATTGCAATTGGAGCAGTACAACTACAGATACGAATTTAACCCTGACAAGTATAAGCAAAAGTCTAAAGTGAGATTTTTCTACTAACACATACAAAATTATACACATACTGCATAAATCTACTCACAAGGATTCCATAACATCTTCATTTGACATTTTACGATTTTTATATCATTTCCTACGAATTTTATAAGTTAGTTGCTTTGCATACATGAAATAATAAAAGAGCTTCGTAGAAAGGCCCTCAGTTTCTCACCGGCGGTAATGGCGAGTTCCATCTGCTGTAGCTCGTTACAGTTGTGTTTGGTTGCATAGAGGCTCCTTCGAGCTCGTCACGTCTGACTGCCGCCTTCGCTCCACAACGATCTCCGACGTCCTTCACGCGCGGTTCCATTGTTTGCCCCGTGCGGGTCCGCGCCGAGTCGTCACACCGCGGCATCGCGAGCCCTGAGCTCCGCTCCTGCGTCGTGCCTGTGCGCACTCAAACCGAGCCACTCAGTGCTTAACCGTGGTCGCGCCGTGCGCTCCGCACGCTCGTCCGTGTGCTCGGCCCAGCCTCCGCTCAACCCGCCGTCCGCGCCACGCGCGCGTCGCCCGAACAACCGCGTATCACCTGCCCTCCAATTTCCCCCTCATGTTGCAGCTCCCCGACGTGGAATACGGCCACCTACACTACACCGCTCGGCCTAGCCTATGTGCTCGCCTGGCATCTGTACCCGTGCCGCCACCAGCCGCTCGGAACCGCTCACCCGAGCCCGCTCCCACGCGCACTTCACCTGCGCGACGCCAGCCGCCGGCTCCCCCTGCCGCGCGCCCCACCAGAACCGCGCCACCGCCTGGGCCCTGCGTCAGCCGCAGCCCGTGCTCCCTGTCCAGCCTCCGCCTGCGCCGCCACATCGCCTAGACCCGCTGCTCGTCACGCGCTGCACCCGCCTGGCCGCTGGCCGAGCCGCGCGCGCCGTCCAGCCGCGGCCCGCCTGCATACTCCGCTCGCCGCCTTGGGCTTCGCCCGCGCCTGGCCGCGCGCTGCTCCCGCCTGCCTCCAGCGCAGCGCCGAGCCGCCCTGCCTGGGCTGCGCCGCCTGGGCCCCGCGCACTGCCGCACGTGCGCCGCCCTGGCTCGGCCGCTACCGCCCGCGCTTGGGCCGTGCGCTCCCGCGCGTCCGTGCGCCGCCGCCCTGGCTCCCGCACCGCCAGTCCGCGCGCTTGGGCCCACGCCGGGCCGCTCCTCCAGCCGCGCGCCTCCGCCTGGGCCGGCCTCCACCCCGACCTGGCGCTGCACGAGCGCCAGCTCTAGCGCCGCCTACCGCTCGCCGGTCTGCCGTGTGAGGAAGGAAACAGAGAGGGAGAGAAGGAAAAAATGGAATGGGGAGATAAGGATAGGAACAGATAAGGGAGATGAGGATGGGGCTGCCGTGAGCTGCTATTGCCTGTTGAGGAAGACGCGTGGATCTTGTTTGCAGCAGGAGGTGGCAATCGGAACAGCGGTAAAGCGGCAGCTGCAGAGCAGAAACAGAGCAGCGCCAGAGGAGGAAGACAAAGGGAATTTCCCGAGGACTTGTTTGTAATTTTAAAAAATTGCAGGGACCTCTTGGTAAAGACAAATTTAACCACTGTTCTAGGGCTCAAACAAAAATATGACCAAAATGAAAGTTGTACAACTTTTCAAGCTCTACAACTTTATTTTAGGGTTTGAACTCCAAAACTCACAATATGAAGTTTTATTTTAAGACTTGGACTAAATTTGAATTTTATAACATCTTTGTTATTGTTAGTATAAATTATATATAACCTTGGGCCTGTTCACAATTTGCTAAGTAAGTCATGATTACTTACATTATTACCTTTTTACTTCTAGTAATTTTTGAAAGTTACTTTTGTAAATTACCTATTTTGCATAAAAGGGCTTGTTCTTTTATAAAATTTCATAAATACCCTTATTTCCTCAACTTTACGCAAATTTTTACACAATTTAACTTCTACATTTCTAATGCAACTGTTGGGTAAATATATATATTTTTTTACAAGACATAGAGTAAAATATATTTACCAAACTACCCTTTACTTAATTTGAGGTTACCTCTTATCAAATTACATTTTGCAAAAACAACCCTAGTTTTTCCATAATTACGAAAATACCCTTTTTACTTAAGATTTTCAAGAACTTCACACAAACACACAAAAGTTTTACACCAACAAGCATACACTTCACACTATCAAAATATAAGTCTAGCATTACAAATACACGAACTATCACAATGTAATTCCCTGTGATGTAAAATATGATGGTGACTGTATCTCTGGACTCACCTTCGTGTGAGTTAACCTTATTTGATCCTGTGTATCGGTGGTTTATTGGGACGTTACCCGACAGGCCAAGGGATTATACCGTTTGAAGCACGTTGGAACCCTCGGGAGAGGACTCGCGTACTTGAGCCGGTATAATTCAGGTTGGTTCTGCCACAAAGATGATAAGCAATGTTAGTCCCAAGATTGAGAAAGATAAAGTATGGCAACAACAAAGTAATTTAAGCTCAAGCGATTGAATTAAATTTTATATTTGATCTTGAGTATAGGTATGCCGTACTATTAAGAGAGATGCAACATTGTTTGCTTGATAATATCCAAAAGTACTTATAGATTTACCCATATGAGAATCCTTGAGAGAAACCACTGCTTACTAACTGTGAGCAACCTGGTAGACCAAGTTTTGGATTGGTCCACCAGATGAAGCTCTGTGTCTTGTAAGTAATTTTACACAGGCTCGCACCGGTCTGACTGGTGTGAGGGACTGGTCTGAGCACTAATAGCTAGTTGAGTTTGAAATCTGGTCTGACCGGTCGGTCACACCGGTCTGACCAGTCAGCCTCTGACAAAACAACGGCTAGTTTTAGGAAGTTGGCTATTTATACCCTTTGACCCCCTTCTTCGAAGGCTGCTGGTTCATTCTGGTTCGTGAGCTTACAAAAGCCTCACCAAAAAAACTGAACCGAATATACGGAAAAACCGAATGCCCAGCCCTACAAGAAAGTAAGGTAAACATTTTTCCGGTTGGTGATAGCGAAACAATGAGCTTTGCCTACTATACCGTCATCCTTCCAAACTTAGTACTTGCAAGTAGCCGACAAAAAACCTAGATAAAAAAGTATTTTTATTTGCTTATTATATTACGATCTTGTTTCCGGTTGCCTGTGAACATGATGGAATTTTAAGGATTTTGCGAATGTGGTGCTGCCTTTTTACCGTGATGAAACTACTCCAAATCACAAGACATCGTCTTGCAGTAGGAGCTCACGAGGACTGACTACCACCGGACTCGGGGTTAATGTTTTGAAGGTAAAATAGCCGTTTTCGTCCTCCACTATCACATCAGAATGGATAGATTGGTCCTTCAACTTTAAATTGGACCAATTTAGTCCTCAAACTTCTATTTTCTGATCAATCTTATCCCTTGTCCTAAGTGGCTGTCCATATTGGCATGCCACGTCATCTAGAAAACACTTCTATATACTCATCAAGAATATCCTATATACTTCTTGTTTGCATCCCCTTTCTTCTTCATTTATTGTTGAGGTCACCACCAATCCTTTATTTTCTTTGAAAACATGGTTTACTTTCCAATTTGCTTAATGTTAAGCTGAATGCGAGATGAGAGAGAAAAAGGAGGATGGAGTTTGAGTGACCTTGTAAAGGATGGGAAGATATATATGGTATTTGGTAGTAATGAGTCAGCAAAAAATATATATAGAGTAACTATGACATGCTAATATGGACGCTCAATTAGGATAAGGATGAGATTAACCTGAAAATAGAAGTTGGAGGATTAAATTAACCTAATCTCTATTTCTATCTCTGTCTCTATCTCTACTATTTATTACTAAAGTAAGTAATGATTACTTGGTCTGTCAATCAGAGTCCATATCAGAATCCGACATGGTCCGAAACCATTTAGAATTAGCGGTTGGCGAGTAAAATAGAAAAGGACTAAAGTTCTTGACCGACACTTAGTATATTATTATAAATACATATAATGTATAATATATATATATATTTATATGTACATTTTTATATGGTGAAATAGTAGAGATGGCTTCCCGTAGCACTGACGGGCATATTTGCTATTTGAATATTAATGGAAGAACTTGATTCTCGGAGGATAGTTGAGGGACGAATATATCTATTTTACCTTTTTTAATACACAACAGTGGTGGGACAGGGTTGGGTTGGGCAGGCGTGAATCCTCTTTTTTTTAACACTGCTTGTTTAGGTGTTTGATAACGTGTTTTAGACAAAATTGGGTCAAAACACCGTGAAACTCCTTACCTGCTCCCGTCCTCGCGCCATTGTTCCCGTCCTCGCACCACTCACTGCTCGCTGTCCTCGCACAGGCTTATCCCCTCCCGGTGCCCCTGTTTCCCTTCATCTCCCTTTCTTCCTCCAGCTCGGTCTGAGACGAGCAGAGCCATTGCCGTCGCCACTCCGGCCATCACCGGCCATCGCGCCTCGATTCCCTCCGCGAGAAGCCGCACCACATCCCCCTCCGCCTTCCCCATCCCCCAGCCGAGCTCCTCCCTGTGGGAACCGTCCAATTTAACATCATTTTAAGCGAAACCATCAGTCCTTATTATGAAGATGAGAGCTAACATGCGCTCGCACTAATGGCGCGCTACGGGTTAACCCACATCTAAACTATAAAGGACCGACCCATCATTCACCAAAAATGATATTAAATCCAGTAGTCCCGGTATGTGCTCCATCGGATGCCCAAGATCATGAACACGCACATACCGTCACAAGCCCATACATCACCAATGATCCACAAAGAGCAAGTTTTAATATAAAGTTGAACAACTAACCATTACAACATTAATACAAGGGAGGGTTCCAAATCTGAAATTTAAAGGTTCAAATACGAGATACAAGCCTCGGGCTCACAAATAGCACTAAAAGGGATGTAAACCATAGAGTTCAATGTTTAACATGAAATTCCCAAATACGATAGCGCAGCAGAAAACATAACGAGATAAAGTAATGGCATCTTGCTCAAGGACACCATTATAACCGCATCGGCCTACTCCTCACCCGCGCTGGAATCGGCGGGATAGAAATGGCCGAACACCACTTCCGGCTCACCTGCAACTTAGTATAATAAAGCAACATGAGTACAAAGGTACTCGCAAGACTTATGCGATTAATTAAAACCAAGGAGTATGCATATGAAGGCTCACAAAGAGGCTTTAGGGTTAAGTATTATTAGATAGCATGAGCTCCCTAATTCCACACCTAGCTTCCTAGCATTTTAATTAACTTTCCCAACCCACTTCAAGTTTTAGTTAATTAAATTAACCAATCCCCATGCATCACCAAGAGGGACACGTATCCATCAAACAAGACCAAACTTCTACGAAGAATTCGTAGGATAAAGAGCTTGCTCATAACCGAGAGCGCGGCAATTCGAATTGATTCAACAACCTTGCAAGGGTGTACATCTTTACCCACATGACACAAGGACCATACGACTCACTCAATTGATCACGTCGAGCAAGGTGGTACTCGCATCAACCTTTTCCGACAAGTTGTAACCGTTGAACATCACGCCTAACTTGCGCAGAGAATTACCTAGGTCCACCGAGGACACCCCTAAGCCTCTCTACAAAGCCCTATGGCCACGCATCTAGGACTGTGCATCAACGATTAGAACTAGAGGGTAATTGGTTTATCCACCCCATGAATGGATATGTGGTAGTACGATAAATGCTCAATTTCCAAGGTCATCCACGGACGATCCTTAACTAATTCGAGCGGACTATGCCTCCAAGACTCCTTTCCCTAGGCCCTACCTTCTGCTCGAATCATGACCTAACCATCCCACTAACCCCTTTTCCGATCTTCCGACAAACAAAGAATAAGCGCGAACATATTAAGAGTAGTGTAGTGAACAAGGTAACCCTATTCCAATGTTTCTTGCAAGTTAAAAGCCAAATGTAAGCATGGCTAAGCCTTTGCTAGATCATTTAGTTGTTAACTACACGTGACAAGGACATGAGAGCGAAAACAAGGAAGGTCATGGCAAGTAAATAGGATCGACGATGCAATAAATAAACATATAGAATATACATAAATACCCATTGTGATAACTAAGTCTAATCAAGTTAAAAAGGGTCAAGGGATCATGCTTAGCTGCTTGCCTTGATTTTCTTCTTGTTCCAGAACAAACCCGGCTCCCGGCTCCGTCTCAACAGTCTCGGTGGGCTCAACGGGTGCTGTGACACTCAGGTAATTAGCATGGTCACACCCTAAAGTCTTGATGTGTTTTTATGTGCAAAGTTTAGCAAAAGGTGTGCCTAATATGTGCAAGGTTTTGAAAAAAAAGTGATAGTTATGTAATTAATTTTAACTAGAGGTCCTTTATTGCAAAATGGGTGGAAATAGAGGGAAAAGTTAAAAGTAAGAGGGTTGTTTTGCAAAAAGTGATATCTGTGGTTAAATTGCAAAAATATGTGAAATTACCCTTGGGTATATATGTAAAAGTAATTTTACCCATGGGATTTACATAAAATGTGAAAATATTACCAAGTCTATAATATCTTCAAAACTGTTGCTCAACTGCAGATGAACCTTAAAGAGAAGTTGTAGAGTTTGAAAAACCATGCACTTTTGCTTTTTGGACCATCTTCATTTGAGCACTGGTTTAAAGGTTGCAAGTCCTTTTCAGTGAGGTCCCTGCTTTTCTCTGAAATTGCAAATCAGTCCTCAGTTCAGTTCCTTCCCCTTCTTCCTCCTGGCGCCACTGCTCCCCTGCTCTGTTTCTGGTTTCCCCTGCCGCCGGCGCAGTACTTTGATTCTGGCCGCCGCCGGCCACCTCCTGTGCCTCCCTTGCCACGCGTTGCTTCCCCATCCTCTCACCGCTCTAGCCCCTTCTGCTGGTGTTCCACCCGAGCGCCACGTCCTCCACTGGCTGCCAGCACCGCACGCCGGAGTTCCTGCCGCCGCCGCAATACTCACGCAAGCATGCCTATCCTTCCCCCTCTCTTCGGCTCAATAGCACCAGTAGCTCCCCCTCGTTTCATTTGCCCCGATAGTTTGCTTGCCCAGCTTGCTCCGAGCCCCTCCCACCTCCGCCGCCCAACCCATCTCTCCGGTGAGCTTTGGGTCACCGTGGGCCGCCACATCCAAGCCACCACCGCCCGCACTGAGCCCTCCAGAGGCTTCCCCGGTGCTTGCCGGTGCTTCCCAGCCCCCGGCCGCCTCTTGATTCCGGCTGAGGAACCACCTCGACCAGCGCCACCCGCCACCGCCCCCTGCCCGCCGTGGGCCGGCCATCTCGGTCACCCTCGCGCCCTTAAGACCCTACGGCCGGCTTCTCTGTGCTCCAGTGAAACTTCCCGACCTATTCCACACCGCCTCCGACCACTGGACCATTACTCCCGCCGTTCATCTTCGTCGCCGGCCGCCTGCCTCCGCCGAGCTGCCACTGCCAGTCGCCCCTACTCCAATTCCAAGTGTCCTCAGGTGCGTGAAGGGTCGTTGATGCTTCCCCTCCCCTTTGATTCCACCGCCGGTGATCGCCGTCGACCGTGCACGCCGGTCAAACCTCGCCACCTCTGTGTTGGACCGGCAGGGAGCTCGGGTTAGAAGGAGCAAAAGCCCAGGGGGCTATTTGCAAACTGTAAGACTCAGGGGAATAGTAGTGTTAAGGACCTGTGTGCAAGGGTGTTTGTTATTTCATGTGAGTGCATGTTCTGCCTTGCTAAAATCGTAGTAATTCATAGAAAAATCCAAAAATGGCAAAACTAGTTTTGTTAGAAACTAGATTTCAAACTCTATGACTTTTGTTAATAGAGTTTAGTTTGAAACAAAATACTTTTGCCTTTATTTTAAATCTAAGATTAAGGGGTAATATATATACTTAACCTTGTCATTTCATGCTCTGTTGTTTATAAAGTTTAGCATGAATGTTCTATAAGCCCTAGGTAACTTTGTGCAAGTTTCAAACTCAAATTTGATTTAAACTTAACTTCTTTAATTTGAACTTTCAAATTTGAAATATTAACTAAACCTATTGTATAACCTTTTCTAATTGAACTCTATTGTCATTCTCTAATGTATACAATCAAATTTCTAAAAACTATGATCTTTTATTTAAAAATTTTGAATTTAAATTTTGGTTCATTTCAAATTTAATTTAAATGTTTTAATTATTATTTGCAACAAACTCCACCATATCTTTGTGATTCTTTTATAAATAGTGTTTCAAACCTAAACCTCTTTATTTTATGAATTCTTGTGTGTTAATTGGATGAGTTACAATATTTGAAATGTGAAATTTTAAATTTAAATTTCACCTTATTTAATTTATTGCATCTCATATAGAATCAACGACACTCGACGACGGGGACTACGAATTGGTCTTAGGACAAGACCAAGGCTTTCCAGAAGATCCAGCGCAAGTCGTCGAGGGACTAACTGAAGCCCCGAACCCCAGTTCGGAAACCTCTGACACTCCTACCCCTAACCCCACTCAAGAAGGCAAGCCCCGGACATATCCTACTACTTTATTTACACTGCAATCTATATCTATTTATCTATACTTATGCATTAAGTCTAGGAGTTGTGATGAAACCCTAGATGCATAAATATTAGGAATCCAATGTAATGCTCCTGAGTCCTTATCGGATAGATGCTCCGCTAATAAGGCCGGTAGAAGTCGGGTGATTTCCTGTCACTCGCGCGATATAGGAGTTGCCTGTTTACTATTCTGCAACCACGATAAGGATGACGGACAGGGTCATGTGTTGTGTCATGACCTGGAAGTTTACCCTGTCTGTTTTGATAAAAGTTTTAAGGTCGAAATGTGTGGTAGTGGTGGCTAAGTTTTTGAAAGTACTAGTCACATGCCGCGAAATATGGTAAGCGGTAAGCCTAGTAACCAATCGGCCCGGCAAGTGGACATACCTCCCACCACTCGATCTTTATGTTATGTTCACACGCACCGACGTGTGGGAATACGTGTTGCAATGGCAACCAGGAGTACGGGTTTTGTAGTCACGCTACAGACGTACGTCCTGCACTTTGGTAGTGCGTATGGTCCTGCAGTCGCTTATGGTGGACCTGATCCACGACCCGGAATGAAAGGCAAACGGTTGCTCGGGATTGGTCGTTGGATCTTCCGATCGTGTGTGCTAGGTTCACCTTGCAAGGTTAAATTCGATTCGAATCGTCCGCCTCTCACGAGGATTGAGACTGCTTATCCCTTCTGCCACATCGAGTAAAAAGTATAATTGTTGATGGAATAATCTTGATGGATGATAAGCTATACCTTGCTTGTTTAGTATAGGTGCTTACCTAGAATGGCTAATCAAACTAGAATCTGAAAGCTAAAACTTGAAAATAGTTTATACTCTTTGTTGCTTTTCAGCTGAAAATAAACTCAGAGCCCCATATAGTACCTTCATGAGTCTAGTTACGGGCTAAAGTATACCCCAAACCCGGGTAAGCCTTGCTGAGTATTAGAATACTCAGCCTTGCCAATATCTGTTTCAGGTATGACCTTCGAAAATCCCACGGACAACCTTGCGTGGCCAACGTCCGTTCCTTTTGGCTGGTCCGTGGAGTGGGACCCGTCCCCGGCCGGCACTGACCCTCCGGAGTGACACCAGGCCCTGGGCTAAGCTTGGTGTTCGCCTTCGCGACGTGTGTAGTCGCGTAAAACATTTTCTTCCGCTGTGAGTTTAGACAAGCTGTTACGCTTGTCAGTTTGAACATGGTTTGTATAAATTTACTTATCTTTGAACTCGGTTTGTAATAATGTATGTATGGTTGTAAATTAAAAAGTTGATGAGCTATTCTGTGATGTGAACTCGCCTTCATGCGAGGTAAACCTGCTTCGATCCTGCTGAACCGTGGTTGTATCGGGCGGAGACCCGACAGACCAAAGGATTGTTCCGTTTGAAGTGCGTTAAGCTGATTGCAGTTGTACGGCTATCAATAACGCACTTGAGCCGGAATAATTCGAGCGGTTCTGCCACAGCTGGTATCAGAGCTGTAGGTTTACTTTTACATCCGGAGAAGCTCTTAAAAAGTGTTTTCTGGATAAAAGTTTGCCAACAAATGAGTTTACAAAATACGTTGGATCCGTTAAGGTTGTGCTTAGAACATAAAGCCCTAAGGGTTTATATGGGAAAATATCAGGTGGCAATTAGAGTATATATGTATAAATCTGACTTGCAGCACTACTTTCTGCCAAAACTTAAATTCCTGTACAATTCAACCTTACTTTCTGTAACGACACCTGCGAACGGAGGTAAGAAGGTAAGGATCCTCAGCCAACTGAGGGAGCTTGGCCTTCCCGTCGGTGATGCGAACCGAATGCTGTTTCTCAAGCAGTGGCCTACTTGAGATGCTGCCAATATACCAACTTAGGTTGATTATATTGGGAGTATATGGTTCGGCGCAGGGTATGGCGATCGCTGTTCATACCCCCGCATTTTGCGGTACCCCCCGTGAATACGTTGTTTCGATGACGTATGTTAACGTTGTCTGTACGGCGGTAATTGTACAGATGCTGTTTCTATAGTGAACAGTAATGTTTGGGGACGCTTTCATGTCGTGCTGCCATGAAAGGTTCATGAGATATATATATGTGTATTCTTCTGCAGGTACACTAACCACGTTTACGCTATTCGGATGCGTAGGGTTTATCGATTAGTTATATATAGTGAGAGACGTATGGTTATGCCACCGGAATTAACTACGTAAGTCCGAACATATTCGGCAGTTGTTTTGGTTGTGAGGACGAGTAGTGCGTGCATGCATCATTTGTTAACAAAAGGATTTTCATATATGAAGAATATGTTGTTTGCTTTAGGAATGGGCTAATGGAGTTTTAAGGATAGCTTTAGGTTGGGTATCTTATGTGAAATCTTAGTTTTCCATCTGTTTTCCAGCCTTTGCTATTACCAGAATCGGTTATCTCAAGTAAAGTTATCTTGTGAGTCTTCTGTAAAATAATTGCATTTCAGTCATTCAATGCAATTGTGTCATCAATCCATTGGGTTCTTGTTCTGTGTTGCTATATTTCTGTATCTCACCATTTGAAATCTTACTTCAGATGGCTGAGACTCCAAATATTCGTTGGGATCGTCAAGGACACGCTCATACCAATGCTTTGCATTGGGAGGGCTTTCCCCGTCTCTTGTGGGAGTCACTTCAGATTTTTGGCTATGATGCACCCCCACTCTATGATGGATATGAGTTTGTTGAAGCGGGTGTTCCTCGGTGTAGGGTGAAGATGACCATTCCGCAACATCCTTCTCGCTACTTGTGGCAACCTGTCACAATTTGCATGTTTGGCCACCGCCTTGTGGATACCTTTGAGTCCGCAGCACTTGAAGCTATTCACATTTTCTGTGACAAGCACCCTGAAGAAGTGGCTGCCTATCCGATTGGTTTATTTCCAGCCACAGACCCTCGTGACTCCGAGTGGACCTTCAGGATCTCCTACTGCAGTCATCTATTGGGAGATCTGTCTCTTGAGATACTGCAAGCTCTTATTCGATTCATGAACGTGCAGCATCAATATCAGTTGCTGCAACGTCGGAGCATGAACCAGTTGTTTAACTTAGCTCAAGCTCACCATGGAACTATCACCCAGCAGCTTGACGAGCTGAATGAGCTTCATGCTATCACAAATGCCCAAGTTGACCTGTTAGCCCAGCGCGATGTGATCATCAACAATCAAGAAAACCAAATCCACGAGAGGGAGACAGTTATTGCCCAGCGCAATATCATTATTGAGTTCCTCCAGGATCAGGTTCAAGGTCTTACCATTGAGCTTGATGATGCTGTCAACCATATCAATGACCTCCATGAATAGGCCGCAGAAGAAAGTGAGAGTGAGGAAGAAGAAGAAGAAGAAGAGCTAGAAGAAATAGAAGGAGAATCGGGTCTTGACTCCGAACACGGTGATTCTGTCCCAAAATCCCCAATCTAACCACTCATCTTCCGGAAGAGTATCGTCAGTGGGAAACTTCGACGACTTTTAGCCTGTCGCTCTCCTCGCTGTACTGGATGTAACCTAAGTGGTGTGTAGTTTACCTAGTTATAGAGCCACTTGTTGTATGTGTGGCATAGGTAGAGGTTGTGATAGTTTGAGTGTGTTGACGATATCAGTATCTGTATAGTAATCTAATCCTATGTTTGGTTACCCGGTTCAATATCCTTGTGTCGACTATCAGTGGTTTGAATGGAACATATGCATTACAATTCCGTCTGATAATTGCATATTATCTGAAATTGGAGTAAGATTATGTTTGATAATGGATATCTCCTTTATTTCAGATGGTTGGAGCTACTCGTGGAACCCCGGAAGGATTCCAGGCAGGTCAACCTGGTAGTTCTCAACATCCACCACCGCCACCTCCAAACCTGGCCGAGGTTATGGCCCGGCAAACCGAGCTTCTAAATCAACTTGTGCAAGCTCAGCTGGGCCACTTCCAGCAGCAACCTCGAGGCCGAGGTGAACTTCTATCGGCCAGTTACCAGGACTTCCTCAGCACTCAACCGCCATTATTCCATAAGGCCGATGAACCTTTGGACGCAGATGCTTGGCTTCAAACTATCGAATCCAAGTTCGCCTTATTACCAGCCCCATGTACAGATGAGAATAAGGTGCTCTTTGCAGCCCAGCAACTCCGGGGCACTGCTCGTCTTTGGTGGGACAAGTTTCATGCGATGCAACCCACCGATCACGTCGTCACCTGGGATGAGTTTCGGACTGCGTTCCGAGCACACCATATACCAGCAGGACTCATTGAGCGGAAGCTCAATGAATTTTTGAGCTTGACCCAGGGTACCCGCACTGTTACACAGTATGCCCAGGTTTTCAATCATCTGTGCCAGTATGCGGGATCTCATGCGGACACTGATGCCCGCAAAAGTGATCGCTTTCGCCGGGGCCTAAACACCAAACTTAAGGAATGGCTAAATTTGGTGAAAGCTGACAATTTTAATGAGTTGGTCAACATGGCCATTACTCAGGAGGATTGCATTGCCGCCCACCGAGTAGAGAAGAAACGGAAGGCACCTTCAGGGCCTGCAACGTCGCAGTCGCCAAGGTATCGGTTGGTCCCGGGTAATGCTCCTCGAGCTCCGCCTCGAAATAATTTGCCTGGCAGATGGGTAGCTCGACCTCCCCAACAAGCACAATTCAACCGACCACCACTGCCACAAAATCAGCAACAACCCCAACAAGGTCTGCGGCCGAGCTTTCCACCAGCTGCTCCAGGAAACAACAATTATCGTTGTTTCAATTGCAGAAGCCCATCCCACTTCATTAAGGATTGCCCTCAACCTAGGAAATCATTCCAAGGGCAAATATCTAATCCAAACTACAAGGGCAAGGGTAAGAGGCAAGTGGTGCAGGTCCGTCAAGGGAGGGTGAACCTCACCACACTCTCCGAACTCCCTGAAGGGGCACCGATAATGACGGGTACATTTTCTATTAACCATCATCCCGTTATTGTTCTTTTTGATTCCGGTGCTACCCATAGTTTTATCAGTAAAGAATGTGGAAGTAAAGTAGGTTTGGATATGCATCCTACTAAAGAAGATTATAGGATAATCACTCCTGGTGGGAAAACTTTATCAAATCAAATTTGTATGAAAGTGCCACTTCTCTTGGGTAGTCAGGTGATAAAAACCGACTTACTCCTGTTAGACCTGAAGGGAATGGATGTTCTTTTGGGAATGAACTGGATGGCGCAGCACCATGTGTCTTTAGATATCTCTTCTCGCACTGTGGAAATAGGTTCACCGGAGAATGAACCTACCATTCTTTATCTTCCACAATCAAAGTCCTTTAACTCTTGCACCTATGCTGCATCTAAGGTCAAACTTGAGGATATTCCAGTCGTCTGTGAATATCCAGATGTTTTTCCAGATGACTTACCTGGAATGCCCCCAGACAGAGATATCGAGTTCATTATAGAACTCCAACCTGGTACAGCCCCTATCTCTAAGAGACCTTACCGTATGCCTCCTAATGAGTTGGCTGAATTAAAAACCCAACTCCAAGATCTCTTAGACAAAGGCTTCATTCATCCAAGTGCATCATCATGGGGTTGTCCAGCCTTATTTGTGAAAAAGAAAGACAATAGCTTGAGGCTATGTGTGGGTTATCGTCCTCTCAATGCGGTGACTATTAAAAATAAGTATCCTCTACCCCGCATTGATATCCTCTTTGATCAATTAGCCGGAGCCAAAGTGTTTTCTAAAATAGATCTTCGTTCCGGCTACCACCAAATTAAGATTCGGCCCAGTGATGTTCCAAAAACAGCTTTCTCCACTCGGTATGGCCTATACGAGTATCTTGTCATGTCGTTTGGTCTCACTAATGCTCCAGCCTATTTCATGTACCTCATGAATTCCGTCTTCATGCAAGAACTCAACAAGTTTGTTGTAGTCTTCATTGATGATATCTTGATCTATTCCAAAACCCCAGAAGATCATGCCAAACATCTTCATGTCATCCTTCAACGATTAAGAGACCACCACCTGTACGCCAAATTCTCTAAATGTGAGTTTTGGCTAGATACAGTCAAATTCCTGGGCCATACCATTTCTGGTGATGGAATATCCGTCGATCCCAGTAAAGTACAAGAAGTGATGGATTGGGAACCCCCGACTTCCGTCCATCAAATTCGTAGTTTTCTCGGTCTAGCTGGCTACTATCGTCGTTTCATTCCAGATTTCTCCAGAATAGCCAAACCTATGACCGAGCTATTAAAGAAAGGTGTGAAATTCTCCTGGGATCAAAAATGCGAAGATGCATTTCATATTCTCAGAGACCATCTTACGACTGCACCAGTCTTAGCTCAACCAGATGTCTCAAAACCTTTTGACATCTACTGTGATGCATCGGGAACTGGACTTGGTTGTGTACTTATGCAAGACAACCGAGTAATTGCATATGCATCACGAGCACTTAGGGTTCATGAACAAAATTATCCCACCCATGATCTCGAACTCGCAACTGTTATTCATGCCCTAAAGATCTGGAGACATCATCTAATGGGTACCAAATGCCATATTTATACCGATCATAAAAGCCTCAAATATATTTTTACCCAGGCGGATCTGAATATGAGGCAAAGGCGCTGGCTAGAACTGATTAAAGATTATGACTTGGAAGTACATTATCATCCAGGCAAGGCCAATGTCGTTGCGGATGCTCTTAGTCGCAAAGCGCATTGTTCTTGCCTATCCGTTGAAGCATTCAACGAGACACTCTGTTGGGAAATGAGAAAGCTCAACCTAGAGATCATTTCCCAAGGTGACTTAAACCATCTCTCGGTTGAAGCCACACTTAGAAATAGTATTGTTCTAGCGCAACAGCGTAATAAAGGGGTCAAAATCATTAAACAAAAGATAACACAAGGAGAAGGGAAGTATAAATGCTTCCGGATTGATCCTAAAGGAGTTCTATGGTTCAACGAACGTATTGTTGTACCTAAGAACCATAAACTCCGCAAGCAAATAATGGATGAGGCCCATCTATCTAAATTCTCTATACACCCTGGCAGTACGAAGATGTATCAGGATCTGAAACAGAACTTTTGGTGGACTCGTATGAGACGAGAAATTGCCAAATATGTGTCGGAATGCGATATCTGCCAAAGAGTTAAAGCCAGTCATTTGAAAACTGCTGGTATCCTTCAACCTCTACCCATTCCCTCGTGGAAGTGGGAGGATATCAGTATGGACTTTATTGTTGGTCTGCCCAACACATCTCGGAAGCATGACTCTATTTGGGTAATCGTTGATCGATTAACCAAGACTACACATTTCCTTCCCGTGCATACCACATATAATGCCAAAAGGTATGCCGAGATTTATCTGGATCAAATTGTTCGACTTCATGGAGTACCTAAGACAATTATTTCTGATCGTGGAGCACAATTTGTTGCTCGATTCTGGGAGCAACTCCATGATGCTCTTGGGACTAAATTAATTCAAAGCTCTGCCTATCATCCTCAAACAGATGGGCAAACTGAACGAGTAAACCAGATTCTGGAAGATATGCTCAGAGCTTGTATACTTCAATTTGACAAGAATTGGGATAAATACTTGTCACTGATAGAATCTTCTTACAATAATAGCTATCAGACAAGTATTAAGATGGCCCCATTTGAAGCATTATACGGTCGCCGATGCCGAACTCCTTTGAGTTGGTTACAAACCGGCGAGCGTAAAATTTTTGGGCCCGACCTAGTTATGGAAGCAGAGGATAAAGTCAGGCTTATCCAGAACAATCTAAAGGCCGCCCAATCTCGACAGAAAAGCTACGCTGATATACGAAGAAGACCATTGCAATTTCAAGTCGGAGACTTCGTATATCTTCGAGTATCTCCTACCCGAGGTGTTCAAAGGTTCGGTGTAAAAGGAAAACTTGCACCTCGATACATCGGACCCTTTGAGATCCTTGAAATCTGTGGACCTGTAGCTTATCGTCTCCAACTTCCTCTTCAATTAGCGGCCATCCATAACATCTTTCATGTATCCCAACTCAGAAAGTGTGTTAAGATCCCCACCGAAATCATCGATTCCCAGGCTATCGAAATCGAACCAGATCTGACCTATACAGAGCATCCAATCAGAATCCTCGACACTAAAGAGAGAAGCACCAGAAGAGAAACCACCAGAATGTACAAGATTCAGTGGAACCATCATATAGAAGAAGAAGCAACATGGGAAACTGAATCTTATCTTCAACGTAACTTTCGCAATTTCTTCCAAACCAATCTTCGAGCTTGACCTTTCTATTCCATCCTGCTTCGGAATCTCGGGACGAGATTCTTTTTAGGGGGGAAGGCTGTGACACTCAGGTAATTAGCATGGTCACACCCTAAAGTCTTGATGTGTTTTTATGTGCAAAGTTTAGCAAAAGGTGTGCCTAATATGTGCAAGGTTTTGAAAAAAAAAGTGATAGTTATGTAATTAATTTTAACTAGAGGTCCTTTATTGCAAAATGGGTGGAAATAGAGGGAAAAGTTAAAAGTAAGAGGGTTGTTTTGCAAAAAGTGATATCTGTGGTTAAATTGCAAAAATATGTGAAATTACCCTTGGGTATATATGTAAAAGTAATTTTACCCATGGGATTTACATAAAATGTGAAAATATTACCAAGTCTATAATATCTTCAAAACTGTTGCTCAACTGCAGATGAACCTTAAAGAGAAGTTGTAGAGTTTGAAAAACCATGCACTTTTGCTTTTTGGACCATCTTCATTTGAGCACTGGTTTAAAGGTTGCAAGTCCTTTTCAGTGAGGTCCCTGCTTTTCTCTGAAATTGCAAATCAGTCCTCAGTTCAGTTCCTTCCCCTTCTTCCTCCTGGCGCCACTGCTCCCCTGCTCTGTTTCTGGTTTCCCCTGCCGCCGGCGCAGTACTTTGATTCTGGCCGCCGCCGGCCACCTCCTGTGCCTCCCTTGCCACGCGTTGCTTCCCCATCCTCTCACCGCTCTAGCCCCTTCTGCTGGTGTTCCACCCGAGCGCCACGTCCTCCACTGGCTGCTAGCACCGCACGCCGGAGTTCCTGCCGCCGCCGCAATACTCACGCAAGCATGCCTATCCTTCCCCCTCTCTTCGGCTCAATAGCACCAGTAGCTCCCCCTCGTTTCATTTGCCCCGATAGTTTGCTTGCCCAGCTTGCTCCGAGCCCCTCCCACCTCCGCCGCCCAACCCATCTCTCCGGTGAGCTTTGGGTCACCGTGGGCCGCCACATCCAAGCCACCACCGCCCGCACTGAGCCCTCCAGAGGCTTCCCCGGTGCTTGCCGGTGCTTCCCAGCCCCCGGCCGCCTCTTGATTCCGGCCGAGGAACCACCTCGACCAGCGCCACCCGCCACCGCCCCCTGCCCGCCGTGGGCCGGCCATCTCGGTCACCCTCGCGCCCTTAAGACCCTACGGCCGGCTTCTCTGTGCTCCAGTGAAACTTCCCGACCTATTCCACACCGCCTCCGACCACTGGACCATTACTCCCGCCGTTCATCTTCGTCGCCGGCCGCCTGCCTCCGCCGAGCTGCCACTGCCAGTCGCCCCTACTCCAATTCCAAGTGTCCTCAGGTGCGTGAAGGGTCGTTGATGCTTCCCCTCCCCTTTGATTCCACCGCCGGTGATCGCCGTCGACCGTGCACGCCGGTCAAACCTCGCCACCTCTGTGTTGGACCGGCAGGGAGCTCGGGTTAGAAGGAGCAAAAGCCCAGGGGGCTATTTGCAAACTGTAAGACTCAGGGGAATAGTAGTGTTAAGGACCTGTGTGCAAGGGTGTTTGTTATTTCATGTGAGTGCATGTTCTGCCTTGCTAAAATCGTAGTAATTCATAGAAAAATCCAAAAATGGCAAAACTAGTTTTGTTAGAAACTAGATTTCAAACTCTATGACTTTTGTTAATAGAGTTTAGTTTGAAACAAAATACTTTTGCCTTTATTTTAAATCTAAGATTAAGGGGTAATATATATACTTAACCTTGTCATTTCATGCTCTGTTGTTTATAAAGTTTAGCATGAATGTTCTATAAGCCCTAGGTAACTTTGTGCAAGTTTCAAACTCAAATTTGATTTAAACTTAACTTCTTTAATTTGAACTTTCAAATTTGAAATATTAACTAAACCTATTGTATAACCTTTTCTAATTGAACTCTATTGTCATTCTCTAATGTATACAATCAAATTTCTAAAAACTATGATCTTTTATTTAAAAATTTTGAATTTAAATTTTGGTTCATTTCAAATTTAATTTAAATGTTTTAATTATTATTTGCAACAAACTCCACCATATCTTTGTGATTCTTTTATAAATAGTGTTTCAAACCTAAACCTCTTTATTTTATGAATTCTTGTGTGTTAATTGGATGAGTTACAATATTTGAAATGTGAAATTTTAAATTTAAATTTCACCTTATTTAATTTATTGCATCTCATATAGAATCAACGACACTCGACGACGGGGACTACGAATTGGTCTTAGGACAAGACCAAGGCTTTCCAGAAGATCCAGCGCAAGTCGTCGAGGGACTAACTGAAGCCCCGAACCCCAGTTCGGAAACCTCTGACACTCCTACCCCTAACCCCACTCAAGAAGGCAAGCCCCGGACATATCCTACTACTTTATTTACACTGCAATCTATATCTATTTATCTATACTTATGCATTAAGTCTAGGAGTTGTGATGAAACCCTAGATGCATAAATATTAGGAATCCAATGTAATGCTCCTGAGTCCTTATCGGATAGATGCTCCGCTAATAAGGCCGGTAGAAGTCGGGTGATTTCCTGTCACTCGCGCGATATAGGAGTTGCCTGTTTACTATTCTGCAACCACGATAAGGATGACGGACAGGGTCATGTGTTGTGTCATGACCTGGAAGTTTACCCTGTCTGTTTTGATAAAAGTTTTAAGGTCGAAATGTGTGGTAGTGGTGGCTAAGTTTTTGAAAATACTAGTCACATGCCGCGAAATATGGTAAGCGGTAAGCCTAGTAACCAATCGGCCCGGCAAGTGGACATACCTCCCACCACTCGATCTTTATGTTATGTTCACACGCACCGACGTGTGGGAATACGTGTTGCAATGGCAACCAGGAGTACGGGTTTTGTAGTCACGCTACAGACGTACGTCCTGCACTTTGGTAGTGCGTATGGTCCTGCAGTCGCTTATGGTGGACCTGATCCACGACCTGGAATGAAAGGCAAACGGTTGCTCGGGATTGGTCGTTGGATCTTCCGATCGTGTGTGCTAGGTTCACCTTGCAAGGTTAAATTCGATTCGAATCGTCCGCCTCTCACGAGGATTGAGACTGCTTATCCCTTCTGCCACATCGAGTAAAAAGTATAATTGTTGATGGAATAATCTTGATGGATGATAAGCTATACCTTGCTTGTTTAGTATAGGTGCTTACCTAGAATGGCTAATCAAACTAGAATCTGAAAGCTAAAACTTGAAAATAGTTTATACTCTTTGTTGCTTTTCAGCTGAAAATAAACTCAGAGCCCCATATAGTACCTTCATGAGTCTAGTTACGGGCTAAAGTATACCCCAAACCCGGGTAAGCCTTGCTGAGTATTAGAATACTCAGCCTTGCCAATATCTGTTTCAGGTATGACCTTCGAAAATCCCACGGACAACCTTGTGTGGCCAACGTCCGTTCCTTTTGGCTGGTCCGTGGAGTGGGACCCGTCCCCGGCCGGCACTGACCCTCCGGAGTGACACCAGGCCCTGGGCTAAGCTTGGTGTTCGCCTTCGCGACGTGTGTAGTCGCGTAAAACATTTTCTTCCGCTGTGAGTTTAGACAAGCTGTTACGCTTGTCAGTTTGAACATGGTTTGTATAAATTTACTTATCTTTGAACTCGGTTTGTAATAATGTATGTATGGTTGTAAATTAAAAAGTTGATGAGCTATTCTGTGATGTGAACTCGCCTTCGTGCGAGGTAAACCTGCTTCGATCCTGCTGAACCGTGGTTGTATCGGGCGGAGACCCGACAGACCAAAGGATTGTTCCGTTTGAAGTGCGTTAAGCTGATTGCAGTTGTACGGCTATCAATAACGCACTTGAGCCGGAATAATTCGAGCGGTTCTGCCACAGGTGCGTCCTCCGGCGTCTCGGTCACTATAATGCATGAATGAGATGTGTGCATTAGGATGATGCTAATGATGTGAAAATGAGATG
Source organism: Panicum hallii (assembly GCF_002211085.1). Taxonomy (NCBI): domain Eukaryota; kingdom Viridiplantae; phylum Streptophyta; class Magnoliopsida; order Poales; family Poaceae; genus Panicum; species Panicum hallii. The sequence goes on along the minus strand of NC_038043.1, from coordinate 25,209,814 downwards.
ATATGCTATGACATGGCAATAGAAGCAAATATCACTCCAACAAGGAAGCAATGCAACACGGGCACAACAAGGCTCGATTACTTATTTTTAATCCTAGGGGCTAATAAGCGACACTTGCTCAACATGGTACTTAACAAGCATAAATCACGATTTAAATTGTGCACATAGGGAATCTCAAAAGAAACTCATGAGAGTTGAAATTGCAGCAAAAACATCTTTGTGGAATTACTTATGTTATTTATAATTTTCAGCTGCTAGAATCAAGTTAAATCTTAAAAGGTACTCAAAGCATTCTCATAAATTCTTAAAGAATTACCAGAGACAAAAGACATGATAACAAAGGTAACAGAAGTGGTTTTATTATTTTATCATTTTTGAATCAAAAGTTACATGTTAAACAATCTTGCAGGCAGAATTTAGGTAAACACATTAAAATTCTAGCAAACAGCATGCAAACACTTGCACAATCTGCATCATCTAGTATTTTTAGTGAGGATTCTAACAAAGTTTGATTTGACATTTTTGGAGCATCACAAAAAAAGTTAAGCATTTAACTAGGTTTAGAAAGGATAGAACATAACTTAAAATACATGGCCCTAACATGCTTAATCCTAATTTTTCCTGGTAGAGCTATCACAGAGCAACCAAACAAAACAAATTCCACCATTTTTGGAGACCTATACAATTTTTTAGGCATTTTACAAGTTGACAGCATAAATTAAAAGAGGGAAACGAGCAGGAAACGCTAGATCCACCCGGATCTAGCGCTCCTGGGCACCGACAAGTGGGCCCAGGCTGCCAGCCCCGGGTCGGGCGGAGTCAAGGCCGAGGCGCCGGCCTTGACTCGCCACGGCACGGCCGGGGTGCACCCACGACGCAGCCCGCGTGCGAACACATCCTACTCATCCTAACCTCGTAATCGTGGTTAGCGTACCTGCAGAAGAACACATATGTATATATATATATCATGAACCTTTCATGGCAACACGACATGAAAGCGTCCCCAAACAGTACTGCTCACTATAGAAACAGTATCTGTACAATTACCGCCGTACAGACAACGTTAACATACGTTATCGAAACAACGTATTCACTATGCAGCTCTTATTATCTCAACGCACTTCAAACAGAATAATCCATTGGTCTGTCGGGTCTCCGCCCGATACAACCACGGTTTAACAGGATCGAAGCAGGCTTACCTCGCACGAAGGCGAGTTTACAATCATAGAATAGCTCATCAACTTTTAATTTACAGATATCCAAACATTATTACAAACCAGGTTCAAACTTAGGTAAACATATACAAACAATGTTCAAACTGACAAGCAGAACAGCTTCTCCAAACTTACAGTGGAAAGAAAAGATTACGTGACTACACACGCCGCGAAAGTGGACACCATGCTCAGCCCAAGGCCTGGTGTCACTCAGGAGGGTCACTGCTAGCCGGGGACGGGTCCCATTCCACGGACCAGCCAAAAGGAACAGAAGTTGGCCATGCAGGGTTGTCCATGAAGTTCTCGAGAGTTATACATGAAACTAATACTAGCAAGGCTGAGCATTCTAATACTCAGTAAGGCTTACCCGAGATTGGGTATACTTTAGCCCATAACTAGACTCATGAAGGCATTTCAAGGGTTCTGGGTTTATTTTCAGCTGAAAAGCAACAAAGAGTATGAACTACTTTCACATTTTAGCTTTCACATTCTAGTTGATTATCCATTCTAGGTTAGCACCTACACTAAGCAAGCAAGGTAGAGATTATCATCCATCAAGATTGTTCCATCATTAGTTACACTTCTTACTCTATGTGGTAAAAGGGATAAGCAGTCTCATTCATCGTGAGAGGCGGACGATTCCTGAATCAAAATTCAACCTTGCAAGGTAAACCCCACACACAATGCTTGGAATACCAACAGGGCGTTCCGAAGCAACCGTTTGCCTTTCATTCCGGGTCGTGGATCAGGTCCACCACAAGCGACTGTAGGACCGTACGCACACCAATTGTGCAGGACATACATCTGTAGCGCGACTACAAAACCCGTATTCCTGCCTGCCTTGCAGAACGTACTCCCGCACGTCGGTGCGTGGGAGAACCAATTACGAGTGGTGGGAGGTATGTCCACTTGCCGGGCCGATTGGTTACTAGGCTTACCGCTTACCATATTTCGCACCATGTGGCTAGTACTTTCAAACGCTTAGCAACCACTACCACACATTTCGACCTTAACCACTTTTGACAAAACAGACAGGGTAAACCTCCAGGTCATGATACAACACATGACCATGTCCATCATCCTTATAGTGGTTGCAGAATTGTAAACAAGCAACTCCTATATCGCGCGAGTGACAGGAAATCACCCGACTTTTACCGGCCCTATTTAGCAGAGCATCTAAGCGATAAGGACTCAGGTACAATACATTGGATTCCTAAGATCTTATGCAACTAGGATTTCATTTCAACTCTTAGACGTAATGCAAGATATATAATATAATAATGGAATTGTAATAGATTGAAATACTGGGATATGCACCGGGGCTTGCCTTCTTGAGCAGGATTAGGGGCTAGAGTGTCAAAGGCTTCCGAACTTTGGTTCGGGGCTTCAATTAGTTCCTCGACAGCTTGGGTTGGATCTTTAGAAAACCCTTGGTCTTGTCCTAAGACCAATTCGTAATCTCCGTCGTCAAGCATTGTTGATTCTATATGATATGCAATAAAATAAATGAGATGAACTTTATACTTAAGATCTTATGTTATAACAAAGTTACAAGTTAAACAAGTCAACACATAGGAGTATGGTAAAAAGATCTTAACCAATTAGGTTTAAAGAGATTACTTAACTAACCTTAAAACATTTTAAAATTTGAAATGTTTAAACTCAAAAGAACTTTATATTATCAAACAAAGTTAAGTGTAAAATCTTAACATAAGATCACATAAAATTTAAGCAATTACATCCCAAAAATCATAAGTAACAAAGTTAAGGTGTATTAGTTACACACAAAAATACCCTTTAACTTTAGACTTGAAAAAGACATAAAAGTATTTAGTTTCACACTAGACTTCACTAACAAAAGTTGTAGAGTTGAAAATCTAGTTTCTAACGAAATTAGTTTTGCAATTTTTGCATTTTTCTACAATTTATATGGAATTAAACATGTTTCAGCTAAAGGAAAGAAGTCAAACAAAAGCTTTTTGCAGAAAACCCCTTGGCAACATTCCTTCTTAACAGAGCTACCCTCCCTCACGGCTCTTTCTCTTTCTCTCTCTCTTACAGGTGGGGCCTCTTGCTTCTTCTTCCTTTCCCCTCCCTTCCTCTGCTCACGGCCACAGGCCGAGCGCCAGAACGGCGGCGCCGCAGCCCTGGCCGGCGATGAGGTCCCTCGGCTCTCAACCTTGGATCGTAACTTGCTTGGCGTCTCAAGGCAGCTCTCTACTCTCCTTTTTCCCCCTCACAGAGCGGTCCACCGGTGCAGGACCAGGCCGCCCGCAGCCGCAGCGGCTCGGTCACGGTGGCGCCCCTGTTCCGGCGACCCTCGGGTTTCCTAGTCATCGGGAACAGCACAGGCAGCACCCACGTCGCCTCCAGAACGTGCCCGAGCAAGCGGCTAAGCGTCGCAGTGGCTGGACCCATGGTCCCCGTAGGGGTGCTGCTACGGTACCGTGGCGCGCGGCTGTGCGACCGCGTTCCTGCCCAAGCCACGGCGTCCCGACCCGAACTATAAGTCCCGAAGCACCACAAGACCACGAATTGCAAGGAACATCGCACACCCAAGGCTAAACCTGTTCCTACAGGGGAGCATCACCGAAGAGACTTGGCAGCGGCGCACAGAACTAAGCCGTGGGATGAAATTCGACGAGAGGAGCTGCTGGTTTAGCTGGAGGAGTAGGGGAGAGATTTGGGAAAGGAGTTCACACGGTCCCGGGCAAGGGAATTTGAAGGGGAGGGATGGACGGCGGTAGGAGCTCGCCGGATTTGCATGGCGGCCGCGCGGGGTGTCTGTCCGACATGGCGGGGCAAGGAACGGCCAGCAAGGGTAGTGCAGGCACCGGGAGGAGGACCGGGCGACGCGTGGAGAGGACGAGCAGGAGGTGGAGGCGGCGCACTGCACGGCGGCGGCCGGGGGAAGGAACTGCAGCGGCAGCAGAACGACGCAGTGGAGCAGAGAGGCTCAGGGAAGGAGAAGAGAGGGAAGAAACATCTAAGGGTTCATATGTAAAATTAAAAAGATCTAGGGGCCTCACTGTAAAGCAAAAATCCCCACTGATTCAAAGCTCAAAAGCAAAAGTGCCCAAAAACAAAGTTGTAGAGTTTTTCAAACTCTACAAAAATGCTTTAGGGCTCAAGTTCCAAAACTCAAAATTTGCAGCTTTACAAGATAGATTTCGAATAGAAGTAAAATTTAAATTACCTTGGTCCTTACCAAGGTGAATTTGATCAAATTTTGAACATATATGCAAAAATTTTAAGGAGGTCATGATGACTGGCATGCTTACACCTTAGTCCTCAGGTAAACACACAAGTTACTTTTAAACAGCATTTACCTTACATAAAAGCCCTGTAGTTTTTGTTCTAATTACACATAGATCCCTACCTTTCTACCACAAACCCCCATTGTTCTTAGATTTTAACCTCCCTTTTTCACTTTTCCCCACTATAAAGATAATAATCAAACACTTAGCATAAATTTTCTCCTAGGTTCTAGTGCTACCTCCTATTTAACTCAAGTAACACTTAAGAGCCTATATTTTAAAGAAATTACAGATATACTCCTAGCCTTTTGTACTACCCACATACTCCATAGCAAGCATACAAATAAGCATACATATACAGTATCAAAATCTAGTGTCACTATTTTCTAATTACCTGGATGTCACACGCGCGCAGGTAGCGCTGCGCCGCCGCGGCAGCCACGGCCGGGCCGAGCCGCACGCCGCCGGCTGCCTGCGACAAGCCAGCAGCCACGCGGAGCCCCAAAACGGGTTCGCCCCGACGCGCTGGTGCCACCCGTGCCAACCCCATTGCCCGCCAGCGAGCCATGGTTGACCCGACCTGGGGCCTGTTGACCGCGGGCCCCACTGGTCAGTGACTCCTGTAGGTCAGATAAATGGTTTTCTTTTTGGCTGAAACTTGCAAATTGAGTATAAAATCAAGGAAAAATGCTAAAAATGCAAAACCAGTTTTGTCAGCTCTGTTAGGCCTTGATCTTTTGGGGGAAAATTACATGTGCTTGTGAAATTACTTGTTTACCCCTGCTAGAATTTAATTTATGCTTCAGCTTGTTTAGTTAGTTTCTACAGTTCTGTTACTCCAAAAATTATGAAATGTATGCAGTAGCTTACTTTATGCATGTATAGTTCACTGTAAAAATTTCGTTTTCAAAAGCTATGTCTAAGTTTGTAGATCTTTATTTGATTAGTTTGTCTTGCTAAGGCTATAATAAATAGTTTCTATTGTTAATAATTGTTGGTAAATTTTTGTTGCACTCTTTATCAGTAGCTAATCATGCTGGTTTGATTATGTTACTAGATTATGGCTGCATGTCAAGATTTTGCATTTGTTTAGTTCCTAGCTATAGTTTTTCCTTTTATGGTTATTGCTAAATAATTCTTTTCTGCATGTGTAATTTCAGCAACTTTTTTTGTTCAGTTGTAAATCATGTTAACTCATTTAGGATCAGAATGTGGATCGCTTTTATATAACTTGATTCTATTTGCTTGTTAGCTAAATAGAATATCTAGTTACTCTTTCTTGCTTTATGTGTGTGCTTAGTCTTTTTGAACGAGTTTAGTAACGTTTAATTGGAGGAAATACTTCAAGCTGAAAAATCAGTTTAAAACTGAACTCACACAGCAACACCCAACTATTTCTTTTATGAGTTTGTTTTGTTTGCTCGGTAATCAATTGCCCAGTAATATCTTCTCTTTTAATGCTTGCATTGCATCACTTCATTCATGTAGTCACAACGAGCAACTTATTCTACGAGCTAGTAGCTGAGCAAGACCTGGAGCGTGATCTAGGGCAAGTGCAATTTGAGCAGGCCCAAGGCTTAGAAGCTACTGACCCCGTTTAGCTGCAAGGTAAGCTCCTGAGCATAACCTATTATTTTAAATTATAAAATGTCATCTATTTATTTATCATGCATTGCGTTTTTAGAAGTCGATTGAAACACTAGTTGCATGATCCCTAGGTTGCCTCGGTCTTATACTAGTATGTGTAGGTCGATAGCACTGCCATGCTTAATACGAGATGTATGGCTTCGTGGCAAGTGGATTAGAAATAATTAAGTAATGTATGAAAATGGAGACCGGACAAGAAATGATACTGAGATGTAAGTTATGGCAATAGGATAGGGTTTGTGTGTGTCTTAGTCCTGTCTGTGTCGCTTAAGGCCCGTTTGTTGTTGGCCTTGCTGATCAAGTTTAAACAGTACTAATCACATGCCGGTAGTAGGAGGTAGTCGAACCCGGTAAGCGTAGTACCTCGGTCACTCTGGTGTTTGAGCTGATACCTGCATCTCCGGTCGAGTGCTAATCAGGAACTCATGGCTGACCCGTTGTAGGTATCGGTGGGGACTAGCTATTTGCTGGTCGAGGGGCGGTTTAACCATTTTGTAGCGGCCGACGAACTGTTGATGCGTGTGACTCGACGCAACATGGTTAGGTTTTCCTTGCAAGGATTAAATCAAATCGATTCGCGACTGCTCTTGGATAAGAGAACTTTGATCACTGCGTCACATCGTAGAAAAGAAGTAAAAAAGGAAGGATGCATAAGTTGTTGCTCACTATTGTTGCTATATAATTATTTGGTTTCCACTCTAAACATCACAATTATGTTACGAACATAGAAAATAGTATATCTCATATATTTGTGCTAAAATCTTGAAAGTAAGAATTCACTGTTAGTAGCTTTTTAGCAAAACACGCCCACCAGCCAAAAGCGTTGCATACTAGGAGTTAGCTAAGTATATACCACTAGCCGGATAAGTCTTACTGAGTATTTAAGGTTTGATGCGTTGCTAGTGCTGGTTGGAGCTAACCTGGATTGATATCGGTGGACTCGATGTGACGTCCTCGTATCTTTGTAGTTATCATTTTTGTTTTATCTGTTCAACATTAAAAATTTCCTCAGGTTAGATTTTTTCCCGCTGCTATTACTTCTTATGTTGATTCTAATTTTGAAAGCTTTTTTGTAAATACCTTATGTTGTCCCTTATTTTTGTAAAATTATTAATGCTTGTACTATTTGTGCTCGTCGTTACAAGAGACTTCTAGTGTACGTTTGGATCGAGATTACTTGCGATTTATCAGGATTTACCTGACTGATTGCAGCATTACACCGTTTTAAGTGCATAATCTATACCACAAATAAAAGGAACAAGTATATGTTTACCCTTACGAATCTGCCTTCTGATGAGTCTGCCTCCTAATCCCTTGCCCTGCCACCCCGTACCACCCTAAAAGACCCCGCTGCGCTATTGTCTCCCCTCCTCGCCCCCACCCCTCCAACTCGCGAGCAGTTCCACATCGCTGCTGTTGTCGCCCTCCCCAACGCTCGCCGATGCTGCCGTCAAGTTGCCTCTCTCTCCCCCAATCCCCACCCCGGCTCGTGCTTTCCAACCTCTCTCCGGCCTTGGCGACGCGGCAAGCTCGCGCTCTTCGGCCTCTCTTCCCAAATCCGTGGATCTGCCTCCGGCCCTCCCTTTCCAGCATCATCTCTGCCCCATACACCACTGCCGAGGATGTGGCCGCCTCCAGCCTCCCCGTCAGGTCGCAGGCGCCGCGCCTGCCTCCTCGATGTCATTCCGTCGAGGACGCGGCCGCTTCCGACCTCCTAGGCGAGCCGCAGCACCGCCCCCAGCTGCTCGCGCCTCCTTGCCGGCGTCGCGCGGGGCCACGGTCTGCTGCTCCGCCGAGGACGTGGCCGTCGCCGGCCTTCCGGTAGGCTGCGAATGCCGCACCCGCTACACTGCCGCCTCCCACTCCAGCATCCCAGGTGTGCCGGTGAGATGCCTGACTCCTTTGAAATTGCGTCACCGTTCCAATCCACCGATTTACCCATTTGCATCTCGTTCATCCCATGCACAGCATTTGCTAGGTATAAATTGTTTTGTCCAAACCAATTTCTCTAGATTTGGGCCAATCTTTCCTGCAAGCATTTGCTAGCGTTAATAGCAATATAGACGGCCAAGGTATAAATGAGGACACCACCGAGCAGGAGTTCATTCAAGCGCTCCCATGCTCCCTTTCCACCACACAACTGTGGCTTGTTTGTCCGATCCTCCTGGGCTCCAGATATGGGCAAGGCCGGTACGAACAGGAGGAGGGCGTGGGATCTGCGTAAGCCTAATTCATTATCTGTCGTCCTCAATCGTACCTTGTGTTATTAAACCCACGAGATGAGATATCTCATCCGTGATTTACTTTTGGATAGCACCGCACCCGTTCGATAAAATGTTTAGACTATGGATATTTGTGGAATGTCTAAAGTTCATCCTCTTTTGTGATCCAATTAGAAGACAATGCTCTGATTAATGAATTTTAAGTTACCTGTTTGTCGGTGTTTTTTTCTGCCAGCATACCTAGGGATATCCTAAGATAAAAGATTATTTGGTGAGGGATCGCCGGATCTGGAATTTGAAGATAAAAGCGAGGACATAAGACATATATTTAGATAGTTAAGCCGCCAGAGTAGCGTAATATCCTACGTCCTATTTGAGTTATTGTATATTGCGTCCTGCGCTTGAGTGTTGAGTTGTCTGTTGGCTGCTTTGCCGATCCAGGTATGTCTGCCCTCCTTTATATATCCTAGGGGATGAGTTACTAGTCGGTTACAAGATAGGAGTTCTAGTAAGATTATAGGGTACAATCCTAGTAGGATCACAGAATTCTAGTAGGAGTTCGACTTCGTTTTCTCTGCGGATAGCTTCCTTGCGGATACTTGGGGACCTATCTGTAAAAAGTCTCCGAGCTTTTCGTAGCCGAGTAGCGTAGGCTTTCAAGTACTTTTAGAGTCATCTTCAAGATCTTCCGAACTGCACCTAGAATATGTCTTCCCAAGTACTTTCCTCACTGTTTCAAGGCTGCGAGGTGCTCTTGCCCGAGTACAAGTAGATTTCAAATCTTCAAAAATTATCTTCTGTATGGGATACGATGAAAATCGCACTCCATATGGAGTAGCCTTCGAGCCTTAAGTTGAATCAAAGAACCAGACTGAGGCTTCAATTAGTCTTGAATCTTGTTTCCTTTATTTTCCAAATAGATTTGAAAAATAAGTCACTGATGACATGTATCCTGCAGCCTCCGATCCTTAAATCCAAATCCTAAATTTGGAAAAAAGATCCAAAAGAATGTCGCATACGTTGTAGAATTTTATAGAACCTGAATTGATGGTTACCTTACCGCTCAAAACAGATCTTATCCCAAAGGACTCTTAGGCTGCCGCTAGCTTTTTAACCATGCACTAACCTAGGGTTCACCTTCAGTCTTCATATGAGTTAGCATCCAAGTAGTTTTGCGGCATCCAGCCCCCGAGCTTATGAGCTAGGCGAGCTGTAGAAGCCATGCCGAGTAATTATTGGTGTCTAGCCCCCGAGCCTAGGAGCTAGCAAAGTTGTGATGGCGCGCGGAGCGGCCTGGAGAGTTGTCGCCTGAAAAAAGACAATGCAAACATTATGTAGCATAATGTTTGATATTGAATATACTGAAATTTATTCGATGTAATAAAAATTTGCTATGTTGAGCTTTTGTTTAGGCCATGTAAATCTCCCAAGTAGTCCGCCTGTTATGTTTAAGCACCTGGTCATATTTTAGCCGTTGCTCATAGCGTGTATGAGATCTTTGTCCTGTGTACGCATAGAGGCGTTAGGCGTGACGGAAGAGCCGAGGTTTCACAGATTAAGGCATGTGCTACTTGAGAAGATTAGCGACCATTAAGAGAAAACAACGTGCAAAAAAAAGAAGTCGGCATTGCGACAAAGTGAATGCTCATTAGCATAAAGAACTCGATGAGAGCGCCTGTTGCAGCGCGCATGTCTGTAGGATGTAGCCGCTGTGAGCCCGACACAACTCAGTGTACCAAGCGCGTGGGTGGTGCTCTACGAACTCGATGTACCAAGCGTGTGGGCTATTAATCAGCAAACCCTAGAAGTAGTCTACCATGGTGTAGCCCCCGAGGGTAATTCATGTCGAGAGGCGTAGCCAAAATAGTAGCCGATCTAGTGAAGAACAAGTCGAAAAAGGCATAAGTGACTTAGTTTGATTCGTGGGCGATTGTCGACGAAGCCGTAGCAGTCGTCGATGAAGCTGCGATGGTTTTTGATGAAGCCCGACTAGTCGGAATCAATTCCGACTAGTTATTGACGGTGTGAGGCTAGTTCTTGACTAGTTTTCTAGTCGAAACGAGTAATCGAAGTAGTTGTTGTCGGTTCGCCGAGCGTCCTCGCTAAGTCGAAGTTGTTGTCGGCGGGTCGCCGAGTGTCCTTGCGAAGCCGAAGTAGTTTGAAGATGAGGTCCTTCAAGCTCGCCCAATGATCTCGTTGATCTTCCGGATGGTTGGCGCCAACTGTCGGTGTTTTTACCGCCAGCTTACCTAGGGATACCCTAAGATAGAAGATTATTTGGTGAGGGATCGCCGAATCTAGAACTTGATGGTAAAAGCGAGGACACATGACATATTTAGACAGGTTCAGGCTGCCAGAGTAGCGTAATACCCTACGTCCTGTTTGAGGTATTGTATATTGCACTCTGCGTTTGGGTGGTGAGTTGCTTGTTGGCTGCTCTGCCGATCTAGGTATCACTGCCCTCCTTTATATATCCCAGGGGCGGGTTACTAGTCGGTTACAAGGTAGGAGTCCTATTAGGATTGCAGGGTAGAGTCCTAGTAGGATCATAGAGGAATTCTAGTAGAAGTCCGACTTCATTTTCCCTACGGGTAGCTTCGTTGTGGGTATCTGAGGATCTATCCTGACACCGTTAATGTGGAGTTGTCATCGCATATATTTATTTAACTATTTTTATGATACAAGAAGCGTTAGAGAATGATCTTTTGCATATTGTTAAGATTTGTGTTGATCCATGTATTGCTTTTGGCCAGATAAAATAATGTGTTATTTGAAGCGGAAGAACACTTGTACAGAAATAATACTGTGGCACTTTAGCTATCGTAATTCATAGGGCCTTGGTATATTCTAATTTTTTGTTGTAAGATACAATATAAGTGCTGTGGTAGGGGCATTGGTGAATTTTAATGGTAAGTGCTCATAATATCCGTGTCTTTTATGTCATGATGGTCCAGGTAGGGGCATTGGTGAATATTGATGGAACTATGCAACAGAAACTGGTTGTTAGTCTCCAATGGTGCGCAAGTCATGGTGACTGTCGGTGTTTTACCGCCTGCCCACCGAGGGGTATACCCGAGGTGGTGAGTTTTAGATAGGGTGTCGCCGAGATCAGGAACTCGAATGTGCAAGCAACATGAGGTTTAGATAGGTTCGGGCCGCGATGTGCCTTGGGTGTTGATGTGTTTTGAGGGGGTCCCTGCCCGCCCTTATATATTCGGGAGGATAGGGTTACATGAATTCTAGTCCGACACTAGCTTAGGAATCTTACTCGAGTACAACTCGAGTAGCTTCCTTCTGTATCGACTAGTTCTACTTTACATGCGAGTAGAGTACAACACAGATAAGGTTTAGGACATATCCTATCCCCTATTTCTGTATGAACTATGTTATGTACATAGTCCCGTTATCCCGGGTCTGACAAGCCTCCGAGCTCTTCGTAGCTGAGTACTGCAGGCTCCTCGAGTACTTCCGAAGTAGTCTTCAGCTTCTTTTGAAGCTCCGTCTAGAAGTTCTTCGAGTACTTCCTTGGCTGCATCGAAGCTATGAGGTGCTCATGCTCCGAATTACTTCTTTGGTATGGGGTGCGATTGAAAATCGTACTCCATATGGAGTAGCCCCCGAGCCTTAGGTTGAATCGAATAATCAGGCATATGTCTTGAACGGGGTGATAAACGCGGTCTTTATTCGATCTTCTTCCTTGAGCGCGATCTGGTGGTATCCTGAATAACAGTCAAGGAAACAGAGGAGTACACAACCCGTTGTCGAGTCGACAACTTGATCGATGCGCGGTAGCCCGAAGTGGTCCTTTGGACAATGCTTATTGAGGTCGGTGTAGTCAACGCAAATTCTCCATTCATTGTTCTTTTTCTTTACAAGGACAGGATTAGCTACCCACTCTGGATGGATTACTTGTTTAATGAAGCCTGCTGCGAGGAGTTTAGCTATTTCCCTTTTGATTGCCTCTCGTTTGTCTTGAGCAAACCTGCGAAGGTGTTGCTTTTTGGGCACGGCTTGTGCGTGTACATTTAGGCTATGCTCGATCAGTTCCTTGGGCACCCCTGGCATATCCGTTGATTTCCACGTGAATATGTCTCGGTTAGCCCGAATGAAACTTACGAGCACGATTTTCTATTTCTCACCTAAGCCTGCACCGATGACAGCGGTCTTAGATGAGTCGCCCTCCTGGAGTTGGATCGTCTTGAGGGCCACGTCGCCGGTTGACTGGACGCTCGACTGGCTTGCCTTCCTTGTTGGGATTTTCAGCCCGGCTTGGGAGAGTTGTTGCGCCGCCGCGAGTACTTCTCCTGAAGCATCTGGCACACGCGTAGTCGAAGCGTACTGGATGGCCTCCTGGTTGCAGTCATATGATTTCTTCAAATCGCCTCGGAGAGTGAGTACCCCACTTCGTCCTAGCATCTTGAGAAGTAGATAAACATAGTGCGGCACTGCCATGAATTTGGTCAGTGCCGGCCTGCCCAGTATGGCATGATATGAAGATTCGAAGTTTGCAACTTCGAATTTGATGAACTCGGTACAGTAGTTTTCCCTCGTGCCGAAGATGACTGGAAGGACCACCGTGCCAAGTGGATGTGCTGCGTTGCCTAGGACAATGCCGTAGAAGGGAGACTTGCTTGGGATGAGCATGTCCGTTAAGTCTAAGCCCATCTTTCTCAACGTGCTGGCGAAGATGAGGTTGAGACCGCTTCCGCCGTCGATGAGTACTCTGGTGAGCTTGACCTCTGCCACCACTAGGTCCAGGACCATGGGGAATTTGCCGGGCTCCGAGAAGCTGGTCCACTGATCGTCTCGTGAGAACGAGATGGGGACCTCCGACCATCGGAGTGGTCGTGGTACCGCCGGCTCGACGGACATGATTTTCGGAGTAGTAGTTTCTGTTCCCTCCTGGAACTGAACTCTTTGTCACCTCCGAAGATGACGTTGATGGTTTTCGAGGCATCTTGGAACTTCGCGTTGTGCGATTTGTCCCCTTGGTCATCCTCTTCGGGCTCTTTATCTGTTGACTTGTTCTTCTTGTTATTGCTGGGATTGCTGAATGTCCTCCGGAGGTTGAAGCAATCGATTGCCGCATGATTGGCACCTGGATGCCATGGGCATTTCTTCTGCAAGAGCTTTTCGAATTGTTCCTGCGTCGTTGTCTTCCTGCCTCGCAGAGGACGATCCACAGCCGCGACGAGGTCATCTGGCTTGCGCTTTCGGGATGAACCCGAGTAGTCCCGCTGGCTATTGTTGGCACGATTGTCATTTGTGCGCCTTGGGTTGTTGTCGTTGCGCCTCGGGAACCGTTCACGCATCTTCTCCTCTTGCTCGGACCAATCGTGCATCATGTCACGAAGTCCTGCAACAGTTTTTGGTCTGTTCCGCCCAATCTCTATAGATGTCTGGGTCGGTGAGGCCATTGTAGAAGCAGTCGATGATGTCCTCTTCCGAGATGTTCGCAATGGTGGCTCGTACGTCGAAGAAACAGCGTGTGTATGATCGTAGGAGCTCGTTGCGTTCCTGTTTACACTGAGCATGGTCATGATGAGTACCTGCGCGGGCGATCGCCCCCTAGAAGTTGTTGATGAAGACTTTCTTGAGCCCCTCCGAGGAGTCGATCGAGTTGTTGCTGAGGCTCTCCATTCATGTGAGCGGTGCAGGGCCCAAAGCCATCAGGAAGTAGACGACCTTGGTGGTGTTGGAGCCTCCTGCGACTTCTATGGCGGCAGAGTAACTTCGTAGCCATTGCTGAGGAGTTTGTTTGCCGTCGTACTTGGTGATCCCAATTGGCTTGAAGCCCTTAGGGTACTTGTAACTATTGAACCGTGCTGTGAATGCTGGAAAGCGATCACTGCAGTTGGTACCTTCTGGATCGGCTACTTCACGCTCTATGCGTCTGGAATCAATTATGGATCGCGCATCGCGTCCTTCATTGATTTTCTGGCGCAGGTCTTCAGTGGGTAAGTCTTGAGGATTCCGATGGTTGGGATGATTAGGTTGTCGCGGGTTGCCTCCTGGAGGTGGCTGCTGCCTCCCGCCAGTGGCCTGACTTCCACGAGCGTTGTCGTTGTTATTGCTTCATTGATGTCGAGGACGGCCGCCTGCCATTCGATTGTTAGCCTGGCTGCTGTTTTCGCCCATGTGTTCTTCTCCGATGGCTGACGCCGGGTTTTGTCGATCGAGCTGGATCCATGCTCTCTGCGCGTAGTGAAGTGCTTGGCGTAGGTTTGGATCGTTGCTGCGTTCGAGTATGACGGTTACCCTAGCGATGTTAGCCACGAGGGTTCTGAAGTCCCGCTCGTTCACGACGGCGAATTCGGCGTCCAGTTGATGATGCATAGATCGTATGCGCTCGTTGACCCTCCTTCGCCGGGCTGCGCGGGCTCTGTTCCTGGCCCTTCGTGCCTCACGCTCGGTGTCGTTTTCGTTTCCGGCGTTGGCTGTGGCCTCGTCTTCGGATATCATGTCAAGTGTTTCGTTGGGTGAGAGGCCATCGTCCTCCCCCTCTTCTGCCATCAACACTTGGCATGATATGAGTTCGTCGGAGCTCGCTTTGACTAGCTCGGTCGATTCTTCTGCCGTGGTGGCTAATGGCTTGCCCTTCTGAAAAGGCACGGGCTCGAGGTGTGCCAGGAGTCGGTGTTCATCTTCGAGTAGATCGGAGAGTTTCATGCCCTTTCAATGCACGAAACGACCTTCTTGGGTGGAGCTGATCATCAGACCATCGTCACCAAGGCGACCCGCAGCCCCCCGACGTGCCGTGGCTTCGGGTTTCCCGATTTGGAGTAAAAAGTCCAAGTCCTTTTCCAATGCGGAGAGGGACTCGGAATTGTTGGCCTCCTGAGGTTCAGTGGCCAAATTGCGTGGACCGAGTTGTGATCGGCTACGCAAGTCTTCAGATTGGAGCGAGTCCGATCCGAGTGTGGTTGTTGCAGCACGGGGTGGAGTCGTGTTGAAAGCGGACTCCTCCTCGATCTTCCTGGTGGAGCCATGGGTCAACCAAGTCGTCGAGATTGTCAACAAACTCGTCGAGCTCGCTGTGAAAACTTGCTGCGAGAGTTTTCGGCTTCATGATGTCGATGGTGAGTCGACGGAAATCGCCCGCGCCGTCTGCGACGCAGACCCATGAGCTGAAAACGAGCGTCGTGCCCTCGGGGAGCACGACACTGGTGAACTTGAATGATGCCATCGAGTTCGCCGGTGGATCTTCGATGCGCACCCCTACCTGGCGCGCCAGCTGTCGGTGTTTTACCGCCTGCCCACCGAGGGGTATACGTGAGGTGGTGAGTTTTAGGTAGGGTGTCACCGAGATCAGGAACTCGAAGGTGTAAGCAACACGAGGTTTAGATAGGTTCGGGCTGCGATGTGCGTAATACCCTACGTCCTGTTTGGTGGTTTGTATTGCCTTGGGTGTTGATGTGTTTTGAGGGGACCCTGCCCGCCCTTATATATCCGGGAGGACAGGGTTACATGAATCCTAGTCCGACACTAGCTTAGGAATCTTACTCGAGTACAATTCAAGTAGCTTCCTTCTGTATCGACTAGTTCTACTTCGCATGCAAGTAGAGTACAATATAGATAAGGTATAGGACATGTCCTATCCCCTATTCCTGTATGAACTATGTTATTTACACAATCCCGTAGTCCTAGGTCTGACAGTGACCACTGATAACACATCTCCAATGATAAGAATGATGAGCAAGCTATCGCCCGCTGATATTGGTTAACTAGTTATGTGTTTTAGTGGGTTTTCAGTAATCTTCTCGATATGTTTGTATCATATGATCGACTATTCGTTGTTTTTATAATGGTTCTGCGGTATATGATGCTTCTTTACGCCTTTTGGAGTTTTGGTTGGGAGTTTTGGGTGCAGTGAGCCATGGAAGGGGTTTTGCCAATGGGATTTTATTAGCCATTTGACGGGTCCAGAGACCCGGGGTCTCCAGCAGGCCCACTTCCTGCTGGCATTCTGGATGGCCTAAGACCACGCGTGGGTCAAACAGACGCCCTCCTGGGCCGTAACTTTCCCCAGGCCATCCAGGCCCTCAGTGCTGACTGGCCGGTCGGGCGGCTGGAGCCTCGACCCGCATCCCCAATCGAGGGGACCACCAAGGCCTAGGTTCGTACTACAGTCCCGACCTAAGACCCTGGTTGAACCCCACCACGCACGTGTTGCTTTCCTGTACTAACAAGGTCGGGGGCCGGCCGGACCTCGCACACTGGCTGTCCCCAGGGGCAAGTGCTGAGAATAAGGAAGGACGCAACAGAGTCAACTACCGTATAGGGTCAACCACTCCCCCCACGGGGGTTATAGTCCCTCTTACTGCCACTGCAAGAGGACACTATTTCAACTGCCCGTTCTCGCGAAGGGACGGGACGCAACGTAATCACGACGCGGAGGACACGCCTCCATCACAACGGAGTGACGGGGCGTAGCGCCAGCGACGGAGCGTGACTACCATACCGTGCTTATCGTTCCATGCTTGCCCCCGACCGACGGAGCATGACACATAGGGACAAGATAAGATGGCCACCCCACGATGCAGGACTTGGACGGTGGTCATTAGAAGGCCTCGACTGACAGAGTTGGTGGTCCGGATTGACAGAGTTGGAACCCCAACCTGCGAAGCAAATAACACCCTCTGTTTCTACCTCACTCTTTCTACCTTTAGTTCCCCTGTAACGGAGACCCCCCTCGGACTATAAAAGGGAGGGTCATCCGCCTAGAAAAAGCATCAGAACCTAGACCTCGATAGATCTCGATCATACTACATCATCCACTCACAAGCGTGTAACTCCCCAAACTCTCATGAGCAACTGGGCTCAAGCATTACAACTGACTGACATCCGACTGGACGTAGGGCACGATTGCCTGAACCAGTATAAATTTTGAGTTATTGTGTGTTAGGCCACATCCGATCACGAAGCGCGATACACACTTCAAGTTGGTTTAGTTGTCATCCATTTTCGGAACCAACGGTTTGGCGTTGTCCGTGGGGAAGACATCGTGCGTCCGCTGTCTCGGCAATCGGATGGCCTTCATCTCCGACGCCTCCAGCCTCATAAGCCTATGCGATACGATTCGCTTCGGCTTGTTGGAGTTTCCCATAGCCCCGCGCGCTGGACTGTGGGCACCTCCTGTCTTCGCGCCCTTCCAGGCCTTTCGTTTCGGAAGCTTGGACTTCGTCGCCGATCGTCTCCGCACTCTCCGCCTCCGCGAGGAGGCCACCCCTCTAACGTCGCTTGAGCGAAACACCTCCTTGACCGACCCACTGGCTGACCTCGACACCGAGGCGCTTGTGCGGCACATCGAGCTCATGCTCGGTGCCAACCCTTCAGCGTGTAACGTGGACTTGCTCCTGTTCTCGCTACACAATGTCTTCGACCAGCTCTCCGGAGGGACCCTGTTGTCCCCACCATGCTCACCGCGTGGTCGGTCCCTATTTGGCCTCACAAACACCGCAAGCGTTTACGCTAGGGAGCTCCGAAGGGCCCTACCAGAGCCCCCGCTCGCCACCTAATTTGTGGGCATGACGGGGTATAGTCCTCCCTCCTTCCACAACCTCCCCTCTAACGATGACATCCTAAGCGAGGGTTCTGGCATTGGCGACGTGTCGTCCCCTGGCTGCCCCACGCTGCGGGAATGCGCCATGGCAGACGTGCAGGGGCGACAGTCGGTCCCAGTGGAGACCAAGGACACACGTGCACAGGCCCTATCTAACGCCCAGGCAGATGGCGAGGACTTGCGTCAGCGGTGGCAGCACTAGCCGCGGCCCGCATCGATGCACCCCGGACGCAACTCCGAGCCGAATGTTCGTAATGTTGCGGTCGGCGTGCGAGCGCGCTCCCGTCAAGTCCAGCATGCCATCATCGCGGATGCCAACGGCCCCTCGCAGTTTGCGCGGGCTAGCAGAACATCGCCGTCACAACGATGCTTCTGCGCAACCTGCTCGAGCCTACAAACCCTCAACAGCAGGAGCTCCACCGCAACATCTGGACATTGGTGGAGCGTGCCACCGTGCAGCAGGCGGAAAGCTCCACGTCACGCCACCGGCACGTGGCCTCCAGCCTAGTCGGGGGGGGGGGAGGGGCAGGGCAGGCTCGTAGCAGCCAAACCCCTCTGTCCACTAACAGCAAGGTCGCCCACCACAGGCAAGTCGCGACGTTGTAGCTGCGACGTGCCCTGATCCGGCGCCCGCCGCACCGCTCCCCCCTATGCGTGGCCGGCTCGGGCCCAACTACGACGCGCGTAGCGTCATCCACTCGCGGCTACTAGCCCGCCGCGGTCCCGATGTCCACCAGGCCGCCGCGGACGCAGCTGGAGCCCACCAGCCCAAGGGGGAACATGAGGAGGCTCCCCCCAGGCGTGGTGGCCGACCGTGTGATCAGGATGGCGATCGGAGCCTAGTCCGGATGGCCTGGGCCTAGGAGCCTTCGGCCGCCGCATCCAAAAAGTGCCATTCCCACCGCGCTTCCGACCGCCCACCAATATCACCAAATACACCGGGGAAACGAACCCCACTATATGGTTGGAATTCTTCCAGCTCGCCTGTCGAGCCGGAGGAGCGGATGATGATTACTTCATCATCCAGTACCTCCCCATCTGCGTTGGGGAGTACGTTCAAGCATGGCTTGAATTTTTACCGCCCAACAGCATCTGTAGCTGGGTGGAGCTCAAGCAGGTCTTCGTCGTCAACTTCCAAGGGACGTACATGCGCCCTGGAAACTCCTGGGACCTCAAGAGCTGCAAGCAGGAGCCTGGCGAGTACCTGAGGGACTACATCTGGCGGTTCTCCAAGTTGTGCAACTCCCTCCCTGATGTTTGTTGGCAATTGATTTCCATGATTTTTACCGCCAACTTTTACCGGATTTCATACTTTTTTTTAGCCAAAATCATGCTTAAATTATTTATCCTGATGAGTTCCATTAATTAACATTGATGGGCCCACTTCACCAGTAGGGCCTTAAACACAAATCCAATCAACATTGACCAGCACATCAAGTAAAACATCCTACGGTCGAAAGGCTTGAACCATGGATTGATGGGCCCACTTGCAGTGACCATCGAGGTCTTCAGGCTCAAAACCGCCTTCCTGAAGCATTTGCACACGTTGATCAACACGTTAGTGCATCAGAGGGTTGAGAGGAGCTAGAGACATGCCGACTGGCCTCATCGATGACGGCCGGCCTCTAACCCCCATGCCTCGACGCAACTGTTACCGACCTCTTGGAGTGATCCCTAGAGCGGCTGGCCTAGGGGAGGCTGGCCGGCCTGGCCCTGCAGCGCCACGTGTCCATCTTCGCGTACAAGCTAAGTTAACCGTCATACCTACTTACAAGACTAGCTAAGCAGCGAGTACCGACCTTGAGAAGCTATAAAAAGCTGCCCAAACCTCCTTTCACAACACACCATCCTTGGAGAGAGCTGAGTTATTAGTTTAGTCACTCTACCTTAGTGTAGAATAGGGAGACAATGAGGTGAGAGCTTAGGTGAGAGCCAAGCTAGGAGAGAAGCTGGGTTCCCTCGATCCTACTCTGACTCTGTAGCCATCTCGGAGGAATAAAGCTTATTCAAGTAAGATCCTTGTTTATCTTTAGTGTCTCTCTAGTTCTTCTTTTATTTTCAGTAATTTGTTTATTTCCTTTCGTTGATCTGCGGGATCCCTTGTCTGTGTGGTTAGCAAGTTCTATCCATTTGGGTCTCTTCTAGCCTTAACATGAGGTGGAAGTCAGTGATTCAATAGTTTAAGCGTGGTTCTTAGACTTGGTTAGTTACCTCGGGTTGTGTTCCACCCCATAGAAAAGTGTGGTAGGCGGCAGATGGTGATAGCCCTATCCATCCTTCATAGTCCACCACGTTTGGGTGTTTTCATAGCAGTAGTAGCAGGTTGCTATTGGAATCCCCTCTCACCCCTTTCTGAAGTCCTTCCTTTTTCAGCCGCCGAAGTAGATCAAGTTAGTAGATAGCAAGTTATTTGGGTAACAAGTTGACTAACTGAAGTTAAGCCTTCTACCCTCTTACCTCTTCTCCCCTGGTGGGTCCAGTTGAATAGTTCTAGGTCTAGTCGCGCTTATCGTTTCTTGGATTTGATGTCCAAGGTAAACTCCCTGGTGAAAGCTACATCGGTATCCGTGCGCTTGCGGATTAGTTCGTATAGGCTAAAAAGCGCCAACAACGTTGTCGACGCAGACGTCGTCAGCGCGTTCCTCTGAGGGACCACCTACAAGTCCCTCGTTCACAAGCTTGGCTGCCGGAAGCCGCGCACCACCCGCGAGCTTCAGGACATCACCACGAACCACGCCTCCGACGAGAAGGCGGTCGGAGTGGTCTTCACCAATGGTCGGGCCAAAGGCAAGGCCAAGCAGGAGGACCAGGATGAGGGCCCCTCCTTAAGGCAGGGGAAAAGGAAGAAGAATGATCGACATTGTCCCAACCCCAACACGGTCGTGGCGGCCGACCGTACGGGCAAGCGACAGGGCAACGCCGACCACTTCGAGCAGCTCCTGGAGAAGCCATGTAGCAATCACGGCTACCCCATCAAGCACAAGCTCAAGGACTGGGAGCTTCTCAAGCGCGTGTTGGGTCAGCCTAGCATGCGCAAGGGCGGGGACAGCTAAAAGGAGGCCCCCAAAGATCAGGGAGCGCCACCCAAGGAAGGGAGCGGCTTCCCCAACCCGGACGACTACTTCATGATCTTCAGAAATCCAAAGGACGACTGCACCAAGCGTCAACAGAAGGTCCGATTCTGGGAATTCTGCTTCGTTGGGAATGCCGTCCCCAAGTTTCTCCGTTGGTCCAGCATACCGATCAACTTCAACCGGTGTGACCACCCTCCCAGCGCCCCCCGACCGAGGAGCTTCCTGCTCGTCGTTGACCCCATAGTTGGCAACAAGCGCCTGACCAAGGTGCTGATGGACGGGGGCAGTAGCCTCAACATCTTGTATGTTGAGACCCTCAACGCCATGGGCATCTCGTGGTCCAAGGCTCCGCGCCTCCATTTTCCCCTTCCTCGGCATCGTCCCTTGCATGAGGGCGTACGCCCTGGGAACATAGACTTGACAGTCATGTTACGCGACCGCAGCAACTTCCACATCGCGACCATGATCTTCGAGGTGGTGGAATTTGAGGGATCGTACCACGCCATCCTCGGGCGTCCGTGCTACGCCAAGTTTAATGCGGTCCCCAACTACACCTACATCAAATTGAAGATGCCAGGGCCGAATGACGTCATTACGGTGAGCGGCTCCTTCAAGCAGCCGTACGCCTATGGTCGTGAGCACTTCGAGCTCGCCACCGCCATCGCCAACTCCGCCGAGCTCCAGAAGCTTCGCCGGACGGTGGAGGAGGGCGCTCCCAATTGCAACGAGCTGTCCCCGTCCAGTGCCTTCTGCCCGACCGAGGACACCAAGGCGGTCGGGGTCGACCCAACGGCCCGACCAAGACCGTGCAGATCGGGACCCAACTTCCAGACAAATGGGAAAGCGCGCTCATCGACTTCCAACGCGCCAATCGTGATGCCTTTGCATGGAAGCCTTCCGACATGCTAGGCATTCCGAGGGAGGTCGCCGAGCACGAGCTTCGCATCAAACTAGGTTCCAAGCCTGTGCAACAACGCCTGTGCCATTTTGATGATGAGAGGCGTAGGGCCATAGGCGTGGAGATTGCCAAGCTCCTGGCAGCCGGCTTCATCAAGGAAGTGTATCACTCCGATTGGCTTGCCAATTCTGTCCTTGTAAAGAAGAAGAATGGGAAATGGAGAATGTGTGTTGATTACACTAGCCTTAACAAGGTGTGTCCTAAGGATCCTTTTCCTTTGCCGCGCATAGACCAAATAGTCGACTCCATGTCAGGATGTGAGATCCCCTCTTCTCTAGATGCCTACTCGGGCTATCACCAGATTGCAATGAAAGAGTCCGACCAGCTTGCGACCTCTTTCATCACCCTATTCGGCACGTACTGCTAAGTCACTATGCAGTTCGGTTTGAAAAATGCTGGTGCCACCTACCAGCGTTGCATGCAGAAGTGTTTTGTCGATCAGATTAACCCGCCCCTGCAGCCCGACCAGCTTGGGCCACCAAAACCACGATCGCCATCTACGTAGATGACATAGTGGTAAAAGCGCCTCACGCGGGACACCTGATCGCCACACTAGACGCCACGTTTGCTAACCTCCAAAGGTTTAGCATCAAATTGAATCCCAAAAAATGCACTTTCGAGGTTCTGAAGGGGAAGCTACTTAGATACATAGTGTCCGAGTGTGGCATCGAAGCCAACCCCAAAAAAATCACGGCCATCGCCAGGATGGGCCCCATACGCAACATGAAAGGCGTGCAACGGCTCACCGGCTATTTGGCCGCCTCAGTCGGTTCATCTCCTGACTGGGAGCGGGGAATGCCCCTCTACAAACTCCTCAAGAAGTTGGACACGTTCGTCTAGACGGAAGAGGCCCAACAAGCCTTGGATAGCCTTAAAGCGTTGTTGGCCTCGGCCCTAGTTCTCGTTGCTCCCGAGCGACGTGAACCGCTCCTACTCTACCTTGCGGCGACCACCCACGTGGTCAGTGCCGCTCTTGCGATCGAAAGGGAGGAGCCGGGCTGTGTGCTGAAGGTCCAATGACCAGTGTACTTTGTAAGTGAGGTACTCACCGACACCAAGGCTCGCTACTCGCAGGTGCAGAAGCTCTTTTACGCCGTGCTCATGGCGACCAAGAAGCTACATCACTATTTCACCGAGCACGAGGTCAACATCGTCACCTCATTCTCGCTCTGGGAGGTCATCCACAGCCGCGACGCTAAAGGACGGATCTCCAAATGGGCGCTCGAGCTTATGAGCTACGACATCAAGTACGCCCCTCTCACCGCCATCAAGTCGCAGGCCTTGGCCGACTTTGTGGCCAAGTGGACGAAGGTCCAAACCCTGACTCCGGACATCACCCATGAATACTGGACCCTATACTTCGACGGGTCGGTCATGGGACCCGGCGCGGGGGCCGGCGTAGTGCTGATCTAACCCGAGGGGAATAGGCTCCACTACGCGATCCGCCTCCACTTCCCGGCCTCGAACAACATCACCGAATACAAGGGCCTCGTCAACGGCCTTCGCATCGCCATTGAGCTCAGAGGGACCTGACTCTACGCCTACGGTGACTCCAAGCTAGTGGTAGACTAGGTCCTGAAGGAGTCCAACTGCGAAAGCTCCCTCATGGACGCGTACTGCCAGGAGGTGCATAAGTTGGAGGACAAGTTCCGAGGAATCAAGCTGCATCACGTCCCCCGGAGGGACAACAACGCTGACGTGCTCGCCAAGATAGCGGCCCAGTGGGATCCTGCTCCCGACGAGGTCTTTATCAATGAACTCTATGTCAGACCCGGGACTACGGGATTGTGTACAATAACGTAATTCATACAGGGATAGGGGATAGGATATGTCCTATACCTTGTCTATGTTGTACTCTACTCGCATGCGAAGTAGGACTAGCCGATACAGAAGGAAGCTACTCGAGTTGTACTCGAATATGGTTCCTAGGCTAGTGTCGGACTAGGATTTATGTAACCCTGTCCTCCCGGATATATAAGGGCGGGCAGGGATCCCCTCAAAACATCATCAACACCCAAGGTAATACAAACCACCAAACAGGACGTAGGGTATTACGCACATCGCAGCCCGAACCTTTCTAAACCTTGTGTTGCTTGCACCTTCGAGTTCCTGATCTCGGCGTCACCCTACCCAAAACTTACCACCTCGGGTATACCCCTTGGTGGGCAGGTGGTAAAACATCGACAGCTGGTGCGCCAGGTAGGGGTGCGCATCGAAGATCCACCGGCGAACTCGATGGCATCGTTCAAGTTCACCATCGATGCCATGAAGCCAAAAATTCTTGCAGCGAGTTTTCATAGTGACCTCGACGAGTTCGTCGATAATCTTGATGACTTGCCGACCCATGGTTCTGAGGATTTGCGTAGCCGATCACGATCCGGTCTACGCAATTCGGCCACTGAACTTCAGGAGGCCACTAATTCCGAGTCCCTCTCCGCATTGGAAAAGGACTTGGACTATTTACTTCAAATCGGAAAACCCGAAGCCATCGCACGTCGGGGGGCTGCGGGTTGTCTTGGTGACAACGGTCTGATGATCACCTCCACTCCAAAGGGCCGTTTCGTGCATTGGAAGGGCATGAAACTCTCCGATCTACTCGAAGACGAAGACCGACTTGTGGCACACCTCGAGCCCTTGCCTTTTCAGGAAGGCAAGCCATTAGCCACCATGGCAGAAGAATCGACTGAGCTAGTCGAAGCAAGCTCCGATAAGCTCATATCACGTCAAGTGTTGATGGCGGAGGAGGGCGAGGATGATGGCATCTCACCCAATGATGCACTTGATATGATATCTGAAGACGAGGCCACAACCAACGCCGGCGATGAAAACGACAATGAGCGTGAGGCACGAAGGGCCAAGAACAGAGCTCGCGCAGTTCGGCGAAGGAGGGTCAACGAGCGCATGCGATTTGTGCATCTTGAGCTCGATGCCGAATTGGCTGCCGTGAGCGAGCGGGGCTGCAGAACTCCCGTGGCCAACATCGCCAGGGTAACTGCCATACTCGAATGCAGTAATGATCCAAACCTGCGCCAAGCACTTCGCTACGCGCAGAGGGCATGGATTCAGCTCGATCGACAAAACCCGGCGTCCGCCATCGGAGAAGAACACGTGGGCGAAAGCCGCAGCTAGCCCGTCCTCGACCTCAGCGAAGCAACAACAATGACAACGCTCGAGGGAGTCAGGCCACTAGCGGGAGGCAGCAGCCACCTCCAGGTGGCAACCCCGCGACAGCCCAATCATCGGAATCCTCCAGAGGACCTGCGCTAGAGAATCAATGAAGGATGCGATGCGCGATCCATAATTGATTCTAGACGCAGAGAACGTGAAGTAGCCGATACAGAAGGTACCAACTGCAGTGATCGCTTTCCTGCGTTCACAGCACGATTCAGCAGTTACAAGTACCCTGAGGGCTTCAAGCCGATTGGGATCACCAAGTACGACGGCAAACAAGCTCCTCAGCAATGGCTATGATGCTACTACAAGGGCATCACCAACCCAGGCATTTACAGAGACTTTGGGCGGAACAGACCAAAAACTGTTGCAGGACTTCGTGACATGATGCACGACTGGTCCGAGCAAGAGAAAAAGATGCGGGAGCGGTTCCCGAGGCGCAATGACATTAACCTGAGGCGCACAAATGACAATCGTTCCGAGAAGAGCCAGGGGGACTACTCAAGGCCAGATCCACCTTAGGGGCCAACCGACCCGGTACCCGGGGGCCCCACTCTGGTGCCTCCCGACCAAGGGCTCGGGGACCCCAACTGCCTCGTGGTGGAGGCCGCAACCTTAGTGACCACTACACCAACAACCAACTCTGACTGGAGGGCGCCCCTGCTGGCCTACCTCCTTGATGAGATCCCCCCGAGAGACCGAACCGAGGCGCGAAGGATCGCCTGACATGCCAAGACGTACATCACCATCAATGGCGAGCTTTACAAGCGCAGCCCATCGGCGGTGGGAATGCTGATGAAATGCATCTCGACTCATCAGGGCAAGGAACTCCTCCTGGAGATCCATGCTGGCATCTGTGGACACCACGCGGTCCCGCGGTCGCTGGTCGTCAAGGCCTTCTGCCAGTGTTTCTAATGGCCGACAGCACTGTGCAACGCGGACGAGGTCATCCGCACGTGCAAGGGGTGTTAGTTCTACGCTTGGCAGACCCACTTGCCAGCGCAGGCGCTTTAGACCATCCCCCTCACCTGGTCGTTCGCGGTCTGGGGTCTCGATATGATTGGTCCTCTCAGAAAGGCCCCTGGTGGTTTCACTCATATGCTCGTCACGGTGGACAAGTTCACCAAGTGGATTGAGGCGAAACCCATCACCAAAACCAACTCCCAAGAGGCCGTCAAGTTCTTCCTGGACCCCATCTGCCGATTTGGTGCGCCAAACACCATCATCATAGACAACGGGACCAACTTCACAGGCAAGAAGTTCTTGGAGTTCACCAACGGATATGGGAACATGATCGACTGGGCCTTGGTCGGACACCCTCTCACCAATGGGCAGGTGGAGAGGGCGAATGGCATGGTCCTCCAAGGACTCAAGCCTCGTATCTTCGACCAGCTCAACAAGTTTGCTGAGCGGTGGGTCCAGGAACTCCCAGCCATCCTCTGGAGCCTAAGGACAGCTCCCAATCGGCTCACGGGGTCGACCCCATTCTTCCTAACATACGGGGCAGAAGCGGTGCTTCCCTCCGACTTAAACTATGGCGCTCCACGTGTTAAAGCCTTTTACCCCGACCGAGCCGCGGTGGCTTAGCAGGACACGGACGACTTGTTGGATGAGGCTCGGGAGATAGCCTTGATCTGTTCTACTCACTACCAGCAAACTCTTCGCAGGTACCACAAGAGGAAGATCCGGGGAAGAACCCTCGAAGTCAATGACTTGGTACTGCGAAGGGCGCAGTCGACCAAGGACAAGCACAAGCTCACTCCACCATGGGAAGGACCGTACAAGATTGTGGAGTTGGTCCGGCCAGGAACCTACCGGCTGAAGGACAGCGACGGCAACATCCTCACCAACACTTGGAACATTGAGCAGTTACATCGTTTCTTCCCCTAAATTCAGTCCTTTCACATTCTCTCCTTTAAACGACGACTCCTACAGTGCCCTGGCTCGAGCACTCTCAGCCTGGATCGCTCGGGGGCCTTACGGGGGTACACCGCCACACGCACTACTACCCCCTCTTTCCTTTTGCAAATCACACACAAAATGGCAACTTTTTTCACCCAAGCGAAAGTGCGACCCGTTCCCCCTATGCAACCTAAGTGATTTTTGTTCGGCCACTCGACCTACCGAACCCTCGTCACAACCTATGGTGAACTAGCAGCTGACGCCACTCGGGCCAGCCCCCCGGCTACACGCTACAGCCTATGGTTAATGAGCAGGTTCGAAAGGAAAAGTGCGAAGGCAGAAATCACCTCAGGAAACAAAGGGGCACGGGCAGTACCAGCTTCCCAAAAAACCATAAAACGAAAATGATTACAATCACTTGGATTGTTCACTCAGGGGCCCTCAAGACCCCCGCACAAACTACTCTAGAAATGAAAGCTAACTACGCTACAAATCTTTCTACTGCGGCCCCTCATCCGCGTTGGCCGACGACGTGGATGGGAGGAGCCGCACTATAGGGTTGACCGGAGGATTTCCATGATCGGGAGCCGGCCCGGTCGAGGTGGCGCTCGACTTGGCTTCTACAGATTGGACGCTGCCTCTGCCTAGAATTGCTTCCCTCTCCGCACGATGGGCCTCCTTTGTGGCAGAACCAACCTGAATTACACCGGCTCAAGTACGTGAGTCCTCTCTGGAGGGCTACCTCGTGCTTCAAACGGTATAATCCTATTGGCCTGTCGGGTAACGTCCCGATAAACCACCGAACGCAGGATCCAACAAGGTACCTCACACGAAGGTGAGTCCAGAGATATAAATGCCAATACATTTTAAACCACAGGCAGATATAATACAAAAATTTTACAAAGCATCAGTAGCTCCCACTGAGGGGAGATTATTACAAAACAGGTTTAAGTTATAAGTCAAGTAGCGGAGTTTTAAAAGCGTAAACATTGTACACGTCGTTATTACAGATATTATGCTAGCCCTGGCATAATATCACTCGGCGGAATCTGTGTTGGCCGGGGACGGATCCCACTCCACGGACCAACCATCAGGCAAGGGATAGGGCCATGGTGTAATGAAAACTGGCTCATTAGGGAGATTACCTGGATTAAATCAACAAAAGCAAGGCTGAGTATACTAATACTCAGCAAGACTTACCCGGAATTGGGTATACCTTAGCCCATAACTAGACTCATGAAGGCTTTTAGCTTTAGGTAGAGTTTTCAGCTGAAAAGCAACAAAGAGTAGATCCTTATTTTCAACTTTTAGCTTTCAGGTTCTAGTGGATTAACCATTCTAGGTAAGCATCTATAACTATTCAAACATGGTAGAATCTTTAATCAAACACCATCTTTGATAATCACAAAGTTGCTCTTGTTACTCTATGTGGCAAAGGGGATAAGCAGTCTCAATCATCGTGAGAGGCGGACGATTCCTGAATCGAGATTCAAAACCTTGCAAGGGTAAACCTAACACACACGCTTGGAACACCAAAGGGTCGTTCCGAAGCAACCGTTTGCCTTTCATTCCGACTCGTGGATCAGATCCACCACAAGCGACTGCAGGACATACGCACTTCCAAAGTGCAGGACGTACGTCTGTAGCGCGACTACAAAACCCGTACTCCTGGTTGCCCAGCAACACGTATACCTACACGTCGAACAAAGTAACCAAAAGAAGCAAATACATGTGGTGGGAGGTATGTCCACTCCTCGGGCCGATTGGTTACTAGGCTTACCGCTTACCATATTTCACGGCATGTGGTTAGTACTTTCAAACGCTTAACCACCGCTACCACACACTGCGACCTTATCAAGTTCCATAACACAGACGGGGTATCATCTTGACCATGATACCTCACAAACTCCCGTCCGTCATCCTTATAGTGATAACAGGAATGTAAACATCACAATTCCTATATCGCGCAAGTGACAGGAAATCACTCGACTTCTACCGGTCCTATAAGCATAGCAGCTAGTCGGACTCAAGTTCTAGTGTACAATACATTGGTTCCTGGAATTATGCAACTAAGGTTTTCAAACAACTCCTAAGAACTTAATGCATAAAGATATATATAAATAGTATAGGTTGCAGTGTAATAAAGTAGGGGTTATGTCCGGGGCTTGCCTTCGCTGGTGGGGCTGGGTTAGTCAAATTAATATCTTCCGAACCTTGGTTCGGGGTTTCAGAGAAATCCACGACGAGATTCCCGGGGTCTTCAGAATAACCTCCTTGTTCCGGAATCAGCTGATAATCCCCGTCAGCGAGAGTGGTCGAGTCTACATGACATGCAAGATGAAGTTTAATGGATGCATACACTTTCATTTCAATTCGCGATAAAGTTGCAATCCAAATAAAGGAACATTATATTTTGACAATCAACCTAACTACCCTGTACTGGGCATTCATTTATCGGGTATTATATGTTTTATCTAAACCCATTAAACAACAGGGTTAGCTACACTAATTATCTAACTAGTGGCATGGAGCAACAGGTGGACTAATTTAAAAGCTTTATTCATTGACTATACTAATTATTTACATGATCTTTATATTACTATAATGTTATGGACTAATTTAAATTGTGTCCAATTTGTTTGACACCTAATCCTTGGTTGGAAATCTATAACAGATTATATTACTACAGAATAGTTCCCTAAAATATTTCCATAATTTTTTTGAACATTTAAATATATAATTATCAATTATACAAAATAAACTACACCTTATTTCTGATTAAACTTGCACATTAAGAAAATAATACTTAATTACTAGGATAATTATTTTTCTTAAATTCTACATGTTAAAAGAAAACTAACACAACTGGTTTTACCATTTTATCATTTTTCTATGCATTACTATGCATTTCTTAAGCCCATAAGTAACTAAACTTAATATTTAAATTAGATCATCAAGCATTCAGAAACTGAAGTTCATTCCTTAAAGTCAAGTTGTAGATCTTTAACTAAGGATTCCAACAAAATTTAATTTGCATTTTTATGATTTTTCCCTGAATAGATACAGAATTTCTAAGTTGACAGCTTTATTTACACAAGGGGGTCCTTTGAAACTATTCATCTGAGTCTATGGTTGTGCACATAACCCCCTGAACTTTTGATTCTTCTAACCCGAGGTCCTTGGCTGTGAACCAAAGCAGAGCAAGGCGGGGGCGGCCGTGTTCCGGCGACGGTGGTCACCGGCGGCGAGGTCCAAGGGCAGGGAAAGGCTCAGGGACTCACGGTGGTCTTGTTGCGCTACTTGTCGAGGACTGGGATGGCCGGAGAGAGAGGTCTTGACGAGGACCCGAGGCGGCGGCGGAGAGGTCTCCGTCGACGGCAGTGCTCCGGCGGTGAACGTCGGCAGCAAACCTGCGCACGAGCTTCAGTGAGACACAGGGAACGTGTAGGTACCATCAATTGGAAGAAAACACATCGGGTCACAGGTAATCGACGAGGACAGTGGCGGCGGCGGTGGAGGTGAATACCGGCGATCGTCGGGAGGGAGATGTGCTGGACTAGAGGGTCAATGGATGGGTCGGGAAGCTTCACAGGGGTGATGTAGTGCTGGCTAGGGTATCGTGGTGGCGTGGAAAGGCTCGGAGCGAGCTGCCCACGGTGAGGCCGAAGGTGGCGGCGGCGGCGCTTCGTCGGAGACGAAGTTCCAGTTGCAATTGGATGGCAACGAGTGGTCGAGGAGCACCAGTGAGCTACGGGGAAGCTTGCGCAAGGGTGGATTGGGACGGAGGAGGCCTGGTGCTTGCTGTCCACGGTGATGCCGTGCGCGGCCGGAGCAAAAGGAGACGGCGGCGGTGGAATGTGGGTCGAGCGCTCGGAATTGTGCACTGGAACTGGAGGAATAGAGCGTAGGCATCACAGGAAAGCTGATTCGCGCGAGAGACAAGAAGTTAAGGCTTTGTGGTGAGCGTTCCACGGCGACGAGGAGGTGGCGGCCGGAGGAAGCTCGGGGTCGTCGTGGCGCGCGCGCGAGAGGCCACCAGGGAAGAGGAAAAAGGTCAGGATCGAGAGGAGATGACGCGTGGGCATGTGTAGCAGCTGGAGGTGGAGCTCGGGGTCCTGTGCCGGCGGTCAGCGGCGGAGGCAGAGCGGAGCAGAGGGAGGGAAGCGGCGGTGCCAGAGGAAGACGAAGCAGGCAATAGTCAGAAGGACTTGTTCGTGATTTCCAAAGAGTTCAGAGACCCCTCTGTAAACTAAAATTTCCCACTGCTACAAAGGTCAAATGAAAAAGTGCTCAACATGAAAGTTGTAGAGTTTTTCAAACTCTACAACATTGCTGTAGGGCTTGGGTTCAGAAAATCAAGGTTTACAACTATTTGGATTACATTTTGAAACAAGATGGAATTTAAGTTAAATTTATCTTTGCCCACCTAAATTTGACCAAATTTTGGGCATATTTATAAATTTTCTGACCTGTCATGATTACTTGTATTTTTTACACATTAACCCTTAAGTAAATTTGAATGTGACTTTTATATTCCAACCATTTCATATGTAACCATTATATTTGTTTTAATTACACATAAGCCCTTAGTTTCATACAAAGTCTATTTCTTTTAGGTTTTAACCTAATATTTGTACTTTTCTTTTCTATAGTCATTTGAATTTAACATTTAAGAGCATTTTCCACACACTTGCACATATGAACTTATAAAATCTATAATTTACAAATACACCCCTAGTTCTCTATACAACTCATAACATACATACAATTCACTAATACCTAGTGTCCAGATATCTAATTACATGAATATTACAGCCTTCCCCCCTTAAAAAGAATCTCGTCCCGAGATTCTGAAGCTGAGCAGAAGCGGATGATTAGATTTGGGGATTGGCTTGCAGGAAGTCTGGGAAATTCCGTTCAAGATAAGACTCTGTTTCCCAAGTCGCTTCTTCCTCAGTGTGATGATCCCATAAGATCTTGTACGTTTTAACTGCCCTTCTTCTAGTGAATCTTTCCTTAGTATCCAGAATTCGAAGAGGTTGTTCAATGTACGATAGATCGGGTTCAATCTCAATGGCACATGTCTCAACGATTTCCGTGGGTACTTTGACACACTTCTTAAGTTGAGAGACATGGAAGACATCGTGAATAGCCGCCCATTGAGATGGAAGACGAAGTTTGTAAGCCACTGGGCCACAAACATTAAGAATTTCAAAGGGTCCGACATACCGGGGTGCTAATTTCCCTTTTATGCCAAAACGTTGGACACCTTTGGTAGGAGATACTCGGAGATAGACAAAATCTCCTATTTGGAATTGTAGAGGTTTCCTCCTCTTATCTGCATAGCTCTTCTGTCTGGACTGAGCGGTTTTAAGATTAGATTGAATAACCCTAACCTTATCTTCGGCTTCAACGACTAGGTCTGGTCCGAAGATTTTGCGTTCACCGGTCTCTGACCAACTCAAAGGAGTTCGGCATCTGCGACCATATAATGCTTCAAAAGGAGCCATTTGAAGACTACCTTGATAACTGTTGTTATAAGAGAATTCAGCTAGAGCAAGGCACTTGTCCCAACTTGTACCATAGTGAATAATACAAGCTCGGAGCATGTCTTCAAGGATTTGGTTAACTCGCTCAGTCTGCCCATCAGTCTGGGGATGATACGCAGAGCTTCGAATCAATTTGGTCCCTAGAGCTGATTGCAATTGCTCCCAAAACCGTGCAATAAATTGGGGCCCTCGATCTGAGATGATGGTTTTTGGAATCCCATGTAATCGAACGATTTGGTCTAGATAGACTTCAGCATACTTCTTAGCAGAGTAAGTGGTATGCATAGGAAGAAAATGAGCTATTTTTGTAAGTCTATCAATGATTACCCATATAGAGTCATGCTTTTGAGATGTGTTGGGAAGACCAACAATAAAATCCATGCTAATGTCTTCCCATTTCCATGACGGAATGGGTAAAGGCTGAAGTGTACCAGAGGCTTTTAAATGGCTAGCTTTAACTCTCTGGCACGTATCACACTCGGATACATATTTGGCAATTTCTCTTTTCATTCTGGTCCACCAAAAATGTTGTCGTAGGTCTTGATACATCTTGGTGCTACCAGGATGAATAGAGAATTTGGACAAATGTGCTTCATCAAGGATTTGCTTACGAAGTGGATGATCCTTAGGTACAACAATGCGATTGTTGAACCATAGGATTCCTTGATGATCAGTGTGAAAACACTTATATTTGGTTTCTCCCTGGGATAACTTTGATTTGATGATTTTGATACCCTCATCATGTAGTTGCGACATGATGATTTTATCCCGCAGAGTAGACTCAGTGGATATCAAGTTTAGACTACCTTGAGGAATAATCTCAAGATTGAGTTTCCTCATTTGATGGCAAAGAGTGTCACTAAAGGTGGATATGGTTAAGCAGTGACAATGTGACTTGCGGCTAAGTGCATCCGCAACCACATTAGCTTTGCCCGGATGATAGTGTACCTCAAGGTCATAATCTTTAATCAATTCCAACCAACGCCTTTGCCTCATATTTAAGTCAGCTTGAGTGAAGATATACTTGAGGCTCTTATGGTCAGTGTAGATATTACATTTAGCTCCCATAAGATGATGTCTCCAGATCTTGAGAGCATGGATAACTGCTGCTAATTCAAGATTATGTGTTGGATAATTTTGCTCATGAGTCCGAAGTGCTCGGGATGCATAAGCAATAACCCGGTTGTTTTGCATAAGAACACAACCAAGGCCGATTCCAGAAGCATCACAATAGACATCAAAAGGCTGAGTGTTGTCTGGCTGAGCTAACACTGGAGCAGTCGTCAGAAGCTTTCTCAAGGTATGAAATGCTTCATCGCACTTATCATCCCAGCAGAACTTAACTTCTTTCTTAAGCAACTAAGTCATTGGTTTGGCTATCTTGGAGAAGTCTGGAATGAATCAACGATAATATCCCGCCAATCCAAGGAAACTTCGAATTTGATGGACTGAAGTTGGAGGTTTCCAGTCCATAACCTCTTGGACTTTGGTTGGATCAACCGATATGCCTTGACTAGATATAGTATGTCCCAAAAATTTCACACTATCCAGCCAGAATTCACATTTCGAGAATTTGGCATAAAGGCGATGATCACGTAGTCGTTGAAGAACGACACGTAAATGATTAGCATGGTCTTCTTTGATTTTGGAGTATATTAGAATGTCATCAATGAAGACCACGACGAATTTGTCAAGTTCTGGCATGAATACTGAATTCATGAGATACATGAAATATGCCGGTGCATTAGTAAGTCCAAATGACATAACCAGATATTCGTAAAGTCCATATCTGGTTGAGAAGGCCGTTTTTGGAATATCACAAGGCCTAATCTTGATCTGATGATAACCAGAGCGTAAGTCAATCTTAGAGAAGACCTTAGCCCCAGCTAGCTGATCAAACAAAATGTCAATGCGGGGAAGAGGGTACTTATTTTTGATGGTAACCGCATTGAGTGGACGGTAATCGACACATAGCCTTAGGCTATCATCTTTCTTCTTGACAAAGAGAGCAGAACAACCCCAAGGTGAGGCACTTGGACATATATAACCCTTATCAAGAAGATCTTGGAGCTGGATTTTCAGTTCTGCTAATTCATTTGGAGGCATACGATACGGCCTCTTTGAAATCGGAGCAGTGCCCGGTTGAAGTTCAATGATAAACTCGATGTCTCTATCTGGTGGCATTCCAGGCAAATCGTCTGGAAAGACATCGGGGTATTCACATACTATAGGAATATCCTTGACTTGGATATTTGTGATGGTATAAGTACAAGGATGCAGACGTTCGGGCTGAGGCAGATAAAGGGTAATGGCCCCACGATATGGTGAATCAATTTCGATAACTCGGGAAGATATATCTAACCGTACTCGATGTTCCGTCATCCAGTTTGTCCCAAGTATAACATCGATACCCTCCAAACTTAATAAAACCAAATCAGTTTTGATCTCTTTACTACCCAGTTGAATTGGCACACTTTTAACTATTTGGTTGGAAGTAATATTTCCTCCAGGGGTAGAGATCATATATGACCCCTGGACAGGACAAGATTCAAGTCCTAGTCGGGTACCACAGTTGTTACTAATGAAACTATGTGTTGCTCCTGAATCAAATAACGTAACAACTGGTTGATGGTGAATAGAAAATGTACCCGACATGACGGAAGCTCCATCTGGAAGTTCTGCCAGAGTGGTGAAGTTAATCCGTCCTTGCCGGACTTGCATTACCGGCTTCTTGCCCTTGTTTTGGTTACCCTGAGTAGAGCTTTGCCCTGGATTAGGCTTCTTGGGCTGCGGACAATCTCGGATAAAATGATCCGCACTCCCGCAATTGAAACAGCGATAATTGCTGCCTCTCTGTGGCACTTGTTGAATATTTGGCCGTTGGCCAGGTTGTTGTGTTTGTTGCGGGGGAACGGGAGGTCTGTACCTTCCTTGCTGTTGAGGCGGCCTGAAAACCAGTCTACCTGTTGGGGCATTCCGTTGTGGTGCTTTGAGCGGTGTATTGGGAATAACCCGATACCTCGGTGGTTGAGTACTCGAGGGTCCAGCAGGGTTCTTCCGCTTTTTCTCGGCATAATGCGCCACAATGCAATCTTCTTGAGTTAAGGCCATATTGACCAACTCACTGAAAGTATTAGCCCTCACAAGATTCAGGCGTTCCTTGAGCTTGGTGTTAAGGCCTCGACGGAAACGGTCTTGTTTCTTGGCATCGTTATCCGCATGATATCCTGCATACTGGCACAAATGATTGAAATTCTGTGCGTACTGCAAAACTGTACTGGTGCCTTGAGTAAGAGCCAGGAATTCATTAAGCTTTCGCTCCAGTAATCCTGCTGG
Source organism: Panicum hallii (assembly GCF_002211085.1). Taxonomy (NCBI): domain Eukaryota; kingdom Viridiplantae; phylum Streptophyta; class Magnoliopsida; order Poales; family Poaceae; genus Panicum; species Panicum hallii. The sequence goes on along the minus strand of NC_038043.1, from coordinate 25,173,922 downwards.
AATATAATGTGCTCGGAAGGCGATCCGGAACTCATCCCAAGTGATAACATGCCCTGCAGGTTGCATGGCATAGAAATTGTCCCACCAGATCCGAGCAGCACCACGGAGTTGTTGGGCAGCAAAGGAAGCTTTGCTAGAGTCCGCACACGGTATTGTCAGTAAAGCGAACTTCGATTCGACGATATGGAGCCAAGCATCGGCATCCAAAGGTTCTTCGGCCTTACTGAAAAAGGGCGGCTGGGTACTGAGGAAATCTTGGTAACTAGCCACAGGAGGATTGCGATCATCACGGCCTCCTCGGAATTGTTGATGCTGCTGGTTCTGCTGTGCTTGAACCAGCAAATTAAGCAACTTCGTTTGCCGAGCCATAACTTCGGCAAGGTTAGGAGGAGGTGGTGGCGGTTGTTGAGAACCGCTGGCCTGATCAGCCCGGAAACCTTCCGGGGTTCCGCGCGTGGCTCCAACCATCTGAAATAAAGGAGATGTCCATCATTAACCATATAGCCTTACTCCCAATTTTAGAAGACATAACACTTTAGATAAACAATGCATACATTCCATTCAATCATCTCATTTCAGAATTCAAAGATAGTGAACAAGATGATAAAACAGGAAGTTATATTACGTCACTGACTCGGATAGTTCTCCACATCACACGTCCGAAAGTCCACTACGCAGGCCATCTAAGTTACAACAAATGGCGCGAGGTCTAGATAAGCTACTAACTACTTAAGTTATTACGTTCCTTTGGATTACATCTCGAAAGTCGATGATTTACTAAAAATCGTCGAAGTTGCCTACAGAAGACTGACTGCCCGAGGGAGAGTGATAGGGATTAAGAACAGGATCCCCGTGTTCAGAATCAATTTCTGAAACACCCTCAATCTCTTCTGGATCTTCTTCTTCTGCTTCAGGCATTATGGGTATAGCGGGATGTATCGGTTGTTGCTGCAGTTCCTCAATGTGAGCCTGGGCATCATCAGCCACAAGTATCAGATCATGAATTTGTGCCTGTAGGAACTCAATAACAGTGTCACGCTGAGTGATAATATGATCACTCTCATTGATCTGATCTTCTTGATGGAGGATTGTCTCATCCCTTGCTGCAATGATTTCATCCTTTTGAGTCACCAAGGCTTGTAATTCCACTATTTGGGTCACTTGACGGTCAGCATTCCGATAGTGGCTTTGAGCCACACCAGTTATCTGATTCATACCATGACGCAGTAGCATCTGGTAATGATGTTGCACATCCATAAACCTGGTAATGATACGAATGGTTTCTTCAGCCAGATCTCCTAGCATATGACCAAGATGGTCTGTCCAAAAATCCCATTCCAGGTTACCAGCGTCTATGGTAGGAAATAACCCAATAGGATATGCGGCAACTTCCATTGGATGCTGATTACAGAAAAGTTTGATGGCTTCTAAGACAGCAGTTTCAAAGGTATCAACCAGACGATATCCAACCACTTCCACTTCTATGGGATGCCATGAGGAGCGGAAAGGGTGTTGAGGAATTATCATCTTAACCCTGCAGCGAGGAACTCCTTCACGATATTCTACCCCATCATACAGAGGAGGCTCTGTATAATGAAACAAACTCAAGGATTCCCACAATAGACGAGGAAACCCTTCCCAGTGCAGAGTATTAGTGTGAAAGTGCCCCTCCTGATCCCAAAAGGCATTAGCAGGAGTAGCCATCTGCGACAACAATGCAAATGGTAAGATATTTTTACCCTGTTGAGAATTTACAAGGTAAAATGGATTAAGATAGCTGATTCTGATAACAGCAAAGGCTGGAAATCAGATGGATACCTAAAATACCCAACTAAGGATTCTTACTTACCCAAACTAAGAAATACCAACAGGTTACCTATTTCTTAAAGCAACAGAATTAAAGATACCTTTTGTTGATTAATGTATTATGCATGCACGCACTATTCGATCTCACAACCAAAAATAACTGCCAAGTAATCTTGGTCTTACGTGGTTAGTTTCGGTGGCATAATACATACGTCTCTCCTTAATAACTAGTTGATAAGCCCTATCCGTCCTAGTTTCGTAATCGTGGTTACTGTACCTGCAGAAAACATCAATGCATATATATATCCAATGAACCTTTCATGCCAGCATGTCATGAAAGCGTCCCCATTCATTACTGCTCACTATAGAAATAGCATCTGTACTATTACCACCGTACAGACAACGTTAACATACGTCGTCGAAACAACGTATTCACGGGGGTACCGCAAAATGCGGGGGTATGAACAGCGATCGCCATACCCTGCGCCGAACCATCTACTCCCAATGTAGTCAACCAAAGTTGGTACATTGGCAGCATCTCAAGTAAGCCACTGCTTGAGAAACAGCGTTCGGTTCGCATCACCGACGGGAAGGCCAAGCTCCCTCAGTTGGCTGAGGATCCTTACCTTCTTACCTCACGATCGAAGATGTTGTTACAGAAAGTAAGGTTGGGTTGTGCATAAATTTAAGTTTCAACAGAAAAGTAATGCTGGAAGTTAGAGTTATATATATATATGTTACAGCCACCTCTAATTTTCCCTTAAATATCACCCTAGGGCTTTACGTACTAAGCACAACCTTAACGAATCCAACGTACCTTTTGCAAAATACTTTGTTGGTCAAATTTTATACCGAAAGTATTTTTAAGGCACTTTATATCTCTAGTGTACACTTGTTAGCTCTGATACCAGCTGTGGTAGAACCAACCTGAATTACACCGGCTTAAGTACGCGAGTCCTCTTTGGAGGGCTACCTCGTGCTTCAAACGGTATAATCCTATTGGCCTGTCGGGTAACGTCCCGATAAACCACCGAACGCAGGATCCAACAAGGTACCTCACACGAAGGTGAGTCCAGAGATATAAATGCCAATACATTTTACACCACAGGCAGATATAATACAAAAATTTTACAAAGCATCAGTAGCTCCCACTGAGGGGAGATTATTACAAAACAGGTTTAAGTTATAAGTCAAGCAGCGGAGTTTTAAAAGCGTAAACATTGTACACGTCGTTATTACAGATATTATGCTAGCCCTGGCATAATATCACTCGGCGGAATCTGTGTTGGCCGGGGACGGATCCCACTCCACGGACCAACTATCAGGCAAGGGATAGGGCCATGGTGTAATGAAAACTGGCTCATCAGGGAGATTACCTGGATTAAATCAACAAAAGCAAAGCTGAGTATACTAATACTCAGCAAGACTTACCCGGAATTGGGTATACCTTAGCCCATAACTAGGCTCATGAAGGCTTTTAGCTTTAGGTAGAGTTTTCAGCTGAAAAGCAACAAAGAGTAGATCCTTATTTTCAACTTTTAGCTTTCAGGTTCTAGTGGATTAACCATTCTAGGTAAGCATCTATAACTATTCAAACATGGTAGAATCTTTAATCAAACACCATCTTTGATAATCACAAAGTTGCTCTTGTTACTCTATGTGGCAAAGGGGATAAGCAGTCTCAATCATCGTGAGAGGCGGACGATTCCTGAATCGAGATTCAAAACCTTGCAAGGGTAAACCTAACACACACGCTTGGAACACCAAAGGGTCATTCCGAAGCAACCGTTTTCCTTTCATTCCGACTCGTGGATCAGATCCACCACAAGCGACTGCAGGACATACGCACTTCCAAAGTGCAGGACGTAGGTCTGTAGCGCGACTACAAAACCCGTACTCCTGGTTGCCCAGCAACACGTATACCTACACGTCGAACAAAGTAACCAAAAGAAGCAAATACATGTGGTGGGAGGTATGTCCACTCCTCGGGCCGATTGGTTACTAGGCTTACCGCTTACCATATTTCACGGCATGTGGTTAGTACTTTCAAACGCTTAACCACCGCTACCACACACTGCGACCTTATCAAGTTCCATAACACAGACGGGGTATCATCTTGACCATGATACCTCACAAACTCCCGTCCGTCATCCTTATAGTGATAACAGGAATGTAAACATCACAATTCCTATATCGCGCGAGTGACAGAAAATCACTCGACTTCTACTGGTCCTATAAGCATAGCAGCTAGTCGAACTCAAGTTCTAGTGTACAATACATTGGTTGCTGGAATTATGCAACTAAGGTTTTCAAACAACTCCTAAGAACTTAATGCATAAAGATATATATAAATAGTATAGGTTGCAGTGTAATAAAGTAGGGGTTATGTCCGGGGCTTGCCTTCGCTGGTGGGGCTGGGTTAGTCAAATTAATATCTTCCGAACCTTGGTTCGGGGTTTCAGAGAAATCCGCGACGAGATTCCCGGGGTCTTCAGAATAACCTCCTTGTTCCGGAATCAGCTGATAATCCCCGTCAGCGAGAGTGGTCGAGTCTACATGACATGCAAGATGAAGTTTAATGGATGCATACACTTTCATTTCAATTCGCGATAAAGTTGCAATCCAAATAAAGAAACATTATATTTTGACAATCAACCTAACTACCCTGTACTGGGCATTCATTTATCGGGTATTATATGTTTTATCTAAACCCATTAAACAACAGGGTTAGCTACACTAATTATCTAACTAGTGGCATGGAGCAACAGGTGGACTAATTTAAAAGCTTTATTCATTGACTATACTAATTATTTACATGATCTTTATATTACTATAATGTTATGGACTAATTTAAATTGTGTCCAATTTGTTTGACACCTAATCCTTGGTTGGAAATCTATAACAGATTATATTACTACAGAATAGTTCCCTAAAATATTTCCATGATTTTTTGAACATTTAAATATATAATTATCAATTATACAAAATAAACTACACCTTATTTCTGATTAAACTTGCACATTAAGAAAATAATACTTAATTACTAGGATAATTATTTTTCTTAAATTCTACATGTTAAAAGAAAACTAACACAACTAGTTTTACCATTTTATCATTTTTCTATGCATTACTATGCATTTCTTAAGCCCATAAGTAACTAAACTTAATATTTAAATTAGATCATCAAGCATTCAGAAACTGAAGTTCATTCCTTAAAGTCAAGTTGTAGATCTTTAACTAAGGATTCCAACAAAATTTAATTTGCATTTTTATGATTTTTCCCTGAATAGATACAGAATTTCTAAGTTGACAGCTTTATTTACACAAGGGGGTCCTTTGAAACTATTCATCTGAGTCTATGGTTGTGCACATAACCCCCTGAACTTTTGATTCTTCTAACCCGAGGTCCTTGGCTGTGAACCAGAGCAGAGCAAGGCGGGGGCGGCCGTGTTCCGGCGATGGTGGTCACCGGCGGCGAGGTCCAAGGGCAGGGAAAGGCTCAGGGACTCGCGGTGGTCTTGTTGCACTACTTGTCGAGGACTGGGATGGCCGGAGAGAGAGGTCTTGACGAGGACCCGAGGCGGCGGCGGAGAGGTCTCCGTCGACGGCAGTGCTCCGGCGGTGAACGTCGGCAGCAAACCTGCGCACAAGCTTCAGTGAGACACAGGGAACGTGTAGGTACCATCAATTGGAAGAAAACACATCGGGTCACAGGTAATCGACGAGGACAGTGGCGGCGGCGGTGGAGGTGAATACCGGCGATCGTCGGGAGGGAGATGTGCTGGACTAGAGGGTCAATGGATGGGTCGGGAAGCTTCACAGGGGTGATGTAGTGCTGGCTAGGGTATCGTGGTGGCGTGGAAAGGCTCGGAGCAAGCTGCCCACGGTGAGGCCGAAGGTGGCGGCGGCGGCGCTTCGTCGGAGACGAAGTTCCAGTTGCAATTGGATGGCAACGAGTGGTCGAGGAGCACCAGTGAGCTACGGGGAAGCTTGCGCAAGGGTGGATTGGGACGGAGGAGGCCTGGTGCTTGCTGTCCACGGTGATGCCGTGCGCGGCCGGAGCAAAAGGAGACGGCGGCGGTGGAATGTGGGTCGAGCGCTCGGAATTGTGCACTGGAACTGGAGGAATAGAGCGTAGGCATCACAGGAAAGCTGATGCGCGCGAGAGACAAGAAGTTAAGGCTCTGTGGTGAGCGCTCCACGGCGACGAGGAGGTGGCGGCCGGAGGAAGCTCGGGGTCGTCGTGGCGCGCGCGCGAGAGGCCACCAGGGAAGAGGAAAAAGGTCGGGATCGAGAGGAGATGACGCGTGGGCATGTGTAGCAGCTGGAGGTGGAACTCGGGGTCCTGTGCCGGCGGTCAGCGGCGGAGGCAGAGCGGAGCAGAGGGAGGGAAGCGGCGGTGCCAGAGGAAGACGAAGCAGGCAGGAGTCAGAAGGACTTGTTCGTGATTTCCAAAGAGTTCAGGGACCCCTCTGTAAACTAAAATTTCCCACTGCTACAAAGGTCAAATGAAAAAGTGCTCAACATGAAAGTTGTAGAGTTTTTCAAACTCTACAACATTGCTATAGGGCTTGGGTTCAGAAAATCAAGGTTTACAACTATTTGGATTACATTTTGAAACAAGATGGAATTTAAGTTAAATTTATCTTTGCCCACCTAAATTTGATCAAATTTTGGGCATATTTATAAATTTTCTGACCTGTCATGATTACTTGTATTTTTTACACATTAACCCTTAAGTAAATTTGAATGTGACTTTTATATTCCAACCATTTTATATGTAACCCTTATATTTGTTTTAATTACACATAAGCCCTTAGTTTCATACAAAGTCTATTTCTTTTAGGTTTTAACCTAATATTTGTACTTTTCTTTTCTATAGTCATTTGAATTTAACATTTAAGAGCATTTTCCACACACTTGCACATATGAACTTATAAAATCTATAATTTACAAATACACCCCCAGTTCTCTATACAACTCATAACATACATACAATTCACTAATACCTAGTGTCCAGATATCTAATTACATGAATATTACATCCTTCACCCACTCAGCGGTGGTCGCCTCCGCAATTGCCGTCGCAATTGGCACCAGGCTCTGACCAAGTTCACGGAGCTGGTCGGCCGACCACCCGGTGGTGTAACCTCTCCATTCCGCTTCAAAGTCAAGGGTCGGGTGATGCAACGCCACTGATGTCAACACCCCCGAGGCGCCATGGAAGACTCCGTTTGGGATCTCCGAGAGGTTGGCGTCGAGCGTGCTCGACCCCGGGCGAGGCCCGAGCACCTCGGTGACCACCGAGCACGCTGCGCCTCGGATCTGGCCGAGCTCCTCTTCGAGGACCCTACTCCTCTCCAAAGAATCTGCCAACGCCTGTGCGTTCTGTGTCATCAGTTCCTTGGCACTGGCCAGCTCGGACTCGGTGGCGAGATGAGTGTCTTCCGACCTCTACAGTTCGGTCTTCAGGAGACCATTCCTCGTTCCTAGCTCTGAACATGAACAAAGCAAGGGTCAGAGGCCACAAAACATGAAAACTGGGTCGAGTGGATGCAGGGAAGCAACCACTCACTAGCCGCGGCCGCCTCTGTGATCTTGAGTCCTTCTTCCCTCTGGGAATGCATCACCTCGAACTTAGTGGCACACTGCCACCTGGATTGAGCCTGCCCCTCGGCAAGGGCTCGGGCCTCCTGCTCCATGCTCAGAACCGACCAGGCCACGGTGAGTCCCTTCTCGACAGCGGTCGCAGGCTCGCGCTCGTGAAGTGCCGACCCCCGGGCGGCCTCGAATTCGCAGGTCAGCTCCTCGACCCGTCTCTACGCCACCGCCTCCTGCTCTAGTTGGGAGTGCTCCTCCCGAAGTAATCGGGACTTGCTTGATGAAATCCTCTCTAGCTTCTTCGAAGCAAAGAGTCAGAAATGTCGAGATAGATTACCCACCATCAAAAAGGGAAAACAAAACGGAGGCTAGGAAGGCGGCTGTTGAGACTCACCCAAGCCAAACTCAGCAGTTCAGCTGACGCGGCCTGCCGAGCAACCCTGACCTTATGGAGGGCTTCCATGAACCCCGACAATACGACAGGAGCACTGGAAGATGCCCCAGGGGCCTTCATTGTCCCCGACGCCGCTGTGTCACGGGGTCCAACCACGAACACAGAGTCATTCGACTCTACCCCGTCGATTCTTCACCATCATCGGAGTCGGACGAAGGCTCCGACTCAGGTTCATATTGAACAGCATCACGGTCCTCTCCCATTCAGACCCGGTGCGCAATCTCCATCTCTTTCTCCTGCCTCCTCACGGCCTTTTTGGTCTTCTCCTTTTTTCTAGCCCGCGAGGCCTCTACCTGGGTGGCTTGTTTGTCCGCGCCCGCCGCCTCCTTCGGGATATGAGGACGGGATTGGAGACAACTGAGTCCCTGGAAAAAAGCTAAGGTCAGGAGCCGGTCGAGCGTCCAAGGACGAGCAGGAAGAAGGGGAGGGGAACAAATTTACCAGATCCAGCGGGTGCACCTTGTTGAAGGCCTACGGACCACCGATGATCCACTGATTTCGCACCTTCAGCACCATATAATGCCATGACCACACCTCGTCGTCAGTCACCGCTGCTGTCGACACCCGGTCGGGATCCGTGATGCCAGTGTACTCCCACATCTTTGTCATCTGAACGGCCAACTGGACGCGCCCTCGTCAACACCGGGAACGGCGCCTCCGCCGGGTTCCCAATGTAGAACCATTCCTTGTATCACCCCCAGTTCGAATCCACGAGGGTGTACGCCAGGTAATCCCCCAACTTGCGAGGCTTCTTCTGCAGGCCGAAGCCCCCCGGTGTGAGTTCCAGGTCTCCCTTCACTGATAGGCCTTGAGCATGGAAGAAGGCTCGGAATAGATTCAGATGTGGATCTATCCCGAGGAAGCCATTGTAGAGCGTGACGAAGCCTGCGATGTGCAACACCCCATTCAGGTTGAGGCGTTGCAGCTCCAATTCCCACTCGTTTAGCAGACCAAGCAGGAACGGGTGCGTCGGGCACCCGAGGCCGCGCTCGTGGAATGCAAGGTCCCATAGAGCCCGCTAGACACTGTCTTGGCTCGGGTCGGCGCCCCTTGTGAGGATGTTGTCGATGTCGACCTCCGCAACAATGACGGTGGGCGGCTTCGGCAAACTCGGTGATAAGCGGCCTCCCTTGACCTGGCGCGGCAGGGACCGGAGACGGTCGGTAGCAGCTACCCCTCCAGCCTCACCACCCTCACCACGTCAAGCACCGCAGATCATCCTCCTCAAGATGAGAAGCGGACACCTTCTCCTCCAAACCTAAAACGCGGAGGGTTAACGACACTGCAACCAACTCGAAAATGAAAAGAAATGGAAGCCCTTGGCATACGGGATGCACCTATGACATTCAGGTATTAGGATTATAAACACACCAAATTTTAGTAAAGTATGCATGTTTGATCTTATGTATATGTGTTCAAATTTGGATGCAAAAGGGAAATGACAGTTAAGTAATTCGGAAAAATATAGGTCCTTTCGTGTTAAATGGGAGAGAATGGGAGGTAAAATCAAAACATGTGAAGGTTGTTTTGCAAAAGTCAAGAACTTGCCTTTAAATCGCAAATATAGGTGAAACTACACAAAGGATGCAAGTGTAGTGTAGAATTTTAAATAGGATTTACTTAAAGTTTAAAGCTTTGCCAAGTTTTATGTTAGTTTCAAATCCTTAGCTCTTTTGCAACTAAACCTTAAAGAAAAGTTGTAGATCCCGCCGCCGCTCGACCTCGCCGTCGTCCCGGCGATCCACTGCCCCCTAGCCCCGGCCAAACCCACCATCAGCACCACATCATCCCGGGGAAGCTTTCTAGCTACTCCTCCACCACCCTCCTGCCCTCCGGCCACCAGAACACCGACAACGTCCTTCGGGCCTCCGCCACCCGTCCCTGTTCGCCGTCGTTACGCCGCCTCGCTCCCTCTCTTCCCCGACACCGGCCACCCCCGAGACCACCGTGAGTCCCTGAGCATTCCCCCTCACTTGCCCCTCGCCGCCGGTGAGCTCTCTTGCCAGAATTTGATCGGCATCGATCGGATTTCCTGTGTAGTCCGGCCAGGGACCCGATTGCAAAGATTCAAAACTTTCCAAGGACCTTTCTGTAGGAAACCAATACCCCTCTCCAAATTCAAATCAGTCAACTTGTAAAATCCATAGGAAATTGTAGAAAAATCCAAAAATAGCCAAACCAATTTTGTTGTACTCCTGAAATCTAGCTCTACAACTTTTATTAGTAGAGTTCAGTTTGAAACTAATTATTTTTAGAGTTCTTTTAAAGTTTAATAAAAGGGTATCTTGAGGGTAACTTTTGCATATTAATTTTGTTACCTATTTAAGGTATAAATAATCCTGTGTGAAAAATTCACCTATGAGGCTACCCTCTAGCTTAAGTTAATTTAAACTATTGCAAATTAAGCTTTAAAGGGGTTTAAATTTAATTAAGCATGCTACTAAGGATTTTATACCTAGATCTTTTTGCCATGTAATGATCTGCAATAGAGTAGTCTATAGTAAATATTTTAGGAATTTACAACACTGTTTTGCTTAAAGTTTGCACTTAAACTTGAAATTTGAACTTAATTCAAACATCATAACTTTTATTTTCAGAAAATTATGAAAAATTCAAGGTAAGCTTATCCACTATAAATAAATTTATCCATAAAAATTCAAGACCATAACCTTTATGAATTTCAAATTAAAAATCAAACTTGTTAAACTAATTCAATTAATTCCACTAATTAAGGTAATTGGAATAGAGAACTAATAATAAGTTTATATTTAACCCTCTTGCTTTATGAGTTTGAGTGTATTAACCTGTTGGATTGCAACTTTATTGTGAACCAAAACTCTTAACTTGAGAACCATCTAATCAAATCATTGCATACTATGTAGAGTCAACGACACTCGACGACGGAGACTACGAGCTAGTCCTGGAACAAGATCAAGGGTTTTCTGAAGACCCGGTAAACATCGTCGAGCCTCTAACTGAAGCTTCGAACCAAAGTTCGGAAATCTTTGACACTCCTGCCCCCAGCCCCGCTCAAGAAGGCAAGCCCCGGTGCATAACCCAGTATTTCAAATTACTACATTATGCAATTCTATACTTATATATTATATCTTGCATTAAGTCTAGGAGTTGAAATGAAACCTTAAATGCTTGAATCCTAGGAAACTATGTATTGTGCCCGAGTCCTTATCGCATAGATGCTCTGCTAATAGGATCGGTAGAAGTCGGGTGATTTCCTGTCACTCGCGCGATATAGGAGTTGAATGTCTACTATTCTGCAGTCACTATAAGGATCATGGACGGGATCATGTACATTATCATGACTCGGAAGGTTACCCCGTCTGTGTTGATAAAAGTTGATAAGGTCGCAGTGTGTGGTAGTGGTGGCTAAGCGTTTGAAAGTACTAGCCAGATGCCGCGAAATATGGTAAAGCGGTAAGTCTAGTACCTGATTGGCCTGGCAAATGGACATGTCTCCACCACTCAATTATTTGGTTTCTGTTGTACACACGCACCGGCGTGTGGGAGTACGTTCTGCGTAGCAGATAGGAGTACGATCATGTAGTCGCGTTACAGACGTATGTCCTGCACAATTGGTGTGCGTACGGTCCTGTAGTCGCTTGTGGTGGCCCTGATCCATAACCCGAAATATGAGGGAAACGGTTGCTTCGGAATGATCTTTGGATGTTCCAAGCGTGTGAGTTAGGTTTGCCCTTTGAAGCGTCCCCCCCATCAGGGAAGACTTAAAAGTGTTACTTTATCAGTCCCAGGAGGCTGATAACACTTTTATTACATCAGATGGTACATCACCGTACAACTCTTCGCGGCAATGGGCAGTGAAGTGCCACTATCGCGAGGATTACAACCAAAACCCACACTACTACACTAGCTACGAAAAGAGGATCATCAGAGTCTTGCGCCATGCGGAACTCCAACGGTGGCCTTAACCACAGGCAAGACTGGGTGCAGGACGGAACCCTACTCGATGTCTTCGGGGATGTAGTCTGGATCTTCCACTGTAAAAGTAAGAATGGGGTGAGTACGAACGTACTCAGCAAGTCCAATCACACCCGCGGAGGGGGTATAGCAGAAATAAATGCACAGGTCAATCCAAGGATAAGGTTATGGTTTATTTGCGGAAAAACTCGGTCTTATGCAATAGTTCGTTTAAAACATTTTCAAAACAAGTTTTCAAGTGCCAAGGAGTACGTGCTGTTGATCCACACAGGATCCAAGTTTTAAACCGCTACCGGACTCCATGTCCGTCGTAGCTCACACGACTCAACTGCCGGGTACTTTCCAAACAACTCACACCAGCCCAACTGTTCCCGAGAGAAACACTAGTTATGTGACCACACCATAACTTGCCCAATACCGTGGGCACGGCTATTCGAATAGATTTTAACTCTGCAGAGGTGTGCAACTTTACCCACAGGTGGGGTACCACAGCACGAACACCTTCGTGCCGGTGCAGATCCCATCAAAGCCCTTACCCACCTTAGCTAGACCTGGCTAGCCACCACGGGATTTATCAAGGGGTCATTCGACCTATCACAGAGGTTTAACCGGGGCATAAGTCACACAGAGCTTATCCCGTCTCCTTGATCACCTGCTGCTCCCAGCTCTCCTGATGGCTATCAGACTAACTAGTGGGGTTAGGCTAAGCCGTTGCCCATACAACGGTCAAGTGGTTTGCACGACAGGAAGCTAGGTGAGACGACACATCAACTCGGTCCTTAGGGGTGACAAGATGGATATCTCCCTTCCTCGCTCAACCACACAGGTACGAGCACACCAACGGCAATCCACACAGAAATGCCATCCATCCCATCTGACTCATCTTTCAAAACCACATTTTATCCCTTCCCACACACACACATTTTCTTTATTAAATCATGCGGTCAGGGTGGGGCTATCACAAACAAGGGTGGCTATCCTACCATGTTTTTAGCAAGCAGAACCATGCAATTTTATAAAACAGGCCACTGGGTTGTGTTTATAAAAACTAGGACAGAAACATGCATCAAAGGGTGGAGTTGAACTTGCCATCGTCAAGTCCTTGCGGGAGGTCCTGATCGAAGCACTGTCCCTCGGGTTCGGGCTCGCAGAACTGGTCCTCGTTCGCTTGGTCACAGTCGGGACCTTCCTCGTTCACTCCGTGTCCTACGACGCAAACAAGCAGACACACAATCAAGCGAAAGAACTAAAAGCTTTCATCGTTGAGCTTGAATCGGAAATAATTTAGTTACGGAGTTAGGGGTAATATTTTTGGGTGGTTTCTTAATGGCATGGCTAGAACTATACTAGAAAGGGCGTGGTCAAGTCTCGGGTCGATCGGAGATCGTCTCGCACATAAAATGATGAGGTAAAGAGGGGTTCAGGGGTCTAGGGGCTTATTCATAATTATCTAAAGAGGGTAAGGGTTTATTTGCGAATCCTAGAAATATTCAGGGCATGCTAACGGGTGTCGAGTGTAATTAGGTTTACGTGGTGGAGGGCTTGGTTTGAAATGTTAAAAAGAGCAAGGTCTCTTTAGCAAAAAGAAGTAATTAAGGGAGGGGGGGGTTCCTTTTTTGGGGAATACAGGAAGGGGGGGGCTATGGGTAAAAACGCCCCTTCTTCTTCCTCTCCCCCGCACAAAACAGAGGAGGGGCGGTGGGGCGCCGGCGCCTGGCCGATTCCGGCGGCCCGGGGCACGGTGGCGGTCGGGGATGGGGGTAAAACGGAGAGGGAGAGAAGGGGGTTCGATCCCCGGCCTCACCTCGGGCCGGGGTGGCGCGTGGAGGCCGGTCGACGGGAGAGGGCGGCGGCGGTTGCAGGGCACGGCGGGGCGGTGCCGGAGTCTGGGGAGGCGAGAGGCTAGGTGGCGTGGTGGGTTGTGGGGGTGCCGGGGGTGCCCCTCGGCCCTACTTATAGGTGGCCGAGGCGGTGAGGTGGGTGGCCCGGCCGGCGGCTCCGCGGGCGGCCATTAATGGTGCTTTGGCCGCTCGCGGCCGTCGCGACGTGGCGTGGCGGTGAGGGCGCCGGGCACCGCACGTGGGGAAGGGGCGGTGCTGTGCGGCACAGGGTGACGGCGCGTGCGGCGGGGCGGATCGCGGCAGCGACGGACGGCGCGGCGTCGCGGGTCCGGGAGCACGCGCGTGCGCGTGGGCTGGGGCGTACGCGTGTCAGGGCGCGCGTGCGCGGGAAGGCGGAGGAGCAGAGGCGTGCGTGTGCGCGAGCAGTGGCGGCGGTGGGTGGCGCGTCGGGGCGGGCGCGGCAGCGGCGGGCGGCGCGGCGTCGCGGGGTCGGGCGTGCGCGCGTGGCGCGGCGAGGCGCGGGCCAGAGCGGGGCGCGGGCACGGCGCGGCGCACGGCCACGCGCTGCGCGTGCGCGCGTCGTGGCGTGGCCGGGGTGAGGCGGCGTTCGGACACGCGGCAGGGGAAAGAGGAAAGAAAGAGAGAAGGGAGGAGGGGAAAAAGAAAGAAGGAAGGAAGAAAGGAAAAAGAAAAGAGAAAGAGAGATTGGAAAAAAAAGGAAATGGGAGAGAGAGAAAAAGGGAAAAGGAGAGAGAGAGAGAGAGAAGGGGGGCGCGTCGGCGCCGGTCGCGGCGGCGACCGCGGCCGGTCGGCCACGCGCGCGGCATTCGCGCGCTGCGCGGGGAAAAAGAATCGCGCCGGCGCTAATCGCGGAAAATGGTCGCGCGTGGTCGTCGGTCTGTCGGGTGGTGCGGGATGGGACGGGGGTCAAATTTGTGTCGGTTGGGGGAAACAGAGGGGGTTAGGGTTCGGATGGGCCTTGACGACGATTTGGTTTTTGATCGAAAGACTTCAGCGCGTAGTTTAATTTGGTAAATTTTCAGGGCGTCACAAACCTACCCCACTTAAATGAATCTCGTCCTCGAGATTCGGCTGGCCTCTAAACAGATGGGGAAATTCCTTCTTTAGAGCCTCTTCGCGTTCCCAAGTTGCTTCTTCCACTCCGTGTCTGCTCCATTGAACTCTGCATATCCGTACTTCGGAGTTTCTTGTCCTCCTAGTGACAGTGTCCAGAATTTTGACCGGTACTTTCTGGTATCGCAGATCCGGTTGAAGGTCTATTGTTTCCGCTGGCACGTGTTCACCTTCGGGGACTCTCAAGCATCTCCTTAATTGCGAGATGTGAAACACTGGATGTATATCCGACATTTCTTCTGGTAACTCCAGCCGGTATGCTACTGCTCCGACTCTCTTTAGAACCCGATACGGTCCAACGTATCGAGGGGCCAATTTTCCTTGTACTTGGAATCTTCGCGTCCCTCGAATAGGTGAGACCTTGAGATAAGCAAAATCTCCTGGGTCGAAACTTACTTCTCGCCTTTTCTTGTCTGCGTAGCTCTTTTGTCGAGACTGTGCTGCTTTCAATTTATCGCGGATCTCCGCTACTTTTTCTTCTGCCTCTTTTATAAGTGCGGGTCCTACTAGGGTACGTTCTCCCACTTCCGACCACATTAGGGGAGTTTTGCACTTCCTTCCATAGAGAGCTTCGAATGGCGACATGCCCGAGCTGGCTTGGTAACTATTATTGTACGAGAACTCTGCATAAGGCAGACTCTGCTCCCAATCCTTTCCGTAGGTCAGGACACATGCTCTCAGCATATCTTCCACAATCTGGTTTACCCTCTCGGTTTGACCGTCCGTCTGTGGATGATATGCGGAGCTGAAATCTAATTTGGTGCCCATGGCTTGATGCAAGCTTTTCCAGAATCTAGAGGTAAATTGGGTCCCTCTAACTGAGACAATCCTGCTAGGTACTCCGTGTAGCTTTACTATGTTCTCCACATAGAGTTTCGCCAGCTTTTCTCCTCCGTAGTTAGTTCGTACGGGTATGAAATGTGCCGATTTAGTGAGTCGATCCACTATTACCCATATGGAATCGTGTCCCTTCTGTGTTTTAGGTAGACCCACTACAAAGTCCATTCCTATCTCATCCCATTTCCACACCGGGATAGGCAAGGGTTGCAATAATCCTGCCGGCTTTTGATGTTTGGCCTTGATCCTTTGGCAGGTATCACAATGAGCCACAAATCTTGCAATATCCGCCTTCATTCCATTCCACCAATATTTTTGCCTTATGTCCATATACATTTTGGTGGATCCTGGGTGGATGGAGTAGGCTGAGTTATGGGCCTCGTCCATGATTATCTGCCTGAAGTCTCCGTTCTGGGGTACATAAATCCTATCCTCGTACCATAACGTTCCCTTATAGTCTACTCTGAAACCTGGTGCTTTGTTTTCTCCAGTTTGTTTGCAAATCTTTACCAACTCCTGATCCGATCTTTGAGCCTCTCTAATTCTATCCTCTAGTATTGATCGGACGTTCAGCACCTGACTGGAACCCCGAGGAACAACGTGCACGTTTAATCGTGCCATTTCCTCGCGTAGGTGGTCATCCTTGGGTCCATAGGCTTTCCGGCTTAAGGCATCGGCTACCACGTTCGCCTTCCCGGGGTCATACTGAATTTCCAAATTGTAGTCCTTGACCAACTCCAACCATCTCCTCTGCCTTAGGTTTAAATCCGGCTGGGTGAAGATATATTTCAGACTCTTGTGGTCAGTGTAAACCTCACACTTATTTCCAATCAGGTAGTGTCTCCAAATCTTAAGGGCATGCACTACGGCCGCCAATTCCAAATCATGGGTTGGATAATTCCGCTCATGAGTCCTGAGTTGGCGGGAAGCATATGCAACGACTTTCCCATCTTGCATCAGCACACACCCCAATCCTTGTCGGGATGCGTCACAATAAATGACAAAGTCCCGATGAATGTCCGGTAGGGTCAGCACTGGGGCGGTTGTCAACCTTTGCTTCAATTCCTGAAAACTCCTCTCACAAGATTCTGTCCAGGTGAACTTCTTCTCCTTCTTAAGAAGTTCCGTCATGGGTCGGGCTATCTTAGAGAATCCCTCAATAAATCTCCGATAGTATCCGGCTAATCCAAGAAAACTTCTGATTTCACTAATATTGGTCGGTCGCTGCCAGTTGGAAACTGCTTCGACCTTCTCTGGGTCCACTGCTACGCCTTCCGCGGTCAGAATGTGACCAAGGAAAGCTACTCTCTCCAACCAGAATTCACACTTGCTAAATTTTGCATATAGTTTATGTATCCTTAGCTTTTCCAACACTACCCGCAGATGTTGTTCATGTTCCTGAAAACTCTTGGAGTAGATAAGTATGTCGTCGATAAAGACTACGACAAACCTATCCAGCTCGTCCATAAATACTTTGTTCATGAGATTCATAAAATAGGCAGGGGCATTGGTCAATCCGAAGGACATTACAGTGAATTCAAACTGCCCGTATCGGGTGACAAAAGCTGTCTTGGGGATATCACTTTCTCTAATCTTGAGCTGAAAATATCCTGACCTTAAATCGATCTTAGAAAAGTACTTCGCTCCTTTTAGCTGATCGAACAGGTCATCAATCCTGGGGAGGGGGTATTTATTCTTAATGGTAACCTCGTTCAGTGCTCGGTAATCTACACACAACCTCATACTCCCATCTTTCTTCTTGACAAACAGCACTGGGGCTCCCCATGGCGATGAGCTTGGTCTAATGAAGCCAATTCGTTGCAGTTCCTCTAGTTGTTTCTTTAATTCCGTCAACTCAGATGCTGCCATCCTATAGGGTCTCTTGGCTATAGGGGATGTTCCGGGGATAAGGTCTATGACGAACTCTATATCCCTGTCCGGCGGCATACCGGGAAGCTCTTCGGGGAATACATCTGGGTATTCGTTTACTACCGGGACTCCTTCTAAGGGCTTGGCTTCCATGCTAAACACCATTGGGTCAAACTTACTATCCTGGGTATGGCAGATCACTTGTACTCCTTCGGGGTTTGTTAGGTGTACCACTTTGTCGGTACAGCCTATGAGACCATTGTGTCGGCTTAACCAGTCCATTCCAAGGATCACGTCTATTCCCCAGACTTAAGTACTACCAGGTCCGCTAGGAAGTCTACCCCACTTAAATTGATCCTTACCCGTGGACAACCTAATTGACAATTGATGTCGCCCCCAGGCGTCCGGGTTAATAGGGGTGTTTTTAGTAGTACTGTAGGTATTCTGTGTTTTTCCACAAAACTCGAGGATATGAACGAGTGTGATGCTCCAGAATCAAATAGTACTGTTGCCAGAGCTGAGTTGACTAGGTACTCATCGAGCACTACGCCTTGAGCTTCCTGAGCCTCCTGCGCGTCGATGTGATTGACGCGGGCTCGTCCAAATGATTGCTGGGGCTGCTTCATCTGCTGGCTATTGTCGTTGTTGCGGATGGGCACTCGGTTGGCACCGGTTAGGGCTGGTCTGGGCCCATTCACCGTGTTGGAGAAGGCCGATGTAACCGGCTTATTCTTGGCATAAGGGCAATTGGCGATGAAATGCCCCGTCTCACGGCAGTTAAAACAGGCCCTAACATTGTTGTTGTCGGAGGCGACCAGGCTTGTATTGCTCTGCGGGGCCCTCATGGTATTCTGATTCTTAGGCTGTGTTTCAGGGGCCCGTGGTCCTGTCACTTGGGACTGAGTCCTATACTGCATTGGGGCCTGAGATCTTGGTGCAGTATAGCTGATGTTTCTTGGCTTTTGGAAACGGTCCTGTTGACGGGCCTTACTTTCCAGAAATTTGCGTTTGTTGTCCTTCCTCTCTTCGGCTTTGGCCCTTTCCGTAAGAATAGCCTTGTTCAGTAGGGTATTAAAGTCAGGATAGATTTGTGGGGTAAGCAAGGTCCGGAGCTCTGGGCTTAGTCCCTTCTTGAACATGTCTTGCTTCTTATCATCGTCGTTTACTTCCTCCGGCGCGTATCGGGCCAATTCTATGAACCGGTGGGTGTACTCCTCCACCGTCATGCTTCCTTGTTGCAGTGCGCGGAACTCATCCGCCTTGCGCTTCATAGTGGCCGAAGGGATGTGGTAGCGGCGGAACTCCCTCACGAATTCTCCACAGGTGATGGTAGAGGCATCCTCGGCTGCAGCACAGTAATTCTCCCACCAAGCTAATGCGGTTCCGGTGAGTTGGTGGGCCGCCAGAAGGACTTTGTCCCGGTCCAGGCATTCAAATGGTTCGAGCTTCCTCTGGATCACTTGTAACCAGTCATCTGCATCCAACGGGTTGCAGGATCCGGCAAAGGTGGGCGGCTTGGTCCTTAGAAAGGCCGTCAGCTTGTCGTTCATATTCTGCCCTCGTGGCTGCCGGTTAATGAGGGCATTGGCCAGAGTCTCCAGTATGAGGGTCTGGTTGTGGATTATCTGCGCCAAGTCCCCGAGGGGTGGGGGTGGTGGTAGTTGCTCTCCTCCTTGATTTTCTCCCCGGTTCTGGCTTACTTCCTGTTCTTCCTGAGGAAGATCTTGTTCAACGGGCTGTGCTCCGGCACTAGCGGCTACGGGGTTCCGGCCACGGGAGGCCCTCGCGACGTTCCGGGGGGTCACCTGTTGATTGGGTAAATTGGGGTTACGATTATGTGATGTTTAAGTTGCTTAACTCGTATATAAGGCAGAATCTACCTTCTGCCGGTATTCATATAAACAAGTAGTACACAACAAACCAGCACACAACATCACAAACAACAAGCACCAACAACTTCATTACTGCGAAGGGGGTACAGCTTAGGGGTAAGTCTCGTACTACTCGTCCGGGGTCATGCCTAAGGGCTCGACTTTAGCAGAAGCAGCTGGGGTACATCACTAGGGTGGCGTCGGTTATTTTACTCGCGGGGCAGGCCTTCTTCCGGGGCGGGGAGTGTGAGTAATCCTTGCTCGCCGTTCTCCGGGTTCCCATCCGTCAAGGGTTGCGCTGCAGCATCCCCTTCGACGGCGGCAGTAGAACTTTCAGGGTTCCCGGGTGGAGCTTGCGTGTTCCCAAAGAGCGGTCCCCATCCTATGACGGGTGTCCCGAGTAAAACATGGTCTTCGCCAATTGCCGGGACTGGTGTCCCACTTCGGGTCCATTCCTGCATACGCCGGTCCTGGGCCTGCCTGAGGCTCTCTTGGGCGACTGCTTCACTGCTGACCGCGGCTGCGGCTCTTGCCTCGGCTTGGGCTGCTCGGATCTGCTGCAGTCTCACTGCGAGCTCCGCTTGCTCGGCTCGATGGGTCTGCTCCCTTAGAAGGTTGGCTTGCTCATCAAAGAGTTGGTTCAGGGCAGCTAGGTAAGTGGCCACTTGGTACAGGGGACCTTCTTCGTGGCGACGTCGTTCCAGGTTTCTCATGCGTGCTTCCCAGACTGGGGTTCTGATGGTCGGCGGGAAGAACTTCGCTGGTGTGGGGGCGAGGTGTTCTTCAAAAATCCGGCACAAATAACGGAGTGCTTTTCTGATGGCCAAAGGGTAGGTGTCCTGGTGCCTAAACCCTGTGGCAGTCACTCGCCATGGCTGGATGTCGGGGTAGCGGTTGCTCCTGGCGATGACCAGGATCACCCTGCAGCGGAGGGTACCATGGTGCTCGTACTCTCGGCTGTAGTACCTCGGGCGTTCTGTAACGCCAAGGCCTTCCAGGGTGTTGATAAAAAGGCTGGGAAATCCAGGTGCAGCTTGGCAATCGCCCTGGGTCCATCCTTCCTCAGCCATCTGAAACAAGGACAGGGTAAACAATCTGACACAGGTGCAAGAGAGAGTAGATAACATTTATTACAACAGGGATGATACAGTTTTCATGGATACGTGGTCATTAGGGTAGGGATTCTAGCTCGGGGTGCTAATCCTATCATGGGGATTCTTCCTCGATCCTGATAGGGCGCTTCTTTATTGGGAGGCTTCGATCCATCTCCTCATCTTCGGTCTGAGCACCTTTATCCCAATGGGTTTCCATGGGTTCTTCTTCCTCTTCCTCTATCCATCCACCTGTTCCGCTGCGGTTTTTGTATTCCTGCATCTGGGCTTGGAGGGCGGCTAAGGAATACTCGGCGTTTGCGGCTCTTGTCCGTTGTTCCTCCAGCTCCTGGGTTATCTTTTCAATCCCATGGATTAGCTGCTTCAGTTGTGCCGCCTGTTCGCGGTAGAGTGCATCCAAGCCAGTAAGGTAGATGGATAGGTGGGAGACCGTATCTTCTAGGTCTTCTTCTTCTCGTCCAAGTCCTCTCATCCGGGCAATCCAAGTGCGTCCTCTTCCTTCAGTGGGTGGGAAAAATCCCAAAGGAGACCGCTGAAGGTGGTGCCTGTAGAGCACACGCAGCCGTCGCAGGGCTTTACGAGCGGCCTTGCGGTAGGTGTCAGGGAAGCGGAAGCCAGATGTGGAGATGAACCAGGGGTCCACATCAGGGTAGCGGGTGCTTCTTTCCACAAAGACCATCATATCACACCGAAGGGTGCCTCCGGAGGTGTATTCTCGGTAGGCGTACTCGGGTGGTTCCATAACCCCAACGCGTTCCAGGCTGAGTAATAATAACTTAGGAAGGCCGGACTCTGCGTGGCAGATTCCGTTGACCCATCCATTGTCAGCCATCTGGAACAGGGCAAGAACCAGTGGTAAGTGTTTGTGTAAGAAAAGAGCTAAGTTAGAGCAAATCCTAGGGCTTGAAAAGGGTCTCGCTCCTAGGGTCACGTCCTACGGCCAGCCTACGGCTCTGATACCACCTGAAGCGTCCCCCCGTCAGGGAAGACTTAAAAGTGTTACTTTATCAGTCCCAGGAGGCTGATAACACTTTTATTACATCAGATGGTACATCACCGTACAACTCTTCGCGGCAATGGGTAGTGAAGCGCCACTATCGCGAGGATTACAACCAAAACCCACACTACTACACTAGCTACGAAAAGAGGATCATCAGAGTCTTGCGCCATGCGGAACTCCAACGGTGGCCTTAACCACAGGCAAGACTGGGTGCAGGACGGAACCCTACTCGACGTCTTCGGGGATGTAGTCTGGATCTTCCACTGTAAAAGTAAGAATGGGGTGAGTACGAACGTACTCAGCAAGTCCAATCACACCCGCGGAGGGGGTATAGCAGAAATAAATGCACAGGTCAATCCAAGGATAAGGTTATGGTTTATTTGCGGAAAAACTCGGTCTTATGCAATAGTTCGTTTAAAACATTTTCAAAACAAGTTTTCAAGTGCCAAGGAGTACGTGCTGTTGATCCACACAGGATCCAAGTTTTAAACCGCTACCGGACTCCATGTCCGTCGTAGCTCACACGACTCAACTGCCGGGTACTTTCCAAACAACTCACACCAGCCCAACCGTTCCAGAGAGAAACACTAGTTATGTGACCACACCATAACTTGCCCAATACCATGGGCACGGCTATTCGAATAGATTTTAACTCTGCAGAGGTGTGCAACTTTACCCACAGGTGGGGTACCACAGCACGAACACCTTCGTGCCGGTGCAGATCCCATCAAAGCCCTTACCCACCTTAGCTAGACCTGGCTAGCCACCACGGGATTTATCAAGGGGTCATTCGACCTATCACAGAGGTTTAACCGGGGCATAAGTCACACAGAGCTTATCCCGTCTCCTTGATCACCTGCTGCTCCCAGCTCTCCTGATGGCTATCAGACTAACTAGTGGGGTTAGGCTAAGCCGTTGCCCATACAACGGTCAAGTGGTTTGCACGACAGGAAGCTAGGTGAGACGACACATCAACTCGGTCCTTAGGGGTGACAAGATGGATATCTCCCTTCCTCGCTCAACCACACAGGTACGAGCACACCAACGGCAATCCACACAGAAATGCCATCCATCCCGTCTGACTCATCTTTCAAAACCACATTTTATCCCTTCCCACACACACACATTTTCTTTATTAAATCATGCGATCAGGGTGGGGCTATCACAAACAAGGGTGGCTATCCTACCATGTTTTTAGCAAGCAGAACCATGCAATTTTATAAAACAGGCCACTGGGTTGTGTTTATAAAAACTAGGATAGAAACATGCATCAAAGGGTGGAGTTGAACTTGCCATCGTCAAGTCCTTGCGGGAGGTCCTGATCGAAGCACTGTCCCTCGGGTTCGGGGTCGCAGAACTGGTCCTCATTCGCTTGGTCACAGTCGGGACCTTCCTCGTTCACTCCGTGTCCTACGACGCAAACAAACAGACACACAATCAAGCGAAAGAACTAAAAGCTTTCATCGTTGAGCTTGAATCGGAAATAATTTAGTTACGGAGTTAGGGGTAATATTTTTGGGTGGTTTCTTAATGGCATGGCTAGAACTATACTAGAAAGGGCGTGGTCAAGTCTCGGGTCGATCGGAGATCGTCTCGCACATAAAATGACGAGGTAAAGAGGGGTTCAGGGGTCTAGGGGCTTATTCATAATTATCTAAAGAGGGTAAGGGTTTATTTGCGAATCCTAGAAATATTCAGGGCATGCTAACGGGTGTCAAGTGTAATTAGGTTTACGTGGTGGAGGGCTTGGTTTGAAATGTTAAAAAGAGCAAGGTCTCTTTAGCAAAAAGAAGTAATTAAGGGAGGGGGGTTCCTTTTTTGGGGAATACAGGAGGGGGGGGCTATGGGCAAAAACTGTGACACTCAGTTAATTAGCTTGGTCACACACTAGAGTTTTGGTATGTTGTATGTTTTAAGTATGGTAAATGTGTATTTCATGTATGCAATGTTATGGAAGAAGGGATGTTTATGTAATTAATATTAACTAAAGGTCCTTTTATGCAAAATGGATGGAGAAGGGGTAAGAGTTTAAAAAGCATAAGGGTTAGTTTGCAAAAGTGATATCTGTGGTTAAATTGCAAAAATATATATGAAATTACCATAGGGTATATGTGTAAAAGTAACTTTACTTAGGGATTTACATAAAATATGAAATTATTACTAAGTCTATATTATCTCCAAAACTATTGCTCAAATGCAGATGAACCTTAAAGAGAAGTTGTAGAGTTTGAAAAACCATGCACTTTTGCTTTTTGGACCATCTTTATTTGAGCATTGGTTTAAAAGTTGCAAGTCCTTTACAGTAAGGTCCCTGCCTTTCTCTGAATTCACAGATCAGTCCCTGGTTCAGTTCACCCCCCCCCTTCTTCCTCCCTGCGCTCTGCTCCCCTGTTCTGCTCTGAGTCTCCTGCCGCTGGCACAGTGCTCGGAATTTGGGCACCGCCGGCCATCTTCTGCGTCTTCCCCGCCCACGCGTCGCCCCTCTGCTCGTCCACCGCTCCACCCCCCCCTGCTGGCGCCTTCCTCGCGTGCCACGGCGTCCGCGCGAGGCCCGCGCCGCCCGCCGGCGCCTTTGTCGCCGCCGGGTTTCCTGCAGTTCCTCTCCCCCGTAGCGCCCGAAATCAAGTCTTGCTCATCGTGCTGATCCTACTCCACCGCTCTGCCTATAAAAGGATGCCCCAGGCCCTTCACGCGCGCACAGAAAACCGCCGCTTCCTCCATTGCCGCCGCCGGGACCTCGGGTCATCGTGGGACCTTCCCCTCCGCCCTTTCCCTTCCCAAATCAGTAGCGCCACCGGCTTCCCCGTGCCCCACCGCAGCTCCCCAGCCAGCCCCTTCCCTCTTTCGCCCGCCGGAATCACCCCGCCGCCGTGCGCCACCGGCCGCCGGTCCTGTCCTCCGCGGGCAGCCCTCCTCCGGCCGCCTTGATCCCCTCCAAGACCACCAATAGGTAGCCCGCAGTCTCCTCGTGCTCCCCCTCCTTTTCCCCCTCACCGCCGGCGACATCCCCGGCCGGAATTTGGCCGGACATGTGCCTCCTCCCCGCCGGCCATAGCCCCTGGACTTGATTGCTTTGACTGTTTTTCTTCCAGGGGGTTTTCTGCTAAATGCTAAGGGCTGTTCTGTAAAGGATGGCTGTTATTTCATGTGAGAGCTTTTCCTGTCTTGTAAAATCCGTAACAATTCACAGAAAAATCCAAAAATAGCAAAACTAGTTTTGTTAGAAACTAGATTTCAAACTCTATGACTTTTGTTAATAGAGTTTAGTTTGAAATAAAATATTTCTACCTGTGTTTCGAATCCAAAGTTAAGGGGTAAAATACACTCAACCTTGTTATTTCATGTTCTTTTGTTTTTCTTAAAGTGTAGTATGAATGTTCTATGAACTCTAGTTAACTTTGTGTTAAGTTGCAAACTTAAACTTGATTTAAATTTAACTTCTTTTGTTTGAACTTTCAAATTTGAAATATTAAATAAACCTATTATATAACCTCTTCTAAATTAACACTATTGTTAGTCTCTAATATGATATTTTATAATTAAATTTCTATAATCTTTTGTTTAAAAGCTTTTAATTCAAATTTTGGTTCATTTCAAATTTAATTTAAATGTTTTAGTTCTTATTACAATAAACTCGACCATATCTTTATAAATAGTGTTTTAAATCTAAAACCTCTTTATTTTATGCATGTTTGTGTGCTAATTGGATGAATTATGATATTTGAAATGGGAAATTTTAAATTTAAATTTCATCTCATTTAATTTATTGCATCTCATATAGAATCTACGACACTCGACGACGGGGATTACGAACTGGTCTTAGGACAAGACCAAGGCTTTCCAGAAGATCCAGCACAAGTCGTCGAAGGACTAACTGAAGCTCCGAACCCGAGTTCGGAAACCTCTGACTCTCCTGCCCCCACCCCCACTCCAGAAGGCAAGCCCCGGACATATCCCACTACTTTATTTACACTGCAATCTATGCTTATTTATATTATATGTTGCATTAAGTCTAGGAGTTGAAGTGAAACCCTAGATGCATGAATTCTAGGAACCCAATGTAATGCTCCCGAGTCCTTATCGGATAGATGCTCCGCTAATAGGACCGGTAGAAGTCGAGTGATTTCCTGTCACTCGCGCGATATAGGAGTTGCATGTTTACATTCCTGCAACCACTATAAGGATGACGGACAAGGTCATGTGTTGTATCATGACCTGGAAGTTTACCCTGTCTGTTTTGATAAAAGCTTTAAGGTCAAAATGTGTGGTAGTGGTGGCTAAGTTTTTTGAAAGTACTAGCCACATGCCGCGAAATATGGTAAGCGGTAAGCCTAGTACCCGAATGGCCCGGCAAATGGACTTGTCTCCACCACTCGACTTTTATTTTATGTTTACACGCACCGACGTGTGGGAGTACGTTCTGCAAGGCAGACAGGAATACGGGTTTTGTAGTCGCGCTACAGACGTATGTCCTGTACACATTGGGTGTGCGTACGGTCCTGCAGTCGCTTGTGGTGGCCCTGATCCATAACCCGGAATATGAGGGAAACGGTTGCTTCGGAATGCCCCGTTGGTATTCCAAGCGTGTGTGTTAGGTTTACCTTGCAAGGTTAAATTCGATTCGAATCGTCCGCCTCTCACGAAGCTTGAGATTGCTTATCCCTTTTACCACATTGAGTAAGAAGTGGAACTAATGATGGATAATCTTGATGGATGATAATCACTACCTTGCTTGCTTAGTGTAGGTGCTAATCTAGAATAAATACTCAACTAGAAGATGAAAGCTAAAACTTGAAAGTAGTTCATACTCTTTGTTACTTTTCAGCTGAAAATAAACCCAGAGCCTTTACAATGCCTTCATGAGTCTAGTTATGGGCTAAGTATACCCAGCCCCGGGTAAGCCTTGCTGAGTATTAGAATACTCAGCCTTGCCAACATCTGTTTCAGGTATAACCTACGAGAACCCCACGGACAACCTTGTGTGGCCAACGTCCGTTCCTTTTGGCTGGTCCGTGGAGTGGGACCCGTCCCCGGCCGGCACAGACCCTCCGGAGTGACACCAGGCCCTGGGCTAAGCTTGGTGTCCGTCTTCGCGACGTGTGTACTCGAGTAAAAACTTTTTCTTCCGCTGTGAGTTTAGACAAGCTGTTACGCTTGTCAGTTTGAACATGGTTTGTATGAATTTACCTATCTTTGAACTCGGTTTGTAATAATGTATGTATGACTGTAAATTAAAAGTTGATGAGCTATTCTGTGATGTGAACTCGCCTTCGTGCGAGGTAAACCTGCTTCGATCCTGCTGAACCGTGGTTGAATCGGGCGGAGACCCGACAGACCAAAGGATTGTTCCGTTTGAAGTGCGTTAAGTTGATTGCAGTTGAACGGCGATCAATAGCGCACTTGAGCCGGAATAATTCGAGCGGTTCTGCCACAGCTGGTATCAGAGCTGTAGGTTTATTTTTACATCCGGAGAAGCTCTTAAAAGGTGTTTTCTGGATAAAAGTTTGCCAACAAATGAATTTATAAAGTACGTTGGATCCGTTAAGGTTGGTGATTAGGACGTAAAGCCCTAGGGGTTTATATGGGAAAGTATCAGGTGGCTAATAGTATCTATATATGTATAGATAGTTCTGACTTGCAGCACTACTTTCTGTCAAAACTTAAATTCCTGCACAATCCAACCTTACTTCCTGTAACGACATCTACGAACGGAGGTAAGGAGGTAAGGATCCTCAGCCAACTGAGGGAGCTTGGCCTTCCCGTCCGTGATGCGAACCGAACGCTGTTTCTCAAGCAGTGACCTACTTGAGATGCTGCCAATATACCAACTTAGGTTGATTATATTGGGAGTATATGGTTCGGCGCAGGGTATGGCGATCGCTGTTCATACCCCCGCATTTTGCGGTACCCCCCGTGAATACGTTGTTTCGATAACGTATGCTAACGTTGTCTGTACGGCGGTAATTGTACAGATGCTGTTTCTATAGTGAACAGTAATGTTTGGGGACGCTTTCATGTCATGCTACCATGAAAGGTTCATGAGATATATATATCTGTGTATTTTTCTGCAGGTACACTAACCACGTTTACGCTATTAGGATGCGTAGGGTTTATCGATTAGTTATATATAGGGAGTGCCGTATGGTTATGCCACCGAAACTAACTACGTAAGTCCGAACATATTCGGCAGTTGTTTTGGTTGTGAGGACGAGTAGTGCGTGCATGCATAATCTGTTAACAAAAGGAATTTTCATATATAAAGGATATGTTGTGTGGAATGGGCTAATGAAGTATTAAGGTTGGGTATCTTATGTGAAATCTTAGTTTTCCATCTGTTTTCCAGCCTTTGCTGTTACCAGAATCGGTTATCTCAAATAAAGTTATCTTGTGAGTCTTCTGTAAAATAATTGCATTTCAGCCATTCAATGCAATTGTGTCCTCAATCCTTTGGGCTCCTGTTCTGTGTTGCTGTACCTCTGTATCTTACCATCCGAAATCTTGCTTCAGATGGCTGAGAACCCAAATATTCGTTGGGATCGTGAAGGACACGCTCATACCAACGCCTTGCATTGGGAGGGCTTTCCCCGTCTTTTGTGGGAGTCACTTCAGATTTTTGGCTATGATGCACCCCCACTCTATGATGGATATGAGTTTGTTGAAGCAGGCGTTCCTCGGTGTAGGGTGAAGATGACCATTCCGCAGCATCCTTCTCGTTACTTGTGGCAACCTGTCACAATTTGCACGGCTGGCCACCGCCTTGTGGATACCTTTGAGTCTGCAGCACTTGAAGCTATTCACATTTTCTGTGACAAGCACCCTGAAGAAGTGGCTGCTTATCCGATTGGTTTATTTCCAGCCACAGATCCTCGTGACTCCGAGTGGACCTTCAGGATCTCTTATTACAGTCATCTATTGGGAGATCTGTCTCATGAGACACTGCAAGCTCTAATCTGATTCATGAACGTGCAGCATCAATATCAGCTGCTGCAACGTCGGAGCATAAATCAGTTGTCTAACTTAGCTCAAGCTCACCACGGAACTATCACCCAGCAGCTTGATGAGCTAAATGAGCTTCACGCTGTCACAGATGCCCAAGCTGACCTTTTAGCCCAGCGTGATGTGATTATCAATAACCAAGAGAACCAAATCCAGGAGAGGGAGATAGTTATTGCCCAGCGCAATACCATTATTGAGTTTCTCCAGGATCAGGTTCAAGATCTCACCATTGAGCTTGATGATGCTGTCAACCATATCAACGACCTCCATGAGCAACCCGCACCACCTGTAATGTCGGACGAAAGTGAGAGTGAGGAAGAAGAAGAAGAAGAGCCAGAAGAAATAGAAGGAGAATCGGGTCTTGACTCCGAACACGGTGATCCTACCCCAAAATCCCCAATCTAACTACTCCTCTTCTGGAAGAGTATCGTCAATGGGAAAATCTTGACGACTTTTAGCCTGTCGCTCTCCTTGTTGTAGCTGGATGTAACCTAGGTGGTGTGTAGTTTACCTAGTTATAAAGCCACTTGTGGTATGTGTGGCATGTACTTTTAGATGGTTGGAGCTACTCGTGGAACCCCGGAAGGATTCCGGGCAGGACAACCTGGTAGTTCTCAGCAACCACCACCGCCACCTCCAAACCTGGCCGAGGTTATGGCCCGGCAAACCGAGCTTCTAAATCAACTTGTACAAGCTCAGATGGGCCATTTCCAGCAGCAACCTCGAGGCCGAGGAGAACCTCTATCGGCCACTTATCAGGACTTTCTCAGCACCCAACCTCCTATATTCCATAAGGCCGAGGAGCCTCTGGACGCAGATGCCTGGTTGCGGACTATCGAATCTAAGTTCGCTTTACTGTCAGCTCCATGTTCAGAGGAGAACAAGGTGCTCTTCGCAGCCCAGCAACTCCGAGGCCATGCACGTCTTTGGTGGGATCAGTTTCATGCAATGCAACCCGCCGGACACGTGGTCATTTGGGATGAGTTTCGGACTGCCTTTCGAGCACATCATATACCAGCAGGACTCATTGAGCGGAAGCTCAATGAATTTTTGAATTTGACTCAGGGTACCCGCACTGTCACCCAGTATGCGCAAGTTTTTAATCACTTGTGCCAGTATGCGGGATCACATGCGGACACTGATGCCCGCAAATGTGATCGCTTCCGTCGAGGCCTAAACACCAAGCTCAAAGAATGGTTGAATTTAGTGAAGGCCAACGATTTCAATGAGTTGGTCAACATGGCCATTACTCAGGAAGATTGCATCGCCGCCCATAGAGCGGAAAAGAAACGAAAAGCACCCACAGGGCCTGCAACTCCACAGTCGCCACGGTATCGGTTGGTTCCAAGCAACGCTCCTCGAGCTCCGCCTCGAAATAATTTGCCTAGCAGATGGGTAGCTCGACCTCCCCAGCAAGCACAATTCAACCGACCACCTCTGCCCCAAACTCAACAACAACCTCAACAAGGTCTGCGGCCGAGCTTTCCGCCAGCTACTCCAGGAAACAACAATAATCGTTGTTTCAATTGCGGAAGCCCGTCCCACTTCATCAAGGATTGCCCTCAACCTAGGAAATCTTTCCAAGGGCAAACATCTAATCCAACCAACAAGGGCAAAGGCAAGAAACAGGTGGTCCAGGTTCGTCAAGGGAGGGTAAACCTCACCACACTCTCCGAACTCCCTGAAGGGGCACCGATAATGACGGGTACATTTTCTATCAACCATCATCCCGTTATTATTCTTTTCGATACTGGTGCCACCCATAGTTTTATTAGTATGGATTGCGGGACCAAAGTGGGCTTGGATATCGGTTATATAAATGAAGCCTATAGGATTATAACTCCTGGTGGTAAGATTTTGTCCAATCAAATCTGTAGAATGGTACCAATTCAGCTGGGTGGTCATCTGATCAAAACAGATCTGCTAGTATTAGACCTAAAAGGAATGGATGTCCTTTTGGGTATGAATTGGATGACCCAGCATCATGTGTCCTTAGATATTCCTTCCCGAACTATAGAAATAAATTCACCTGAGAGTGAATCAACCATTCTCTATCTTCCACAACAGCAACATTTCACCCCTTGTACTTATGCTACCACTGGGGTCAAGTTAAAAGATATCCCTGTCGTCTGCGAGTATCCTGATGTTTTTCCAGACGATTTGCCTGGAATGCCTCCAGACAGAGATATTGAGTTCATTATAGAACTTCAACCTGGTACAGCCCCTATCTCTAAGAGACCTTACCGTATGCCTCCTAATGAGTTGGCTGAATTAAAAACCCAACTCCAAGATCTCTTAGACAAAGGCTTCATTCATCCTAGTGCATCACCCTGGGGTTGTCCAGCCCTATTTGTGAAAAAGAAAGACAATAGCTTGAGGCTGTGTGTCGATTACCGTCCTCTCAATGTGGTGACCATTAAAAATAAGTATCCTCTACCCCGCATTGATATCCTCTTTGATCAGTTAGCCGGAGCTAAGGTGTTTTCTAAAATAGATCTTCGTTCCGGCTACCACCAAATTAAAATTCGGCCCAGTGATATTCCAAAAACAGCCTTCTCTACTCGGTATGGCCTATACGAGTATCTTGTCATGTCGTTCGGTCTCACTAATGCCCCAGCCTATTTCATGTACCTCATGAATTCCGTCTTCATGCAAGAGCTCGACAAGTTTGTCGTGGTCTTCATTGATGACATCTTGATCTATTCTAAAACTCCAGAAGATCATGCTAAGCATCTCCATGTCATCCTTCAGCGATTAAGAGACCACCACCTGTATGCCAAATTCTCTAAATGTGAATTTTGGCTAGATACAGTCAAATTCCTGGGCCATACCATTTCTGGTGACGGAATATCCGTCGATCCCAGTAAAGTACAAGAAGTGATGGATTGGAAACCCCCGACCTCCGTCCATCAAATTCGTAGTTTTCTCGGTCTAGCTGGCTATTATCGCCGTTTTATTCCTGACTTTTCCAGAATAGCCAAACCTATGACCGAACTACTAAAGAAAGGTGTAAAATTTTCCTGGGATCAAAAATGCGAAGATGCATTTCATATTCTCAGAAATCATCTTACGACTGCTCCAGTCTTAGCTCAACCAGATGTTTCAAAACCTTTTGACATCTACTGTGATGCATCAAGCACTGGACTTGGTTGTGTACTTATGCAAGACAACCGAGTAATTGCATATGCATCACGAGCACTTAGGGTTCATGAACAGAACTACCCTACTCATGATCTTGAACTTGCAGCTGTTATTCATGCCCTAAAGATTTGGAGACACCATCTGATGGGTACGCAATGTCATATTTATACCGATCATAAAAGCCTCAAGTATATCTTTACCCAGGCAGATCTGAATATGAGGCAAAGGCGCTGGCTAGAACTTATCAAAGATTATGATTTGGAAGTCCATTATCATCCAGGCAAGGCCAATGTCGTTGCAGATGCCCTTAGTCGCAAGGCGCATTGTTCTTGCCTATCCATTGAAGCATTCGACGAGACTCTCTGTTGGGAAATGAGTAAGCTCAACCTAGAGATCATTTCCCAAGGTGACTTAAACCATCTTTCGATTGAAGCCACACTTAGAGATAGTATTGTTCTAGCGCAACAGCGTAATAAAGGGATCAGAATCATTAAACAAAAGATAACCCAAGGTGAAGGGAAGTATAAATGCTTCCGAGTAGATCCTGAAGGAGTTTTATGGTTCAACGAACGTATTGTTGTACCCAAGGACCATAAGCTCCGCAGGCAAATAATGGATGAGGCCCACTTGTCCAAATTCTCTATACATCCTGGCGGTACGAAGATGTATCAGGATCTGCAACAGAATTTTTGGTGGACTCGTATGAGACGAGAGATTGCCAAATATGTGTCAGAATGTGATATCTGCCAAAGAGTCAAAGCCAGTCATTTGAAGACTGCTGGTATCCTTCAACCTCTACCCATTCCCTCGTGGAAGTGGGAGGATATCAGTATGGACTTTATTGTTGGCTTGCCCAACACTTCTCGGAGGCATGACTCTATTTGGGTAATCGTTGATCGATTAACCAAGACTGCACATTTCCTTCCCGTGCATACTACGTATATTGCCAAGAAGTATGCCGAGATCTATTTAGATCAAATTGTTCGTCTTCATGGAGTACCTAAGATGATTATTTCTGATCGTGGAGCACAATTTGTCGCTAGGTTCTGGGAGCAACTTCATGATGCTCTTGGGACTAAGTTAATTCGAAGCTCTGCCTATCATCCTCAGACAGATGGGTAAACTGAGCGAATAAACCAGATTCTGGAAGATATGCTCCGAGCTTGTGTACTCCAATTTGACAAAAACTGGGATAAATACTTGTCATTAGCAGAATTCTCTTACAATAATAGCTATCAGACAAGTATTAAGATGGCCCCATTCGAAGCATTATACGGTCGCCGATGCCGAACTCCTTTGAGTTGGTCACAAACCGGCGAACGTAAAATTTTTGGACCCGATCTGGTTATAGAAGCAGAGGATAAAGTCAAGCTTATCCAGAATAATCTAAAGATCGCCCAATCTCGACAGAAAAGCTACGCTGATATACGAAGAAGACCATTACAGTTTCACATCGGAGACTTCGTATATCTTCGAGTATCTCCCACTCGAGGTGTTCAAAGATTCGGTGTAAAAGGGAAACTTGCTCCTCGATACATCGGACCCTTTGAAATCCTTGAAATCTGTGGACCTGTAGCTTACCGTCTCCAACTTCCACCTCAATTAGCGGCCATCCATAACATCTTTCATGTATCCCAACTCAGAAAGTGTGTTAAAATCCCCACCGACATCATTGAATCCCAAGCTATCGAAATCGAACCAGATCTGACCTATACAGAGCATCCAATCAGAATCCTCGACACGAAAGAAAGAAGTACCAGAAGAGAGACCATCAAAATGTACAAGATTCAGTGGAACCATCACACAGAAGAAGAAGCAACATGGGAAACCGAATCTTATCTTCAACACAACTTTCCCGATTTCTTCCAAACCAATCTTCGAGCTTGATCTTCTTATCCTATCCTACTTCGGAATCTCGGGACGAGATTCTTTTTAGGGGGAAGGCTGTGACACTCAGGTAATTAGCTTGGTCACACACTAGAGTTTTGGTATGTTGTATGTTTTAAGTATGGTAAATGTGTATTTCATGTATGCAATGTTATGGAAGAAGGGATGTTTATGTAATTAATATTAACTAAAGGTCCTTTTATGCAAAATGGATGGAGAAGGGGTAAGAGTTTAAAAAGCATAAGGGTTAGTTTGCAAAAGTGATATCTGTGGTTAAATTGCAAAAATATATATGAAATTACCATAGGGTATATGTGTAAAAGTAACTTTACTTAGGGATTTACATAAAATATGAAATTATTACTAAGTCTATATTATCTCCAAAACTATTGCTCAAATGCAGATGAACCTTAAAGAGAAGTTGTAGAGTTTGAAAAACCATGCACTTTTGCTTTTTGGACCATCTTCATTTGAGCATTGGTTTAAAAGTTGCAAGTCCTTTACAGTAAGGTCCCTGCCTTTCTCTGAATTCACAGATCAGTCCCTGGTTCAGTTCCCCCCCCCCCCTTCTTCCTCCCTGCGCTCTGCTCCCCTGTTCTGCTCTGAGTCTCCTGCCGCCGGCACAGTGCTCGGAATTTGGCCACCGCCGGCCATCTTCTGCGTCTTCCCCGCCCACGCGTCGCCCCTCTGCTCGTCCACCGCTCCACCCCCCCTGCTGGCGCCTTCCTCGCGTGCCGCGGCGTCCGCGCGAGGCCCGCGCCGCCCGCCGGCGCCTTTGTCGCCGCCGGGTTTCCTGCAGTTCCTCTCCCCCGTAGCGCCCGAAATCAAGTCTTGCTCATCGTGCTGATCCTACTCCACCGCTCTGCCTATAAAAGGATGCCCCAGGCCCTTCATGCGCGCACAGAAAACCGCCGCTTCCTCCATTGCCGCCGCCGGGACCTCGGGTCATCGTGGGACCTTCCCCTCCGCCCTTTCCCTTCCCAAATCAGTAGCGCCACCGGCTTCCCCGTGCCCCACCGCAGCTCCCTAGCCAGCCCCTTCCCTCTTTCGCCCGCCGGAATCACCCCGCCGCCGTGCGCCACCAGCCGCCGGTCCTGTCCTCCGCGGGCAGCCCTCCTCCGGCCGCCTTGATCCCCTCCAAGACCACCAATAGGTAGCCCGCAGTCTCCTCGTGCTCCCCCTCCTTTTCCCCCTCACCGCCGGCGACATCCCCGGCCGGAATTTGGCCGGACATGTGCCTCCTCCCCGCCGGCCATAGCCCCTGGACTTGATTGCTTTGACTGTTTTTCGTCCAGGGGGTTTTCTGCTAAATGCTAAGGGCTGTTCTGTAAAGGATGGTTGTTATTTTATGTGAGAGCTTTTCCTGTCTTGTAAAATCCGTAACAATTCACAGAAAAATCCAAAAATAGCAAAACTAGTTTTGTTAGAAACTAGATTTCAAACTCTATGACTTTTGTTAATAGAGTTTAGTTTGAAATAAAATATTTCTACCTGTGTTTCGAATCCAAAGTTAAGGGGTAAAATACAATCAACCTTGTTATTTCATGTTCTTTTGTTTTTCTTAAAGTGTAGTATGAATGTTCTATGAACTCTAGTTAACTTTGTGTTAAGTTGCAAACTTAAACTTGATTTAAATTTAACTTCTTTTGTTTGAACTTTCAAATTTGAAATATTAAATAAACCTATTATATAACCTCTTCTAAATTAACACTATTGTTAGTCTCTAATATGATATTTTATAATTAAATTTCTATAATCTTTTGTTTAAAAGCTTTTAATTCAAATTTTGGTTCATTTCAAATTTAATTTAAATGTTTTAGTTCTTATTACAATAAACTCGACCATATCTTTATAAATAGTGTTTTAAATCTAAAACCTCTTTATTTTATGCATGTTTGTGTGCTAATTGGATGAATTATGATATTTGAAATGGGAAATTTTAAATTTAAATTTCATCTCATTTAATTTATTGCATCTCATATAGAATCTACGACACTCGACGACGGGGATTACGAACTGGTCTTAGGACAAGACCAAGGCTTTCCAGAAGATCCAGCGCAAGTCGTCGAAGGACTAACTGAAGCTCCGAACCCGAGTTCGGAAACCTCTGACTCTCCTGCCCCCACCCCCACTCCAGAAGGCAAGCCCCGGACATATCCCACTACTTTATTTACACTGCAATCTATGCTTATTTATATTATATGTTGCATTAAGTCTAGGAGTTGAAGTGAAACCCTAGATGCATGAATTCTAGGAACCCAATGTAATGCTCCCGAGTCCTTATCGGATAGATGCTCCGCTAATAGGACCGGTAGAAGTTGAGTGATTTCCTGTCACTCGCGCGATATAGGAGTTGCATGTTTACATTCCTGCAACCACTATAAGGATGACGGACAGGGTCATGTGTTGTATCATGACCTGGAAGTTTACCCTGTCTGTTTTGATAAAAGCTTTAAGGTCGAAATGTGTGGTAGTGGTGGCTAAGTTTTTTGAAAGTACTAGCCACATGCCGCGAAATATGGTAAGCGGTAAGCCTAGTACTCGAATGGCCCGGCAAATGGACTTGTCTCCACCACTCGACTTTTATTTTATGTTTACACGCACCGACGTGTGGGAGTACGTTCTGCAAGGCAGACAGGAATACGGGTTTTGTAGTCGCGCTACAGACGTATGTCCTGTACACATTGGGTGTGCGTACGGTCCTGCAGTCGCTTGTGGTGGCCCTGATCCATAACCCGGAATATGAGGGAAACGGTTGCTTCGGAATGCCCCGTTGGTATTCCAAGTGTGTGTGTTAGGTTTACCTTGCAAGGTTAAATTCGATTCGAATCGTCCGCCTCTCACGAAGCTTGAGATTGCTTATCCCTTTTACCACATTGAGTAAGAAGTGGAACTAATGATGGATAATCTTGATGGATGATAATCACTACCTTGCTTGCTTAGTGTAGGTGCTAATCTAGAATAAATACTCAACTAGAAGATGAAAGCTAAAACTTGAAAGTAGTTCATACTCTTTGTTACTTTTCAGCTGAAAATAAACCCAGAGCCTTTACAATGCCTTCATGAGTCTAGTTATGGGCTAAGTATACCCAGCCCCGGGTAAGCCTTGCTGAGTATTAGAATACTCAGCCTTGCCAACATCTGTTTCAGGTATAACCTGCGAGAACCCCACGGACAACCTTGTGTGGCCAACGTCCGTTCCTTTTGGCTGGTCCGTGGAGTGGGACCCGTCCCCGGCCGGCACAGACCCTCCGGAGTGACACCAGGCCCTGGGCTAAGCTTGGTGTCCGTCTTCGCGACGTGTGTACTCGAGTAAAAACTTTTTCTTCCGCTGTGAGTTTAGACAAGCTGTTACGCTTGTCAGTTTGAACATGGTTTGTATGAATTTACCTATCTTTGAACTCGGTTTGTAATAATGTATGTATGACTGTAAATTAAAAGTTGATGAGCTATTCTGTGATGTGAACTCGCCTTCGTGCGAGGTAAACCTGCTTCGATCCTGCTGAACCGTGGTTGAATCGGGCGGAGACCCGACAGACCAAAGGATTGTTCCGTTTGAAGTGCGTTAAGTTGATTGCAGTTGAACGGCGATCAATAGCGCACTTGAGCCGGAATAATTCGAGCGGTTCTGCCACAAAAACGCCCCTTCTTCCTCCTCTCCCCCGCACAGAACAGAGGAGGGGCGGTGGGGCGCCGGCGCCCGGCCGATTCCGGCGGCCCGGGGCACGGTGGCGGTCGGGGATGGGGGTAAAACGGAGAGGGAGAGAAGGGGGTTCGATCCCCGGCCTCACCTCGGGCCGGGGTGGTGCGTGGAGGCCGGTCGACGGGAGAGGGCGGCGGCGGTTGCAGGGCACGGCGGGGCGGCGCCGAAGTCTGGGGAGGCGAGGGGCTAGGCGGCGTGGTGGGTTGTGGGGGTGCCGGGGGTGCCCCTCGGCCCTACTTATAGGTGGCCGAGGCGGTGAGGTGGGTGGCCCGGCCGGCGGATCCGTGGGCGGCCATTAATGGTGCTTTGGCCGCTCGCGGCCGTCGCGACGTGGCGTGGCGGTGAGGGCGCCAGGCACCGCACGTGGGGAAGGGGCGGTGCTGTGCGGCACAGGGTGACGGCGCGTGCGGCGGGGCGGATCGCGGCAGCGACGGACGGCGCGGCGTCGCGGGTCCAGGAGCGCGTGCGTGCGCGTGGGCCGGGGCGTACGCGTGTCAGGGCGCGCGTGCGCGGGAAGGCGGAGGAGCAGAGGCGTGCGTGTGCGCGAGCAGTGGCGGCGGTGGGTGGCGCGTCGGGCCGGGTGCGGCAGCGGCGGGCGGCACGGCGTCGTGGGGTCGGGGGTGCGCGCGTGGCGCGGCGAGGCGCGGGCCAGAGCAGGGCGCGGGCACGGCGCGGCGCACGGCCACGCGCTGCGCGTGCGCGCGTCGTGGCGTGGCCGGGGTGAGGTGGCGTTCGGCACGCGGCAGGGGAAAGAGGAAAGAAAGAGAGAAGGGAGGAGGGGAAAAAGAAAGAAGGAAGGAAGAAAGGAAAAAGAAAAGAGAAAGAGAGATTGGAAAAAAAAGGAAATGGGAGAGAGAGAAAAAGGGAAAAGGGGAGAGAGAGAGAGAGAAGGGGGGCGCGTCGGCGCCGGTCGCGGCGACGACCGCGGCCGGTCGGCCACGCGCACGGCATTCGCGCGCTGCGCGGGGAAAAAGAATCGCGCCGGCGCTAATCGCGGAAAATGGTCGCGCGTGGTCGTCGGTCTGTCGGGTGGTGCGGGATGGGACGGGGTCAAATTTGTGTCGGTTGGGGGAAACAGAGGGGGTTAGGGTTCGGATGGGCCTTGACGATGATTTGGTTTTTGATCGAAAGACTTCAGCGCGTAGTTTAAATTTGGTAAATTTTCAGGGCGTCACACCCTTGCAAGATTTGGAAATTCGATTCAGAATCGTCCGTTTCTCGCGGAGATTGAGATTGCTTATTCCTTCTGCCACATAGAGTAATAACAGTAACTATTGTTGGAATAATCTTGATGGATGATAATCTTTACCTTGCTTGTCTAGAATAGGTGCTTACCTAGAATGGTTAATGAGACTAGAATCTGAAAGCTAAAATATGAAAGTAGATCATACTCTTTGTTGCTTTTCAGCTGAAATTAAACCCAGAACCATTTCAA
The DNA here is from genome assembly GCF_002211085.1 of Panicum hallii. Classification (NCBI taxonomy): domain Eukaryota; kingdom Viridiplantae; phylum Streptophyta; class Magnoliopsida; order Poales; family Poaceae; genus Panicum; species Panicum hallii. The sequence goes on along the minus strand of NC_038043.1, from coordinate 25,135,281 downwards.
GCCTTCATGAGTCTAGTTATGGGCTAAGTATACCCTAACCCCGGGTAAGTCTTACTGAGTATTAGTATACTCAGTCTTGCTAGTGAATTTTTTAGGTATGACCTTTGAGAACCCCACGGATATTTCTGCATGGCCAACCTCTGTTCTGTTTGGCTGGTCCGTGGAGTGGGATCCGTCCCTGGCTGGTAGCGACCCTCCTGAATGACGCCATGCTTCGGGCTGAGTATGGTGTCAACCTCCACGGCGAGTGTAGTCGTGTGTTATTTCCTTCCGCTGTGACTCTACACAAGCTTGCATAGCTTGTGGTTTTCGAACCATATTTATATAAGTGTACTTAAGTTTGAAACATTTGTAATAATGTTTAATATTCTGTGAATTAAAAATTGGTGAGCTGTTGTGCAATTGTAAACTCGCCTTCGTGCGAGGTAAACCTGCTTCGATCCTGTTGAACCGCGGTTGCATCGGGCGGAGACCCGAAAGACCAATGGGTTGTTCCGTTTGAAGTGCGTTGAGTTAGTATCAGCTGTATAGCGATGACTAGCGCACTTGAGCCGGAATAATTCAGGCGGTTCTGCCACAGCACCTGCAGCCCAGGCGCGGGCATCTGCAGCCTCAGCTAGGGTGGAAGCCGTCTCCTCCTCCGAAGTGCAAAGGACGGCCTGGATGGTGGCGAGATCGGACTCTAGCCTGCCGATCTTCCGCGTCACATCTGAATACCGGCCCCTGGCCTCGGACGCCTTGCGGACAAGGTCTCGCAGCTCCCTACGCCGACCCGATTCAAAATCGGAGGAAGAGGATGACACCAGCGACGCTGATGTCATGGCCGCAGAGGGTTCTCCAGCTGCTCCACACGCGGCGATGAAGTTCCGAGGACCCATGGAGATAGCCATACACAAAAGCAAAGCCAAACATCACCAATCTCAGCCAAGAGCATAATGATAGGGTGAACAACGCTTACCCCTGACGGTGCCGGATCTCCTGGAGGCACGGCGGCCCCCGAGGCGGAGCACTGGAGCCCTCATCCGCCAGACGCTTCTCTCCCACCATCTAGCAAAAAGGGCAAGGAAAACATAAGAAACTTTTGCTGGTGAGAGCGTCTGGCCGGGATGGTGGAGCCTTATAATAGGTCCCTGGCACCACGCAGAGCACGACCACTCGACGTCTGCGGGGAGAGGAAAAGGTACGAATTCTACCCATCCAATTCGAATTAAATCAAAATAGGGAAAGGCAGCAGGCAGTTACTCCCGCCGATCTCAGGAATCGTGGCGGATGAAGCACCCCATCGCCTCTTGTGACGTGGCTGGATCACCTCCGACGCACATCCACGAATAACTGCACCAGCGCTCCAACTTCCCTGGTAAGCTTCAACATGCCATGTCCTCATTCGATATTCACATTTAATTGCTCAATTTTCGAATTTCCCTAAAGTCAAAAAGGCACAGAAAGCACGCTGATGGGTCCTGACTTAGGAGCCCGACCGACCGAGGTTCGATGACCGGTCCACGGAGGACTGGAGGCTGCCTTGCATCAAACAAAGCTAGGGGAGAAAACACAGATGAGTCCCAGCGGCCCTCGCCCAGCCTGCTCAGGCAGCGATTCGGTTCATCTCGACCTTCTCGTCCGATCCGAGCCTCAAGCCATGCCCACAGAATCTCCATTGAGGGGAGGCCAGTGGGCCACCTGAGTCGGTCGGATGACTTAGTCATCTGCCAGGAGGTGTGTCGCGGAGCAGTGGAATGCCACATGCTGGCTATGCCGACCCTGTCATGAACGACGGATCTGGATTCCACTCGGACGCCCGAAATTATGCTCGGGCACACCTGTTAGGAGCTCACCGAGCCCATCACTCGAGCCATCGAGGCAAGTGACACTAGCTTAGCCCCTTCGGTCGCAGAGACCGCGGACGGGGTTGCCTTTACGCGTGCATGCATACGGTGCCCCCGATCAGACCACCTTCCTTTATGACACAGGCCGCGGCAAGTCGGGGTACCGTGTTCCTACCCGGAAAAAATGACAAACTTCTAGCCCCTGACTGGACTCATGGTCGGGCGCAACAAATACAAAACACTCCAGAATAAACGTGTTTTATTCCTGGCAGATAAACATTACAAAGTACAATCAACCCATGGCCCCTACAAAGTACAAAAACCTGTTACCACCACAAGGGTGGTAACGTTGGAAGCCTTGAGGAGGGCTGCTACAAGTGTGGGAAGACTAGGAGTAGCATCTTCCTCGCAAACCTTCTTCTTGCACCCTCTTCCTCAAGGGCACCTTGGCAGGGGACGCCGGTGAGCAGTCCATTTGCCGCTGCCACCGACTGAACTCCCTCGCCATCTCAGGTGACAGCAAGGAGCTCTATCTCCCGGGCAGTTCCCGCAAGCATGCCCCGCACAAGGAAGGGACGAGGAGTTCCTCCCTGTACCCGGACCCGGCCGGTGGAAACACTGATGCATCCTACACCGGGAGCCGACACCTCCCCCGTGTTCGCCCAAGGTGCCTGGGGAAGCTGCGCCGACTACCTAACGGAGATGGTGCCGTACTTGCGCACCCGCTCCCCTCGATCATCCGAGCCAAGCACTCGGAGGACCAAGCTTGGGAGAAGCCTGGGCGCATGGTGTTTACCACGCACTATCCCCTGCCGCTCGCAAGTGTTCTTCTAGCACCAGCTGCTGGAGGAAACACCGGCTCCATCAGGAGGATGCACACGAGCTGAGAGCAACTCCATTATACAAGACAAGGCTCGCCCACGACTCAAGTTCTGGATGGGTTCAAAAAGGGGTCCCAAAGGCCTCCATTTATAGCCACTCGGGCACCCCCTGCCCTGAAAGCTAGCTTCGCAGTGTGGAGCATGGCTCCATCTCAAAATGATGGAATTCCTCATGGGGGAAACAAGGAGGAGCCCCTCTGCTGCACACCGGCGCGATGGATAGGGCAGGTGTCGATGTTCCACGCCAAAAAGCTGGTAGCTAGTACCGCTGCCACAACTTATTGCATGGTCAGATCAAGGCAACCTCGATTGACTCGCAGTCACGTTCGACTCACTCTCGTATGGGTCGCCCTCGAGTCTCTCTACGGTTGAGGCAGAGCGATGCGACCTCTCACTCTGAGCAAAAGCACGGCACGGTGAGAATAGCACCTTCGTGATTAAACAAATTGCAAAGCCGCTCAAGGGCCTCTGACGTGTCCAGGGATCTAGTGTCCCCAGCGGGCCCACTTCTTGCTAGCATTCTAGATGGCCTAAGACCACGCGAAGGTCAAATAGGTGCCCTCCTGGGCTGTAACTTCCCCAGGCCGTCTAGGCCCATAGTCCCGACTGGCTGGCCGGGCGGCTGGAGCCTCGAACTGCGTCCCCACCGAGGGGACGACCAAGGCCTAGTTCCATACTATGGTCTCGACCTAAGATGCCGGTCAAACCCTGCCACGCACGTGTCACACATGTGTCGCTTTCCCCGACTAATTAGGTTGTGGGCCGGTCGAACCTCGCACGCTGACTGTCCCTAGGGGCAGGTGCTGAGGATAAGGACGGACGCACCAGAGTCAACTACCGTACAGGGCCAACCACTACCCCTATGGGGGTTATAGTCCCTCTTACTGTCGCTGCAGTAGGACACTATTTCACTTGCCCGTCCTTGCGAAGGGACGGGACGCAACGTCATCATGACACAGTGGAGACACCTCCATCACAACGGAGTGAGGGGGCATAGCGCTAGGGACTGAGCGTGACTACCGTACCGTGCTTATCGTCGCACGCTCGCCCCCTGGCTGACGGAGCATGACGCACAGGGACATGATAAGGCGGCCACCCCATGATGCAGGACTTGGATGGTGGTCATCGGAAGGGCCTGACTGACAGAGCTAGGGACCCCGACCGGCGAAAAGCAAGGAACACCCTCTCTTTCTACCTCAATTTTTCTACCTTTAGTTCCCCTGTAACGGAGATCCCCCTAGGACTATAAAAGGTAGGGTCATATGCCTAGAAAAATGAACAGAACCTAGACCTCGACAGATCTCGATTGTACTACATCATCCACTCGCAAGCCTGTAACTCCCGAAACTCTGACGAGCACCTGGGCTCAAGCAATACAACCGACTGACCCCAGCTAGACGTAGGGCATGATTGCCTGAACCAGTATAGATCTTGAGTCATTGTGTGCTAAGCCACATCCGATCACGACGCACGATACACATTTTGAGTTGGTTTAGTTGTCGGCCATTCCCGGAACCGACACCATTGTTCTGCCAAGCTTGCTGATTATTCCATTTCAGTAAAGGTGCGGACATTCGTGAGTCTACTGCCAAGCTACCTGTAGGATGTAGCTAGCTCTATGTATCATTTACTCAACTTCAGATTTTTTTTGGCAAAATAAAGTTGTACGGTTTGTGGTTTGCATACAATCAAGCCTGCCATCATCTCAGAAGGCTTCATGCTGGTTCTAGCATGTGACAACCTAGGTGTTAATTATAGCAAGCCAATAGGAAAAATGTTGTGTATGGTTTGAATTGTGTGAAATTTGAGTAAAGTTATGAGAATAAGGGTATTTATGTAATTTCACAAAAATACAAGTCCTTTTATGCAAGTAGTTGAATTACAAAGATAACTTTCAAAGTTACTAAGGGCTAAAATGTAAAAATGCAAGTCATCATGACATGTCATAAAAACTTGCAATTAGGTCCAAAATTATAAAAAATTTACTTTAATAAGGACAAAACTTTATTAAGTTTGATTTGAGTTCAAAGTTGTAAAATAAAGCTGTGTACTTTAGGTTTTTGAACTTGAACCCTAAAGCAAAGTTGTAGGATTTGAAAAACTCTATAACTTCTATTTTGACCATTTCCTCATTAGAGTTCTGGATCAGTGGGAAATTTTACATCACAGAGGAGTCCCTGAGATTTTTGAAAATTCCAACGAGGTCCCTCGGACCCCTCCCTTCTTCTTCTTCCTCTGGCACCTGCTCTGCTCCTCTGCTCCTCTGCTCACCGTCGTTCCAGCTCTTCCCCGGTGCCACCTCCAGCTCCTGGCCGCTCCACGCGTCACTTGGACGCCGGCCACCGCCCAAGCTCCTCCTCCCTAGCCTCTCTTGTGCGTGCCACGCCGCCCCACGGCTCTGCCGTCCACCACCTTGCCGCCGCCGTGGCAATGCTCGTGCCGCCTCCTTCTTCCACTCTGGTGACCCTCTGTTAGCCATGGGCTACTGCCGTCCGCCTCCCATTGCCCACTACGACCCCCTGGGGAGCTTCCCCTCACCTCACTGGCACTCCCAGGCCACTTCTCGTGGCCGGACTTCCACCGGAACCACCTCGCCGTTGTTACCGCCTCGCCGGTGAGCTCCTGTCGCCGTCGAACCCTCCCTCCGCTCCTTCTCCGTTCAATTCAACCGCACCAATAGCTTCCTCTCCTCCTGTTGCAGCTTCTGGACCAGAGCATTGCCCCACTTCCTCGCCGGAACCTTCTCGCCGACGAGCTCCTCTCTGCCACCGCCTCGGCCGCCGTGGGAACCCCACCTCTGGTCATCCCCTCCCCTTACCAAGACCCCCAGAAGGTGCGCGTTGAGCTCCTGATGCTCGCTGACCAATCCTTGTCCACTCCCCGCCGCCCCCCTCACCGGAATTTGGCCGGCGATGCCCCTGCTCTTCTTCCTTGACGAGCTAGGGACCTATTTGCTTTGATTTGAAAAGTTTCAAGGGTCTTCCTGCAAGATTATAGAGCCCCCCCCCCCAAATTCAAAAGCTGTGAACTTCAAAAATGTGTAGAAAATTGTAGAAAATTCAGAAAAATGTCAAACTAGTTGGGTTTGAATCCTTGTGTTAAATACTACAAATTTTGTATTGTGATCATGAGATGAATATGTGTATTTTGTACTGCAATTTAATTAGTAGATAATAGGTACTTTAATTAGATCTTTTGATCCATAACATTGCTGAGGCTCAAATTTGAAATATGATGGGTGTGTGCTATAAGTAGAGCTGTGTAAAATTTGGAGACTCAGCACAGTCCTCTAGCTATGATATTTAGATATCTTTGCTTCATGTTTATAAAGCTTCCATGATTTAATTCCAAATGCATTTCTTCATGTTTGTGGCTGAAAATTTTACCTTAGCCTTGTTTCAACATGAATAATCCAAGATAAAAGTTTGAGAGTCAGAAACCTAATGTAGCTTCAGCAATGAATTTAAGTTTAGATTCAAAGAAAATTCATGAACAATAGCTCTAGTTCATGAAAAATTATGAAAATATTTTTTAGGTGTTGCTCTGGAGTAGTGTGTCATGTCCATAAATTTCAACTCATGATCAGGTGTAGAACAACTAGAATAAATAGAGCTTGATATGATAATGTTGTATTCCTAATTAATCAAAGTAGGTCCATAATTAAATAATAACCTAGGGTTATTAAAGATAATTAACTAGTCAAATAAATAAATTTATTAAATGTAATTAGTGTGATTATTTAAGATAACCAGACATGCTACCTAATGTAGTTACTTTAAATGTTTGGGGTAAACGACCATGTTACTTAATGTAACTAGGTGGTTTAATTAATACTCGATAAATGACTGCCCAGTAAAGGAAAATTGTTTTGTTTGCTAGTATGTAATGTTAATTTCGTTGGATTGCAACTTTATCGTGAAATAGAATAAAAGTCTATGCAATTTCTAAACTGCATCATTTACATCATATGTAGACTCGACGCTTCTCGCCGATGGAGATTATCAGATTCTCCTAGAAACCGAAGTGGAAATCTCTGAAGACCCCGGAAACATCGTCGGAGATTTAATTGAAGCCCTGAACCCGAGTTCAGAAGAATTTGTTAACGTCTCTGACCCCGGCCTCGCTAGTGAAGGCAAGCTCCGGATATAAAACCACTACTTTATTTACACTGCAATCTACATTTATATATATACTTGTGCATTAAGTTCTTAGGAATTGTCTGGAAACCCTAGTTGCATATTCCTAGGAACCTATGTACTGAATATTAGAACCTGAGTCCGACTAGTGCTATGCTAATAGGACCGGTAGAAGTCGAGTGATTTCCTGTCACTCGCGCGATGTAGGAAGTGGTTGTTTCCGATCCTGCAATCACTATAAGGATGACGGATGGGGTTATGTGTAGTATCATGGGAAGAAATGATACCCCGTCTGTGTTGATGAATTTGGTTAAGGTCACAGTGTGTGGTAGTGGCAGTTAAGCGTTTGAAAGTACTAGCCACATTATCCTTCCCTTTCTTGTGTTTGATAACATAAGGGAAAGATTCAATCAGCTCTACCCACTTTGCATGTCGACGGTTCAAATTATTTTGAGAGCGAAGATACTTAAGCGATTCATGATCGAAATGGATAACAGACTCCTTAGGCCACAAATAATGACGCCACGTTTCTAAAGAACGTACAAGAGCATACAATTCCTTATCATACTTAGAGTAATTTAAAATAGGACCATGCAGTTTTTCACTAAAGTATGCAACGGGTTTACCATCTTGCATTAAAACAGCCCCAATGCCAACTCCGCTAGCATCACATTCAAGCTCAAAAGTCTTACCAAAGTTCGGAAGTTGCAGCAATGGTGCGTGTGTAAGCTTGCCCTTCAAAGCATCAAAGGACTCATCATGTGCCTTTCCCCAATGGAACACCACCCCTTTCTTTGTCAACTCATGCAAGGGGGCTGCAATGGTGCTGAAATCTTTGACGAAACGGCGGTAGAATCCTGCAAGACCAAGAAAACTCCTCACCTGCGTGATGGTTTGGGGAACCGGCCAGCTCTTGATTGCTTCAATTTTTGACTCATCCACCTCAATTCCCTGTGGAGTAACAACATAGCCAAGGAAAGAGACTCGATCCGTGCAAAAGATGCACTTCTCAAGGTTACCAAACAAACAAGCATCACGTAAAGCGTTAAAAACAGCACGTAGGTGATCCATGTGTTCATCCAAAGACTTGCTATAAATCAAGATATCATCAAAGTAAACTACCACAAATCGTCCAATGAAAGCCCTCAAAACCTCATTCATTAAGCTCATGAAAGTGCTAGGTGCATTAGTCAAACCGAAAGGCATTACTAACCACTCATACAACCCAAATTTGGTTTTAAAAGCTGTTTTCCATTCATCTCCAAGTTTCATTCTAATCTGGTGGTAGCCACTTCGCAAATCAATCTTTGTGAAAATTATAGAACCGCACAACTCATCAAGCATGTCATCAAGCCTAGGAATAGGATGACGGTACCGAATTGTAATATTATTGATAGCTCTACAATCAACACACATTCGCCAAGTACCATCTTTCTTTGGAACTAAAAGCACAGGAACAGCACAAGGACTAAGGCTCTCACGTACATACCCACGATCCAAAAGTTCTTGGACTTGTCGCTGAATTTTCTTAGTCTCCTCGGGGTTGGTTCGGTAGGCTGCTCGGTTGGGCAAAGTTGCCCCCGGAATCAAGTTGATTTGATGTTCTATTCCTCTCACAGGTGGCAGCCCCGGTGGTACCTCAGCTGGAAAAACATCCTCGTACTCCTGCAAAAGGTTAGTGACAGCAGGAGTTATCGAGCTAGAGACATCATCAAGTGAAAACAAAGCTTGTTTGCAAAGCAAGGCATAGCAAACATCATCTACAGAAATTTCAGCAAAGTCACATTTTGTTGCAAGCATAACTCCACCCTTCAATTTAATGCCCTCGTTCTTAGAATTAGGTGCAGGTTTATCCCTTTTATGTGGAAAAGCAGATTTTGCTACTTGTTGATTTTCAGATTTTGTGTCATTCAAACTAGCAGCTCGCTCTTTCTCAGCTTGTACAATTTCAGCAGGGGTCAAAGGTAGCAAAGTATATTTCTTTCCTTTATGCACAAAGGTGTATTTGTTACTTCTACCATGGTGTGTGGCATCATTATCATGTTCCCAAGGCCTACTCAACAAAAGTGAACAAGCTTGCATAGGTACCACATCACAATCAACCGAATCTGAATATGACCTAATGGAAAAAGAAACTCTGCAAGTTTGTGTTACCTTAGCCTTTCCCGAATCATTTAGCCACTGAATATGGTATGGATGTCGGTGTGGCTGTGTGGTCAAGCCAAGCTTCTTGATCAACTTAGAACTTACCAAATTATTGCAACTACCTCCATCAATAATGACTCGCACACGTCGGTTGTTGATGACGAAGAAAATCTGAAATAGATTGTGGCGTTGCAGCTGGTCGGGCTGTTGCACTTGTGTGTTGAGCACCCGCTGAACAATGGCGCTCCTATAGGTCGTTGTATCCTCTCCGCCAAGGATCTCTTCTTCACAATCATCATTTTCTTTCTCTTCTTCATCTTCAATATCAGAGGTGCTGATGTAGCCATCCTCTGTAGCAATGTATGCTTGCTGACTTGGGCAGTCCTTCTGCACATGGCCAAGCCCATGGCAACGGTGGCATTGGATGCCAGAGGTGCGCCCCGTTGATGCCATGGATGATGAACTCTTTGCGGGTACCTACGCAGAATTTTTACCTAAATCGGAGGACCGTGTGGGCACTGCAGCAACTCTCGAAGCTGCTGGTCGCTTGGTAGCTGGTGGTGGTGGCATCCGGAAAGTTGCAGACTTGTTCAGCCCCGTTGATGTCGTAGTTCGTGGCGTGTAGGAGGTGGTGGACTTGCCCTTGCCTTGCTGCTCACGTCCCTGCAATTCCTTCTCTGCAAGCATAGCAAACTGAAACAACTGGTTGATAGTGTTAAATTCCTTATAATCAACAATGTCCTAAATCTCACGCCTTAGACCCGAATAAAAACGACAAATAGAATCCTCAGGCCCCTCCACAACACCACAACGCATCACGCCCTTTTGGAGCTCCCCATAGTAATCTTGGACAGATTTTTCTCCTTGCTCTAAGCGCATCAATTTCTTACGCAAGTCTCTATGGTAGGAAGGGGGAACAAAACGATCACGCATAGCTACCTTAAGTTGTTCCCATGTGGTCGGTAAAGCATTTTCTGCAGCTAACCCACTCCACCAAATGATTGCAAAATCCTTAAACTCACTAGAGGCTTGTCGAACTCTATGTCTTTCAGGAACAAGGTGGGCACTAAATTTCTGCTCTACTGTCATCTCCCAATCAAGATACCCCTCAGCATCATAATGGCCCGAAAAAGGTGGAATTATGAACTTTACCTTAGCATAAGGATCATCGGGAGCATGTTGAGCGTGACCTTGATGTCGATGACCTCCCATACCTCTCCTGTTCTCATGTAGACGATGTCGTAGCATCGCTGTTCGGGTGGCTGCAGCATCTATGTTTCCATCCTCATCAAAAATAGCATCTTCATTCGAGTTGTTTCCTCCCATATCTTCCTCATTTGGTAGACGGTTTTCTAACTTTGTAACCTTATCGATTAAAGTAGATATCCGCCTATCCAACCTCTCTATGCTGCTACCAAGCTTGAGATCAATTAGTGCATCGGTAACAGCCTTCTTGATTGCATCATTCATCCCTCTCTGGGATTCCTCCATGGCAGCTTGAAGTTGAGCTCTACTAACACACTCATTGAAATCTTTGGGAGAGTTTGCCTGTTCATCCCCTGCCATTACAAACACCAACACGGCAGCAAGCAGTGAAGGTTATCCCTAATAAAAGACTACAAGCTGTAGTGGTGCCTCTCAATCATGCAAAATGGCAGCTCCTCCACAAGCACTTGCAAAAGTTCTTACCAATCACAAAACAAGAGTTGGTGCAATCGGCGGCTGGTTCGTGATGCTTGTGAGGAGGTGACACCAAGATTGCAAGGGTCCTCTTTCTGTACCGATCTGAAGGAATATGTGGAGCTTGGGAAGGCACAGAGATAAATATATATGTGGCACAAAAGTTAGTAACCGATAGCAATGCTGAATTATAGTCCCAAGTTATTGTTCTTGTTGCTGGTCTAAAGTGTTCCAAGTACCAGAGTTGTGATAACAAGGCAGAGAACAAATATGTTGATCAAAAAGGGCCACAAACAAAGCACAAGACATCACACGCCAACACAGCTCACTATGCCCTTCTCCATGTGCTCCTGCAGATGTTGTTCCTCTTTTGCCCTCTTTTTTTTTCAAATTTTTTGGGCTGTAATTTTTTTCTCTTTGTTTCTTTTTTTGGATATTTTTTCCTTGATTCAGGAGCACACAAGAAGTAACATAGAAAACTGGAGCTCCAGCAAGTGAAAGACCAAATTTATTCATGCTTTAAGATACACTCCGAATTGGAGGATAGAAAGGAAATAACGTGCATAAAAAAATTGTGGTGGCAGCTAGGGTTTGATGCAAAAGGAGGGGAAAACACATAAACTAGACTCTAACACGACCCCAACCAGCAACAAGACTTTGACAAGGACACAAATTCAACACTACGAACTCTGAAACTAACAATTGCAGAGGCTATGGCGCGGAAGGTTCTAGGAAGGGGAAAAATAGTATGGCTGTGGACTGTAGGTTGGAAAAAAAACACTCGAACTAGGGGGATTCGATGCGAACCTGACGGTATACCTTTGCTCTGATTACCACATGATAAGACTTGGATTCCTGATCTTCCGAAAGGTTCAGATAACTATCGATTTGGGCGGATTCGAGACACACCGATCCGGCTTCAAATCCACAGAAATGAACCCTGCAATCTTAGCACCACGAATCCTCTGGTTATCAACCTAGCTGCTGCTCAATTGACCTCGCCAAGAAGGCTTACTCTTGCCTGCGAATCGAAGAACACAAGCAAGTGCACGGAGAAGCAACCAAATCACAGAAAGCAATTGATTCAACTCACGAGTGGGGTTCCACAACCGAAGAACGGCGTCCTGTTCTTGACAGAAATGAACTAAGCAAAAACCCAACCCTAGAGGAGGGGGGTGGCGGCTGGATAAGAGGAGTTTGGGGCGGCCAAGACCCCCTGGTCGCAACCCTAGTGGGCCAAGACAAGATACACGGCCCAAAGGACCAAAGACAGTGGCGCAACACTGAGACAGATTCTGGACACCAACTTGTGGAATATTTTCCCGTCGACTCCTGATGAATTTGGGCCTGGGACCAGCGCCATTTGAAAGGTTATCTTCTTAGCTTTCCATCCATGTAAAGATCACCCAAATCCGAGTCCATATGTGATCTGGGCGTCCATTTTAGCGCAGACTGCTCCTGGAGCCCAAAAACAGACCCCAGGTCAGTTGGTTTGGGCCTCCCTCTTGACTTGTATGTCCTTGCTGGTCCTCCACGCCTCCAAGCCCTTCTCCAAATATTCCTTGGCCTTCTCCATGGTTCCTAATCACAATATAATCATTCGGTAGCAATCTATTCTCGTAATCATATGAAGAGGAGTTTAGGAATGAGCTCACCTCTAGATTCAATTGTCGTGTTCGAGCTCTAGTGATTGGACCTTGAACATTCAGTGGAGGATTGTTGTTTGTATCCAAAGGAGTGATGTCCTCATCAGTGTCAGTGCCTAGAGTGTAAGGGTCACGCGGACGGTGCTGCCTACGTGTTGTAGGCTGTGAAAGCTGCATCAAAGGAGTGTCTTCTAGCTGAGGCAGTCCAATCTCCTCGGCTTCTTCATCCTTGTCGACGCCACCAATGTCCTCGAAAGTATCTCTTATTGATCGGGACAAGCTCTGTCCTCTAGAGCCTGCACCTTGTTGCATAGAGGTACCAACGCTTGCAGTGGTGTCAGATACTCGTGTTGGTGGCCCGTGCATGTCCATCACCGCGTTAGTCCGGCAACCACAATGACCAGCAGCATGGCGTAGCCGACGTGCAAGTCTCTGGAGTTCAACATTTAGTTAGTGCACAAGGTTCAATTAGAGTTGCATATGAGTCATTGCAAACTTACTCCAAGGAAGTTGTTGAGTGTCAACTCGTCCACTCCTGTTCTTGGAAAACATTCGATGTCAAGCATGGACTGCTTCAACGTGTTGCCCTACAAACAAAGATAACAGATGGTTAGTTGGCATATTTAGTCAAATTATGATGATGATTGTGATTCATAACACAAAAGTAATCTTAGGTGACCATACCACTTGGTCCAAGATTGGTGCAGCTTCAACCACCGTCCCTTCCCGGGTTGCAAGGTCGTACAACGTATCTTCATTGTCCGAAGACTGAATGTCCATGTAGTCCTCTTGAGTCCATTGCGCCTTCAGTTGGTCTGTGTCACACCCAAGTACCAAGATAGGTACGCACGGAAGTTGTAGTTTGTATGCGGCTACTCGTTTGCATACACATTCTCATGGAAAAGGTCCCATTTATTGATCTGCTCATGATGCAGCGTCTCAAAATTGGTTATGTTTTTTTGCTTCTAACGGTCAATCCTGTAGGAGCAATGAATCATATAGTCAACTAGTCATTCAAAGGGCATACATCAATGAATCATATAGTCAATTAGGCAAGAATAAGGGCAACAATAAATCAAATAAGCATTTCACACTTACTTGAGCAACTCCACAGACATCGAGAATGGGGGTATTGGCCACTCCTATCTCAAGCCAAATTGGCATGAAACTCTGTATGGCAGGTGGTACTCAACAGCGTAGAAGCAGATCAGTGGGCACGTCATCCTGTATAGGTCATAGTCCACGAAGCACATGGTGCTCAATTGAAGCTGGACCACCCTTATATCATTGTACGGCTCCCAATTGACCAGCTCCCAAGTGACCTGCGAAATATTCAATGTAACGGTAAGGGTAGTAAAAAAATTGAAATAATAATGAAATGTAATAGAAGCGCTAAAGCTAGTAAAACAAAAGGAAATGATGAAATGAAATGCAATTGACTCACCATTGAGGGCGTGAGTGTGTCTAGCTTGTTAGCGTACTCAACATACGCCCGCGTCGACCTGGCAAAGGGAACACTGACCTGGTCCCACAGGTAAGCAACCGTCGATCGAAGCCGAGGGGTGGGCATGTTGAACCAGGTACGTGGAGCAAGAACTGTGGGCTGGCCAACGGGTAGACGAGACCACATATAAAGCTGGAGAAGGTAGACACAGTCGCCTATGGGCGCGTGCTGTCAAGTGAGGCGACACGCCTCATAGAGGTGGCAGTACAAGAAAGGCAACATGCCGACTGCCCAGTTGTACCACCCACATGTCCCAGTCCATTAGGCAAGGGATGTACATCCAAGACGTGGTGTCACCTGTGCTGTCAGGGAAGAGCACACACCCAAACAAGTGAAGGATCCAAGCCCTGTAGTAGTAGGTAACTGTCTGCTTGTTTGCATCTTCCAGACACTGAGCAAAGTTCTGTCGAAGCTAGGTGATAGGTACTCTTGAGGTGTGGGTAGCCAGTCCCGCCTGAGGAAGCTCTCTGTGGAGGAAAGCCTCCACTCGACCCCTCCAACCGTCAGGCCTGCACTGCCTGGTGACTGGATGACCTCTAACACTAGGACCAAGAAACTTCTAAGCGTCCTCAAGTGTCACTGTCATCTCACCACATGCAAGGTGGAAACTATGAGTTTCTGACCTCCACCTACAGAAACATGCATAAAACTTATAGTGAGTTACCCCCATTGACTTTGAAAAATGAACAGGAAATGGATTAGTTGTTACTAATTGTACCTGTCAACCAAAGCTGTGATCACCGCGGGGTTTATGGCAGGCAACCGTGGCGAACCTGGTACGATACGACATTGAGGCCAGCCCTCTGCAGGAGAGGGGTGTACATGTTGTCGTACCACATGTCCTGAAACTTGTCATGGGTTCGAAGATGAAGAAGGGGCAGTTCCTACAAACATTGAATTTTTTATTAGTACCTTAACACAAATTTGAAAGAGTGACAGAAACAGATAATGTGATTACCTTCCCTTCCGCGGTGCGTCGTCCTTGGTGGTTCTCCTCGTAGTACGGATCCATTAGGTAAGGTGGTCCATACTACAAAAATAAGATACCAATTTAGTGTACATATATTAAAATGAACAAATAAAACAAATGCTTACAAACTCACAATACGTAAGACATGCAAATATAGAAAATTAACTAAACATGAAAACAAAATGTTACAACAGTTATTTGCACCTGAATAAGCAGCCAACTGCATGTACGTGTATTGTGGCCAAGTCTACCGCATCTGCCACAATTGTTTTCGTCGGGGTCAGAAAGAAAGGGGGTTGCTCTCCCCTGCCTAATTCTTTCTGAAACCTGGTCCATGACCATCTTGTGTCTCATCCTCTTCCTTGTTCCAACAGGACCGTGGATCCGCAATATATTTTGGACCCGTGTGTGGTGGTCACTGTCCCTCGTCTAGGTAAGTCTCAAACCGGGGAGACCATGTAAGTACAAGGCTGTCAACACTGAACTTCCGTGGTATCCTTCCTGCTCTCGTAGGCAAAGTTGTGGTGCCGAGCTGCTGCAATATAATGGCAACATGGAAAGTGGTACTGCCTTGTTCTCCCACATGTGCATGAGAAATTAATCAGTATGACAATATAACTCCTTGAAGGCAGCACCTCACCATCAGACGTTGTAACACCCCTTTCCATAACCTCGTACTCTCCCATCGCATGGTCAAAACATTCGACCTCATGTGTGTGAGCCCTATCCTTTGCCTTATCAAGATGATGCAAAGGTTTAGGTGCCCATAACTGGTTCTTGCTCTGTAGTGCCATTGCTTGTGAGTACCTCTCATTGAACCATGCAACAAGCCTATAGAAGGTGAATGATATGATAGCATTGACGGGCATGGCCCGTATCCCCTTAAGGATATTGTCAAATGACTTGGGCATGTTGCTAGTCTGAAACTCGTACCTCCAGCCACCATCGTCGTATGCCCTTGACCATTTCTCATGCTCCCTCATCAATCCTCTTAGCCGCTGCGTACCTGCATCGTTTGTTGCCTTTTTTAGCTCCTCCAACTTTTTTCTCAAAGAACTGCTCCTCAATCTAGCGAGCAACCTCCTTGAATAGAGTAAAGTTGTCCTTGTCATTATCTTCCCAAAGTAAATTCTTGGCAAGTTGCCGAGTGCACCAATGGTGGTGCAATTGTGCATATCTCGGACTGAGTATACCCTGGTGTCTATCAGACATGACACCAACCTCCCTGCCAGGGCCTACAAAATGTATCCGAACAAGCCGCAAGAACTATCCCCAGCTGTCTTTGTTTTCCCTCCCCACCAAAGCAACGGCCAAAGGAACCAATGCATTGTCCACATCACATGAAATGGCTACCAATAGTGTGCCCATGTACTTGCCAACCAGAAAAGTAACATCAATGGATAACAAAGGATGATAATACCTGAAGGCCTCCACGCACTGGGGAAAGCACCAGAAAGCATGGAAGAAAATCTGCTTCCCGTCCTTCCATTCATTTGGTTTTGGGATGTACTCGTAATGCATGCCTGGATTAGCTGCTTTCATTGCATTGAATAGTGCAAGTAACTTCTCGTACCCCTCCTCCTAGTCCCCATATATCATCGTCCAGGCCTGTTGTTTTGCCTGCCATGCTTTCCAAAACTTTATCATGTAATCAAATATCTTCTCACCCATGTCCATAATTGTCCTCACCTTCAAATTGGGCTGCCACTTCAATGTTGAGTATATCTTTCTGGCAATGAGGGTAGAGGCCAACTATCGATGCCTCTGTTGTAGATCTTTCTCAGCATAAGTTGAACCTACAATTTTTGTGTTGAACTTTCCCGTGGCCTTCTGTTTTCGAGCACAGACCCTCCAATTACAATCGGCCTTCTCGCACACCACTGTGTAACGCTGCTCCACATAAGAATGCCTATCCTTGAATGGTCTTTTACGTTTGACATAATACTCCTGTAACCACCGTCTCAATGAAGGCAAGTCCTTGAATAGAAGGCCCTTCTGAATTTCAATGCTATCCCCAAACTTAGGAGCCTCTAGCAGCTTGCCATCTTTTCCTTCTGCATAAGCACTACAAGAACGACTGAGATCGTTGAATTCATGAACTTATGGATCACGATCAAGACAAAAAAGTCTGATGACCTCCATATCTTCTTCGCTCAATGGTACAACAGGGCGGTCATCATCTAAATCAACAGCTCTTGCAGTCCCATAAGGCTCCTCATCATCATCAATCTCAACATCCACACTATTAGAAGCTTGTCATGTATTGGATATGGAGGCACAGGAGGAACACCAATATTATCTGGAATGTCTTCTGCATTTAAACCACAACTAAGGATGGCATTGGGACAAAGGAATGGAATTAAGAGTGAATAAGAAAAGAAAATGTGTTACTACGACACTTACTTGGCATGTTCTGGGTGCAAGGAATCTCTTGAGGGGCCGTAACAACATCAGCACCCCGACAATTTGCACCAACACCAGGACAAATCCCAACCTCATTCGGGGCGGATTGAGCATTAGGTACCGCTACCACCTCTTCCACATCCACCTCAAGGTTGGGTAACAGAGGTTCAACAGGTGCCGGATTCTCCTCTTCTTGCCAGAACCCATGCGGGGTGAATGCTCATTAGGGGGTGAATGCACATGAGGGGTCGGATCAATTAACAACTTCCGCACAAGCAAATCCAAACATTGAAACTCATTCTTCACGACAGTCTTGACATACTTCTCCCAGTCACCCTCACATGCAATTGGGAGTAGCTGCCTGAAAATTCGGCCCAATTTACCATAGTGAAGTACCCCTTCAATTAAGATGGCAGCCTCATTTAAATTGCAGTGAAGCTCATCACGAGCCCTACCAAACAACTCACTAGACAATGGCCGATCATCGAATATCAGAGGGACCCTGTGCATTCCAACAAAACTGACATTCCCAAACTCATCTTTCTTGACACTTCCTCCATGATACATGGTGACTACATTGTCCATCTAGTTCATATGCACAAGATGAAAGTTCTAACAGGTATAATACACAAAAATAACTAACAACATTGTCTAACTACCTACATTTTCAAACTAACTAAATTACCTAACTACATTTCCTAACTAAATTACCTAACTATATATCTAACTATATAACAGTCTAACAATCTAAGTATCTATGTAACTATCTAACTAAATATCTATGTATCTAACTAACTAACTATATTTGCTAACTATCTAAATCAATTTGCTAACTCATTACCTAACTATATATCTAACTAACAACATTGACTAACTATCTATATTTGCTAACTAACTAAATTACCTAACTATATTTGCTAACTAAATTACTTATCTAACTATATAACAATCTAACAACCTAACTTTGTATGTAACTATCTAACTATCTAGCTATATTTGCTAACTATCTAAATCAATTTGCTAGCAATCCAAATAAATTTTCTAACTACATTACCTAATTTAACAAAATATAAAAGCTAACCTTTCAATGTGTGGAGGACGGCGAGGGGGGGTGCGGCAGAGGGCCGGAGGGGCGCCGGCTGGAGCAGGGCCCACGGCCGCGCCCACGAGCTATGGGGTGCTGCCCTCGCCGCCGGTGGTCGTGAAGAGCGGCGGAGGACCCACGGGCCAAAGAGGGTGGCGGACAGAGGCACAGTGGGTGGAGGAGGTGGCGTGGGCAGTACGGGCAGGTGGCACAGCCGGAGGGCGGAGGAGTTCAAGCAGGCGGTGGGACAGAGAGAGGGGGAGAGGAAGAGGGCATTGGAGGAAGAGGGTCGTGCGGGCTATGGAAGCCGCTGTCAGACCCGGACCTACGGGATTGTGCACATAGCGTACATATCCTAGGATAAGGGATGGAACATGGCCCACGCCCTACATTTGTTGTAACTACTCGTACCGTAGTAGGACTACTAGAATAGTAGTAGACCTAGTTGGAACAGAAGGAAACTGTCAGACCCGGGGCTACGGGACTATGTATATAACATAGTTCAAATAGGATTAGGAGATAAGGCTTTTCTTATCTCTTATTTATGTTGTTCTCTACTCGTATGGGAGTAGGAGTCGGTACAGAAGGAAACTACTCGAGTTGTACTCGAGTACAATTCCTTGGCTAGTATTGGACTAGAATTCATGTAACCCTGTTCTCCCGGATATATAAGGGGGGGCAGGGACCCCTTCAAAACATAACATCTACACCCAAGGAAATACAAACCACCATACAGGACATAGGGTATTACGCACATCGCGGCCCGAACCTGTCTAAATCTTGTGTTCCTTGCACCTTCGAGTTCCTGATCTCGACGTCTCCCAACCTAAACTTACCACCTTGGGTATACCCCTTGGTGGGCAGCCAGTAAAACACCGACAGCTGGCGCGCCAGGTAGGGTAGCGCATCAAAGATCCACCGGCGAACTCGATGGCATCGTTCAAGTTCACCAGGTCAGTACCCTCTCAGGGCACGATGTTTGTTTTTGGCTCGTGGGTTTGCGTCACAGATGGAGCAGGTAGTTTCCATCGATTCCTCGTCGACATGAAGCCAAAAACTCCCACGGCGGGTTTTCATAGCGACCTCGACAAGTTCGTCGATAATCTCGATGACTTATCAATCCATGGATCCGCTACGAGGACCGAGGAGGAGTTTGCTTTCGGCGTGACTCCATCCAGCGCTGCAGCAACCTTGCTTGGGTTGGACCCGTTCCAATCTGAGGTCTCGCATAGCCGATCATGACTCGGTCTACGTAATTTGGCCACTGATCTTCAGGAGGCCAACATCTCCGAGTCCCTCTCTACATTGGAGAAGGACTTGGACTCTTTACTCCAACTCGAAAAGCCTAAAGCCACCACACGTCGGGGGGGCTGCGGGTTGTTTTGGTGCCAACGGTTTGATGATCACCTCCACTCCGGAGGGGCGTTTCGTGCATTGGAAGGGCATGGAACTTTCTGATCTACTCGAGGCCGAAGACCGACTTGTGGCACACCTTGAGCCCTTGCCTTTTTAGGAGGGCAGGCCACTAGCCATCATGGCAGAGGAGTCGACCGAGCTAGTCGACACGAGCTCTGATGAGCTCATCTCATGCCAGGTGCTGATGGCAGAAGAAGGCGAGGATGATGGCGACTTGCCCATCATTGATTTTGATGCGGTATCTGAAGATGAGGCCACAGCCAACAACCGCGATGAAAACAACACCGATGTGAGGCATGGAGGATCAGGAATAGAGCTTGCGCAGCCCAGCGAAGGAGGGTCAATGAGTGCATGCGATCTATGTACCACGAGCTTGACGCTGAATTCGCTGCCGTAAGCTAGCGGGGCTTCAGGACTCCGGTGGCCAACATCGCTAGGGTAACTGCTATACTCGAATGCAGTAACGATCCAAACGTGCATCAAGCACTTCGTTATGCACAGAGGGCTTGGATTCAGCTTGATCAACAAAACCCGCGCGTCTTCCCTCAGGGAGGAGCACGTGGGCGAAAGCCGAAGCCAGGCTCATAGTCGAACAGTAGGCGTCCGTCCCCGACCTCACCGCAGCAACAACAACGACAACGCCCGCGGGAGTCAGGCCCCTAGCGGGAGGCAGCAACCACCTCCAGGGGGTAACCCGCGACAGGCCAATCAACGGCCTCCTCTAGAAGACCTGAGCTAGCGAATCAATGAAGGACGCGATGCGCGGTCCGTAATCGATTCCAAGCGCAGAGAGCGGGAAGTAGCCGAGACAGAGGGTACTGACTGTAGCGACCGTTTTCCAGCTTTCTCCACATGGTTCAGCAGTTACAAGTAACCTGAGGGCTTCAAACCGATCGGGATAACCAAGTATGATGGCAAGCAAGCTCCTCGGCAATGGTTACATTGCTACTCCACTGCCATTGAAGTTGCGGCGGGCTCCAATATCACCAAGGTCGTCTACTTCCTGATGGCTTTGGACCCTGCGCTGCTCACATGGTTGGAGAGCCTCAGCAACAACTCAATCGACTCCTGGGAGCGGCTCAAGAAGGTCTTCATTCGACAACTTTCAGGGGGTGATCACTCGCATAGGTACTCGTCATGATCTTGCTCAATGTAAATAGGAACGTAACGAGCTCCTACGGTCCTATACACGCTGTTTCTTCGACATCCGCGCTACCATTGCGAACATTTTGGAGGAAGACATCATCGACAGCTTCTACAACGCATCACCGACCCAGGCATCTACAGAGACTTTAGGCGAAATAGACCGAAAATTGTTGCAGGGCTTCGTGACATGATGCACGACTGGTCCGAGCAGGAGGAAAAGATGCGGGAGTGGTTCCTGAGGCGCAATGATAGCAGCCTGAGGCGTCCCGAATGATAACCGCAACGACAAAAGCCAGCGGGACTACTCGGGTCCGTCCCGAAAGCGCAAGCCAGACGATCTCGTTGCGGCTGTGGATCATCCCTCGCGAGGCAAGAAGACAACAACGCAGGAGGAGTTCGAAAAGCTCCTGCAGAAGAAATGCCCATGGCATCCAAGTGCCAATCATGCGGCAATGGAGTGCTACCACCTCCGGAGGACATTTAGCAATCCTGGCGGTGGCAAGAAGAACAAGCCAGTGGACAAAGAACCCGAAGACGTCGACCAAGGGGACAAGTCGCACAACACGAAGTTCCAGGATGCCTCAAAGACCGTCAACATAATCTTCGGGGGAGATGGAGACTTCGGCTCCAGGCGGGACCAGAAACTGCTTCTCCGGGAGATCATGTCCGTCGAGCCGGCGGTACCACGACCTCTCCGTTAGTCGGAGGTCCCCATCTCGTTCTTCTGCGACGACCAGTGGATAAGCTTCTCGGAGCCTGGTAAGTTTCCCCTGGTCCTGGATCCGGTGGTGGCAGAAGTCAGGCTCACCAAGGTGCTCATCAACGGCGGGAGTGGTCTCAACCTCATCTTCACCAGCACTTTGAGAAAGATGGGTCTGGACTTCACGGACATGCTGGTTCCAAGCAAGTCTCCTTTCTATGGCATTGTTCCAGGTAATGCGACGCACCCATTTGGCACGGTGGTTCTTCCAGTCACCTTCGGTACGAGGGAGAACTACTGCACCGAGTTCATTAAATTCGAAGTTGCTAACTTCGAATCTTCTTATCATGCCATACTGGGCCGACCGGCACTTGCCAAATTCATGGCAGTGCCACATTATGTTTATTTGCTTCTCAAGATGCCAGGATGAAGTGGAGTACTCACTCTCCGAGGCGACTTGAAGAAGTCATATGATTGCAACCAGGAGGCGATCTAGTATGCTTCGACTACGCGTGTGCTAGATGCTTCAGGTGAAGTACTCACGGCCTCGCAGCAGCTCTCCCAAGCCAGGCTGGAGATCCCTTCGAGAAAGGCTAGCGAGTCGAGCATCCAGTCGACCGGCGACGTGGCCCTCAAGTCGATCCAGCTCCAGGAGGGTGACTCATCCAAGACCGCGTTATTGGCGCAGGCTTAGATGAGAAATAGGAACTCGCGCTAATCAGTTTCCTTCAGGTTAACCGAGATATATTTGCGTGGAAACCAGTGGATATGCCAGGGGTGTCCAGGGAACTGATCGAGCATAACCTGAATGTACACCCATAGGCTGTGCCCAAAAAGCAACGCCTTCGATGGTTTGCTCATGACAAGCGTGAGGCAATTAAACGGGAAATAGCTAAACTCCTCGCGACTAGCTTCATTAAAGAAGTAATCCATCCAGAGTGGGTAGCTAATCCCATCCTTTTAAGGATAAAGAATAAAGAATGGAGAATGTGCGTTGATTACACCGATCTCAACAAGCATTGCCCGAAGGATCACTTCGGGTTGTGTACTCCTCTGCTTTCTTGATTGCTATTCGGGGTATCACCAGATTGCGCTCAAGGAGGAAGATCAAATTAAAACCGCGTTCATCACCTGGTTTGGGACGTACGCTTACAAAACTATGTCTTTCGGGTTGAAAAACGCAGGAGCAACCTATCAGCGCGCAATTCAGATGTGTTTTGCTGACCAGCTGCATCGGAACGTTGAAGCCTACGTGGATGACGTGGTCATCAAGACTAGGAAACCTGATGACCTGATTGCATACATGGAAGAGACGTTCAACAGCCTACGCAGGTTTCGATGGAAGCTCAACCCAACTAAATGCATTTTCGGAGTACCCTCAGGGAAATTGCTCAGGTTCATCATCAGCAACCGGGGAATTGAAGCCAATCCTGTGAAGATTACGGCCATCACTGATATGGGGGCTCCGGCCACAATCAAAGATATGCAGAAGCTAACAAGATGTATGGCAGCCGTGAACAGGTTCATCTCCTGACTCGGGGAGAGAGGACTACCCTTCTTCAGGCTCCTAAAATGCCAAGACAAGTTCCAGTGGACGGAGGAGGCCGAGCGGGCCCTGCAAGATCTGAAACATCACCTTCAGTCTCCCCCGATCCTTACAGCTCCACTGCTAGGAGAAGACCTACTACTCTACATTGTGGCAACAACTCATGTTGTCAGCAGTGCCATTTTAGTCAAGCGCAGCGAGGAGGGCCATGCGTTTGGAGTGCAGAGGCCCGTGTACTTCGTCAACGAGGTACTCTCCGAATCTAAAGTATGATACCTGGTAGTTCAAAAACATTTATATGTTATACTGATTACATCAAGAAAGTTGTGCCATTACTTCAATGAGTACAAGATCACTGTGATTACGGATTTTCCGTTGGTGGATATTCTTCACAATCAAGATGCCACGGGACGTATATCAAAGTGGGCAGTAGAACTGGAGGCTTTGTCCATCGACTTCAAGCCACGCACATCAATCAAGTCTCAAGCTCTAGTCAATTTTATGGCCGAGCGGCGAGAGAACCAAGTCCCAACTCCAGTCGACAAGCCAGAGCACTGGACCATATATTTCGATGGGTCTCTTAAGCTCGATGGCAGCGGCGCTGGAGTCCAATTTATCTCTCCACAGGTGAACAGCTGAAGTATGTCCTCAGATCCTTTGGGAGGTATCCAATAATGAAGCTAAGTATGAAGCCTTGCTTCACGGGCTACGTTTGGCGATATCACTAGGCATCAAGCGACTACTTGTATATGGCAATTCACTTCTTGTCGTTCAGCAAGTCAACAAAGAGTGGGACTACAACAAGGAGACGATGGACGCCTATGTACAAGAAGTGCGCAAGCTGAAAAATAAATTTTCCGGCCTAGAGGTTCATCATGTGGTACGGGAGCATAATGTTGGCGCAGATATACTGTCCAAGCTAGGATCCACCCACGTACAGGTTCCAGCGGGAGTTTTCATCCAGGAGTTAAAGCAGCCATCTATCAAGCCCCCACCTCAGGTAACCACCGATGCTGGCCTTTAACAGCCCGATCGGGAGGTTATGATGCTTGGAGAGGACTGGAGAGAGGCTTATATCGACTTCATCCAGGACCAAAGACTACCAGCAGGGATGGATGCAAGAAGCGCAGAGGCAGCTCGTGTCATGCGCAGAAGCAAAGGTTTCATCCTAGTTGACAATAAACTCTACCGGTGTGGCGCATGATCAGGTGTACTAATGAAGTGCGTCATGGGAGAAGACGGTTATGACATACTGCGGGAGATTCACGAGGGCGTTTTTGGCAACCACACAGCTTCAAGAACGCTGGTGGGGAAGGCATATAGAGCTGGTTTCTGGTGGCCCACGGTGGTGTCCGATGCTGAGGACCTCGTGCGGAGATGCCAAAACTGTTAATTCTTTGGCAAGCAATCTCACGTTCTAGCTCACAGTCTCATCACCATATCGCCATCTTGGCCATTTGCTTACTGGAGCCTCGATACGATTGGGCCCTTCACAATGGCGCCAGGCGATTTCACCCATGTATTGGTGGCCATCGACAAGTTTACCAAGTGGATTGAGTACAAACCAATAGCCAAGCTCACACTAGATTGAGTTTTTGATTTCATCTCCAATATCTTGGGTCGCTTCGGTTTCCAGAACACCATCATCATGGACCTGGGATCAAACTTCACGGCCAACCAGTTCTGGGAGTTCTGTGAAAATGCGTGCATCGAGGTCAAATATGTCTCTGTTGCACACCCAAGGGCCAATGGTCAAGTCGAGAGGGCGAACGGCATGATAATTGATGGCCTCAAGAAAAGACTCTGTGACAAAAACAGCAAGAAAGGAGGAAAGTGGGTACATCAGTTGCCAAATGTCGTCTGGGGCTCAGGACTCAGCCGTCCAAAGCCACAGGACAAACACCGTTCTTCCTTGTCTACGGCTTTGAAGCTATCTTACCGGCCGACATCATGTGGAAATCCCCAAGGGTTGGAATGTACAATGAAGGCGAGGCAGACGAAGCAAGGTAGTTAGAGCTCGACTCTGTTGAAAAGGCTCGCTACACCGCTCTTGTTCAGTTAGCACTATACCTGCAGGGGATCCAGCGATATCACGATTGCAATGTGAGGAAACGGTCGTTCAGTATAGGCGATTTAGTCCTACGCCGCATCCAAGATGAGTCTGGCCTACACAAGCTCAACTCGAGGTGGGAAGGACCGTTCATCGTCAAGCAGGTTACAAGATCGGGGTCGTATCGACTACAGTACCCCGAGGGCCAAGACGTCCCAAATGCTTGGAACATTCAGAACCTGCGCAAGTTCTACCCATGAGAAGATGTGCGGGGATAGCTGTTCTCCGGGCTCCTAGGCGGCCTTTTTCTTCCGAATCAATTTGGAGGCTACGCATCACAAAATTCGGAATGTAAATTTTTCTATTAAAATACGGAGGTTGTAGCCACGTTCATGTTTTATATGAATCGACTTCTTGCCATGAGTTTTGACGGAGGCTACAGCCACGTTCATATTTTATATGAATTGAGTTCTTGTCATGAGTTTTGACGGAGGCTACGGCCACGTTCATGTTTTATACGAATCGACTTCTTGCCATGAGCTTTGATGGTCGTTTGCGATGATGATCGTGTTTTTCCCAACAAGTTAGATCCGTTCGATCGGATTATATTTAACTTGTTGGACGGGCTCACATGAGGAACTATTTCGACTACGCCTAGAGTTGTTGCACTCGGGGTAGTTTCAAATTCTCGCCATAAGCACGGCAGTCATGCGATGATACCCGTGTTCTTTACTAACTGGTTAGACCTGCTCGATCGGGTTATATATAACTTGTTGGATGGGTTCCTACTCGGAGCTACTTCGACTACTTCCAGGATCGCTACACCCAGGGTAGTGTCTACAACTTAGCCTTCAAACTTAGATGACAATTCAGTCATAAGGCACATACAAGTGGAGACATCAAAGACAAATATATACAAGGAAAAGAGTACTTGTTTTTTCGACATCTCAATCCTGTAGTACACTTTTTACTATATTTTCTGCTACAGGTTGGGCTTCTTGAAGGTACTCATTGAATTGTTCTCCAGAGCATTCTGCAGCCACACCCTACACGAATGCCTCTAGTCGAGCCTCCGGCCAAAAGTACTTTACGAAGCTAAGAGCATGGCTGAC
This sequence comes from Panicum hallii, assembly GCF_002211085.1. Classification (NCBI taxonomy): domain Eukaryota; kingdom Viridiplantae; phylum Streptophyta; class Magnoliopsida; order Poales; family Poaceae; genus Panicum; species Panicum hallii. The sequence continues at coordinate 25,109,036 of NC_038043.1, read as the reverse complement.
ACACGCGATGGGGGCTTCGGTAAGGAAGCTGAGGACCTTCTGCGGCGCTTTAAGGAGTCCCTCCAGCAAGGACCACCCATCTGCTTTGCCTCCTTCTTGTGGGTCCACCATATCCACAAGCTTTTGGGCGGCTCCCTTGAGGTCCTCCAGCTCCTTTTGTCGCTGCTCCTTCTCTTCGCCCAGCGTCTTGATCTGCTGAAGGCAGTCGGGGAATTGTTGTTCAGTATTGGCGATTACCTTCTGCAGCCTCCTGACGTCATCTGTATGGTGATACAGCATATTCTTCACATCAGTAAGCAGCTCTTCTTTATATGTTAAGATTTTTCTAAGCTCTGCGGTGAAGATTTTTTCAGAATTCAAGATAAATTGTTAAGTGAAAGTACTCGAGGGAAGAAAGGGCTTGCCTTGGTGCGCCTTCTTCTGTTCTTTGAGTTGTTCCTAGAGCTCGGAGTTGGCCTTCTCAAGATTGTGGAGATCGTTCTTGAGAAGCCACATTTCTCGCGTCCGCTCCAGCTTCAGCTTGTCGAGCTCTCTCTAAAGATATATGTTCTTCGTCAGCTCTTCTGATATGCGTTTTTCCTTTGCAACGAGCTCCTGGTGGCCACTCACGACTGCCTTCAGTTTTTTAGATTTCTGTTGCGAGAGCTTGATCACATCCTGCATAAGGGGAAAGATTAAGACAAGCAACTCGACAATGTATAATGGCAGAAGAGTAATCATGCCTTACCAGGGTAAAATTGTACATCTCTTTGGAGATCTTCTTGAAGTATCGTATGTTGTTGTCCGTCAGGATCGGATCATCCACTAGATCTGTGGTGATGATGTTCTGGTATCCGCGTCCAGCCACCAGCAGATTTCTAGGGCTCCTTGAGGTCCCTGCAGCTTCTTCTGTAGATGGTTGTTGGGCACCTTCAAGTCAGGACGCGCTCAGTACATGTTGTTTGTGGTCTAAGCAATTAGCCATGGGAGGTCAGATGCTTACTTGTGTCATCTACAAGAGTGGCATCAGTTGCCTCGACTTGTTCTTCATCACCAGCTCCGGCTTCAGGTTGCTGGCGTAGCCACGGTGGGCTTTGGCTTATATCTCATGTTAGTTATAGATCTAATGAAGCAGAATCAGTTATATTACTACACAAGTCGAAGAGAACAGGATATGCATTATGCACGAATGATCTACACTTACAGTGAAGATTTCTTCATGATAGCTTTCTTTATTCTTAAGGCCCGAGGTATTTCAACCTCAGTACTCGTTGCCGGTGGTGGGGTCACACCAGCTGATTGCGCGGTGCCCGCCACGGCGATGGTAACCTTCCTTGCTGAAGTAGTCGATGGGTCCGTCCCAGCAGTTTTTGCAGCTTCATCTGCTGGAACATCATTCCCAGTGAGTCCAGTCTCGACCACCTCTTGGCGCTTGGGGTCGGGAGAAGAAGCAGAAGGACTGCAAAAAAGACAGTGTTAGCATGCAACAGTTCCAATATTTGACAATTCAACAAGGCAGCAACTTCATACCAGGAGGATTCGACTACATGTGCTTTCCAATTGCGCACTACCCGATGACCCCGCAGGACCAAAGGCAGAGTCTCTAAAAATAAGGATGGATTCATTCCATTCTGCCTCGCACCCCAACCAAACTCACCTTTATATTCCATAACACAGTCTGACGCTATGTAATATAGCCAGTGATTTCTCTCTCTTTAGATCTACTTATCCTGCTGCTTTAAAACTGATTTAAAAACTCATCAACATTAGATTCACCATACCCCAATAGAGGTCCCACTTGCCAGGCAAAAAAGTTTGATGAAAGGGGTGTCTCATATTGTTTATAGAAGGAAAATATTTCTGCTAAAATTCTAATACCTTTTACACTAAGCACTTTAATCTACCCACCGTTATACCCACTTATTACTTTCCAATATTTGTATACCAGGCGATCATGATTTTTGGTAAGATTTTTTTGACATCCTAAAATCTCTTCTTTTCTTTTCTTTTGGTTGTGAGATGATTATCCTTCATTTTGTGTTTGACATCCTAAAATCTCTCTCCTTTTCTTTCAGTTTGGTTGTGAGTTGATTATCTTTCCTTTTTATAACACCGGGCGTAAATGATTTTTGGTAAGAGTGCCATGCGTTGGTTGTCTTTCCAAATTTGTGCGTGGTCATTAACATCAACTTCCCAAATTTCGTCTGTGTTCTTTCCTTGATTTACCCTGGCCTTCTCATCAATTTTTCATTTTTAATCCTTCTGCCGCCTGCCCTGCTCACCCTTCGTTGCATCCTCTCCCGCACCCGACGCAGCGACGTCGCCGATCACGCCGAGGTCTTCATCCGTCCACAACGGCGTTTCTGCCGGCCGGCTGCCCCTGCAGTCGTTTGCATGTTGTCTTCACAGCACCTTGCCTGCAGCTGACGCAGCGACATCATCTTCGGCCACGGCGGCGCACCCTCCACACCCTCGCCTTCGCCACACAGACCAGTAACATCGTTAACTTCCTTTCCATGGGTACTGGCTTGTAAGCTTGTTGATTATTCGTCCCACAGTACAGTCCAAGGACCATCTGGATTTTTTTGGCCGTGATTAGCTATTTCTAATGTTACGGTACACTTCTAGATACATACTACTTCACCGTGAATACATAGAATTGCACCAGTTCTAGACTAATTTTTTTGGCAGGTTGCTACTTTGCGTGTTATCTCTGAAAATTTGGTTCTATTTGAACAACTAGCTTTGCGATGTATGAACGTACAACCCTGTAGAGACATGCATGAGGTTTGCACGTGCGATTTTTTTTCCATGTGGTGGTGTGGATCAGCTGGCCCTCTCTTACTATTTGAACAATGAACAACTACCTTAGCGATGTAGAGACTTGTTTGATGCTTGTGTTGGCAAATTTGTCCATACAGTGATGTGTATGAATTTTTCCATACGGTGTGCTTAATGGGTTTATGCCTTTTTTTGGTTGGGGGGGGGGGGGGGGCGGCGGCTTATCTGCTTAATTAAGGCGGTTGTGTTCCTCTTCACTTGGATCATGTTAAATTACAGTAGTTTAAGTATCTCTGTTTACTTATGGTGTTTATTTGTGTCACTAATCATGGTTCAACTAATCAGCTTGTGAAGGTTCAGTCAAGGTAGCAGGGTATCGAGGCCTCCTCATCAATTTTTCATTTTGGTGCCGCCGGATTTCTCCGTGACGCGATTGGCCGGACATGTTGGGCAAGGTGCTAGGTCTGCCCGTCGCCGATCAGCAAGCCTTGGCCTCTCGACGCTGTGCCAGTTTTGCATGGCCGGCGGACACGTTCGGACCTGCTTGCCTACGTTGGTAGTAGTGGTCGATCAGGCCAGCCACGCCGCAGGACGTGGCGAGTGCAACAACGGAAGGCCGTCGACTTACCCAAGGTGATGTTTTTTCTCCCTCGATCGCCTTCCGTATGATTCTCCCCTCTTCTTTGTCTATTTTTTTATTCAATTCAACTTCGCTTTTTAAACAATCATGATACTTGACGCAAACGGAGGAATTATTTGCGATGCTTCGTGGTATATATTTTATTCAATTCAATTGTTATCTTCCACCTTAGGCATTGAAAAAGAGACTTGAGGACCTTCACGTTTACGAGGCTGGTGAATAGAATAGATTTCTTCTTACACTGTGACCTAGGAAGCCCTATGTTTCTTCCAAAACTTTTATGTGTGTTTCATGTTTGTTTATCTTCTGAGCCCGTGCAGCAGCACGAACAGTTGCTTATTTTGGTAGAGGATTATAGAAGTAGTATAATTCATTTAGTATTTGTTGTGCATATTATTGCATTGATACGATTTCGTTTTGCATTGTAGGGTCCCGTGTAATGGATGGTCATCAACCACTTGGAAAGATCACAAATACTTGCAACCGTCCTAAGTGACCAAATCATGAAGGATTTAATATCCAGGAGAACAATCATGGTACTCTTTTGCCTGAAATTATTTTTTATATAATAGTTTGATTAGTCTTGCTATATAGATAAGCATCGTCCGTGGTTATAGGTGTTACCGTCGGAGTAAATCCTGATCAGAGGGAACTTAAACAGCAAAGAAGGCAAGGGAGAAGAATGCAAACTTGCTAGAAAAAAAACAGAGCTTAATGCTAAGAGGAAGGAAGCCTACCATTGGAAAAAGGCCGATAGAACAGTTACTAACATCAGTGTAGGACCACCAGGTATATTGGCCTTCCAATAAAATCGTAAATATATCAGATTTTAAAGCTGCTGACTCAAATGATTGCCTTTACTGTAGGTGTGACATTCTTGCTCAACCGAAACAAATACAGAAAGTGATATCATGGGACAACATGAGATGACTAATATCAGTATAGGACCACCAGGTATATTGGCCTTTCAATAAAATTGTTAACATGTTAGATTTTGAAGCCGCTGACTCAAATGCCTTCATTGTGCGCTGCGGAGGCTTTTTTCTACTATAATGGATTTCTGTGAGTGTGCTAATATCCGACGTCTTTGGGATAACCATCTTGACTCAATGTCTGAGGATTTTCACCGTACATATGACAACAGCTCGAGAATTGAATAGATGGTGTTATATCATACCATTTAGCATCTATGGGCAAAGATATCAAGCATTGTGGTCTTCCGGAGCTACACGAGACTAGTGCGTAATCTCTAATGCTTTAGTTATACGTACATTTGCTTTGAGTACCATTTATATTTAATTTGAACTCATATTTATATGCTTTATAGAGGAAGAGCAATTGATGGATCATTATAGAGAGCTTATAGAGGAACTGAACCTTGGATTTGATGAGGATCATCTGAAAATTGTTGATACACTTAATGCAGAAAAAATGGCTTGTTATGAGGAAATACTTGATCATGTGTTGAAGAACACAGGACAGGCGTTCTTTGTAGATGGTCCAGGCGGCACCGGTAAAACTTATCTTTACAAGGTTTTGATTGCTAAGGTGCGATCAATGGATCTTATTGATGTTGCTACTGCTACATCTGGTATAGCTGCTTCCATTATACCTGGTGGGTGCACCGCACATTCCCAGTTCAAGATTCCGATAAAACTGAGTGACAATACTATGTGTAGCTTTACAAAGTAGAGTGGCATAGCGGAGTTGCTTAGAAGGGCGTTTTTGATAATATGGTATATAATAGGATGTGAGAAGCCGTTTGGAGGGAAGGTTATGTTGTTTGGTGGAGACTTCCGATAGGTTCTTCCTGTGGTGCCCTGTGGTACAAGATCCTAGATCACAGATGCAACCTTATTGAGGTTATACATATGGGAAAGTGTTCGGCAGATCAGGTTGACCCAGAACATGCGAGCTCAGGCTAATACGTGGTCTGCAGATTAACTGTGAAGGATTGGCAACGGGACGGAGGAAGAATTTGATGGTGATTATGTGTAGCTGCCTGATGACATTTTGATTCAGAACCCTCCAGAGGATGATTCCATTGACATTCTTATTGATCGCGCGTTCCTTAATCTTGTTGCTAATTGCAATTCTTCCAATTCTATGCGGGAGCGTGTGACACTCTACACCAGGAATGAACATGTTGATGCGGTGAATGCACTTATGATTGATAGATTTTCAAGGAAGCAGAAGGTTTTCTACAGCTTTGACTCTGTTGATGATGACTGGCGTAATAATTATCCTCTTAATTTTCTCAATTCGATTACTCCTAATGGGCTGCCCCCTCATGAGTTGAAGGCTAAGAAGAATTGTCCTGTTATATTGCTTCGTAATCTCGATCCTCATAATGGCCTTTGCAATTGTACTCAGCTAGTGGTACGGGGATTTCAGAATAATTCGATTGATGCTGATATTGTTAATGGGCAGCATGTAGGTAAGAGGGTGTTCATACCGAGGATACCAATATCTCCTTCCGAAGATCTCACTCTTGCATTCAAGTTTAAGAGGAAGCAGTTCTCGATCCGGTTGTGTTTTGCGATGACAATTAACAAAGCGTAGGGTTAGACCATACCTAATGTAGGTATCTACCTTCTCGTGCCTATGTTTTCACACGAATAGCTATATGTGGCACTGTCAAGAGAGGTCTCTCATGATTGTACGTGGATTCTTGCAAAGAGAAACATGAACATTAATCCTACTAGGAAGAGTACGAAGGATATTATATACAGAGATATCTTGAAATCGGGATGTGTGTTGTGCTCCAATTCTCTATAATCGTGATGTGTAATAACTTGCATTTATGCACTCATATAGTTATGTGTTATTGTGGTCCTTCTAATCACATATATTTTTCGTGACCTACCTCCTGGTACACAATGGCCGCGTTGTGCAACCCGAAGTGGAACCGAGTACGCTGTTCCTTAGACCGGATTGGATCCGATCTGAGGAATCTTCGTGCAGCACGAGTAGAAGTCGCTTTGAAAATGGAATGTTCCTTGATCTCCCCGGCTAGGTCAAGGAGTAGCATCTCGTCAAGGTTGTCGATGAACTCATCGAGATCGCTGCGTTGGGTTGCTGCCGGCACTTCCAGCTCCCTGGGGTTGACTAGGTGGCTGTTGAAACCACCCGAGCCATCGGCGATGCAGACCCAAGAGCCCAAAGTGAAGGTGGTGCCCTCCTCAAGCACAACGCTGGTGAAGTTGAATGATGCCATCGACTTCGCCGGTGGATCTTTGATGATTACTACTGCAATATAACTACGTCTACATTATTCATTACTACTGCAATCTAGCTGCGTCTGAGCTCTCGTAGCAAACTACAACACTCCGTATAATTACGGAGCGACGAACCCGTGAGTAAGAGAACTAATCTCACTCAGATATAAGCACTACTAGTGTATACTATATCAAAGTTTATCATACATGAGAGCATACAAGCTTATACTATGATAGCAAGGGTCATAGACTACTCATGCATATAAAGAGAACCAAGTATAACACTATAAGAAGGAATCACGAATACAAACTCACTTAACTCCGAAGGAAGCCAGCATCCGTTGAGGTACAAGTTGGGAGGAGAGTGCCGACAACCTGGCACTCCTCCCAACTACCCCTCACTCTCTCCCTATTTCCTAAGCACTACCAAGGCAGCATTAAGCCTCTAAGGAGCCTTGAGCTCAAATGTGAGAGGAGTGTGCGAAGTGTGAAGTGTGATGGTGTGTCTCAATTAGGAGCCACTCCTCTCATATTTATAGCCTTTTCATAGCAGCTCTCAGCCAAGAAACAACTGTAATCACCCACAACCATCATTGGGAAGCTATGAGGAGACGCCAGGTGGAAGGGGAAGGTCAGTGGAGCTTAGCCTGATTCGGCTGACCTGGCCTTGCCTCCCACCACCTTACCCTTTGGCAAGGTGGCTGCCCAGTGGGCTCTTAGGTCGGTAATGCATGCGCCGCCCCTATCCTAAGTCGGTTGCATGTGTTTGTGGGCCCTTTGATCCATCTGAGGCTTTGATCCATCTGAGGCTGAATGGTGGGCTCTGATTGGTCGACGCCTTTTGCCTTGGATTGAGAGTGTGTTTCCTTGCTCTTGAGGTGTGTTTTCTCCTCTAATTGACCTGCATACAAATATTTACCAACACTTGTAGAATTTGTTAGTAATATCCCCTACCAGTAATGTTGATGTTTGTTTTTTCGGTATTTATGTAGGAGTTGACGGTCTAAGTTTGGTACTTAAGCGCCATCAACAACACCCCCACACTTAGCCTTTGCTCGTCCTCGAGTGAAGGAGAAAGGACTAAGGTGAAACATGACTTCCACAGGTATGAAGCGAGCCTAAGGGATATTCCACACCATACCTTACACTTGTGAACCTTGAAGTGTCTATCATACCATCTTGGATAATTGAGGCATGGAATGGTTTTGAATCAAATCACTTCTACTCCTCATGTAAAGTAGCTTGGGATATTTCAATACATTTTCAAAACAAATCTTGCTTAGCTCCTTATTTGATTCCTCGGATTGCTTGATGTGTTTATGTCCTCACCAAGGCATTAGACTTGCCTTTCTTCATCCTACTTCTAATGATGGTATATGTGGAGCTCAAGGTAGTGTATGAAGGATAAGGTATGCTTGTATCGCATTTATTGCAAAGTCAAAACTGGATCCAAAGAGAAGAGCAAGTCATACAATCAGATCAAGATGTGCACGTGTATGGATATGGTGGATGATGAATGGTGGATGAAATGGAAACTCCTTTTGTATGATCTCTCTCCCTCTGTAGATTCTTTTGAGAACATGGTTATCTTTCTTTTTTTCTTTTTCTTGGACCTTCATGTGTCCAAATCTTTTTTTCTTTCTATTTTTTTACTTGGACCTTCACGTGCCTATATATTTTTTTTTGATAGCCCATGTCTCTTTTATAAATAAAGCTAGAGAGAGACCAACACATATCGTGGAGCATTTATTTGTGGACTAGATGAATGGTACAATGCTAACTTCTCCTACAAGCATAGCAAGGGGTATATGGTGTGCACGAGAGTCTTGATCATGAAAGTATGAAAAGAATTATCACAAGGGTCACAACAATTTGACAAAGCTTAATGCAAAGACAAGCAGCATATGTGTATAGGGTTTTCAAGATATCTCATCATATGGCTTTGGTAGGACTTTGGCATTATTAAAGAGGAGCTTTGCAAAGGGTTTTCCACATTTTCAAATAAGGTGCACAAGCACTTAAACAGTAAGAGCGAAGATCATATCATTGAAACCGTATCTCAAACATCAACTACTTTGATGAGCATGTTTTCCTAAATATGTTTGTTCACAAGCATCGAGACGATAAGCATGGAATAAAACATATGCAAGCCAACCATAAGGAGTCAAGTAGAGTAGATGGAGTATGCTAGTTCATTTTTTTCTTGAGTTTGATTTTAGTGAGTCAGATTTAAAATTCATTCAAACTCATGAATCAAGGAGAGTAGAGAGGTAGAGTGTGCACATACCATCGCTCTTGAAGAAGATGGGGATCGAGGCGGACCAGTGGTGCTTCATCCAAACCACGCGGGTGGCCGACTCACTCTGGTGCCTCGCCTTGTCCCTTGTCATGTTGGCACAGTCGATGTTGTATGATACCTTTGTGGGAGATCTCGAGTACGTATGGTGATGATGAACTTGAGAGATCTCCCCCACACTTATGCTTGTTCCTGGTGCTATATTTAGAACAAAATGGTGGAAACAAAAGGGACTCTGCTGGTTCAAAAACCAGGGAGCCTTTATTTGGACTCAAATATTTTTGGATTTTTTTCTTAGTTTTATTTTCTTGGAGCCAGATGCAAAAACTAAGACCATCTCCAAACCAAGATAAGAATTGGCACGAAAGGAGCTTACTTGGGATATTTACATACCTCCCTCACACTTGGAGTTTGCATTGCTGAGCAACACAACTTAAGTGTGTGGAGTTCAAGATTTCCTTCATACTCATTCCTTCATCGAGAATTACCATGGCAATGTAGTCGGTGTAGCTCTCATGTTCTTAGGCGTCACCCGTCTATCGTTCTTTTTAATCTCCACCTAAAATGGTTAGCGACTAGAAGTACCTAAAGGAGAGTTTATCCGAAACACATGTTCTTGCATTTATTCAGAAGGAATTGATAATCCGGCTATATCCCGGCAGTGCTTTGTTTACGATCACAAGCTCGACCATGGGAATATCCACTTGCACCTATCGTTGGTGATGTGTTCCCGTCTCACCACAAATTGTTGATGTATTATTGAAGCTTTAGCTGCAAGGTTAGCGCCACGTGCATCCACAAAATTTGCAAAGTTTATGCTAAACAAATGCATTTACAACCAATCTTCTAAAGACTTTGTAAGAAAGGACCTTAAGGTGGTTGCAATCCTCGTGCATGCTCGGGGCACAAAGCATGCCTAACTCTGGAGAGGCTTTGAACGAGCATGGTTCTTGTGGTAATTCAAGAATGAAGCTCCCATGCTCATCTATGGAATCCTTTCCTTCAGACTCCAGAGTTGGTGCCTCACAAAATTCCATGGCCCATGGATTCTCCATCTTGAGAGATTCATCATGAGAGATCATGGTTGGATCTTGATCGTGGTCGAGAACAACGTACTCCGCGGCCAGCAGGAAGAGGCTCAAACTTGATTGAGGGTGATGATGATCGTTCGTCTTCACAAAGGTGAAGGATTTCTTCTGAGTCATGCTCTTCGTGAGTGGCAAATTTTGCAACCTCAAAGAGAACAGGCTCGGATGATACGAAAGGAGATGCATGCACCATCTTCTTGAGTGGGTTTTGCTTGGGAAGAGGCTTCACCATAGGATTTTCGAAACAAGAGGTAGCAGTGGCAGAAGCGGTCTCCCTAGGGTTTTCATTTAGGCTCCCTTGAGATGCATCAAGAAGTGTTTCTAGCCGGTAGCCTAGGAGAAGATCAGAATCGAGGATGTTGAAGATATGGAAGTCGGTTGACCTTGATTCTATCCATTGTGAGTGGCACGGCACTTGCGACCCCCCGACATTCAAGGATGTGACCAAACGGACAACTTCTGAGGAGTTTGTCAGATGGTCTTAGAGGTACATTGCCCAAAAGAGTGTATGCTAAGTGCCATGGCATGATATTGACCTTCATGATGGGCTTAAGATGGGCTTCTACGGTATTTCCCTTCATATAGCAACGAATTATCGTAGAGGGTGAACTAATCCAAAGCGCTTCTAAAAGCTTCTGACTCCGTCCGATCATTCCTCCTCTATGGCTTCCTTGAGAATTGCTTTGTTGGGAGGATCAGGAGAAGAAAGAGGTACTGCAGGCCTGAGGAAAGGTTCTATCAAGGGATCTCTAGATTGATCGGTGTGGACAGAAGAAGGTTCCTCCCCTAATTGGGCATCAAAGAAATTCGAGGTGTTTCTATGGTTTCTGGATGGATCACCCTCAAACTGAGAAGGGAACTCCGAAGGTTGAGTTTCTTCTCCCTTCAATGTTCCTGGTTCGGTTGAGGGTTTTATGGCTGAATGTGAGGATGTGGGTGGTGAAGAATCAAATTCAGCCGCTAGAGGATCCTCATGGCTCGACTCACACACTTCTCGAAGAGGTTTAGACTCAACCACAAAGGAGGTGTTCTTGGAGATAAGATCTAAGATTTTACTACCTTCAGCCGGAATCTTATGGAGGGATACCTCTCCAGTGATGAAGTTGAGATAATTGGCGGAATCCTTATGAAGACTCTTATAAAACATGTGAATCAACAAAGGAATGAGTATCGATAGGATAGGGTCGGATTTCAACAAGAGCGATAATCTAGCCCAAGATGTGCCTAAAGTTTCCTTCTCATTCTGCTAAAAGAAGATGATAGAGAATCTCTTTCTAAGGTTGTCCCAGCTGCCATTCTCGACGCCTGCGGCACACGTGTACCATTTCTCAACGTTCTTCTTAAGAGAGAAAGGGAAAAACTTCCACCTAAGGACATCTTGTGTCAGGCTTCCAAAGGCAAAGCGCAAACACAGCTGCTTGAACTCATGCAGATGGTGGTCTTGGTTTTCGCTACTTAACCCATAGAAGGAAAGCTCCTGAACCAAAGCGATAAGATAAAGATGGAGTTCATAGCTAGATGTAGAAGATGATGGTGGCTCATAGAACTTATCCCTTGGGGTAGAGAGACTTTGGATAGAAGGTTGCTCCACGATAGCGGGGGTAAAGGTAGAAGGAAATAAAGGAAATTGATACGAGGATGAATAGGTACGAAGAAAGATGGAGCAACCGTTCCATGGCAACGGTGCCAGAAAGCTTGTTGGGTATTTTAGCGATGTGCGAATAAATCCGCAAGTGCACGGATACCATTGTAGCTTTCACCTTGGAGTATTCCAAGGGTATCGAATCCAAGGGAATGTGTGTGCACTAACTTCTATTCTAGTCTATCCAAGGACACACCACAACAGGTGGTGAGGGTAGAGAGGATTCCTCAGATAGTACTATAGGTGAGTTAAAGGTCGATCTCTTGGGCAAAATACTCAATTCGGGTACCGGCTTACTCTTGGTCTGCCAGGTGACTCCGGCCAACAGCTCTACGCTATATCTGAACATGGAGGGTTACAAAAGACCGATAGGGCTGTCACCACCTACAGCCAACCTCCGTGGGATATAAGGCAAACGAAGAATATGATATGAATGGGGGTGCCCGATCTTCCGTCAGGTGAAGGAAAACTCGTTTTGGTCAGAATGCGACACACCGATTCGGCTTCAAGTCAGCAACTCGAACCCCACAATCTTAGCACCACAACTCCTCTGGTTATCAACCGTAGTCACAATCCGGTTGACCTCGCCGAGAAGGCTAATCCCTGCCTGTGAAACGAAGAACACAAGCAAGAACTCGAAAGAAACGCAGCACTCAAATTAAAGTGACAACTGCAGATGAACGATTGAGCTCGAAAGTTGGGGTTCTACAAACCGAAAGATGGCGACTGTTCAAAACAGATTGATCTAAAGCAAAACCCAAACCCTAATGAGGGCGGTGGCTGCTAAGATATAGGAAATAGGGGCGTGGCTTCCCCCTGGACGCGCCCCTAATGGGCTCAACAAAGATACACGGCCCAAAGGCCAAAATACGATGTCGCAGCACCGGGACAGAATCTGGATGCCAACTTGCTCGGACAATTTCTGACGACTCAGAAGGAGTTTGGACCTGAAACCAACGCCAATAGAAGCTCCATGAAATTATCTTTCTGTCCATATGTGGATCGTCAAATTCGGACTCCGGATGTGGCCTGGGCGTCCAATTTATATCAGGCTGCTCCTGAAATCCGAGGTGGACTCGAAGTTAAATTGGATTGGGTCTCCATGTGGCTTGGCGGCCCTTGCTGTTCCTCCACACCTCCATGCTCCTCTCCATGTGTTCCCTGGACCTCTCCTTGGTTCCTAATCACATTGTAAAAATTAGGTAGCAAACCATTCTCACAATTATTAATAGAAACGCTTAGGAGCGAGCTCACCTTTAAATTTAATTGTCGCGCGCGAGCTCTTGTGATTGGAGCTTGAATGGTTTGAATGTCCAGCGAAGAAACCTCTTGTATATCCAAAGGAGTGATGTCCTCATCATCCTTCCCCTCTTGAATCGGAGTCGTCCTCGACTCAAGCACATCCTCTTCTCCCAAGTAAGGTTTCAAATCTGAAATATTAAAGGTGGGACTAACCCCGAACTCGGGAGGCAACTCAAGTTTGTATGCATTATCATTAATTTTCTCAAGTATCTTGAATGGACCATCAGCTCTTGGCATTAACTTAGACTTCCTCAAATCTGGAAAACGTTCTTTTCTCAAGTGCAACCACACAAGATCACCCGGTTGAAGCTTTAATTCTTTCTTACCTTTGCTACCAGCAACTCTATATTTTTCAGTCATCTTTTCAATATTTTGCTTAGTTGTTTCATGTATTTTCAATATAAATTCAGCACGGTCTTTAGCCTCACTATGAATTCGCTCACTAGTAGGCAAAGGTAAAATATCAATAGGAGCGCGGGGGTTAAAACCATACACTACCTGAAAAGGACTTACCTTGGTGGTAGAATGTGTTGCTCGATTGTATGCAAACTCCACATGAGGCAAACATTCTTCCCACATCTTCAAATTCTTCTTTAAAACAGCCCTCAACATGGTCCCCAAGGTACGGTTCACCACCTCCGTTTGGCCATCAGTTTGCGGATGACAAGTGGTAGAAAATAAAAATTTTGTATCCAACTTGTTCCACAAAGTACGCCAGAAGTGACTCAAAAACTTCGCATCACGATCTAAAACAATAGTAGAAGGCATACCATGCAAGCGTACAATCTCTTGGAAAAGAGGTTAGCAATATGAACAGCATCATCACTTTTATGACATGGTATAAAATATGCTATTTTAGAAAACCGATCCACCACAACAAAAACGCTATCTCTCCCCCTCTTAGTCCTAGGCAATCCTAACACAAAATCCATAGAAATATCCGCCCAAGGAATAGAAGGAACAGGAAAAGGCATATACAAACCATGTGGATTCAAGTGTGACTTAGCCTTTTGACATGTAGTGCAGCGACTCACGAACCTCTGAACATCTCGCCTCATCTGTGGCCAAAAGAAATGGTTGGCCAACACATCCAACATCTTTGTGGCCCCAAAGTGACCCATCAAACCTCCACCATGTGCTTCCTGCAACAAGAGAAGACGAACGGATCCAACTGGAATGCATAGGCGGTTAGCTCTAAATAAATACCCATCATTCAGCACATATTTATTCCAAGCACGACCCTCTTTACAATTTAGGATCACATCTTTAAAAGCAGCATCAAGTTCATGCTGTCCCTTAATCGACTCAAGTCCAATAATGCGACAATCAAGTTGAGACAACATGGTGTAACGACGAGACAAGGCATCAGCAATAACATTATCTTTCCCTTTCTTGTGTTTAATGATGTATGGAAAAGATTCAATAAATTCAACCCACTTGGCATGTCTACGGTTCAGTTTATTTTGCATGCGAAGGTACTTAAGTGATTCATGATCAGAATGAATAATGAATTCCTTAGACCATAAATAATGTTGCCACGTCTCTAGAGAACGAACAAGAGCATAAAATTCTTTATCATACGTGGAATAATTCAGAGTAGGCCCATTCAATTTCTCGCTAAAATAAGCAACAGGTTTACCTGCTTGCATCAACAAGCCACCAATGCCAACGCCACTAGCATCACATTCAAGCTCAAAAGTCTTAACAAAGTCAGGAAGTTGCAGCAAGGGCGCCGAAGTAAGCCGCGCTTTCAAAATATCAAAAGCTTGATCTTGTGCTGGGCCCCAATGGAAAGAAACACCTTTCTTCGTCAACTCATGTAGTGGGGCGGCAATGGTGCTGAAATCTCTCACAAAACGCCGACAGAACCCTGCAAGACCAAGAAAACTTCGCACCTGTGTAATAGTCTGAGGAGTAGGCCAGCTCCTAATGGCATCAATCTTTGCACCATCCACTTCAATGCCCTGAGGAGTCACAACATAGCCAAGAAAAGCAACTCGATCGGTGCAAAAAATGCACTTCTCAAGGTTAGCATACAAGCTCGCCGCTCTCAAGGCGTCAAAAACAGCACGTAGATGATCCAAATGTTTCTCATGTGACTTGCTATATATCAAGATATCATCAAAATAAACCACCACAAATTTACCAATTAAAGCACGTAAAACCTCATTCATCAAACGCATGAAAGTGCTAGGTGCATTAGTTAAACCAAAAGGCATCACTAACCACTCATATAAACCAAATTTTGTCTTAAAAGCAGTTTTCCATTCATCACCCAACTTCATGCGAATCTGGTGGTATCCACTACGCAAATCAATCTTTGTAAAAGTTATGGCGCCACTTAACTCATCAAGCATATCATCTAACCGAGGTATAGGATGACAGTAGCGAATAGTAATGTTGTTAATGGCTCTACAATCTACACACATGCACCATGTACCATCTTTCTTAGGAACCAAAAGCACAGGTACAGAACAAGGACTAAGGCTCTCACGCACATACCCGCGGTCCAAAAGTTCTTAGACTTGTCGCTGAATCTCTTTAGTCTCCTCGGGATTGGTCCTGTATGCTGCTCGGTTGGGCAAAGACGCTCCCGAAATCAAATCAATTTGGTGCTCAATACCTCTCAAAGGTGGCAACCCCGGTGGGAGCTCATTTGGAAACACATCCTCATACGCCTGCAAAATGTCAGCGACCGCAGGAGGCAACGTGCTAGCTATATCACGAATAGAAAATAAAGCATCCTTACATATCAAAGCATAGCACACAGTAGAAACATCCATATCATATAGATCAGATTTGGTTACAAGCATATTATGATTTTTCAATTTAATAGCGGCTTGGGTTGCAACTGGGGTAGCAACAACAGGTGAAGCAAGTCGTTCTTTATCAGCTTGTACAATTTCAGCAGGGGTCATTGGGTGCAAAGTGATGTTCTGGCCCTTATACATAAGTGTGTATGTGTTACTTCTACCATGGTGGACAGCATCATTATCAAATTCCCATGGACGACCCAACAAAAGCGAACATGCGTCCATGGGTACCACATCACAATCCGCATAATCAGAATATGGACCAAGAGAAAAATGCACCCGTGCAGTTTGATTTACCTTAACCTTACCCGAGTCATTTAGCCACTGAACATGGTAAGGACGTTTATGAGGACGTGTGGCTAAACCCAACTTCTGGACCAAATCAGCACTAACCAGGTTGTTGCAGCTGCCTCCATCAATGATGACACGTGCACGCCGATCGTGGATCACAAATAAAATCTGGAACAAATTATGGCGTTGCATCTTTTCTGCTTGTCCCAATTGTGTACTGAGGACACGGTGGACAATACAAATCCGCTGAGAGCCCGCATCACCCGCACTCAATGAAAGACCCTCATTAGAAGGTGGGTCATCCTCAGTGTCGTCCTCAGCATCTGAAGTACTGACGTAGCCACCATCAGCAGTGGCAATGTATGTCCGCTTGCTTGGGCATTCTCGAATCACATGGCCAAAGCCCTGACAACGATGGCACGGAATGCCAGAGGAAGAGCGTGCTGCTGGTGAGGCACTCTTGGTCGGTTCCTGCACACGAGACTTACCATCGGCGGGCGTGGTTGCTGGAGCTGGTGACACCGCCGTGGAAGCACCTTTGGGACTAAAAGACTTAGGCATGTAGGATCTGGTGGAGGTGCTCCTGCTCTGAGGTGGTTGCTGCTGCTGTTGTCATCCCTGCAATTCTTTTTCTGCAAGCATAGCAAGCTGGAACAACTGGTTGGTGGTAGTAAAAGATTTATAGTCAACAATGTCCTGAATTACACGTTTCAAACCACCATAAAAATGGCACACTTTATCCTCAGCATCCTCAACTACACCACATCGAACCATGCCCTTTTGAAGCTCTGCGTAATACTACTGAACAGACATATCACCCTGATCTAAATGTTGTAATTTCTTACGCATATCACGTTTATAAGATGCAGGAACAAAACGATCACGCATTGCTATCTTAAGCGCATCCCATGAATCAGGTTGTATATTTAATTGAGCACATTCTTGCCACCAGATTATAGCAAAATCTTTAAATTCACTAGTGGCTTGTCTAACCCTATGTTGGTCAGGAACAAGATGGGAAGCAAATTTTTGTTCAACAGTCATCTCCCAATCGAAGTATTCCTCTGCATCATAACGACCATGGAAAGAAGGTATGGTAAATTTGACTTTGGCATAAGGATCATCATTACCTGTAGTGCGCCGATGTTTGGTTCCTCCCATACCTGTTTTATTCTTGCGAAGACGTTGATGACGGACCTTCTCCGCACGAGTCTTAGCCATATCAGGCTCGCCATCAGACCCAAAAATGATGTCATCATCGTCCTCTAGCTAGTCATCATCGTCGTCTTTGCTCTTGGAAGGGTTGACTTCAAGACGTTGAACCCTGTCAGTCAGTGTAGAGAGGCGTTTGTTCACACCCTCAATCGTATGATTGGCCCCTTGGACGTCTTGCGCCACCTTATTTATCTCCTTAGCGAAAAACTCCTTGAGTTTGTCCTTCATGGCCTGCAATTCACTAGACAAAACAGGCCTATCGTCCGGCATGGTTAGTGAAACAAAAAGACCCTGGGTTTGTTGGTGGAATCACACCCTCACATGCGTCTTACCAAGTTCTTACCAATACAAGCAGTGGGATGGTACAACCGGTGGACGGTGAAAAACCTGTGAGAAGAGGGTACCAAGATTGCAAGGGTCCTTCACTGCACTGAGATGAAGTGTATGTGTATGGAGCTGTAGGACAGGCACAATATGTATGTGTATGTGGAACAAAATCGAGTGCAGATGAGCAAAGTTCAATAAATATCCAAAGTACAAGTCACAATTGCTGGCTAAGATGTATCCTAGGCGTAGCACAACAAGTTGGAACAAAGGACAATGAAAGAATCTCACAGAACAATCAGAATGGCAGTACCGTAAATATTGTACTAGCAATGACAAAAAGCCACTAGTGCAAAGCCTAGTTGATTTCAATTTTCTTTTTTCAATGATTTTTTTGATATTTTTCGCAGCACAAGCAACACCAGAATAGGAACCACACCAAGTTTCACCTGAAACAGAGATCAGATGTGGTCTACAGAAAATCAAACAGGTATGCCGAAAAGCGTGCTGGACAGAAACTGAATTTTTAATTATCTTCCTGATTTTTTTTGAATTTTTTGAGATTGGCCTGACCGGCAAAGCAAGGTGAATCGTATGTGCAACTTTTCGTTGCCAAGCTCCTGTAAAAATTTCAACCAAAACGGAGAACCGAGCGAAAAGTTATGCCTGTTTTATGGAAGGTATCGCAAGTTATGTTTTTTGCGAAGGCACAACCCGACAGATAGATCAGCAGCGGCTAGGGCACAAATTCTCCCTGGTATGCGCAATGGGTAATCACCAGATGAATCCAAGGGGGGCTGTGGTGCAAGGTGGAAGGCACAAGGTGGCTCGCAACCTATCTAGGGCTGGCGCGGCGAGAGTTCACACAAGGCGGCTAGCGAGGGCAAGTCGAGTAATGGGATGGATCGACTTGGGATCTGGGTAATGGTGGATGGGATAGCGGCGGAAACAAAAACACAGCGATGGTGTGGTTGAACTACAACGAAGACAAACCCTAAACCAGCAACACGACTCAACCACGGACACAAATTGAACAAAGCGAGTCTGAAAACGAAATTGCAAAGGCTAAACAAGGGTTCGAGGACAGCAGAATATTTTTTTGTATGGCAATTTTCTGGAGTTATAGGATGATGGAACAAACTAAACTAGGATAAGCCTGACGGTAATACCTGAGTCTCTGATTACCACTTGATATGAACGGGGGTGCCCGATCTTCTGTCAGGTGAAGGAAAACTCGTTTTGGTCGGAATGCGACACACCGATTCGGCTTCAAGTCAGCAACTCGAACCCCGCAATCTTAGCACCACAACTCCTCTGGTTATCAACCGTAGTCACAATCTGGTTGACCTCGCCAAGAAGGCTAATCCCTGCCTGCGAAACGAAGAACACAAGCAAGAACTCGAAAGAAACGCAGCACTTAAATTAAAGTGACAACTGCAGATGAACGATTGAGCTCGAAAGTTGGGGTTCTACAAACCGAAAGACGGCGACTGTTCAAGACATATTGATCTAAAGCAAAACCCAAACCCTAATGAGGGCAGTGGCTGCTGAGATATAGGAAATAGGGGCGTGGCTTCCCCCTGGACGCGCCCCTAATGGGCTCAACAAAGATACACGGCCCAAAGGCCAAATACGATGTCGCACAGCACCGGGACAGAATCTGGACGCCAACTTGCTCGGACAATTTCTGACGACTCAGAAGGAGTTTGGACCTGAAACCAACGCCAATAGAAGCTCCATGAAATTATCTTTCCGTCCATATGTGGATCTCGAATTCGGACTCCGGATGTGGCCTGGGCTTCCAATTTACATCAGGCTGCTCCTGGAATCCGAGGTGGACTCGAAGTTAAATTGGATTGGGTCTCCATGTGGCTTGGCGGCCCTTGCTGTTCCTCCACACCTCCATGCTCCTCTCCATGTGTTCCCTGGATCTCTCCTTGGTTCCTAATCACATTGTAAAAATTAGGTAGCAAACCATTCTCACAATTATTAATAGAAACGCTTAGGAGCGAGCTCACCTCTAAATTTAATTATCGCGCGCGAGCTCTTGTGATTGGAGCTTGAATGGTTTGAATGTCCAGCGAAGGAACCTCTTGTATATCCAAAGGAGTGATGTCCTCATCAGAATAACCCTTAGCCTAGACACCACATCTATGCTATTGATTACTACTACAGTCTAACTGCATTTGAGCTCTCGTAGCAAACTACAACACTCCGTATAAATACGGAGCGATGAACCCGCGAGTAAGAGAACTGATCTCACTCAGATATAAGCACTAATAGTGTATACTATATCAAGGTTTATTAGCATACATGAGAGCATGCAAGCCTATACTATGATAGCAAGAGTCATAGACTACTCAAGCATATAAAGATAACAAAGTATAACATTATAAGAAGGAATCACGAATACAAACTCATTTAACTCCGAAGGAAGCCAGCATCCGTTGAGGTACAAGTTGGGAGGAGGTGCCAAGATCCCAGCACACCTCCCAACTACCCCTCACTCTCTCCTTATTTCCTAAGCACAACCAAGGCAGCACTAAGCCTCTAAGGAACCTTGAGCTTAAATGTAAGAGTGTAAGCACAAGAAAGGAGTGTGTGAAGTGTGAAGTGTAAAGTGTGATGGTGTATCTCAATTAGGAGCCCCTCCCTTCATATTTATAGCCTTATCACAGCAGCTCTCGGCTAGGAAAAGAGCTGCAATCGCCCACAACCGCCATTGGGAAGCAAAGAGGAGGGGCTGTCGGTGTTTTACCGGCTTGCCACTGAGGGATATACCCAAGGTGGTAAGTTTTGGGTGGGGAGACGCCGAGATCAGGAACTCGAAGGTGCAAGGAACACAAAGCTTAGACAGGTTCTTGCCGCTAGGCGCGTAATACCCTACGTCCTGTATGGTGGTTTGTATTGCCTTTGGTGTAGATTGATCTAGAGATCTTGTTTTGAGAGGGGTCCCTGTCCTCCCTTATATATCCAAGAGGCTAGGGTTACAGGGATACTAACCAACACTAGCTAAGGAATCATATCAGAACATATCTCGAGTAGATTTCTTCTGTATCGGTTAGCTTTATCTCCTGCTTAAACGGGATAAATAAGAGATAAACGAGATAAATAAGAGATAAGACGGACTTAATCTCTTAAATCTCTTTGAACTACGTTGTGTACACAGTCCCGTGGCCCCGGGTCTGACAAGCCCCCGAGCTCTTCGTAGCTGAGTACTGCAAGCTTACCAAGTACTTTTGAAGAAGTCTTCAGCTTCTTTTGGAGCTCTGTCTTGAAGTCCTTCTTCGAGTACTTACTTGGCTGCATCGAAGCTATGAGGTGCTCATGCCCTGAATTTTTTTTCTGATGTGGTGCGCGATTGAAAAATTGCACTCCATATGGAGTAGCCCCCGAGCCTTAGGTTGAATCGAAGAATCAAGCTGAGGGTCACTGTAGTCTTGAATCTTCCTTACTCACTTTTTCAAACAAATTTGAAAAAATAAGTAGTCGATGCCACATACCCCGCAGCCCCTGAGCCTTGAATCCAAATCCCTCAAAATTGGAGATAAGGATCCAAAAACTGTGGCATGCAGGCTAAAAATGTTGACATGGTAAATTACCAATGTGATGGTACAAATGATGGAAGTTAGATCACGAATTCGAAAAACCCCTTTTTTCAGGCCAATTAACCTTGAAAAAATGATTAATTGAATTTTTAATCCAAACAGTCCACCAAATGACTCCTCATCTTTAGAATATTCCCAAAAATGACTCTTCATCTTCGAAACAGTAAATTTTCCCCAACCGCTGGTTATTTAACCCCGCGGCAATAGTGAGAAAAGACTGTGCTTCCAATCTGCAATTTGCCAAGAGCCGCAAAAATTCCCAAACAAATCCACGCTCCGCCGCCATCCTCCCGGAGAAATCTCAACCCCCGAGATCTCCCCGCCCCTCTCCCCGCAGTCCCCGAGCAACTCGTGGCAAGTGGATCCGGAGATGGCACCCAAGAAATCAAAGGCAGAAGGGAAGAAGAAGGAGGCGCAGCCGGCGACCGGGGAGTGGACCTACAGTAAGTGCTCCCTGATAGATCTCAATAGACTTGTCTTCGAGGGGTTGCTGCAAGACAAGAATCTTATCAATTGGCGCCCCTCATTCCACGAACCTTTCCCCATGGAAAATGTTGACGAAATCGTCACATTTTACCATTTTGCCGAACGGGGTTTGGCCCTCCCCTCTTGTTCTTTCTTGCGTGGCCTTCTTTATTATTACGGGCTTGAGCTCGATCACCTCAACCCGAACTCCATTTGCCACATTTCAATTTTTATCCATTTCTGTGAAGCCTTCCTTGGAGTCGAACCCCACTGGGATCTTTTCCGTTTCCTCTTCCATGTCAAACCACAACCCACCTCGAAAAATCTTTCCGTTGTAGGGGGCGCCGGCATCCAACTGCGTCAGCAGGCCAGCGACAAGTATCTATCGTACAAATTCCCCTCCAACCTTCCCGGGTGGAAAAATCACTGGTTCTATATCAAAAACCATGCCCAACAACTCCCAGCAAAATTGAACAATCCACCTGTAGTGAGGCTGGAGTGGAATCTTGAACTTTCCAGGGGAGACATGGATCAAGTCGAAGAACTATTAGACATCATAGAGGCACATAAGATGACGGGAGTGACCGGCGCATCTGTCATGTTTTCATTTTTCAAATGCCACGTCCAGCCGATCCAACAGCGCCACAAACTTGGATAGGAGTACACAGGCGCTGAAGACCCATCTCGTATGTGCGCAGAGGAATTGTCAGACGACACCGCACTCCTCCGAGTCAAACGGGTGCTGCTAGACGTGGACGCCGTGCCTTATGTGCCTGAATTGTTTTCCGCATGAAATCCACCCAAACCGGTGAGTATTCGACTACTTTTTGTTGGGAACAACCTCTGTGATGCCATTACTGACTGAGAACCTTCTGCAGGGACACACGGAATTGTACCATAGCTACCCGCCACAGCCCGACATCCCTCGGCCAGACCACCTGCTCCCTAGCGCCGCTGTTGCGGCAAAGAGGGCTCGCATAGCCCAAGCTCTGCACAACAGCAAATCCACGGAAGACGAGAGCCCCCTGGAAGCTAAAGGGGAGGCGAGAAGGGACAACTCCCCCGGGCCAGCCGTGGAGTTGGCCGCAGCTCTGCCTCTGGTGCCGCAGGGTCGTCGGGTCATGAGCAAGCGAAAAGCGCAGGAAATCAAATCTTCCAGGTACTAGTTTGCTGGCTTGTTGCATTACTAAACGCCAATATTGTTACCTGCTAACAGTATCCATTTGTAGTCATTCCTCCTCTTCATCCAGGGCCAAACCCGAAGAAGTTGTAGCAGCTCTATCTGTCACCACGGCCGTCGCCATCGCCGTGGCGGGGACCGCGCCACTGGCTGGCGAAACCCCGCCACCAGCAACAGAAACCCCGCTACTGGCCTTGCGGGTGAAGACAACCGTCAAAAAGAAGTTTGCATCTGGTTGCACAATAAATATTATGCTCCTTTCGACTTGTGCGATAATGAACTCGACTTCATCAAGGCTGCAAGCGCCGTGAAGCTTCAGCTAAAACCAGCCACGACTGCCTCAGCCCCCGAGTCGTCAGCCCGAGTGGAGTCTTCAGGCGCAGGGCCGGCCACAGCCGACCCAGCCCCTGAGCCATCAGCCTCTGGTGGGTCGATGCCCGCGGAGCCAGCCCCCGAGGCAGACGCGACGCTGCCCGACTTGCCGCCTCCCGAGCTCCAACAAGGCAAAGCCGGACCCGGTGGCGAGGAACAAGTTGAGGCCCCTGTTGCCGCTCCTACAGGTGGCACAGGTAAGCGTCTGACCGCCCTCGGCGAGCTACCCAGAAACAGGCGTTCCATGCTGAAAATACCCGAATTTGCAGGTGCCCAGTAGCCACCACCTAAAGGAGCTGCAGGAACCTCAAGGAGATCTGATGAACTGCTGGCCACCGACCTGGTGGACGATCCGATGCTGACAGATAACAACATAGAGAACTTCAAGAAGGCATATGACTTTGCCCTGGTAAGACCTGAGTACTTTCCTGCTGGTGAACACTGTCAAGTTGCTTATCTGAATCTTCCTCCTTCTGCAGAATATGATCACCCACTCCTAGAGAAAATCAGAAAAGCTGAAAACCGTTGTGGGTAGTCACCAAAAGCTCGCCACCCTGGAAAAACGCATCTCCGACGAAAAGACGAAGAGCTGCTGTCTCGAGAAAGCCAACTCCGAACTCCAAGAACAACTCGAGGTGCAAAGGAAAGCGCACCAAGAGCAGCTCAAAGATCAGAGGAAGGTGCACCAAGGTAAGCCACTCGCTTGCCTCGAGCACTTTCCCTTTAAAAGGCTTCTTTGGACACTGAAACTATCTTCACCGCAGAGCTTAGGAAAATTTTAAAATACAAAGAAGAACTGCTTACTGACATGAAGAATGTGTTATATCGCCATACAGATGACGTCAAGAGGCTGCAGAAGGTGATCAGCGACACTGAACAATAGTTCGCCGACTGCCTTCAACAAGTCAAGACGCTGGGTGAGAAGGATGAGCGGCAACAAAAGGAGCTGGAGGACCTCAGGGGGGCCGCCCAGAAACTGATGGACATGGTGGATCCCCCAGAGGGAGGCGAAGCGAGTCCGTGGCCCCTGCTAGAGTGACTTCGTGAAGCTCCACAGAAGGTGGTCAAGTTCCTCTCAGAAGCCCCGGTGGCGTCTGTCAGGCACGCCCTCGCCTTCGTGAAGTCCTTTTTACCGGAGGCGCAACTGGAGATATTTGCTTAGGGCATGGCTGCAGATTGCACCGAGGACCAGTTCGACCAATACCTCCAAGAAGCCCGTCCTACAGCAGAACAAATAGTCCAAAGTGTAGTGCAGGATTAGGGTGTAAAAAACAAGTACTTACTTCCTTGTGTATGTATTTTATTTGATGTCACCACTTGTGTGTGTCTTGGCTGAATTGTCATCCAGGCCTAGAGGCTAAGTAGTAGACACTACCCTGGGCGCAGCGACCCTGGAAGTAGCCATAGCTCCAAGTACGAACTCATCTAATAAATTAGCCGTAACCCGATCGGGCAGGCCTAACCTATTAGGAAAGACCGCGAGCATCATCGCGGGACTGCCGTGCATAAGGCAGAGAAAAAATGAAGCTACACAGAGTGCATCAACTCTGGGTGAGTCGAGGTTGCTCCTTATGCGAGCGCGCTCCACAAGTTAGGTAGGAACCGGACGGACGGATCGGACTTGTTGGGAGTGAATGCGGGCATCACCGCGGGTCTGCCATGCTTTTGGCAAAAAATGAAACTACCCTGAGTGCAACGACTCAGGATGTAGTCGAGGTAGCTCTTCCTGCGAGCCCATCCAACAAACTGGGTATAAACCAGTCGAACGGATCGATCTTGTTGGGGTAAATGCAAGTACTGTCGCGAGCGACCATCCAAGGTCGCGGTGGAAGTCGATTTGTAGAAGATGTGAACAGAGCCGAGGCTTCCGTCGAAACATGAGGTTGATAAGATATGAATGTGGCCGGAGCCTCCATAAAATTCATGACGGGAGTCGATTTATATAAATGACACACGTGGCCGTAGCCTCCGTATGTTCACAGGGAAATTTTCAACCCGAATCTTGTGGCACATAGCCTCCAAATTGATTTGAGAAAAAGAGAGCGTCTAAGCCCCGGAAATTTAGCTATCTCCGGTCATCTTCTCATGGGTAAAACTTGCGCAGGTACTGAATGTTCCAAGAGTTCGGGACATCCTGGCCCTCGGGACATTGTAGTCGATATGACCCTGGTCTTGTAACCTGCTTGACGACGAACGGACCCTCCCATCTTGAGTTGAGCTTGTGTAGGTCGGATTCATCCTGAATGCGAAGTAGGACCAAGTCACCGATACTGAATGACCGTTCCCTCACGTTGCGATCGTGATATCGCCGAATCCCCTGCAGGTATCGGGCTGACTGGACGAGAGCGGTGCAGAGAGCCTCTTCGATAGAATCGAGCTCTAATTGCCTCGCCTCGTCCGCCTCGCCTTCGTTATACATTTCGACCCTTGGGGATTTCCACATGATATCGGCCGGCAAGATAGCTTCAGATCCGTACACGAGAAAGAACGGAGTTTGTCCTGTGGCTTTGGACGACTGAGTCCGAAGCCCCCAGACGACATGTGGCAACTCGCGTATCCATTTGCCTCCCTTCTTGCTATTTTCATCATAGAGTCTCTTCTTGAGGCCGTCGATGATCATGCCGTTCGCCCTTTCGACTTGTCCATTGGCCGTTGGGTGTGCGACAGAGACATATTTAATCTCGATGCATGCATTCTCACAGAACTCCCAAAACTGGTTCGCCGTGAAATTTGATCCCAAGTCCGTGATGATGGTATTCGGGAAGCCGAAGCGATGGAAGATATCAGAGATGAAATCAACGACCCGATCTGGTGTGAGCTTGGCTATTGGCTTGTACTCGATCCATTTGGTAAACTTGTCGATAGCCACCAACACATGGGTGAAACCGGCTGGCGCCGTTGTGAAGGGCCCAATCATGTCAAGGCTCCAGCAAGCAAAAGGGCCAGGATTGCGGTATGGTGATGAGGCTGTGGGCTGGGACATGAGACTGTTTGCTGAAGAATTGACAGTTTTGGCATCTGCGCACCAGGTCCTCCGCGTCGGATACCGCCGTGGGCCACCAGAAACTGGCCCTGTACGCTTTCCCCACCAGCGTTCTTGAAGCTGCATGGTTGCCGCAAACACCTTCGTGTATCTCCCGCAGTATGTCGTAGCCGTCTTCTTTTGTGACGCACTTCATGAGGACACCTAACCGGGCGCCGCACCGGTAGAGCTTGCTGTCGACTAGGACAAAGCCTTTACTTCTGCGCATGATACGTGCTGCCTCTGTGCTTTTTACATCAATTCCCGTCGGTAGCCTTTGGTCCCGGATGAAGTCGATAAAAGCCTCTCTCCAGTCCTCACCCAGCGCCATAACCTCCCGATCGGGTTGTTGAGGACCCGCATCAGTGGTTGCCTATGGTAAAGACTTGATGGATGGCTGCCTGAGCTCCTGGATAAAAACTCCCGATGGGACCTGAGCACGAGTTGACCCCAGCTTGGACAAAGTATCTGCGCCAACATTGTGCTCCCATAGCACATGGTGAACCTCTAGGCTGGAAAATTTATTTTCCAACTTGCGCACTTCCTGTACATAGACGTCCATCATCTCCTTGTTGCAGTCCCACTCTTTGTTGACTTGCTGAATGACAAGAAGAGAATCACCGTACATAAGTAGTCGCTTGATCCCTAGTGATATCGCCAAACAAAACACGTGAAGCAAGGCTTCATACTCGGCTTCATTGTTGGATACCTCCCACACGATCTGAAGGACATACCGCAATTGTTCGCCCCGTGGGGAAATAAGCAGAACTCCGGCGCCACCGCCATCGAGCTTGAGGGACCCATCAAAGTACATGGTCCAATGCTCTGGCTTGTCGACCGGTGTTGGAATTTGATTCTCCCTCCATTCAGCCATAAAATCGACTAAGGCTTGAGACTTGATTGCAGTGCGTGGCTTGAAGTCGATTGACAAAGCCCCCAGTTCCACTGCCCACTTTGATATACACCCCATGGCATCTTGATTATGAAGAATATCCGCCAACAGGAAATCCGTAATCATAGTGATCTTGTATTCATCGAAATAATGGCGCAACTTTCTTGATGCGATTAGAATTCATATAAAAGCTTTTGGATAGCCGGGTACCGTACCTTGGATTCGGAGAGTACTTCGCTGATGAAGTAGACAGGCCTCTGCACTCCAAATGCATGGCCTTCCTCGCCTCGCTCGACTACAATAGCACTGCTGACAACATTAGTTGTTGCCGCAATGTAAAGTAGTAGATCTTCCCCTGGCAACGGTGCTGTAAGGATCGGAGGAGACTGAAGGTGATGTTTCAGATCTTGCAGAGCCTGCTCGGCTTCCTCCGTCCATTGGAACTTATCTTGGTATTTCAGGAGCTTGAAGAAGGGTAGTCCTTTCTCCCCGAGTTGGGAGATGAACCTGTTCAGGGCTGCCATGCAACCTGTTAATTTCTACACATCCTTGATTGTGGCCGGAGCCCCCATATCAGTAATGGCCAAAATCTTTACAGGGTTGGCCTCAATGCCCTGGTTCCTGACGATGAACCCGAGCAATTTCCCTGAAGGTACTCCAAAAAAGCACTTGGTTGGATTGAGCTTCCATCGAAATCTGCGCAGACTGCTGAACGTTTCTTCCAAATCTGTAAACAAATCATCGGAATCCCTGGTCTTGATGACCACGTCATCCACATAGGCCTCAACGTTCCGATGCAGCTGATCCTCGAAACACATCTGGATCGCACGCTGGTAGGTTGCTCCTGCGTTTTTCAACCCGAAAGACATAGTTTTGTAAGCGTATGTCCCATATGTGATGATGAACGCGGTCTTGATCTAGTCCTCCTCCTTAAGCGCAATCTGATGATATCCTGAATAACAATCAAGGAAGCAAAGAAGGACACAACCAGCCATCGAGTCGACAACTTGGTCAATGCGTGGCAGCCCAAAGTGATCTTTTGGGCAGTGCTTGTTGAGATCAGTGTAGTCAACACACATTCTCCATTCATTGTTCTTTTTTCGTACAAGGACGGGATTAGCTACCCACTCTGGATGGATTACCTCTTTAATGAATCCAGCCGCGAGGAGTTTAGCTATTTCCCGCTTGATGGCCTCACGCTTATCGTGGACAAACCTTCACAGGCGTTGCTTTTTAGGCACAGCCTTTGGGTGTACATTTAGGCTACGCTCGATCAGCTCCCTGGGCACCCCTGGCATGTCCGCTGGTTTCCACGTGAATATGTCTCGATTAGCCCGAAGGAAGCTGACGAGCGCGAGTTCCTATTTCTCACCTAAGCCCGCGCCGATGACAGCGGTCTTAGATGAATCACCCTCCTGGAGCTAGATCGTCTTGAGGGCCACATCATCAGTCGACTGGATGCTCGACTTGCTGGCCTTTCTCGAGGGAATCTCCAGCTCGGATTGGGAGAGCTGCTGCGCGGCCGCGAGTACTTCCCCTGAAGCATCTGGCACATGAGTAGTCGAGGCATACTGGATCGCCTCCTGATTGCAGTCATACGACTTCTTCAAGTTGCCTCGGAGAGTAAGCACTCCACTTAGTCCTGGCATCTTGAGAAGCAGATAAATGTAATGTGGCACTACCATAAACTTGGCGAGTGCCAGATGACCCAATATTGCATGGTAAGAAGATTCAAAGCTGGCCACTTCGAATTTGATGAACTTAATGCGGTAGTTCTCCCTCGTGCTGAAGGTGACTGGGAGAACTACCGTACCAAGTGGGTGCACCATGTTACCTGGGATGATGCCGTAGAAGGGGGACTTGCTCGGAACCAGCATGTCCTTGAAGTCCAAACCCATCTTCCTCAGAGTGCTGGTGAAGATGAGGTTGAGGCCGCTCCCACCATCGATGAGCACCTTGGTGAGCCGGACTTCAGCCACCACAGGATCCAGAACCAGAGGGAACTTGTTGTGGCAGAACCGCTTGAATTATTCCGGCTCAAGTGTGCTAGTCATCGCTATTTAGCCGATATTAACTCAATGCACTTCAAACGGAACAACCCATAGGTCTGTTGGGTCTCCGCCCGATACAATCACGGTTCAACAGAATCGAAGCAGGTTTACCTCGCACGAAGGCGAGTTTACAATCACAGTACAGCTCATCAACTTTTAATTTACAGATATGTAAATATTATTACAAACCTTGTTCAAACTTAAAGTGAAACTTATACAAACAGTGTTTAAACTGACAAGCCAAATAGCTTGTCCATGCTCACAGCGGAAGGAAAATAAATACGCGACTACACACATCGCAAAGGTTGACACCGTGCTCAGCCCAAGGCCTGGTGTCACTCAGGAGGGTCACTGCCAGCCGGGGACGGATCCCACTCCACGGACCAGCCATGTGGAATCGAAGTTCGCCACGCAGAACTATCCGTGGGGTTTTCGAAGGTTATACCTAAAAAAGATACTAGCAAGGCTGAGTATTCTAATACTCAGCAAGACTTACCCGGGGTTGGGTATATCTTAGCCCGTAACTAGACTTATAAAGGAATTGTAAGGTTCTGGATTTATTTTCAGCTGAAAAGCAACAAAGAGTATAATCTATTTTCAAATTTTAGCTTTCATATCCTAGTTGATTATCCATTCTAGATTATCACCTACACTAGGCAAGCAAGGTAGAGATTATCATTCATCAAGATTGTCCCATCAATGGTTTCACTTCTGACTCTATGTGGCAGAAGGAATAAACAGTCTCAATTTCCGCGAGAGACGGACGATTCTGAATCGAGTTTCAAACCTTGCAAGGTAAACCTAACACACACGCTTGGAACATCGATAGGTCGTTCCGAAGCAACCATTTCCCTCATATTCTGGGTTATGGATCAGGGCCACCACAAGCGACTGCAGGACCGTACACACACCAATTGTGCAGGACATACGTCTGTAGCGCGACTACATGATCGTACTCCTGTCTGCCTTGCAGAACGCACTCCCACACGTCGGTGCGTGTAAACATAAAATAAAAGTCGAGTGGTGGAGACATGTCCATTTGCCGGGCCATTAAGGTACTAGGCTTACTGCTTTACGATATTTCGCGGTATGTGGCTAGTACTTTCAAACGCTTAGCCACCACTACCACACACTGCGACCTTAACAACTTTTATCAAAATAGATAGGGTAAACCTTCAGGTCATGATACAGCACATGACCCTGTCCATTATCCTTATAGTGATTGCAGAATTATAAACAAGCAACTCCTATATCGCGCGAGTGACTGGAAATCACTCGACTTTTACCGGCTCTATTTAGCAGAGCGCCTACGCGATAAGGACTTGGGTACAATACATAGGATTCCTAAGATCTTATGCAATTAGGGTTTCATTTCAACTCCTAGACGTAATGCAAGATATATAATATAATAATAAAATTGTAATCAATTGAAATACTGGGGTATGCATCGGGGCTTGCCTTCTTGAGTGGGGTTGGGGACAGGAATATCAAAGACTTCCGAACTTTGGTTCGGGGCTTCAGTTAGATCCTCGGCGACGTTTATCGGGTCTTCAGAAAACCTTTGGTCTTGTCCCAAGACCAACTCGTAGTCTCCGTCGTCGAGCGTCGTTGATTCAACATGATATGCAACAATTTATTTGAGATGGTGTTTGAGTTAAAGATTTTATTTCATGATAAAGTTGCAATCCAATAATTAACACACATGAACTCATGAAACAAGGGGGGCTTAGTCTTGAATTATCATTCATATTTAAGTCATGATTATAGTATTGGATTTATGGAAAACAGGAACTAGAACATTTGAATTTGAATTCAAATTTTAAATTCAAAACTGATGTAAATAGAATTATAAAATCTTGAGAGTTTAAATATAGATTAATTATCAACACATTAAATTATGACAAACAGATCTAACTAATTAAGCCTAAGGAATATGCTTAGTTAATTTCAAATCATCTCAAATTTGAATTACCCAAATTCAAAAGAATTTAAACTACAAAACAGTGCTAGGTTTGAAACTTTAACACAAGTTCACACATGACCTATAGAAGTTACATATCAAAAACCACAAGAAACAAAGCTAATATGTAGAAGTTATGTACAAAATACCTTTTAACCTTAAGTATAAAATAGATTCAAAAATATTTAGTTTCAAACTAAACTTCATTAATAAAAGTTGTAGGGTTTGAAATCTAGTTTCCAACAAAATTAGTTTTGCAAATTTTGGATTTTTCTACAATTTTCTACGAATTTTACAAGGCAGCAACATGGTTCACATGAAATAACACATGGATTTACACTAGGGTCCTCGGACTCTTGCACTCAGACCCCTAGAACAAAATAAAGTATCACAAATATGCCCTTGTCGGCGTTTGATGGCGCCTGGCGTTCCTGTCTCTGGCGTTCTCGCCGGCGGCGAGGTCTGGGGTGGGGATGAATCGATGCCACATGACCTACAGAGGCTACTGAACATGATGGGGGGTGATGTGTTCGAAGGGCAGCAGCGGAGCACAGCCGGCGACGAGCAATGGTGGCGGCCGCGTCGGGGCGTCGTCGTTCCCAGCGAGGGGCCGGCGAACACGGGGAAACAAGGCGCGCGTGAGCACCGGGGGAGTACGGGGATGCTTTTCCCCAACTCAATTTGGACAGAGACAGGGCGGAGAGGGGTGATCGACGGCGGGGTGGAGATCGGGTTCTCACCGGCGGCGATGGCGACAGGCGTTCTGTAGGTTAAGGCAATGGAGGGCGGTGAAGAGGTGGCGGGATCGCTTCAGGAGGATGATGTGGTGCTGATGGTGCTGTTGATCGGGGTGGAGAGGGTCTGTATCGATGGGTCGACGAGAGGCCGAGCGGCGGTGGAGGAAATGGGCTCGCCGGTGCTGCGGTCTGGCACTTCTGGTGGAGGAAAATGGGATTGGTTTACTTGGTGAGCTGCGGTGGATCGTGGGGGTGCTGATCGCACTTCGGATCGAGGATGAGGAGCGGTGGTGGGAGCTGCCGACGGTGAGCCGGGGGCGCGGCGGATGTCCGGTGAGCAATGGCGATCGGGGCAGGGAAAATTGAGGGGAAAAACGATGTGCAACAGCCAGGGCGTGTACTAGGGAAGCTAAAGGAAGAGCTCAGGGAGGTGCCCGTGCGCAAGCAGGAGCTGGCGTCAACGACGCGCGTGGCGATCGCGGCGGCGCTCGGGCAGAAGCTCAGCGACGTGGAGGACGCACGGGCAGGCCAGCACGGGGTCGGGAGGGTGGCGGCACAGCAGAGGGATGATGCGTGGAGCATAGGAAGGCAGGAGGTGGCGTGGGAAATGCTGCGACGGTGAGCGGCGGCGATGTGGAGTTCGGGCAGTTTGCGGGCGACGTGGCCGAGCGGGGAGAGGCCAGTGAGGGGGCGGAAAGCGGCGGGGCAAAGGCCGGGGTGGCATGTGGCAAGGTCCTGAGCGGCGCAGAGACGGCAGCGGCGGCGCACATGGCCAGGAGAACGGCGACGGCGCGCGACAGAGAAGAACAGAGGAGAGGGAGAGAGAGGTAGACGAAGGAGGACTCAAATGCAATTTTAGAGAAATGCAGGGACCCTACTGTAAAGCATAAATAACTTTCACACCAGTGCTCAAATGGAGATGGGCCCAAAAGCAAAAGTGTATGGTTTTTCAAAATGTACAACTTTGCTTTAAGGTTCATCCACGGAAGAGCTAAGGAGTTGGAGTTAAAATAAATTTTAGCAAAGATTCTATACTGTATACAAACCCTATTTAAAAACTACACCACAAATATGTCCAAAGGGTAGTTTCACCTACTTTTGTGATTTAAACACAAGTTTTTAACTTTTGTAGAACAACCCTCATACTTTTGAATTCTACCCTCCATGTTCACTCATTTAACACAAAAGGACTCTAATTTAAATATAATTATATAAATAACCCTTTTCCCTTAGCATTTAAATTCTTAAGCACACTTTTACCACATTTTGCACATAACATTATACTTAAATCTAGGGTGTGACAACACTAATTACCTGAGTGTCACACTTGTCGGGCTCCGAAAAGCTCATCCACTGATCAACGCGGGAGAACGAGATGGGGACCTCCAACCAACGGAGTGGTCGTGGTACCGCCGGCTCGACGGACATGATCTCCCGGAGAAGCAGCTTCCGGTCCCGCCTGGAGCCGAAATCCCCATCTCCCCCGAAGATGATGTTGACGGTCTTCGAAGCATCCTGGAACTTGGGGTTGCGCCCTTGGTCCTCTTGCTCGTCATCCTCGGTTTCTTTGTCCGCAGGCTTCTTGTTCTTCCTGCCACCACCGGAGTTGCTGAACATCCTCCGGAGGTGGTAGCAATCGATGGCCACGTGATTGGCACCTAGGTGCAATGGGCACTTCTTCTGTAGGAGCTTCTCAAACTCCTCCTGCGTCATCGACTTCTTGCCCCGCGAGGGACGATCCACAGCCACGATGAGATCATCTGGCTTGCGCTTTCGGGGTGGACCCGGATAGTCCCGCTGGCCTTTGTCGTTGCGGTTGTCGTTTGGGCGCCTCAGATTGCTATCTTGGTGCCGCGGGAACCGCTCCCGCATCTTCTCCTCCTATTCGGACCAATCGTACATCATATCATGAAGGCTCGCAACAGTCTTCGGCCTGTTCGGCCCAAAATCCCTGTAGATGCCTGGGTCGGTGATGAAGCAGTTGATGATGTTGTCCTCTGAGATGTTCGCGATGGTGGTGCGGACATCGAAGAAGCGACGTGTGTAGGACCGCAGGAGCTCGTTACATTCCTGTTTACACTGAGCAAGATCGTGATGATTACCTACGCGAGCAATCGCTCCCTGGAAGTTGTCGATGAAGACCTTCTTGAGCCGCCCCCAGGAGTCGATGGAGTTGTTACTGAGGCTCTCCAGCCACGTGAGCGGCGTAGGGTCCAAGGCCATCGGGAAGTAGACAACCTTGGTGATGTTCGAGCCCCCGACGACCTCAATGGCCGTGGAGTAGCAACGCAGCCGCTGCTGAGGAGCCTGCTTGCCATCGTACTTGGTGATGCCGATCGACTTGAAGCCCTCAAGGTACTTGTAGCTGCTGAACCGTGCAGAGAAAGCTGGGAAGCGGTCTCTGCAGTCAGTTCCTTCAGTTTTGACTTCTTCGTGGACCTTGCGCCTGGAGTCGATCACGGACCGCGCGTCGCGGCCTTCATTAATATGCTGGCGCAGGTCTTCTGGAAGAGGCCGATGATTGGCCTGTGGCGGGTTACCCCCTGGAGGTGGCTGCTGCCTCCCACCAGGGGCCTGGCTCCCATGAGCGTTGTCGTTGTTGTGGTTGGGCTGAGGTCGAGGGCGTCCACCAGCCGTTCGGCTGTGAGCCTGGCTCCGACTCTCACCCACGCGCTCCTCCCTGATGGTAGATGCCGGGTTTTGCTGATCCAGCTGCATCTAGGCCCTCTGCGTGTAAAGAAGTGCTTATCGCACATTCGGATCATTACTGCGCTCGAGTATTGCCGTGACCCTTGCAATGTTAGCCGCCGGAGTCCTGAAGCCCCGCTCGCTCACGGCGGCGAACTCAGGGTCAAGCTCGCGATGCATAGATCGCCTGTGCTCGTTGACCCTCTTCCGTCGGATTGTGCGGGCTCTATTCCTGGCCCTCCACGCCTCACGATCGGTGTTGTTCTCATCACCGGCGTTGGCTGTGACCTCATCTTTAGAGACCGCTTCAAAATCGATGACGGGAAAGTTGCCATCACCCTCACCTTCTTCCGCCATCAGTACCTGGCAAGAGACGAGCTCGTCAGAGCTTGCGTCGACTAGTTCAGTCGACTCCTCTGCCACGGTAGCCAATGGCCTGCCCTCCTGAAAAGGCAAAGGTTCAAGGTGGGCCACGAGTCGATCCTGAGCCTCGAGTAGATCGGAGAGCTCCATGCCCCTCCAATGTACGAAACGCCCCTCCGGTATGGAGGTGATCATCAGATCACTGGCGCCAAAACAACCCGAAGCCGCCCGACACGTGGTGGCTTTAGGCCCTCTAGATTGAAGCAGAAAATCCAGGTCCTTCTCTAACAAAGAGAGGGACCCAGAGTTGGGATCGGTTACGTGAGTCCCTAGATTGGAACGAGTCCAACCCAAGGGAAGTTGCCGCAGCGCTTGATGAAGTCGAGCTGGGAGCTGACTCCATCTTGATCTTTGCGGCGGATGCATGGATCGGCAAGTCGTCGAGATCATCGACGAACTTGTCGAGATCGCCACGAAGATTCGCCACGGGAGTCTTTGTCTTCATGTCAACGAGGAATCGCCAGAAATTGCCCACACCATCTGCGATGCAAACCCACGAGCCAAAAACAAAAGTCATGCCCTGAGTGGGAACTGACCTGGAGAATCGGAAAGACGCCATCGAGCTCGCCGGTGGATCTTCGACGTGCACCCCTACCTGGCGCGCCAGCTGTCGGTGTTTTACCGGCTATCCACCGAGGGATATACCCAAGGTGGTAAGTTTTGAGTGGGGAGACGCCGAGATCAGGAACTCGAAGGTGCAAGGAACACAAAGCTTAGACAGGTTCGGGCCGCTAGGCGCGTAATACCCTACGTCCTGTATGGTGGTTTGTATTGCCTTTGGTGTAGATTGATCTAGAGATCTTGTTTTGAGAGGGGTCCCTGTCCTCCCTTATATATCTGAGAGGCCAGAGTTACAAGGATACTTGTCACACCTGTGGCAGAACCAACCTGAATTATACTGGCTCAAGTACGTGAGTCCATTCTTGAGGGCTCCAACGTGCTTCAAACGGTATAATCCCTTGGCCTGTCGGGTAACGTCCCGATAAACCACCGAATACAGGATCAATAAGGTTACCTCACACGAAGGTGAGTCCATAGATACAGTCACCATCATATTTTACATCACAGGGAATTACATTATAAGAGTTTCCAAAAGTAGTACGAAGTTTCAGCTCAGAGAGATTATTACAAACTGTTAAAGTTAAGGTTCTTAGCAGCGGAAAACATACGCGACGATTCCTAACACGTCGTCAAGACAGATGCCATGCTAAGCCCGGGCACGACATCACTCGATATCACCAGTGCTGGCTAGGGACGGATCCCATTCCAAGGGCCAACCGTCTGGAAGAGCACAGGGCCATGACAGGGGAAGAGTAGGGTCTTCAAAGGCTTTACCTGAAAAACAAGTTACTAGCAAGACTGAGTATACTAATACTCAGCAAGGCTTACCCGGGATTGGGTATACTTTAGCCCATAACTAGACTCATGAAGGCATTTCAAGGGTTCTGGGTTTATTTTCAGCTGAAAAGCAACAAAGAGTATAATCTACTTTCAAGTTTTAGCTTTCAGATTCTAGCTGGATTAGCCAATCTAGGTAAGCACCTATACTAAACAAGCAAGATATAGATTATCATCCATCAGGATTATTCCATCAACAATTACACTTTTTACTCGATGTGGCAGAAGGGATAAGCAGTCTCATTCATCGTGAGAGGCGGACGATTCCTGAATCGAAATTCAACCTTGCAAGGTAAACCTAACACACACGCTTGGAATACCAATAGGGCGTTCCGAAGCAACTGTTTACCTTTCATTCCGGGTCGTGGAACAGGCCACCACAAGCGACTTGCAGGACCGTACGCACACCCTATATGTGCAAGACATACGTCTGTAGCACGACTACAAAACCCGTATTCCTGTCTGCCATGCAGAACGTACTCCCACAGGTCGGTGCATAAGAAGAACCAAATTAATCGAGTGGTGGAAGGTATGTCCACTTGCCGGGCCGATTGGTTACCAGTCTTACCGCTTACCATATTTCGCGGCATGTGGCTAGTACTTTCAAACGCTTAGCCACCACTACCACACATTTTGACCTTAACCACTTTTGACAAAACAGACAGGGTAAACCTCCAGGTCATGATACAACACATGACCCTATCCATCATCCTTATAGTGGTTGCAGAATTGTAAACAAGCAACTCCTATATCGCGCGAGTGACAGAAAATCACCCGATTTTTACCGGCCCTATTTAGCAGAGCATCTAAGCGATAAGGACTCGGGGGCAATACATTGGATTCCTAAGATCTTATGCAACTAGGGTTTCATTTCAACTCCTAGACATAATGCAAGATATGTAGTATATAAGTGAAATGGTAATAACTTGAAATATTGGGATATGCATCGGGGCTTGCCTTTACTGGTGGGGCTGAAGTCAGAAATGTCAATATCTTCCGAACTTTGGTTCGGGGCTTCCGATAATCCCTTGGTGACGTTCACTTGGTCTTCAGAAACATCCTCTGCAGACTCCGGGGAGATCTCGTAGGTACCGTTGCCGAAGTAGTCATATCTACATGTAATGCAACATTACATTTAAGTATGCACACCAAAACTATTCTACTTCACAACAAAGTTGCAATCCAGCACTCATATAACACACTATTCACATAACAACCAAAAAGATCTGAATTAAACCTAGACAGAGCTTTAGGTGGACAACTAATTAGAATCGGCTACTCGTTGAAGATTATAACAGAGCCGATTGGAAACAACAAAGGTTTAGCCGATGGAAAGGTGCATCGGGTTCCTAGATGATCGATGAAAGCATCGATTACTTTGGCAGAAGGATTATTCCTAAAGTAGTTGTCTTAACTGAGATATGCTTAAGTGTTATTCTAGGTAACTAAGTGTGGTTATATCGACTCGATTACGTCAGCACAACTATTGAGTGACGTACAGCCGATTGGAGTGTGGTTGAGGATATGTGACCGATAGATATATAGCCGATCTTTCAGTCGATAAATCGGCTGATAGAGGTGTGTGGAATAGAGATGGGAAAACTAAAGATTGATCAGCTCTATTTGACCGATATGGAAAAGCAACCAAAATCGGCTTGGGTCGGCCGATGGCAAGAACCCTAAGATTGTGGGTGCATCTTCGATGCATCGACTATGTGCAGCCGATGTAGGACAGAACAAAAGAGTGGTATCGGCGGTAGCCGATACTAGAAAGGTAACAGCCGTATCAGCTAACCAACCGATGGTAGGAACATATCAAAAGAAAAGCATTGGTTGACAGTTGTTACACAGAAACATCATAGACTTAAAGAAAACGGATGCTAAGTGGTTGGGTTGATAACCTGACACTAAAGCATAACTGCCAAGACGTATTAGCTAAGCAATAGATGCACACGGACTAACAAGGATCTATATACGACAAGGAACTTAAGGAAACAGCAATCAAGACGAGGACAATGTCTTGATGGTAGGGATATGAGCACTAGGGTGATAGAATTAACTAACTGTCACACTTCTCCACTTAAAACATACATCCTATACTTACTTTTTAGCTATAACACATGCACACAACACAAGGTACAAGTAAATCATTCATTCCCTAATATTTAACCTAGACCGCAAATCAAGACTTTCAATTCAAGATCACAACATAAACTTGTAGATTTCGACCTAGGGTTCAAACAAAACTGGTTTTGTATTTTTATGAACTTCCTACGGAAATCTATGAAATGTAGAATTTCACTGATTTGATATAAAGAAGACTCTGGAAAACTTAAAGAAAACACCCTAGAACTTTCTAAAACGAAGCAATTAAGTCCCTGGCCTGGGAAAACAGATAACAGGAAGATAACAACGATATTCCGGCAAAGGAATCGCCGGTATTAAGAAGATTCAGTGAACCAGGGCAAACCTTGGGGTAGCCTTGGTTATGAAGGAGAACACGCGGAAAGTGAATTCCCGCGGTGAACAGGATTGGCGACGAGAAGAGCTCGACGATGACGAGATTCCATGAGTGACGAAGAAGTTTGCCGGGAATTGTAGTGGTTAGAGAATGGCCGAAGAAGTAGTCTTCGCGGTGACTCGTGGTGATAGCGGTTGAGCGATCCACGAGGGTAGGAACTGCTGAACGTCGTGGACCCCTGGGACGAGATGATGGAGCCGAACGTGTTCGCTATACCGACTTTTCCGCGAACCTCAGGGTTTTCCTGCTTACGGGCTAAACCTCTTTTGCTCACGCACGTGTGCCACTGAAACACGGCCGGCACACCCGCGTAGCATCCTGCAGGACTGCCGTGCTTGGTTGCATCGAGGCTCCTCCGAGCTCGTCACGCCCGACCGCTGCCTTCGCTCCGCAACTTCTCCTTCCGACTTGCCGCGCCATAAGCGCTTCTCCGCCTCCGCGAGGATCGAGGTCTTGCTCGCACCTGGCCACCTCCAAACTCTCCACGAGCAGTCCGCAGTGCCGCCGGACTTCGCCCGTTGCCTTCTCCTCGACGGCCTCTAATGTCCATCACGCGCGACCCTCCTGCACCCAACTCGATCGTGGCCTGAGCTCGCCCAGTGGGAACACTGCCATGCGTTGCACGTCGCCACTCTGCATGTCGTTGCCCTACTCGTCAATGCTCTGCATAGCTCCTCCTCCTTCCTCTGTTGCCAGACCCGCGCTTCGCTCCGGCCTTACCGCATCGCAGGTCCCTCCGCGGCCATCCTTGCCAAGGTACTGCCGTGCGTGGCCCTGTTGCCCTCCGTGCGGGTCGGTCCCGAGCCGCCACGCCTCACCTCCATCCGCGCATGTGGCAGAACCAACCTGAATTACACCGGCTCAATTACGCGACTCCTCTCTTGAGGGTTACCCCGTACTTTAAACGGTATAATCCTTTGGCCTGTCGGGTAACGTCCCGATAAACCACCGAACGCAGGATCCGACAAGGTACCTCACACGATGGTGAGTCCAGAGATATAAATGCCATTATATTTTACACCACAGGCAAATATATTACAAAAATATACAAAGCATCATTAACTCCCACTGAGAGGAGGTTATTACAAAACAGGTTTAAATCTTAAGATAAAGCAGCGGAGTTTGAAAAGCGTAAACATTGTACACGTCGTTATTACAGATATCATGCTAGCCCTGGCAGGATATCACTCAGCGGAATCGGTGTTGGCCGGGGACGGATCCCACTCCACGGACCAACCATCAGGCAAAGGGTAGGGCCACGGTGTAATAAAAGCGGGCTCATCAGTGAGATTACCTGAGATAAATCAACAAAAGCAAGGCTGAGTATACTAATACTCAGCAAGGCTTACCCGTCTCATGGTATACTTAGCCATGTATCTAGACTTATGCAGGCTTTTAAGGTTTTGGGTAAAGTTTTCAGCTAAAAAGCAACAAAGAGTAGATCCTTATTTTCAACTTTTTAGCTTTCCGGTTCTAGTTGATTAACCATTCTAGGTAAGCACCTATAACTACTCAAAACATGGTAGAATCATTAACAAAACATCATCTTTCATAATCACAAAGTTGCTCTTGTTACTCTATGTGGTAAAGGGGGTAAGCAGTCTCATTCATCGTGAGAGGCGGACGATTCCTGAATCGAGATTCAAAACCTTGCAAGGGTAAACCTAACACACACGCTTGGAACACCAAAGGGTCGTTCCGAAGCAACCGTTTGCCTTTCATTCCGACTCGTGGATCAGATCCACCACAAGCGACTGCAGGACATACGCACTTCCAAAGTGCAGGACGTACGTCTGTAGCGCGACTACAAAACCCGTACTCCTCGTTGCCCAGCAACACGTATACCTACACGTCGAACAAAGTAACCAAAAGAAGCAAATACATGTGGTGGGGGGTATGTCCACTCCTCGGGCCGATTGGTTACTAGGCTTACTGCTTACCATATTTCACGGCATGTGGCTAGTACTTTCAAACACTTAACCACCGCTACCACACACTGCGACCTTATCAAATTCCATACACCGACGGGTATCACCTCAATATGATACCTCACAAAATCCCGTCCGTCATCCTTATAGTGATAACAGGAATGTAAACATCACAATTCCTATATCGCGCGAGTGACAGGAAATCACTCGACTTCTACCGGTCCTATAAGCATAGCAGCTAGTCGGATTCAAGTACTATTATTCAATACATTGGTTCCTAGGATTCATGCATCTAAGGTTTCCAAACAACTCCTAAGAACTTAATGCATACAAAGATATATAAATAATATAGGTTGCAGTGTAATAAAGTAGGGGTTATGTCCGAGGCTTGCCTTCGCTAGTGGGGTTGGGGTTAGTCAAATTATTTTCTTCCGAACCTTGGTTCGGGGCTTCAGAGAAATCCGCAACGAGATTCCTGGAGTCTTCAGAATAACCTCCTTCTTGTTCCGGAATCAGCTGATAATCCCCGTCAGCGAGAGTGGTCGAGTCTACATGATATGCAAGATGAAGTTTAATGGATGCATACACTTTCATTTCAATTCACGATAAAGTTGCAATCCAATTAACAGAATATTACATTACAACAAATAACCTGACTATCCTGCACTGGGCAGTCATTTATCGAGTATTAATTATTTTATCTAAACCCATTAGACAACGGGGTTGATTACACTAATTTTCTAACTAGTGGCATAGGGCAACAGGTTGGGTGGTTCCTAACAATTGTATTAAAGAGCTTTATACATTGACTACACCAATTATTTACATGTCCTCTATATATTACTATTATATTATGGACTAATTAAATTTTGTCCAATTCGTTTGACATCTAATTCATAATTGTAAATTTAATCACATGTTATACTATTAAGGAACAGTACCCTAAAATATTTTCATATTTTTTTTTTATAATATTAATTTATTAATATGAAATAACTATAATAATTAATATAAGAAATATACTTATTTATATAATATTTTTTTTTTTTTTTCAATTCTTTATGTTAAAAGAAATTAACACCACTGGTTTCACCATTTTATCATTTTTCTATGAATTTATATGCATTTCCTAAGTTTACAAGTAACTAAACTTAACATTTAAATTAGATCATCAAACATTCAGAAACTGAAGTTCATCCCTTAAGTAAAGTTGTAGATCTTTAACTAAGGATTCCAACAAAATTTAGTTTGTATTTTTATGATTTTTCCCCGAATAGATACAGAATTTCTAAGTTGACAGCCTTATTTACACAAGGGGGTCCTTCGGTACTATTTCTCTGAGTCTAGGGCTTTGCAGAAAACCCCCTGGACTTCTATTCCTTCTAACCCGACGTCCTTGGCTGTGAACCGAAGTAGAGCAAGGCGGTGGCGGCCGTGTTCCGGTGACGGTGGTTACCGGCGGCGAGGTCCAAGGGCAGGGAAAGACTCAGAGGCTTACGGTGGTCTTGTTGCGCTACTTGTCGAGGACTGGGATGGCCGGAATGACAGATCTCGACGAGGACCCGAGGCGGCGGCGGAGGGGTCACCGTCGATGGCGAGATTCCGACGGTGAACGTCGGCAAGGGACCTGCGCACGAGAACCAGTACGTCATGGGGAAGGTGCACGTGCAATCAATTGAATGAATAGATGCTGAATCAAGGGTGATCGACGGAGACCGAAGCGGCGGCGGCGAGGAAGAACGCCGGCGAGCGTCGGGGAGGCGCGGTGGTGGACTAGAAGGTCAATGGAGAGGTCGAGGAGCTTCACAAAGGTGATGTAGTGCTGGCTAAGGTATCGTGGTGGTGTGGAAAGGCTCGGAGCGAGCTGCCCACGGTGAGGCCGAAAGCGGCGGCGGACGGTGATCGTCGCAGACGAAGCTCCGGTGGAAATTGGAGGACAACAGTTGGTCGTCGAGCACGAGCAAGCAACGGGGAAGCTTGTACAAGTATTGATTGGGGTGGAGAGGGTCCGGTGTGGGCTGCCCACGGGCGTGCCGTGCACGGCCGGAGCAGAAGAAGACGGCGGCAGCGAAGTGTGGTTTGGGCGCTCGGAATTGGACTCTGGAATAGAAGGAATAGAACGTAGGGATGAGGGTAATGCTGCTGCACGCGAGAAAGAGGGAGTTAAGGCGCTAGGGTGGGCTGTCCACGGCGACGAAGAGGTGGCGGCCGGAGGAGGCTCGGGGTCGTCGTGGCGCGCGCGCGAGGCCAGGAAGGGAGAGGAAAGAGGTCGGGGCCGGGAGGGGACGACGCGTGGGAAGGTAAACCAGCAGGAGGTGGAGCTTGGGGCGCGGCGCCGGCGGTCAGCAGCGGAGGCAGAGCAGAGCAGAGAGAGGGAAGCGGCGGTGCTAGAGGTAGAAGAAGCAGGCAGGAGTCAGAAGGACCTGTTCGTGATTTCCAAAGAGTTCAGGGACCCTTCTGTAAACTAAAATTTCCCATTGATACAAAGGTCAACTGAAAAAGTGTTCAACATGAAAGTTGTAGAGTTTTTCAAACTCTACAATATTGTTTTAGGGCTTAGGTTCAGAAACTCAAAGTTTACAGCTATTTGGATTATATTTTGAAACAAGATGGAATTTAAGTTAAATTTGTCTTTGCCCACCTAAATTTGATTAAATTTTGGGCATGTTTATAAATTTTCTGACCTGTCATGATTACTTGTATTTTTACACATTAACCCTTAAGTAAATTTGAATTTGACTTTTATATTCTAACCATTTCATATGTAACCCTTATATTTGTGTTAATTACACATAAGCCCTTAGTTTCATACAAAGTCTATTTCTTTTAGGTTTTAACCTAATATTTGTACTTTTCTTTTCTATAGTCATTTGAATTTGACATTTAAGATCATTTTTCACACACTTGCACATATGAACTTATAAAATTTATAATTTACAAATACACCCCTAGTTCTTTATACAAACCTTAATATACATACAACACACTAGTAACTAGTGTCTATATTCTAATTACAGGAATGTTACAGCCTTCCCCCTTAAAAAGAATCTCGTCCCAAGATTCCGAAGCTGAGCAGAAGTGGATGATTAGATTTGGGGATTGGCTTGAAGGAAGTCTGGGAAATTCCGTTGAAGATAAGACTCTGTTTCTCAAGTCGCTTCTTCCTCGGTGTGATGATCCCATAAGATTTTGTACATCTTAACTGCCCTTCTTCTGGTGAATCTTTCCTTGGTATCTAGGATTCGAAAAGGTTGTTCGATGTATGATAGATCGGGTTCAATCTCGAGGGTACATGTCTCAACGATTTCTGTGGGTACTTTGACACACTTCTTAAGTTGAGAGATATGGAAGACATTGTGAATAGCAGCCAATTGAGATGGAAGGTGAAGCTTGTAAGCCACTGGGCCACAAACATTGAGGATTTCAAAGGGTCCGACATATCGAGGTGCTAACTTTCCCTTTATGCCAAAACGTTGGACGCCTTTGGTAGGAGATACTCGGAGATAGACAAAATCTCCAACTTGGAATTGCAGAGGTTTCCTCCTCTTATCTGCATAGCTTTTCTGTCTGGACTGAGCGGTTTTAAGATTAGATTGAATAACCTTAACCTTATCTTCGGCTTCAACGACTAGGTCTGGTCCGAAGATTTTGCGTTCACCGATCTCTGACCAACTCAAAGGAGTTCGACATCTGCGACCGTATAACGCTTCGAAAGGAGCCATTTGAAGACTAGCTTGATAATTGTTGTTATAAGAGAATTCAGCTAGAGTAAGGCATTTGTCCCAGCTTGTACCATAGTGAATAATACAAGCTCGGAGCATGT
This sequence comes from Panicum hallii, assembly GCF_002211085.1. Taxonomy (NCBI): domain Eukaryota; kingdom Viridiplantae; phylum Streptophyta; class Magnoliopsida; order Poales; family Poaceae; genus Panicum; species Panicum hallii. Next base: position 25,064,379 of record NC_038043.1, on the reverse strand, counting down.
CTTCAAGGATTTGGTTAACTCGCTCAGTTTGTCCATCCGTTTGGGGATGATACGCGGAGCTTCGAATTAATTTGGTTCCTAGAGCTGATTGTAATTGCTCCCAGAATCGTGCAATAAATTGGGGTCCTCGATCAGAGATGATGGTTTTTGGAACCCCATGTAATCGAACAATTTTGTCCAGATAGACTTCGGCATACCTTTTAGCAAAGTAAGTGGTATGCACAGGAAGAAAATGAGTGGTTTTTGTGAGTCTATCAATGATTACCCATATGGAGTCATGCTTTTGAGATGTGTTGGGAAGACCGACAATGAAATCCATGCTAATGTCTTCCCATTTCCATGACGGAATGGGTAGTGGTTGAAGTGTACCAGAAGCTTTTAAGTGGCTAGCTTTGACTCTCTGGCAAGTGTCACACTCAGATACATATTTGGCAATTTCTCTTTTCATTCTGGTCCACCAAAAATGTTGTCGTAGGTCTTGATACATCTTGGTGCTACTAGGATGAATAGAGAATTTGCACAAATGTGCTTCATCAAGGATTTGCTTACGAAGTGGATGATCTTTAGGTACAACAATGCGATTGTTGAACCATAGGACTCCTTGATGATCAGTGTGAAAATATTTATATTTGGCTTCTCCCTAGGATAACTTTGATTTGATGATTTTGATACCCTCATCATGTAGTTGCGACATGATGATTTTATCCCGCAGAGTAGACTCAATGGATAGCAAGTTCAGACTGCCTTGAGGAATAATCTCTAAATTAAGCTTTCTCATCTGATTGCAGAGAGTGTCACTGAAAATTGTTACAGAATAACAGTGACAATGTGCTTTGCGGCTAAGTGCATCCGCAACCACATTAGCTTTGCCTGGATGGTAGTGTACCTCAAGGTCATAGTCTTTAATCAATTCCAACCAACGCCTTTGCCTCATATTTAAGTCAGCTTGAGTGAAGATATACCTGAGGCTCTTATGGTCAGTGTAAATATTACACTTAGCACCCATAAGATGATGTCTCCAGATCTTGAGAGCATGGATAACTGCTGCCAATTCAAGATCATGTGTTGGATAATTTTGCTCATGATTCCGAAGTGCTCTGGATGCATAAGCAATGACCCGATTGTTTTGCATAAGAACACAACCCAGGCCAGTTCCAGAAGCATCACAATAGACATCAAAAGACTGAGTATTATCTGGCTGAGCTAATACGGGAGCAGTTGTCAGAAGCTTCCTCAAGGCATGAAATGCTTCATCACACTTATCATCCCAGCGGAACTTAACTTCTTTTTTAAGTAGCTCAGTCATTGGTTTGGCTATATTGGAGAAGTCTGGAATAAATCGGCGATAATATCCCGCCAATCCAAGGAAACTTCGAATTTGATGGACTGAAGTTGGAGGTTTCCAGTCCATAACCTCTTGGACTTTGGTTGGATCAACCGATATGCCTTGACTAGATATAGTATGTCCCAAAAATTTCATACTATTCAGCTAGAATTCATATTTTGAGAATTTGGCATAAAGGCGATGATCACGTAGTCGTTGAAGAACGACACATAAATGATTAGCATGGTCTTCTTTAGTTTTGGAGTATATTAAAATGCATCAATGAAGACCACGATGAATTTATCGAGTTCCGGCATGAATACTGAATTCATGAGATACATGAAATATGCCGGTGCATTAGTAAGTCCAAATGACATAACCAGATATTCGTAAAGTCCATATCTGGATGAGAAGGCCGTTTTTGGAATATCACAAGGCCTAATCTTGATCTGATGATAACCAGAGCATAAGTCAATCTTAGAGAAAACCTTAGCCCCGGCTAGCTGATCAAACAAAATGTCAATGCGGGGAAGAGGGTACTTATTTTTGATGGTAACCGCATTGAGTGGACGGTAATCGACACATAGCCTTAGGCTATCGTCTTTCTTCTTGACAAAGAGAGCAGAACAACCCCAAGGTGAGGCACTTGGGCGTATATAACCTTTATCAAGAAGATCTTGGAGCTGAATTTTTAATTCTACTAATTCATTTGGAGGCATGCGATACGGCCTTTTTGAAATAGGAGCAGTGCCAGGTTGAAGTTCAATGATGAACTCGATGTCTCTATCTGGTGGCATTCCAGGCAAGTCATCTGTAAAGACATCGGAATATTCGCATACTATAGGAATATCCTTGACTTTGATATCTGTGATAGCATAAGTGCAAGGGTGTAGACAATCTGGTTGAGGCAGATAAAGGGTGGTAATCCCATAGTATGGTGATTCAATTTCAACCACGCGGAAAAAGATATCTAACCGAACTCGATGTTTAGTCATCCAGTCTGTTCCAAGTATAATATCAATACCCTCCAAACTTAGTAAAACCAAATCAGTTTTGATTTCTATACTACCGAACTGAATTGGCACACTTTTAACCATTTGGTTAGAGGTGATTTTTCCTCCAGGGGTAGAGATCATGTATGACCCCTGGGTAGGACTAAGATCGAGTCCAATTCGGGTACCACAGTTGTTACTAATAAAACTATGTGTTGCTCCAGAATCAAATAAAGTAACAACTGGTTTGTGGTGAATAGAAAATGTACCCGACATGACGGGAGCCCCATCTGGAAGTTCTGCCAGAGTGGTGAAGTTAATCCGTCCTTGCCGGACTTGCATCACCGGCTTCTTGCCCTTGTTCTGGTTACCCTGAGTAGAGCTTTGCCCTGGATTAGGTTTCTTGGGCCGCGGACAATCCCGGATGAAATGATCCGCACTTCCGCAATTGAAACAGCGATAGTTGCTGCCTCTCTGTGGCACTTGTTGAACATTTGGCCGTGGGCCAGATGGTTGTGCTTGTTGCAGAGGAACGGGAGGTCTATACCTTCCCTGCTGTTGGGGCGGCCTGAAAACCAATTTACCCGTTGGGGCATTCCGCTGCGGTGCTCTAAATGGTGTATTGGGAACAACCCGATACCTCGGTGATTGAGCACTCGAGGGTCCAGTAGGGTTCTTTCTCTTTTTCTCAGCATGATGTGCCACGATACAATCTTCTTGAGTTAAAGCCATATTAACCAGCTCGCTGAAAGTATTAGCCTTTACAAGATTCAGGCGTTCCTTGAGCTTGGTATTAAGGCCTCGACGGAAACGATCTTGTTTCTTGGCATCGTTATCCGCATGATATCCTGCATATTGACACAGATGATTGAAATTCTGTGCGTATTGTAGGACTGTACTGGTGCCTTGAGTAAGAGCCAGGAATTCATTCAACTTTCGCTCTAGTAATCCCTCCAGAATATAATGTGCTCTAAAGGCTGCCCGAAATTCATCCCAGGTGATAACATGCCCTGCAGGTTGCATGGCGTAGAAATTATCCCACCAGATCCGAGCAGCACCTCGGAGTTGCTGTGCGGCAAAGGAAGCTTTACTGGAATCCGCACAAGGTACTGTCAATAGAGCGAACTTTGATTCAATAATATGGAGCCAAGCATCAGCATCCAAGGGCTCTTCAGCTTTACTGAAGAAAGGAGGCTGTGTACTGATGAAATCCTGGTAACTAGCCACGGGAGGATTGTGATCATCCCGACCTCCTCGGAACTGTTGACGTTGTTGGTTTTGCTGCGCTTGAACCAGCAAGTTAAGCAACTCAGTTTGCCGAACCATAACTTCGGCAAGGTTAGGAGGTGGCGGTGGCGGTTGTTGTGAACCGCTAGCCTGATCTGCCCGGAAACCTTCCGGGGTTCCGCGCGTGGCTCCAACCATCTGAAACAAAGGAGATGTCCATCATTAACCATATAGCCTTACTCCCAATTTCAGAAGATATAAACAATGCACATACTCCATTCAATCATCTCATTTCAGAATCATAAGGATAATGAACCGGATGATAAAATAGGAAACTTATATTACAACACTTATTCTGATAATTGTTCACATCACACATCCGAAAGTTCACTACGTAGGCCATCTAAGTTACAACAAATGGCACGAGGTCTAACTACTTAAGTTATTACATTCTCATGGATTACATCTCGAAATTCGACGATTTACGAAACTAGAAATCGTCGAAGTTGCCTATAGACGACTGACTGCCAGAGGGAGAGTGATAGGGACTAAGAACAGGATCCCCATGCTCAGAGTCAATCTCTGAAACACCCTCAATCTCTTCTGGATCTTCTTCTTCTTCAGGCATTATGGGTATAGCGTGAAGTATCGGTTGTTGCTGTAGTTCCTCAATGTGAGCCTGAGCATCATCAGCTTCAAGTATCAGATCATGGATCTGCGCCTGTAGGAACTCAATAACAGTGTCGCGCTGAGTGATTATATGATCACTCTCATTGATCTGATCTTCATCATGGAGGATTGTCTCATCTCTTGCTGCAATAATTTCATCCTTCTGAGTCACCAAAGCTTGTAATTCTTCTATTTGGGTTACTTGATGGTCAGCATTCCGATAGTGACTTTGAGCCACTCCAGTTAACTGACTCACACCATGACGCAGTAGCATCTGGTAATGATGTTGTACATCCATAAACCTGGTAATGATACGGACGGTTTCTTCAGCCAGATCTCCTAGCATATGACCAAGATGCTCTGTCCGAAAATTCCATTCCGAATTATCAGGGTCTATGGAAGGAAATAACCCAATAGGATATGCAGCAACTTCCATCGGATGCTGAGTGCAGAAAAGTTTGATAGCCTCCAAGGCAGCAGTTTCAAGGGTATCAACCAGACGATATCCAACCACTTCCACTTCTATGGGATGCCATAAGGAGCGGAAAGGGTGTTGAGGAATTATCATCTTAACCCGGCATCGAGGAACTCCTTCTTCACGATATTCTACCCCATCGTATTGAGGAGGCTCTGTATAATGAAACAAACTTAAGGATTCCCACAAGAGACGAGGAAACCCTTCCCAATGTAAAGCATTGGTGTGGAAATGCCCTTCCTGATCCCAGAAGGCATTGGAAGGAGCAGCCATCTGCGACAACAATGCAAATGGTAAGATATATTTACCCTGCGGAAAATTCTCAAGGTAAATGGATTAAGATAGTTGATTCTGATAACAGCAAAGGCTGGAAATCAGATGGATACTTAAGAGCTAAAGATTGCTATCTACCCCAATTAAGAAATACCAACATGTTACTTATTTCTTAGAAAGCATCGAATTTAAGCATTCGTTTTGTTGATTAGTGTGTTATGCATGCACGCACTACGTGATCTCACAACCAAAAATAACTGCCAAGTAATCTTGGTCTTACGTGGTTAGTTTCGGTAGCATAATACATACGTCTCTCCTTAATAACTAGTCGATAAGCCCTATCCGTCCTAGTTTCGTAATCGTGGTTAGTGTACCTGCAGAAAACCACAATGCATATATATATATATATCCAATGAACCTTTCATGCCAGCATATCATGAAAGCGTCCCCATTCATTACTGCTCACTATAGAAATAGCATCTGTACAATTACCGCCGTACAGACAACGTTAACATACGTCGCCAAAACAACGTATTCACGGGGGGTACCACAAAATGCGGGGGTATGAACAGCGATCACCATACCCTGCGCCGAACCATCTACTCCCAGTGTAGTCAACCAAAGTTGGTACATTGGTAGCATCTCAAGTAAGCCACTGCTTGAGAAACAGCGTTCGGTTCGCATCACCGACAGGAAGGCCAAGCTCCCTCAGTTGGCTGAGGATCCTTACCTTCTTACCTCACGATCGAAGATGTCGTTATAGAAAGTAAGGTTGGGATTGTGCATAAATTTAAGTTTCAACAGAAAAGTAATGCTAGAAGTCAGAGTTATATATATATATGTTACAGCCACCTCTAATTCCCTTATAACATTACCCTAGGGCTTTACGTACTATACATAAACCTTAACGAATCCAACGTACCTTTTGCAAAATACTTTGTTGGTCAAATTTTATACCGAAAGTATTTTTAAGGCACTTTATATCTCCAGTGTACACTTGTTAGCTCTGATACCAGCTGTGGCAGAACCAACCTGAATTACACCGGCTCAAGTACGCGAGTCCTCTCTTGAGGGTTACCCCGTACTTTAAACGGTATAATCCTTTGGCCTGTCGGGTAACGTCCTGATAAACCACCGAACGTAGGATCCAACAAGGTACCTCACACGATGGTGAGTCCAGAGATATAAATGCCATTACATTTTACACCACAGGCAAATATATTACAAAAATATACAAAGCGTCATTAACTCCCACTGAGAGGAGGTTATTACAAAACAGGTTTAAATCTTAAGATAAAGCAGCGGAGTTTGAAAAGCGTAAACATTGTACACGTCGTTATTACAGATATCATGCTAGCCCTGGCAGGATATCACTCGGCGGAATCGGTGTTGGCCGGGGACGGATCCCACTCCACGGACCAACCATCAGGCAAAGGGTAGGGCCATGATGTAATAAAAGCGGGCTCATCAGTGAGATTACCTGAGATAAATCAACAAAAGCAAGGCTGAGTATACTAATACTCAGCAAGGCTTACCCGTCTCATGGTATACTTAGCCATGTATCTAGACTTATGCAGGCTTTTCAGGTTTTGGGTAAAGTTTTCAGCTGAAATGCAACAAAGAGTAGGTCCTTATTTTCAACTTTTTAGCTTTCCGGTTCTAGTTAATTAACCATTCTAGGTAAGCACCTATAACTACTCAAAACATGGTAGAATCATTAACAAAACATCATCTTTCATAATCACAAAGTTGCTCTTGTTACTCTATGTGGTAAAGGGGGTAAGCAGTCTCATTCATCATGAGAGGCGGACGATTCCTGAATCGAGATTCAAAACCTTGCAAGGGTAAACCTAACACACACGCTTGGAACACCAAAGGGTCGTTCCGAAGCAACCGTTTGCCTTTCATTCCGACTCATGGATCAGATCCACCACAAGCGACTGCAGGACATACGCACTTCCAAAGTGCAGGACGTACGTCTGTAGCGCGACTACAAAACCCGTACTCCTCGTTGCCCAGCAACACGTATACCTACACGTCGAACAAAGTAACCAAAAGAAGCAAATACATGTGGTGGGGGGTATGTCCACTCCTCGGGCCGATTGGTTACTAGGCTTACCGCTTACCATATTTCACGGCATGTGGCTAGTACTTTCAAACACTTAACCACCGCTACCACACACTGTGACCTTATCAAATTCCATACACCGACGGGTATCACCTCAATATGATACCTCACAAAATCCCGTCCGTCATCCTTATAGTGATAACAGGAATGTAAACATCACAATTCCTATATCGCGCGAGTGACAGGAAATCACTCGACTACTACCGGTCCTATAAGCATAGCAGCTAGTCGGACTCAAGTACTATTATTCAATACATTGGTTCCTAGGATTCATGCATCTAAGGTTTCCAAACAACTCCTAAGAACTTAATGCATACAGAGATATATAAATAATATAGGTTGCAGTGTAATAAAGTAGGGGTTATATCCGGGGCTTGCCTTCGCTAGTGGGGTTGGGGTTAGTCAAATTATTTTCTTCCGAACCTTGGTTCGGGGCTTCAGAGAAATCCGCAACGAGATTCCCGGAGTCTTCAGAATAACCTCCTTCTTGTTCCGGAATCAGCTGATAATCCCCGTCAGCGAGAGTGGTCGAATCTACATGATATGCAAGATGAAGTTTAATGGATGCATACACTTTCATTTCAATTCATGATAAAGTTGCAATCCAATTAACAGAATATTACATTACAACAAATAACCTGACTATCCTGCACTGGGCAGTCATTTATCGAGTATTAATTATTTTATCTAAACCCATTAGACAACGGGGTTGATTACACTAATTTTCTAACTAGTGGCATAGGGCAACAGGTTGGGTGGTTCCTAACAATTGTATTAAAGAGCTTTATACATTGACTACACCAATTATTTACATGTCCTCTATATATTACTATTATATTATGGACTAATTAAATTTTGTCCAATTCGTTTGACATCTAATTCATAATTGTAAATTTAATCACATGTTATACTATTAAGGAACAGTACCCTAAAATATTTTCATGATTTTTGAGCAATTATAATATATACCATTTGATTATATAAGATGAACTATACCACATTTCTAATTTAAACTAATACAGTAAGAAAATAGTACTTAAATATGGGAATAATTATTTTTATTCAATTCTTTATGTTAAAATAAAATTAACACCACTGGTTTCACCATTTTATCATTTTTCTATGAATTTATATGCATTTCCTAAGTTTACAAGTAACTAAACTTAACATTTAAATTAGATCATCAAACATTCAGAAACTGAAGTTCATCCCTTAAGTAAAGTTGTAGATCTTTAACTAAGGATTCCAACAAAATTTAGTTTGTATTTTTATGATTTTTTCCCGAATAGATACAGAATTTCTAAGTTGACAGCCTTATTTACACAAGGGGGTCATTCGGTACTATTTCTCTGAGTCTAGGGCTTTGCAGAAAACCCCTGGACTTCTATTCCTTCTAACCCGACGTCTTTGGCTGTGAACCGAAGCAGAGCAAGGCGGTGGCGGCCGTGTTCCGGCGACGGTGGTCACCGGCGGCGAGGTCCAAGGGCAGGGAAAGACTCAGAGGCTTACGGTGGTCTTGTTGCGCTACTTGTCGAGGACTGGGATGGCTGGAATGACAGATCTCGACGAGGACCCGAGGCGGCGGCGGAGGGGTCACCGTCGATGGCGAGATTCCGGCGGTGAACGTCGGCAAGGGACCTGCGCACGAGAACCAGTACGTCATGGGGAAGGTGCACGTGCAATCAATTGAATGAATAGATGCTGAATCAAGGGTGATCGACGGAGACCGAAGCGGCGGCGGCGAGGAAGAACGCCGGCGAGCATCGGGGAGGTGCAGTGGTGGACTAGAAGGTCAATGGAGAGGTCGAGGAGCTTCACAGAGGTGATGTAGTGCTGGCTAAGGTATCGTGGTGGTGTGGAAAGGCTCGGAGCGAGCTGCCCACGGTGAGGCCGAAAGCGGCGGCGGACGGTGATCGTCGCAGACGAAGCTCCGGTGGAAATTGGAGGACAACAGTTGGTCGTCGAGCACGAGCAAGCAACGGGGAAGCTTGTACAAGTGTTGATTGGGGCGGAGAGGGTCCGGTGTGGGCTGCCCACGGGCGTGCCGTGCGCGGCCGGAGCGGAAGAAGGCGGCGGCGAAGTGTGGTTTGGGCACTCGGAATTGGACTCTGGAACAGAAGGAATAGAACGTAGGGATGAGGGTAATGCTGCTGCGCACGAGAAAGAGGGAGTTAAGGCGTCGGGGTGGGCTGTCCACGGCGACGAAGTGGTGGCGGCCGGAGGAGGCTCGGGTTCGTCGTGGCGCGCGCGCGCGAGGCCAGGAAGGGAGACGAAAGAGGTCGGGGCCGGGAGGGGACGACGCGTGGGAAGGTAAACCAGCACGAGGTGGAGCTTGGGGCGCGGCGCCGGCGGTCAGCGGCGGAGGCAGAGCAGAGCAGAGAGAGGGAAGCGGCGGTGCCAGAGGTACAAGAAGCAGGCAGGAGTCAGAAGGACCTGTTCATGATTTCCAAAGAGTTCAGGGACCCTTCTGTAAACTAAAATTTCCCATTGATACAAAGGTCAAATGAAAAAGTGTTCAACATGAAAGTTGTAGAGTTTTTCAAACTCTACAATATTGTTTTAGGGCTTAGGTTCAGAAACTCAAAGTTTACAGCTATTTGGATTATATTTTGAAACAAGATGGAATTTAAGTTAAATTTGTCTTTGCCCACCTAAATTTGATTAAATTTTGGGCATGTTTATAAATTTTCTGACCTGTCATGATTACTTGTATTTTTACACATTAACCCTTAAGTAAATTTGAATTTGACTTTTATATTCTAACCATTTCATATGTAACCCTTATATTTGTGTTAATTACACATAAGCCTTTAGTTTCATACAAAGTCTATTTCTTTTAGGTTTTAACCTAATATTTGTACTTTTCTTTTCTATAGTCATTTGAATTTGACATTTAAGATCATTTTCCACACACTTGCACATATAAACTTATAAAATTTATAATTTACAAATACACCCCTAGTTCTTTATAGAAACCTTAATATACATACAACACACTAGTAACTAGTGTCTATATTCTAATTACAGGAATGTTACAGCGCACGCCCGAACCGCGCGCGTCCTTGGCCCGCATCGCGCTGCTGCTCACGCGTCTGAATCCGCCCTGCATGTCACTGCTCGTTCCGGGCCGTTCGCTTCCGCTCGGGTCCTGCTCCTGCACTCACACGCCTACGCCGCCTGCATCGGCGCCGTGCTTGCTCCAACGCCCGTTCCTGCGTCGCGCGCGCTCACTCCGAGCCGCAAACGCACGCCTGCACTGGCCCAACGCCCCGGCCCCGCTCCGCTCTCTGCCAGCGCCTGAGCTCGACGCCTGTGCCGCTCGTCAGTCACCCAGCACCGCACTTGCACATGCTACTGCTCTACCGCGCAAGTGCTGCCTACACACACTCCTACTTCTGCTCCAACGCCGTCCGCGCGCTCCAGTGCCGCCCGTGCGCTCCGCACCAGCCACCCGCTGCCTACTTCCGCGCTCTCTGCGTCCGCCTGCGCGCCGCGCTCCCGCGCGAGCCTGCCCGCATGGCGCGCCGCTCCGTCCTGGGCCCGCCTGCTCCCGCTGCGCCTCCGCCTGGGCCATGCCTCCGCCCCGACCTGGCGCGGCGTTCCGCCGCTCCGGCTCGCTCCCCGCGCTGTGCGCCTCTTGCGCCGCGCCACTAGCCGCTCGGGCCGAGCCGTCCCCTGCGCCTGCACCGAGCCGCAGCAGCGCCTGAGCCGCCGCCCCAGCGCTTGCCTCCAGCTCCCGCGGCCCGCCTGCGCTAGCCACTCGGGCCCCTGCGCGCGCTCGCCCGGGCGCGCCTGCGGCCGCCGCCAGCCCGCGCGACCGCCTGCTACTGCTGCCTACCGCGCCGCCGCCGCACTAGCGCCCAGCGCCGGTCCTGCAGCCGCCCAGCAGAGCCGCCCGGACGTCCTGTACCAGCTCGGCGCCTGATTTGGATAGAGAGAGAGGGGGATAGGTGCGCTGCCAGTAAAAGGAGGAAGAGGTCAAATATAAGAAGAACAGAGAGAGAGTGGAGATAAGGATAAAGCTGCTGCCAGTGGAGGAAGGAAAGAAGGAGACGCCAGGGAGAAAAGAAACAGAGGAGAAGGATGAACAGATTTCCCCAAGGAGCTATGCGTAAATATAGAAAACTGCAAGGGCCTGTCTGTAAAACAAAATTTCCTGTTGATTTAAAACCCATATGAAGAAATGCCCAAAATGAAAGTTGGAGAGTTTTTCAAACTCTACAACATTACTTTAGGGCCCAATTTCAAAAACTCAAAACTTATGTTTTTACATGTGAATTTTTGAACAAAAGTCGGATTTGAATTACTTTTGTCCTAAAGAGCTAAACTTTATAAAATTCAGGACCTAAATGCAAGCATTTATGACACGTCATGATGACGGGATAGACTCGTCATAATGATTGGATAGACATGTCATGATGACTTGCACTTTTACACTTTAGTCCTGAGTAAATTTGAAAGTTACTTTTATAAATCAAACATTTGCATAAAAGGACTTGTACTTTTATAAAATTGCATAAATATCCTTATTCTCACCACTTTTACCCAACATTTTTTTACACATTTCAACATACACATTTCAAATGAAACTTTCAAATAAACATACATTTTTACAAAGGATAACATAAGAAAAACATGTTTACCAAAACCACCTTTCACTTATTTTGAAATTACCCTAATCCAAATACTTTTTGCAAAAACAACCCTAGGTTTTTTTGTAATTACAAAATACCCCTTTTTACTTGCATTTTAAATTTTCAAAAGCTTCAAACATACGCAAGCTTTACACTAACAAGCCTTCACACTAACAAATATATGTCTAGTTTACAAACACATGAACTATCACAACACCCGATTTATAACAACATAAATCGAGCAATCATATATGCGCCAGGATCAAGTCACGCATATATACAACAGAATCATCAAGATATCACAACACGTATCTCGAAATAAAAGCGTATAAATTATAAATGAATATCTTTATTACAACTGAATCAAGAATCAGTTCAAGGAATGCGGAAGCGTAAAATAAATATATGCAGGATAGGGCGCCACAGGGACGTCGGCAGCGGCTGGTCGGTACTCTGGTTGTTCTGCCCCTACTGGCCAGAACTGGTGCCAGTGCTCCTGGTGTTAACCATCTGTTTGCAGCAGAACGAAACTTAAGGGAGACAAATATTGTACGATTTTGGAAAGAAGATCTGATAGGATAAAGTAGAGAATAAGGAGTGTACGGTTTTAACCCCCAACGATCTATCTCAATTTTATCACTTAATTCAAGTTTTGCGTTAAAGTCGATTTGCATGTACAAGTTTAACTACTAGACTATGCAATCAACCAAAGATCCAAATCAAACATTTGCACAATCACAAACATTCAATATTCACATCTTAGCCGAGTTTAGCACACTACTCGACTAACACACTAGTTCTAGCGCACTTCCATCGGGATGGCCTAAACTTATGGGGTTAGACGAGTTCAGGCCAACGTCTACGGAAAAGATCAAATTAATTCTCAGAAAATGCAGAGAGGGTTAGCGAAATCGAGGTTTAGAGCTCAAGGAATAGAAGCAGAAACGAATGTTTGAGTTTTGCGGAAGTAAGGCAGGAGAAAGGAAATCCCTAAACTCTGTCACACCCGATTTATAAGAACATAAATCGAGCAATTATATATGCGCCAGGATCAAGTCACGCATATATACAACAGAATCATCAAGATATCACAACACGTATCTCGAAATAAAAGCGTATAAATTATAAATGAATATCTTTATTACAACTGAATCAAGAATCAGTTCAAGGAATGCGGAAGCGTAAAATAAATATATGCAGGATAGGGCGCCATAGGGACGTCGGCTGGGAGACAACGCCTAGAAATCGTCGAGTCCGCTGATGTAGTCCTCCACGTCGCCTGGTACTGAGCAGCAGTCGAAGATATCCCAGAGAGAACAGAAGAGTAGAGAAGGCAAGTGTGAGTACACAACTTGTACTCAACAAGTATAACACGAATTATGAGGCTCTAAGATTAGCTGACTCAACTGCATTAGCTTTTAATCTTGGCAAATTTTATTAAACCTATTTACTACCAGTGGATGAATTACCATAACCCAAGTTACATGATACTTAATCAAGATTAAACATAAGACTACTGAAAACCAAGCCAAACCACCAAGGTAAACACCCCACTAATCAGACGGAGGATCTAGGCCGCTCATGACCGTGAGCACGGCTAGCATACCAGTTTTACACTCTCGAGAGGTTGCACAACTTTACCCACAAGCCGTGAGCTACGCTAGTTGTTCATCACACTTCCTTAGGTGAGATGGCTAGCAAGCACACTACGAGACCGTTATAGAGGACACGTTGTTAAGGTGTAACCGCTAAGGATTCTGGATCAGCGACTATGGAGCAAGCCTCGAGGGGGTACAAGTACACAGCACAGACCAAGCCTCGTAGCGCGAGGGCCATAGAAACTTACCACCCCTCTTGCCCCGCAGGTAAGTTACTCCCAAACCAAAATGACTTAATTAGTAAGTCAAGACCGTCCCATTCCAGTCTTGTGGTTGCGCGGTTGTCCCAGGTTGTCGCTCGATGAACCGGTCCTTATGGAGAGTGGCCAACCAAGCACTAAGCACCGTGCTGGCCCCCTAAACCAAGTTTTTATAAAAACATCTTTTAACGAGTCGTGAGCCGCTCAAGCACACAGCACAGAGGGCCACTCTTAGAATCAAGTTGCATATAGCCATTAATCAAATTTAATTAAAAAGGATCATAAGGTGTGAGAGCGCAGAACCTAGCACAACTAACCAAAATGCAATATTAACAGAGGAGAAGGATGAACAGATTTCCCCAAGGAGCTATGCGTAAATATAGAAAACTGCAAGGGCCTGTCTGTAAAACAAAATTTCCTGTTGATTTAAAACCCATATGAAGAAATGCCCAAAATGAAAGTTGGAGAGTTTTTCAAACTCTACAACATTACTTTAGGGCCCAATTTCAAAAACTCAAAACTTATGTTTTTACATGTGAATTTTTGAACAAAAGTCGGATTTGAATTACTTTTGTCCTAAAGAGCTAAACTTTATAAAATTCAGGACCTAAATGCAAGCATTTATGACACGTCATGATGACGGGATAGACTCGTCATAATGATTGGATAGACATGTCATGATGACTTGCACTTTTACACTTTAGTCCTGAGTAAATTTGAAAGTTACTTTTATAAATCAAACATTTGCATAAAAGGACTTGTACTTTTATAAAATTGCATAAATATCCTTATTCTCACCACTTTTACCCAACATTTTTTTACACATTTCAACATACACATTTCAAATGAAACTTTCAAATAAACATACATTTTTACAAAGGATAACATAAGAAAAACATGTTTACCAAAACCACCTTTCACTTATTTTGAAATTACCCTAATCCAAATACTTTTTGCAAAAACAACCCTAGGTTTTTTTGTAATTACAAAATACCCCTTTTTACTTGCATTTTAAATTTTCAAAAGCTTCAAACATACGCAAGCTTTACACTAACAAGCCTTCACACTAACAAATATATGTCTAGTTTACAAACACATGAACTATCACAACACCCGATTTATAACAACATAAATCGAGCAATCATATATGCGCCAGGATCAAGTCACGCATATATACAACAGAATCATCAAGATATCACAACACGTATCTCGAAATAAAAGCGTATAAATTATAAATGAATATCTTTATTACAACTGAATCAAGAATCAGTTCAAGGAATGCGGAAGCGTAAAATAAATATATGCAGGATAGGGCGCCACAGGGACGTCGGCAGCGGCTGGTCGGTACTCTGGTTGTTCTGCCCCTACTGGCCAGAACTGGTGCCGGTGCTCCTGGTGTTAACCATCTGTTTGCAGCAGAACGAAACTTAAGGGAGACAAATATTGTACGATTTTGGAAAGAAGATCTGATAGGATAAAGTAGAGAATAAGGAGTGTACGGTTTTAACCCCCAACGATCTATCTCAATTTTATCACTTAATTCAAGTTTTGCGTTAAAGTCGATTTGCATGTACAAGTTTAACTACTAGACTATGCAATCAACCAAAGATCCAAATCAAACATTTGCACAATCACAAACATTCAATATTCACATCTTAGCCGAGTTTAGCACACTACTCGACTAACACACTAGTTCTAGCGCACTTCCATCGGGATGGCCTAAACTTATGGGGTTAGACGAGTTCAGGCCAACGTCTACGGAAAAGATCAAATTAATTCTCAGAAAATGCAGAGAGGGTTAGCGAAATCGAGGTTTAGAGCTCAAGGAATAGAAGCAGAAACGAATGTTTGAGTTTTGCGGAAGTAAGGCAGGAGAAAGGAAATCCCTAAACTCTGTCACACCCGATTTATAAGAACATAAATCGAGCAATTATATATGCGCCAGGATCAAGTCACGCATATATACAACAGAATCATCAAGATATCACAACACGTATCTCGAAATAAAAGCGTATAAATTATAAATGAATATCTTTATTACAACTGAATCAAGAATCAGTTCAAGGAATGCGGAAGCGTAAAATAAATATATGCAGGATAGGGCGCCATAGGGACGTCGGCTGGGAGACAACGCCTAGAAATCGTCGAGTCCGCTGATGTAGTCCTCTACGTCGCCTGGTACTGAGCAGCAGTCGAAGATATCCCAGAGAGAACAGAAGAGTAGAGAAGGCAAGTGTGAGTACACAACTTGTACTCAACAAGTATAACACGAATTATGAGGCTCTAAGATTAGCTGACTCAACTGCATTAGCTTTTAATCTTGGCAAATTTTATTAAACCTATTTACTACCAGTGGATGAATTACCATAACCCAAGTTACATGATACTTAATCAAGATTAAACATAAGACTACTGAAAACCAAGCCAAACCACCAAGGTAAACACCCCACTAATCAGACGGAGGATCTGGGCCGCTCATGACCGTGAGCACGGCTAGCATACCAGTTTTACACTCTCGAGAGGTTGCACAACTTTACCCACAAGCCGTGAGCTACGCTAGTTGTTCATCACACTTCCTTAGGTGAGATGGCTAGCAAGCACACTACGAGACCGTTATAGAGGACACGTTGTTAAGGTGTAACCGCTAAGGATTCTGGATCAGCGACTATGGAGCAAGCCTCGAGGGGGTACAAGCACACAGCACAGACCAAGCCTCGTAGCGCGAGGGCCATAGAAACTTACCACCCCTCTTGCCCCGCAGGTAAGTTACTCCCAAACCAAAATGACTTAATTAGTAAGTCAAGACCGTCCCATTCCAGTCTTGTGGTTGCGCGGTTGTCCCAGGTTGTCGCTCGATGAACCGGTCCTTATGGAGAGTGGCCAACCAAGCACTAAGCACCGTGCTGGCCCCCTAAACCAAGTTTTTATAAAAACATCTTTTAACGAGTCGTGAGCCGCTCAAGCACACAGCACAGAGGGCCACTCTTAGAATCAAGTTGCATATAGCCATTAATCAAATTTAATTAAAAAGGATCATAAGGTGTGAGAGCGCAGAACCTAGCACAACTAACCAAAAGGATCATAAGGATAAAAGTGGCTAGGAAATCCTTATAGGCGTACAATATTAAAATGCAGTATGAAAATTGTATTTAAAAGTGATTGGGTGTTCATGTTACACTTGCCTTCCTCGAAATTCTCCTGCTGCTGCTCAAACTGATCTGTAGAAAGGGGCTCATGGTACTGGTCCAAAGGCTCAGCGTCTACTCACGATCGCAACGCCAAAACATGGTCCATTACATACACATACATGCAAACAAGGACAAAAGATAAGAAACAGTACAATATCTCATAAAAACAGCACACAAAACTATGATAGAACTATTCTACACATTACAACGATCGCATGAACGTGAAAACCACCTAAAACGAAGCTAAGACGCGAAAACTAGAGCTAAAACAAGGTTCAGGGGCTTTTCAGCGAGAAAACAGAACTCCTATGGGGGTTCTGGGCAAAAACCAGGGACCTAAACGTAATTAAAGGCTAGATCTAGGGTCTAACCCATGAAAACATAGGGCATGGATGGCGGACGCAATTTCCAGAAAGCTCAGGGGGCTCCGGCGCTAAAAATAGGACCTAGATGGAATTTCTTTTGAACGGCCCCGGACTGCGGTTTGATTTCGGGAAAACCCAGGGGCTCTTTAACAAAATAGCTAGGCCGAAGGGTATCTTCTAATCTGGATGGTTGGATCTAGATCTGATGACTCGGACACGTTCCAGTTACGATGGTCCGATTTGCACGGTGAGGGTCCGAACGGTCCGATCTGGATCGCACCGGTCCAATTTGACAAGGACGCGGCCGGCGGCGGGGAGGTCGCCAGGGATTGGTTTCCGCGGTGGCGCGTTGCTGGAGCTAGGCGATCTCGGTGCTTCAGGGATCAAAACAACTCGAGCTTGGGTCTAGGGGGTTCAGCGCGACACGGGTAAACCACCTAGGGCTAAGGCGGGGCTCGGGAAGGCTCGGTGAGAAAGAATCGACGGTGGGGGCGGATCTGCACGACGGCGCATCATTGGCGCGCGCGTTCCGGTCTAAGAGGGGCTAAAGGTCTACGACATCTAGCACCAAAGGACTAAGGTGACATGCTGAGGCTCACCGAGGGCCTGAACGGATCGGAGGAGCGGCGCAAGCTGGTCGGCGACGAGGGCCGAGCGGCGGAAACGGGCGGCGCTCATGGGAAGAGCTGCTGCAGGGGTCTTCCGGGCTTCTGATCTCCATGGATCGGCTCGGGGTGTACCTGCGGAGGTGCCACGGGGGTCAGGGGGGTCCGGGGATCACCGGCGGCAAGGAATCGCACGAGCGGAGCATCTCACCGGCGGCGACTCTCGATCAAATTCCGGCCACGGCCGGACTCGGGGTCGAGGGTGGAAGGCTCGGGAAGCTTCTTGGCGGGACGGCGAAGCTGCTGCGAGCCTTGGCCAGAGCTAGGATGCACCAGAGCGGCCGGCCCACGATGGAGCAGAGGTGCTGCACGGCGGAGCAAGCGGCCGGTGGTGCTGGGGATTCGGGCGGCTGCAGTGCGGCGGTAGGGCACAAGGAGGGTTTAAGGGAAGGGTTACAGGGGCCAAATAAGGAAGAGGCCGGTGGTTTGGGCGTGCATGCCCCGGTAGAGATTGCGGCCGTGATCCGCGTGGGAGAAGCGGATCGTACAACCGCTCGGCGCAATCCTGGCTCAGGGAAGGAAACTTTTGGAAGGAGGGTGCGCACGGGAGACTGGCCGATGGGCTCGTGCTCGGTTGCGGGGTGGAGCGGGGCCACGTGCAGCGACGGCACGGCGGGGCGGAACAGAGGGAGCCGGCGCGGGGAAGAAGAAGGAAAAGAAGGAGATGGTCACCGACAGGTGGGGTCGAGCTGGGGGAATGACTGAGAAGGAAGGAATGACAGAAAAAAGAATGGGAATGACTGAGAAAAGAAGGAATGACTGAGAAAAGAACGGGAATGACTGAGAAAAGAAGGAATGACTTACTTTCCTATTTCCTTCCTTTTCTTTTCCCACACCAACTCAAATCTATTTGAATTCAACTCAAATTTGAATTCAACTCCTATGCACTCAACCAAATAAAACTTATGCACCAGCATGAATGCACAAACATGTTGAACCTAAAATAAATTTTAATTACTTGTGATATAAAATTAGTTTAAATGCAAGGTAACTCAAGAAAAACCTTAGAAACTTTATTTAAGCCAAAATAAATTCGTTAAAACTTTAGGAAATATACATTAGGGTGTTACAAACCTACCCCCCTTACAGGAATCTCGTCCCGAAATTCGAATAGGCTAGCTAGCAAAAAGATCGGGATATGTCTGTCTCAGCTCATCTTCTCGCTCCCAGGTACCCTCATCCTCCGTGTGATGACTCCATTGAACACGGCACATCTTGGTCTTCTTGTTTCTGGTAACTCTCTCAAACGTCTCCAGAATTTTCACCGGATGCTCGGTGTAGGTCAGATCCTCTTGCACTTCCAACCCTTCCAATGGTGCTTGTTCCTCTCGCACCCTCAAGCACTTCTTCAGCTGAGACACGTGGAAGACATCATACACTCCCGAGAGGTTGGGAGGCAACTCCAAATGATATGCCACCTCTCCTTTCCGTTCCAAAACCCTGAATGGACCGATGTAGCTTCCCTCTCACATTAAACCTGCGGATTCCCCTCATCGGCGAGACCTTGAGGTACACATGATCACCCACTGCAAATGTCAGATCTCGATGACGAACATCCGTGTAGCTCTTCTGACGAGTCTGTGCGACCCTCAGGTTCTCTCGCACCCGCTGTACCAGCTGTTCTGCCTCTTCAACAATATCCGGACCAAACACCTGCCTCTCGCCAATCTGATCCCAATACAGTGGAGTCCTGCACTTCTGACCATACAGGGCCTCGAAAGGAGATTTCTTCAGACTGGCCTGATAGCTGTTGTTGTATGAAAACTCTGCATACGGCAGGCATTTATCCCAGCTGGTACCATACTGAATAGCACAGGCTCGAAGCATATCCTCCAACACTTGGTTGGTTCTCTCTGTCTGCCCATCTGTCTGAGGATGATAAGCAGTGCTGAAACGTAGCTTCATATCCAACGAGTCATGCAACTGCTCCCAGAACCGTGAAGTGAAATGAGATCCTCGGTCAGATATGATCTTCTTCGGAACTCCATGCAGACAGATGATCCTGGAGATGTACAACTCTGCGAGTCTGGCACCGGAGTAAGTAGTGTTCACCGGGATGAAGCGAGCAACCTTCGTCAACCGATCCACTACTACCCATATGGAGTTGTACCCTTTCTGAGTACGAGGCAATCCAACGATGAAGTCCATAGTGATCTCCTCCCATTTCCACTCTGGAATCTTCAACGGCTGCAATAGACCTGCTGGTCTCTGATGCTCTGCCTTGACACGCTGACAAATGTCACACATAGCCACGTACTCCGCAACGGAACGCTTCATTCCATACCACCAGAATCATCCCTTGAGGTCATAATACATCTTCGTGCTGCCTGGATGAATGGAATACGCCGTATCATGAGCCTCACTCAAGATCAACTTCCTGAGATCCTTCACATCTGGCACACATATCCGGCCCTTGTACCACAAGGTACCCTGATCATCCTCTCTGAAATGAGGTGCTTTGCCAATCTTGAGCAGTTCGCGGATCTCCTGCAGCTTCTTATCATCTTTCTGATGCTGCCTGATCTCTGCCTCTAGAGTAGGTTCTGCCTCGAAGGATGCACTCGAAGTGTGATGTAAGAAACCCAGACTCAACTGTTCAAACTGCTCGCATAACTCCCGAGGCATCTGAAAAGCCACGGCCATGTTGGCATAACTCTTCCTACTCAGAGCATCTGCTACAACATTGGCCTTGCCCGGATGATAGTGAATCTCCAGGTCATAATCCTTGACCAACTCTAGCCATCTTCTCTGCCGCATGTTCAGCTCGTTCTGAGTGAAAATGTACTTGAGGCTCTTGTGATCGGTGTAAATATCACACCGATGCCCAAACAAGTAGTGCCTCCATATCTTCAGAGCATGCACAACTGCGGCTAACTCCAGATCATGAGTGCGATAATTCAGCTCGTGCCGGCGCAACTGCCGCGAAGCATAAGCTATCACTCTGCCCTCCTGCATCAGGACGCAACCCAGACCATCCCTCGAAGCATCACAATACACTGTGAACCTCTTGCTCTGGTCTGGCAGAGAGAGGACTGGCACCGGAGTTAACCTCTTCTTCAGCTCCTCGAAGGCCTTTTGACGCTCATCAGTCCAAGAGAAATCCACACACTTCTCTAGCAAGGAAGTCAAAGGCTTCGCAATCTTGGAGAAATTCTCAATGAACCTCCGATAATATCCTGCTAAGCCCAGAAAAGAGCGGACTTCCTTCACCGTCTGCGGTACCACCCAGTCAAGCACATCCTTCACCTTTCCGGGGTCCACAGCAATACCTCCCTTGGAGATGACATGACCGAGGAATGGAACCTTGTCAATCTAGAATTCGCAGTTGCTGAGCTTGGCATACAACTTGTGCTCTCTGAGCCTCTGTAACACAAGCCTCAGATGTTTCTCATGCTCTGCTTCGGACTTGGAATATATCAGGATATCATCAATGAATTGTGGCAGAACCGCCTGAATTATTCCAGCTCAAGTGCGCTAATGATAGCTATATAGCTGGCATTACCTCAACGCACTTCAAACAGAATAATCCGTTGGTCTGTCGGGTCTCCGCCCGATACAACCACGGTTCAACAGGATCGCAGCAGGTTTACCTCGCATGAAGGTGAGTTTACAATCACAGAATAGCTCATCAACTTTTAATTTACAGTCATTCAAACATTATTACAAACCAGTTTAAACAAAGTAAACTTATACAAACAGTGCTAAACCTGACAAGCGGAACAGCTTGTCCAAATTCATAGCAGAAATAAAAGTTTACGCGACTACACACGTCGCAAAGGTGGACACCATGCTTAGCCCAAGGCTTGGTGTCACTTCGGAGGGTCACTGCCAGCCGGGGACGGTTCCCACTCCACGGACCAGCCAAAAGGAACGGACGTTGGCCACTCAGGATTGTCCGTGGGATTCTGGAAGGTTATACCTGAAACAGATATTGGCAAGTCTGAGTATTCTAATACTCAGCAAGGCTTACCCGAGTTCGGGTATACTTTAGCCCGTAACTAGACTCATGAAGGCATTGCAAAGTTTCTGAGTTACTTTTAGCGGAAAAGCAATTAAGAGTATAATCTACTTTTAAGTTTTAGCTTTCAGATTCTAGCTTGATTAGTCATCTAGGTAAGCGCCTATACTAAACAAGTAAGATAGATATTCTCATCCATTCAAAATTATTCATCAGTAGTTACACTTGTTACTCGATGTGGCAGAAGTGATAAGCAGTCTCATTCATCGTGAGAGGCGGACGATTCCTGAATCGAGATTCAACCTTGCAAGGTAAACCTAACACACACGCTTGGAACATCCAAAGATCGTTCCGAAGCAACCGTTTGCCTTTCATTCCGGGTCGTGGATCAGGTCCACCACAAGCGACTGTAGGACCGTACGCACACCAATTGTGCAGGACATACGTTTGTAGCGCGACTACAAAACCCGTATTCATGTCTGCCTTGCAGAACGTACTCCCGCACGTTGGTGCGTGGGAGAACCAAATTACGAGTGGTGGGTGGTATGTCCACTTGCTGGGCCAATTGGTTACTAGGCTTACCGTTTACCATATTTCGCGGCATTTGGCTTGTACTTTCAAACGCTTAGCCACCACTACCACACATTTCGACCTTAACCACTTTTGACAAAACAGACAGGGTAAACCTCCAGGTCATGATACAACACATGACCCTATCCATCATCCTTATAGTGGTTGCAGAATTGTAAACAAGCAACTCCTATATCGCGCGAGTGACAGGAAATCACCCGACTTTTACCGGCCCTATTTAGCAGAGCATCTAAGCGATAAGGACTCAGGTACAATACATTGGATTCCTAAGAACTTATGCAACTAGGGTTTCATTTCAACTTTTGTTAATGAAGTTTAGTTTGAAACAAAATACTTTTACTTTTATTTTAAATCTAAGGTTAGAAGGTGTTTGGTATATAACTTGTACATTTTAATCTTGCTTCTCATGATTTTTGGCATATAAATCCTATGAGCTGTGTGTAACCTTGTATTAAAATTTCAAACCTAGCTTTGTTTGGTAGCTTAACTTCTTTTAAATTTAGGCAATTCAAATTTGAAATTTTGGCTAAGCATGTTCTATAAGCCTAATTAGTTAAGATCTTTTTGTCATACTCTAATGTGTTAATGTTTAGTGTATAACTAAGTTTTCAAAACCTTATGATCCTTTTAACTTAAAGTTTTGAATTTAAATTTGGAATTCAAATTCAAATGTTCTAGTTCCTATTTGCAATAGATTCAGTGATATCCTCATGACTCCTTTATAAATGGTGCTTCCAACCTAAACCCTTTTTATTTCATGAACTCTTGTGTGTTGACTTGGTTGAATTATAAATTTTGTAATATAAGGTCCTAAATTCAAATCCCATATTACTTAAATTATTGCATCTCATATAGAATCAACGACGCTCGACGACGGAGATTACGAGTTGGTCTTAGGACAAGACCAAGAGTTTTCGGAAGACCCAACGCAAGTGGTCGAGGAACTAACTGAAGCCCCGAACCAAGGTTCGGAAGTCTCTGATACTCCTGCCCCCAACCCCACTCAAGAAGGCAAGCCCTGGATATATCCCACTACTTTATTTACACTGCAATCTATATCTATTTATCTATACTTATGCATTAAGTCTAGGAATTGTAATGAAACCCTAGATGCATGGATAGCAGGAACCCAATGTATTGTACCCGAGTCCTTATCGGATAGATGCACCGCAAATAGGGCCGGTAGAAGTCGAGTGATTTCCTGTCACTCGCGCGATATAGGAGTTGCATGTTTACTGTTCTGCAATCACTATAAGGATGACGGACAGGGTCATGTGCTGTATCATGACCTGAGGTTTTACCCTGTCTGTTTTGTTAAAAGATGTTAAGGTCGATATGTGTGGTAGTGGTGGCTAATCGTTTGAACAGTACTAGCCACATGTCGCGAAATATGGTAAAGCAGTAAGCCTAGTAACCAATTGGCCTGGTAAGTGGACATACCTCCCACCACTCGATCTTTATTTTATGTTCACACGCACCGACGTGTGGGAGTACGTTCTGCAAGGCAGACAGGAATTCGGGTTTTGTAGTCGCGCTACAGACGTATGTCCTGCACAATTAATGTGCGTACGGTCCTGTAGTCGCTTGTGGTGGCCTGTCCATGAGTCGGAATGAAAGGCAAACGGTTGCTTCGGAACGGTCTTTGGATGTTCCAAGCGTGTGTGTTAGGTTTACCCTTGCAAGGTTGAAATTCGATTCAGAATCGTCCATCTCTCGCGGAAATTGAGACTGCTTATTCCTTCTGCCACATCGAGTAAAAAGTGTAATTATTGATGGAATAATCCTGATGGATGATAATCTCTACCTTGCTTGATTAGTGTAGGTGCTAAGAAAAAATGGATAATCAACTAGAAAATGAAAGCTAAAACTTGATAGTAGTTCATACTCTTTGTGCTTTTCAGCTGAAAATAAACCCAGAGCCTTTACAATATCATCATTAGTCTAGTTACGGGCTAAACTATACCCAACCCCGGGTGAGCCTTTCTGAGTATTAGAATACTCAGTCTTGCTAGTACCATTTGCAGGTATAACCTTCGAGAATCCCACGGACAATCCTGCATGGCCAACTTCTGTTCGTTTTGGCTGGTCCGTGGAATGGGATCCATCCCTGGCTGGCAGTGACCCTCCTGAGTGACACCAGGCCCTGGGCTGAGTATGGTGTCCACAGTTGCGACGAGAGTAGTCACGTGTTTGGTTTCCTTTCCACTGTGAACATGGACAAGCCGTCTAGCTTGTCAGTTTAAACATCGTTTGTATAAATTTTATTTGCAGTTGAGCAAGGCTTGTAATAATGTTTACTTATCTGTAAATTAAAAGTAATGAGTGGTACTGTGGTTGTAAACTCGCCTTCGTGCGACGTAAACCTGCGTCGATCCTGTTGAACCATGGTTGTATCGGGCGGAGACCCGACAGACCAATGGGTTACACCGTTTGAAGTGCGTTGAAGCCCTTGAGAGAGGACTTGCGTATTTGAGCCGGTGTAATTCAGACGGTTCTGCCACAGCTGGTATCAGAGCTGTAGGTTTACCATTACTATTACAGTAACTCTTAAAAAGTGTTTTCTAAATAAAATTTGGCCAACAAATGAATTTACAAACATGCGTTGGATTCGTTAAGGCTGTGCTTAGTTTGTAAAGTCCTAGGGATGTATGTGGGAAATATCAGGTGGCAATTAGAGTATATATTTAATCCTGACTTGCAGCACTACTTTCCGTCAAAACTTAAATTCATGCACAACTTAACCTTACTTTCGGTAACGACACCTACGATCGAAGGTAAGAAGGTAAGGATCCTCAGCTAACTGGGGAGTTAGCCTTCCCGTCGGTGATGCGAACCGAACGCTGTTTCTCAAACAGTGGCCTACTTGAGATGCTGCCAATATACCAACTTGGGTTGATTATATTGGGAGTATATGGTTCGGCGTAGGGTATGGCGATGGCTGTTCATACCCTCGCATTTTGCGGTACCCCTGTGAATACGTTGTTTCAATGATGTATGTTAACGTTGTCTGTACGGCGGTAATTATACAGATGCTGTTTCTATAGTGAACAGTACTGTTTGGGGACGCTTTCATGTCGTGCTGCCATGAAAGGTTCATGATATATATATATGTGTTTTTCTGCAGGTACACTAACCACGGTTAATAGGTTAAGACGGATAGGGTTTATTGACTAGTTATTAGGGAGTGCCGTATGTGTTATGCCACCGAAACTAACTACGTAAGTCCGAAGTTATTCGGCAGTTGTTTTGGTTATGAGGACGAATAGTACGTGCATGCATTATCAAATGAATGAAAACAAAGTATGCTTCTGTTAAGGAGGAATAGTGTGTTGTTCATCTTTAGAACAGGTTGATAGGATTTTCATGATAATCTTAAGTATTTTAGGTATCCATCTGATTTCCAGCCTTTGCTGTTATCAGACTTGACTATCTTATTCCATTTATCTTGTGATTTCTCAGCAAGGTAAAAAGTCTCACCATTTGCATTCTTGTTGCAGATGGCAGCCCCTCTTAACGTCTTTTGGGATCCGGCAGGGCATCTCCACATAGATGCCTTGCATTGGGAAGGTTTTCCTCGCTTACTTTGGGAATCCTTAAGGACATTTGATTATATGGAACCTCCACAGTATGATGCGGTTGAATATCTAGAGGAAGGTGTTCACCGAGCCCGAGTCTGAATGGTTATCCCTCAACATCCTTTCCGCTCCCAGTGGCAGCCCATTGAAGTTATTGTGATGGGCTACCGTATAGTGGACACTATTGAAGGAGCCGCACTAGAGGCTATTCATCTTTTCTGCAATCAACATCCAAGAGAGGTGGCTGGACAGCCGATCGGTTTATTTTCTACTATAGATCCCAAAGAGTCGGAATGGAATCTCAGGGTGATGCCTAAGAGTCACAGACTGGAAGGTCCAACAGAAGAAACACTTTGAGGCATGATGCGGTTTGTGAACGTGCAGTATCATTATCAAATGTTACTACGTCGCGAAATGGGACAGTTAGTTCATGCTGCGCGAAGTCATTTTAGGGAGGCTGACAGACTCATCACCCAAGTTGACCAACTTCGAGCTTTGGCAATAGAGAAAGATGGGATCATTGCTGCCCGAAACGAGACTATTCAGCACTAGGAAGACCAGATCAATGAAAGTGATGCGATTATTACCCAACGCAACACGATCATTGAATTTCTTCAAGAACAGATCCAGGATCTTATCCTCGAAGTTGATGATGCCAATGCGCATATAAATGAACTTCAACAGCAGCCTGCACCTCCTGTAGTACCAGCACCCGCAGGCGAAGAAGAGGAAGATCCTGAAGAAATCGAAGGAGTCTCCGAAATTGACTCTGAGCACGGAGATCCTGTTATTAGTCCACATCATTCCTCTTCAGGCAGCCAGTCATCAGTGGGTAACTTGGA
Source organism: Panicum hallii (assembly GCF_002211085.1). Lineage (NCBI taxonomy): Eukaryota > Viridiplantae > Streptophyta > Magnoliopsida > Poales > Poaceae > Panicum > Panicum hallii. Next base: position 25,037,615 of record NC_038043.1, on the reverse strand, counting down.
TGACTTTTAGGTTGGGTGGATGACAGTCTAGTTGTACTTAGTGTAGTAAAGTGTAAAATTGGTAGTGAGTAGTTTACCTAGATGGGGCCACTTGTTGTATATGTGGCATGTGTAGTTAGGTAACAGCTTGTAGTGGTCTCGGTATGCTGATGTAAGATGTAAGGATCACCAGTGTTTATATAGTAATCCAAATCCTGTGTTTTATCATCCTACTTTATCTTCTTGCATCTAAATGAGTGGATTGAATGGAACATATGAATCGTATCTCTGTTTGGTAATTGTATATCATTTGAAATTTGGAGTAAGGATGTAATTGATAATGGATATCCCCTTTATTTCATATGGTTGGAGCTACTCGCGGAACCCCGGAAGGATTCCGGATAGATCAGGCCAGTGGTTCTCAGCAACCACCACCCCCACCTCCAAATTTGGCCGAAGTCATGGCCCGACAAACAGAGCTTCTCAACCAGCTTGTGCAAACACAGATGGGCCATTTCCATCAGCAATCCCGAGGCCGAGATGAACCTCTATCGGCCAGTTACCAAGATTTCCTCAGTAACCAACCTCCGTTATTTCATAAGGCGGATGAACCCCTTGACGTCGATGCCTGGCTCCGCACCATCGAGTCCAAGTTCGCCTTATTGCCAGCTCCATGTTTGGATGAGAACAAGACACTCTTTGCAGCCCAGCAGCTCCGTGGTACCGCTCGTTTATGGTGGGATCATTTTCATGCCATGCAGCCTGCAGATCATATCATCACCTGGGACGAGTTCCGGACTGCGTTTCGAGCGCATCACATCCCCGAAGGACTCATTGAGTGAAAGCTCAATGAATTTTTGAATCTAACTCAAGGAACCCGCATCGTGATGTAATACGCACAAGTTTTCAACCACTTGTGCCAATATGCAGGGTATCATGCAGACAGTGATGTTCGCAAAAGGGATCGCTTTCGCCGAGGCCTGAATACCAAACTTAAAGAACGGCTGAATTTTGTAAGGGCCGATAGTTTCAATGAGCTGGTCAACATGGCCATCACCCAGGAGGACTGCATCTCAGCCCACAGGGTGGAAAAGAAAAGGAAGACCCCAACAGGGCCTGCAACTTCGCAACCCTCAAGGTATCGGTTGGTCCCAAGCACTGCTCCTCGAGCCCCGCCTCGAAGTAATATGCCTGGCAGATGGGTAGCTAGACCACCCCAACAGGCACGATTCAACCGACCACCGACACCTCAACCTCAGCAGCAGCAGCAACCAGGCCCGCGGACGGGCTTTCCACCAGCCAATCAAGGAAACAGCAATTATCGCTGTTTCAATTGTGGAAGCCCGTCCCACTTCATCAAGGATTGCCCTCAACCTAGGAAATCTATCCAAGGGCAAACATCCAATCCAACCAACAAGGGCAAGGGCAAGAGGCAGGTGGTCCAGGCCCATCAAGGAAGGGTGAACCTCACCACACTCTCCGAACTCCCTGAAGGGACACCGATAATGACGGGTACATTTTCTATCAACCATCATCCCGTTATTATTCTTTTTGATACTGGTGCCACCCATAGTTTTATTAGTATGGATTGTGGGACTAAAGTGGGCTTGGATATCTATTCCATAAATGAAGCCTATAGGATCGTAACTCGTGGTGGTAAGATTTTGTCCAATCAAATCTGTAGAATGGTACCAATTCAGCTGGGTAGTCATTTAATCAAAACAGATCTGCTGGTATTAGACCTAAAGGGAATGGATGTCCTTTTGGGTATGAACTGGATGACCCAGCATCATGTGTCCTTAGATATCTCTTCTCGAATTGTGGAAATAGATTCACCTGAGTATGAGCCAACCATTCTCTATCTCCCACAACAGCAATACCTTAACCCTTGCACTTATGCTACAACTAGGGTTAAGCTAAAAGATATCCCCATTGTCTGTGAGTATCCCGATGTCTTCCCAGACGATTTGCCTGCAATGCCCCCAGATAGAGAGATCGAATTTATCATAGAACTCCAACCTGGCACAGCCCCCATTTCTAAGAAATCTTACCGTATGCCTCCGAATGAGTTGGCCGAATTGAAAATCCAACTCCGAGACCTCTTAGACAAAGGTTTCATTCGTCCAAGTGCATCACCATGGGGTTGTCCAGCTTTATTTGTGAAAAAGAAAGACAATAGCTTAAGGCTATGTCTGGACTACCGTCCTCTCAATGCGGTAACTATCAAAAACAAGTATCCCCTACCCCGCATTGATATTCTCTTCGATCAGTTAGCTGGAACTAAGGTATTTTCTAAGATAGATCTTCGTTCCGGCTATCATCAAATTAAGATTCGGCCCAGTGACATTCCAAAAACAGCTTTCTCCACCAGATATGGTCTATATGAGTATCTAGTTATGTCGTTTGGTCTCACCAATGCTCCAGCATATTTTATGTACCTCATGAATTCTGTCTTCATGCAAGAACTCGACAAATTTGTCATAGTCTTTATTGATGACATCTTGATCTACTCTAAACACTCAGAAGATCATGCCCAACATCTTCATGTTATTCTTCAGCGATTAAGAGACCATCGTCTGTATGCCAAATTCTCCAAGTGCGAGTTTTGGTTAAATACAGTGAAGTTTCTGGGCCACACTATTTCTGGTGATGGAATATCCGTTGATCCTAGTAAGGTACAAGAAGTGATGGATTGGCAACCTCCAACATTAGTCCATCAGATTCGTAGTTTTCTCGGTCTAGTTGGCTATTATCGTCGCTTCATTCCTGACTTTTCCAGAATAGCCAAACCTATGACCGAGCTACTAAAGAAAGGTGTCAAATTCTCTTGGGATCAAAGATGCGAAGATGCATTCCACACTCTTAGAGATCATCTTACGACTGCTCCAATCTTAGCTCAACCAGATGTATCAAAACCTTTTGACATCTACTGTGATGCATCGGGAACTGGACTTGGTTGTGTACTTATGCAGGACAACCGAGTAATTGCATATGCATCACGAGCACTTAGGGTTCATGAACAGAACTACCCTACTCATGATCTTGAACTCGCAGCTGTCATTCATGCCCTAAAGATTTGGAGACACCATCTGATGGGTACGAAGTGTCATATCTACACAGACCATAAGAGCCTCAAGTATATCTTCACCCAAGCAGATCTGAATATGAGGCAAAGGCGTTGGCTAGAACTTATCAAAGATTATGACTTAGAAGTGCATTATCATCCAGGCAAGGCTAATGTTGTTGCGGATGCACTCAGTCGCAAGGCACATTGTTCTTGTCTATCCGTTGAAGTTTTCAACGAAACTCTTTGCTGGGAGATGAGAAAGCTCAACCTAGAAATCATTCCTCAAGGTAACTTGAACCATCTTTCAGTTGAAGCCACGCTTAAGGATGACATTGTTCTAGCACAGCAGCACAGTAAGGGAGTTGGAATCATTAAACAAAAAATAACACAAGGGGGGAAAAAGTATAAATGTTTCCAAGTGAATCCCGAAGGAGTTTTGTGGTTCAACGAACGTCTTGTGGTACCTAAGGACCATAAGCTCCGTAGACAGATAATGGATGAAGCCCACCTATCTAAATCTTCTATACACCCTGGCAGTACGAAAATGTACCAAGATCTGAAACAAAGCTTTTGGTGGACTCGTATGAAACGGGAAATTGCCAAGTACGTCTCAGAATGTGATATCTGCCAAAGAGTTAAAGCCAGTCATTTAAAGACTGCTCGTATCCTTCAACCCCTATCCATCCCTTCTTGGAAATGGGAAGATATCAGTATGGATTTTATTGTTGGTCTGCCAAATACTTCTCTGAGACATGACTCTATTTGGGTAATCGTTATTAACCAAAACTACACATTTCCTTCCCGTGCACACTACATATAATGCCAAGAAGTATGCCAAGATTTACTTGAATCGGATTGTTCGTCTTCATGGCATACCTAAAACAATCATCTCCGATCGTGGGACACTATTCGTCGCTCGGTTCTGGGAGCAACTCCAAGATGCTCTTGGAACTAAGTTAATTTGAAGCTCTGCATATCATCCTCAAACAGATGGGCAGACTGAAAGGATAAATCAGATTTTGGAAGATATGCTTAGGGCTTGTGTACTTCAGTTTGACAAGGGTTAGGATAAATGTTTGTCGCTGGCAGAATTCTCTTATAATAACAACTATCAGACAAGCATTAAGATGGCCCCATTTGAAGCATTGTACGGTCGCCGATGCCGAACTCCCTTGAGTTGGTCGCAAACCGGCGAGCGTAAAGTCTTTGGACCCGACCTAGTTATTGAAGCAGAGGATAAGGTAAGAATTATTCAGAGCAATCTAAAGGCCGCCCAATCTCAATAGAAAAGCTACGCGGATATACGAAGAAGACCATTACAGTTTCAAATCGGAGACTTCGTATATCTTCGAGTATCTCCTACCCGAGGTATTCAAAGATTCGGTGTAAAAGGGAAACTTGCTCCTCGATACATCGGACCCTTTGAAATCCTTGAAATCTATGGATCCGTAGCTTACCGTCTCCAACTTCCTCCTCAATTAGCGGCCATCCATAACATCTTCCATGTATCCCAACTCAGGAAGTGTGTTAAGATCCCTACCGAAATCATCGATACCCAAGCCATCAAAATCGAACCAGATCTGACCTATATAGAGCGTCCAATCAGAATACTAGACACTAAAGAGAGAAGCACCAGAAGAGAAACCATCCGAATGTACAAGATTCAGTGGAACCATCATACGGAAGAAGAATCAACATGGGAAACCGAATCTTACCTTCAGCATAACTTTCCCGACTTCTTCCAAGCCAACCTCCGAGCTTGATCATTCCATTCCATCCTGTTCCGAAATTTCGGGACGAGATTCTTTTTAGGGGGGAAGGCTGTGACACTCATGTAATTAGCATAGTCACATCTTAGAGTTTTAGTGTGTTGTTATGTACAAAATGTAGAAAAAGTGTGTTTAACAATTGTAATGCCATGAAAAAGTGTTTGTTTATATAATTATATTCTAATGGAGGTCCTTTTGTGCAAAAGGGGTGTATATGGAGGGTAGATTTCAAAGGTACGAGGGTTATTTTGCAAAAGTTGAAAACTTACGTTTAAATCGTAAATATATGCAAAACTACACCTAGGATGTAGTTGTAGTGTAGTTTTTATATAGGATTTATATAAAGTTTGAAAACTTTGATAAGTTTTGTTTTAACTTTAAAAATATTGCTCTTCTGCAGACAAACCCTAAAGCAAAGTTGTAGAGCTCGAAAAACCATACACTTTTGCTTTTGGGACCATCTCCATTTGAGCACCGGTTTAAAAGTTATAGATGCTTTACAGTGGAGTCCCTACTTTTCTCTGAAATTGCGTTTCAGTCCTCTTCGTCTACCTCCCTCTCTTCCTCCCCTGCTTCTCCTCTGCTGCACGCCGCCGCCCGCGCCCGGTCCTGAGCGCCGCCCTGCTGCTCTGCGCCCCTCTGCGCCCCGCTCCACGCGTCGTGCTGCTCTTCCTCCCACCGCCCGCAGTGCCCGTGCTGGCCGCCCCCTTGCTCCTCCACGTCGGGCAGAAGCCCCGAGCGGCCGCCACGCCGCCCTGATAAGCCCGCTGGCGCCGCCTGCCGCTCTGCGCCTGGCCGTGTGCTCTCCCTCTCCCTTATCCTTCTTCCCTACAATGGAGCGCGGCTATAAAACCGGATCAAGCCCCTGTCTCCACGGCTGTTTTGCCTTCGCCTTCTTCCACCTCGCGCCACCGAACCGCCGCCGCCGATTCCTCACCGGAATCCTCCTCAGCCGCACCATCCTGACCCATTTCCTTGAACCCTAAGCTTCCTCACCTCCTCCCCTTGCTCCCCAACTGGATCCGGTCCATCCCCGGCCATCCCCCTCGCCGGATTTGCCCCAGCCCGAGCCGTCCCTCACCGGCGCCGCTCGAGATCGGCCTCGTCGTCGACAACACGCACCGCCGCCTCTCCGTCCAATCCAAGTATGGAGATCGACTCCCCACATCCCACTGATGCTCATGCGCATGTTAGACCCTCCTGTTCGTCGGTCCTTCACCAGGAATGGCGGCGCGCCGCCACGGCCGCCGCCCCTCCTCGCCGTCGACAGAGTTCCACCTCTGCCCGTCGAGCCCCCCTTGTCCAACTTGTTCCCCACCCCCTGCTGGTCATGCCCCACCGGCCCCTCCCCGCCGGCGACCTCGCCGCCGGCGAGAACATGCCGGGGCCGAGCGGCCGGGCAATGTCAAGACCGGGCAGGAACGTGTCCGTGAGAAGGAGATTTTTTCCAGGGGCCCGAGCGCATAAAACCCAGACACCCCCTCTGTAGTGGATCTATTATTTCATGTGTGTGTATTACTGTCTTGCAAAATTCGTAGAAAACCACAGAAAAATCTAAAAATGGCAAAATTAGTTTTGTTGGAAACTAGATTTCAAACCCTACAACTTTTTTTAATGAAGTTTAGTTTGAAACAAAATACTTTTACCTCTATTTTAAATCTAAGGTTAGAAGGTGTTTGGTATATAACTTGTACATTTTAATCTTGCTTCTCATGATTTTTGGCATATAAATCCTATGAGCTGTGTGTAACCTTGTATTAAAATTTCAAACCTAGCTTTGTTTGGTAGCTTAACTTCTTTTAAATTTAGGCAATTCAAATTTGAAATTTTGGCTAAGCATGTTCTATAAGCCTAATTAGTTAAGATCTTTTTGTCATACTCTAATGTGTTAATGTTTAGTGTATAACTAAGTTTTCAAAACCTTATGATCCTTTTAACTTAAAGTTTTGAATTTAAATTTGGAATTCAAATTCAAATGTTCTAGTTCCTGTTTGCAATAGATTCAGTGATATCCTCATGACTCCTTTATAAATGATGCTTCCAACCTAAACCCTTTTTATTTCATAAACTCTTGTGTGTTGACTTGGTTGAATTATAACTTTTGTAATATAAGGTCCTAAATTCAAATCCCGTATTACTTAAATTATTGCATCTCATATAGAATCAACGATGCTCGACGACGGAGATTACGAGTTGGTCTTAGGTCAAGACCAAGGGTTTTCGAAAGACCCAACGCAAGTCGTCGAGGAACTAACTGAAGCCCCGAAACCAAGGTTCGGAAGTCTCTGATACTCCTGCCCCCAACCCCACTCAAGAAGGCAAGCTCCGGATGTATCCCACTACTTTATTTATACTGCAATCTATATCTATTTATCTATACTTATGCATTAAGTCTAGGAATTGTAATAAAACCCTAGATGCATGGATAGCAGGAACCCAATGTATTGTTCCCGAGTCCTTATCGGATAGATGCACCGCTAATAGGGCCGGTAGAAGTCGAGTGATTTCCTGTCACTCGCGCGATATAGGAGTTGCATGTTTACTGTTCTGCAATCACTATAAGGATGACGGATAGGGTCATGTGCTGTATAATGACCTGAGGTTTTACCCTGTCTATTTTGTTAAAAGATGTTAAGGTCGATATGTGTGGTAGTGGTGGCTAAGCGTTTGAACAGTACTAGCCACATGCCGCGAAACATGGTAAAGCAGTAAGCCTAGTAACCAATCGGCCCGGTAAGTGGACGTACCTCCCACCACTCGATCTTTATTTTATGTTCACATGCATCGACGTGTGGGAGTACGTTCTGCAAGGCAGACAGGAATACGGGTTTTGTAGTCGCGCTACAGACGTATGTCCTGCACAATTGATGTGCATACGGTCCTGCAGTCGCTTGTGGTGGCCTGTCCATGAGTCGGAATGAGAGGCAAACGGTTGCTTCGGAACGGTCTTTGGATGTTCCAAGCGTGTGTGTTAGGTTTACCCTTGCAAGGTTGAAATTCGATTTAGAATCATCCGTCTCTCGCGGAAATTGAGACTGCTTATTCCTTCTGCCACATCAAGTAAAAAGTGTAATTATTGATGGAATAATCTTGATGGATGATAATCTCTACCTTGCTTGATTAGTGTAGGTGCTAAGAAAAAATGGATAATCAACTAGAAAATGAAAGCTAAAACTTGAAAGTAGTTCATACTCTTTGTGCTTTTCAGCTGAAAATAAACCCAGAGCCTTTACAATATCATCATTAGTCTACTTACGGGCTAAAGTATACCCAACCCCGGGTAAGCCTTGCTGAGTATTAGAATACTCAGTCTTGCTAGTACCATTTGCAGGTATAACCTTCGAGAATCCCACGGACAATCCTGCATGGCCAACTTCTGTTCCTTTTGGCTGGTCCATGGAATGGGATCCGTCCCCGGCTGGCAGTGACCCTCCTGAGTGACACCAGGCCCTGGGCTGAGCATGGTGTCCACCGTTGTGATGAGAGTAGTCGCGTGTTTGGTTTCCTTTCCGCTGTGAACATGGACAAGCCGTCTAGCTTGTCAGTTTAAACATCGTTTGTATAAATTTTATTTGCAGTTGAGCAAGGCTTGTAATAATGTTTACTTATCTGTAAATTAAAAGTAATGAGTGGTACTGTGGTTGTAAACTCGCCTTCGTGCTAGGTAAACCTGCATCGATCCTGTTGAACCATGGTTGTATCGGGCGGAGACCCGACAGACCAATGGGTTACACCGTTTGAAGTGCATTGAAGCCCTTGAGAGAGGACTTGCGTATTTGATGCGGTGTAATTCAGACAGTTCTGCCACAGGAACCCTGCCGACGACGAGGAGGGGCGGTGGCCGTGGCGGCACATCGCCGTTCCCGGCGAAGGGCCGGCGAACAGGAGGGGCTATCGCGCGCACGAGCACCAGAGGGCAAAGGGGAAACGATCTCCCTACTTGGATCGGGTGAAGAGGCGGCGGGGTGTGCTGTCAACGACGAGGCCGAGCTTGGGCGGCGCCGGTGAGGGGCGGCTCGGGGTGAGACGATTCCGACGAGGGGAATGGCCGGGGCTGGCCCGGATTAGGCTGAGGAGCTAGAGAAGGAGGTGAGGTAGCTCTGGGCCAGCGGAATTGGAGCAGGGTGGTGCGGTTGGGGAGGATTTCCGGCGAAAGATGAGCGGCGGCGCTTTGGTGCTGGTGGTCGTAGAGAGGAGGACAGGGGAAGAAACAGCAGAAGGATGGAGCTCGGTCTGGTCTTGTAGCGAGACACGGTCTGCTGGAGAAAAGGAAAGGGAGAGGGAGATCACCCAGCCAGCGCAGACAGCGGGCAGCGCCGGTGGGTCTGGCGAGGTGCCGTGGCAGCTGCTCGGAACATCGGCCCGACGTGGAGGGACGAGGGGCGGCCAGCGCGGGCAACGCGGGCGGCGGGAGGAAGAGCAGCACGACGCGTGGAGCAGGGCGCAGAGGGGCGCAGAGCAGCAGAGCGGCACTCAGGACCGGGCGGGGGCAGTGGCATGCAGCAGAAGAAGAAACAGAGAGAGCTTGGGTTTGGGGAAGACGAAGGGGACTTGATTGCAAAATGCAGAAAACACAGGGGCCTCACTGTAAAGTATAGATAACTTCCACACCAAAGCTCAAATGGAGATGGACCCAAAAGCAAAAGTGTGTAGTTTTTCAAAATGCACAACTTTGCTTTAAGGCTCACCCATACAAGAGCTAAGGTTTTGCAATCAAATCAAAATTTAGCAAGATCTCTAAACTTTGCATAAATACTATTTTAAAATTACACCACATTTACAACCAAAAGGTAGTTTCACCTATTTTTGCGTTTTAAACATAAGTTTTTAACTTTTATAAAACAACCCTCATACTTTCAAAATCTACCCTCCATGCTCACCCATTTAGCACAAAAGCACCCTGATTTAAAAGCAATTATACAAGCAATCACTTTTGCTTATCATTAACATTTTTAAACACACTTTTGCTACATTTTGTACATAACTACACACTAAAGATCTATGGTGTGACCATACTATTTACCTAAGTGTCACAGCCTTCCTCCCTAAAAAGAATCTCGTCCCGAGATTCCGGATCAGAAGAAATGGAATGATTAGTTTCGGAGATTGGCTTGGAAGAAATCTGGGAAATTATGCTGAAGATAAGATTCAGTTTCCCATGTTGCTTCTTCTTCGGTGTGATGGTTCCACTGAATCTTGCACATTCTAATGGTTTCCCTTCTAGTACTCCTCTCTTTGGTATCTAGCACTCTGATGGGATGCTCTGTATAAGTTAGGTCGGCTTCGATTTCAATAGTTTGAGGATCGATAATCTCAGTGGGAACTTTGGCACACTTCCGAAGTTGAGATACATGAAAGATGTTATGGACGGCCGCTAGTTGAGGAGGAAGTTGAAGACGATAGGCTACGGGTCCATAGATTTCAAGGATTTCAAAGGGTCCGATGTATCGAGGAGCAAGTTTCCCTTTTACACCGAACCTTTGAATACCTCGGGTAGGAGATACTCGAAGATACACGAAGTCTCCAATTTGAAACTGTAAAGGTTTCCTTCGTATATCAGTGTAGCTTTTTTGTCGAGATTGGGCTGCCTTCAGATTTGTCTGTATAATCCTTACTTTCTCTTCTGCCTCATTGACAAGATCTGGTCCAAAGATTCTACGCTCGCCGGTTTGTGACCAACTCAAAGGAGTGCTGCAACGGCGACCGTACAATGCTTCGAATGGGGCCATCTTGAGACTGGTCTGATAGCTGTTATTGTATAAGAATTCTGCCAGTGATAGGTATTTATCCCAATGCTTATCATATTGGAAGGCACAAGCTCTGAGCATATCTTCTAAGATCTGATTTATTCTTTCAGTCTGCCCATCTGTCTGAGGGTGATACGCGGAGCTTCGAATTAACTTAGTTCCAAGAGCATCTTGGAGTTGCTCCCGGAATCGAGCGACGAATAGTGTCCCACGATCGGAAATGATGGTCTTAGGTATGCCATGAAGGCGAACAATTTGATCCAAGTAAATCTCGGCATACTTCTTGGCATTACAGGAAGTGTGCACTGGAAGGAAATGTGCAGATTTCATTAATCGATCCACGATTACCCAAATAGAGTCATGTCTCAGAGAAGTATTAGGCAGACCAACAATGAAATCCATACTGATATCTTCCCATTTCCAAGAGGGAATGGTTAGAGGTTGGAGGGTACCAGCAGTCTTCAGATGACTAGCTTTGACTCTTTGGCAGATATCACATTCTGAGACATACTTGGCAATTTCTCATCTCATACGGGTCCACCAAAAGTTTTGTTTTAAGTCTTGGTACATCTTTGTACTGCCCGGATGTATAGAAAATTTGGACAGGTGGGGTTCGTCCATTATCTGTTTACGGAGTTTGTGGTCCTTGGGTACAACTAGTCGTTTGTTGAACCACAAAACTCCTTCGGGATCCACTTGGAAACATTTATACTTTTTCTCGCCTTGTGTTATCTTCTGCTTAATGATTCCAACTCCCTCACTGCGCTGCTGAGCTAGAATAATGTCATCCCTAAGCGTGGCTTCAACATAGAGATGGTTTAAGTCAACTTGAAGAACGATTTCTAGATTAAGCTTCCTCATTTCCCAGCAAAGAGTCTCGTTGAAATCTTTAACAAATAAGCAAGAACAATGTACTTTGCGACTAAGCGCAGCTGCAACAACATTGGCCTTGCCTGGGTGATAGTGTACCTCTAGGTCATAATCCTTGATCAGTTCTAACCAGCGTCTTTGCCTCATATTCAGATCTGCTTGTGTAAAGATATATTTGAGGCTTTTGTGGTCGGTATATATATGACACTTTGCACCCATTAGATGGTGTCTCCAAATTTTCAAAGCATGGATGACAGCTGCTAGTTCGAGGTCATGAGTAGGATAGTTCTGTTCATGAACTCTGAGTGCCCGTGATGCATATGCAATCACTCGGCGGTCTTGCATAAGTACACAACCGAGTCCAGTTCCTGATGCATCACAGTAAATGTCCAAGGGTTTTGACACATCGGGTTGAGCCAAGACTGGGGCAGTGGTAAGACGATCTGTGAGAATGTGGAAGGCATCATCGCATTGTTGATCCCAAGAGAATTTTACACCTTTCTTCAGTAGTTCTGTCATAGGTTTGGCTATTCTGGAGAAATCCAGGATAAACCGACGATAATAGCCTGCTAGACCAAGAAAACTACGGATCTGATGGACTGAGGTTGCGGGTTTCCAATCCATCACTTCTTGTACTTTATTGGGATCGACGGATATTCCGTCACCAGAAATGGTATGGCCCAGAAATTTCACTGTATCCAGCCAAAATTCACACTTGGCAAATTTGGCGTATAGATGGTGGTCCCTTAATCGCTGAAGGATGACATGAAGGTGTTTAACATGATCTTCTTGAGTTTTAGAGTAAATCAAGATGTCGTCAATGAAGACCACAACAAACTTGTCGAGTTCTTTCATGAAGACAGAATTCATGAGGGAAATAGGCTGGAGCATTAGTGAGACCGAACGACATGACTAGATACTCGTATAGACCATATCGAGTGGAGAAAGCTGTTTTTGGAACATCACTGGGCCGGATCTTAATTTGATGATAGCCGAAACGAAGATCAATCTTAGAGAATACCTTAGCTCCGGCTAGTTGATCGAAACGGATGTCAATGCGGGGTAGGGGGTACTTATTTTTTATGGTCACCGCATTAAGAGGATGATAATCAACACACAGCCTTAAGCTATTGTATTTCTTTTTCACAAACAGGGCTGGACAACCCCAGGGTGATGCACTTGGATGAATGAAACCTTTGTCCACGAGGTCCTGGAGTTGGATTTTTAATTCAGCCAACTCGTTAGGAGGCATGCGATAGGATTTCTTAGAGATAGGGGCCGTGCCAGGTTGGAGTTCTATGATGAACTCGATATCTCTATCTGGGGGCATTCCAGGTAGGTCATCCGGAAAGACATCTGGATATTCAAAAATGATTGGAATATCCTTTAGCTTGATCCCAGAGGAAGCATAGGTGCAAGAGTTGAAGTGCTTTGGTTGTGGAAGATAAAGAATGATAGGTTCGTGTTCAAGTGAATCTATCTCTACAGTTCGAGAAGAGATATCTAAAGACACATGGTGCTGGGCCATCCAGTTCATTCCCAAAAGGACATCCATTCCCTTTAGGTCTAACAGAAGTAAGTCTATTTTCATCAATTGACTACCCAGTAAAAGTGGTACCTTCATACAGACTTGATTTGATAGGGTTTTCCCACCAGGAGTGATTATCTCATAATATTCATTAGTAGGATAAATTTCCAAACCTACTTTAATTCCACATTCCTTACTGATAAAACTATGGGTGGCACCAGAATCAAAAAGAACAATAACGGGGTGATGGTTGATAGAAAATGTACCCGTCATTATCGGTGTCCCCTCAGGAAGTTCGGAGAGTGTGGTGAGGTTCACCCTCCCTTGTCGGACCTGAACCACTTGTCTCTTGCCCTTACCCTTGTTAATCGGATTAGATGCCTGCCCTTGGAAAGATTTCCTAGGTTGAGGGCAGTCCTTGATGAAATGGGACGGACTTCCGCAATTGAAACAACGATAGTTGCTATTTCCTGGAGTGGCTGGCGGAAAGCTCGGCCGCGGGCCTTGTCGTGGTTGCTGTTGAATTTGTGGCGGCGGTGGTCGGTTGAATTGTGCCTGTTGGGGTGGTCGGGCTACCCATCTACCAGGCAAACTGCCTCGAGGCGGAGCTCGAGGGGCGTTACTCGGAACCAACCGATACCTTGACGATTGTGGAGTTGCAGGCCCTGTAGGTGCTTTCTGTTTCTTTTCTGCTTTGTGGGCTGAAATGCAATCTTCCTGAGTAATGGCCATGTTGACAACTCATTAAAATTATCGGCCTTTACCAAATTCAGCCATTCTTTAAGTTTAGTGTTTAGGCCTCGGCGAAAGCGATCACGTTTGCGGGCATCAGTGTCCGCATGAGATCCCGCATACTGGCACAAGTGATTGAAAACTTGTGCATACTGCGTAACAGTGCGGGTACCTTGGGTCAAACTCAAGAATTCATTGAGCTTTCGCTCAATGAGTCCCTCTGGTATGTGATGTGCTCGAAACGCAGTCCAAAACTCGTCCCAGGTGACTACATGTTCGGCAGGTTGCATAGCATGAAACTGATCCCACCATAGATGAGCAATGCCTCGGAGCTGCTGGGCTGCAAAGAGCACCTTATTTTCCTCTGAACATGGAGCTGCTAGTAAGGCGAACTTGGGCTCGATGATTCGAAGCCAAGCGTCTGCGTCCAAAGGCTCATCTGCCTTATGGAACAATGGTGGTTGAGTGCTGAGGAAGTTCTGGTAACTGGCTGACAGGGGTTCATCTCGGCCTCAGGGTTGCTGATGGAAGTGGCCCATTTGAGCTTGTACAAGTTGATTAAGAAGATCCGTTTGCCGGGCCATAACCTCGGCCAAATTTGGAGGTGGTGGTGGCGGTTGTTGGGAACCACCGGGCTGATCTGCCCGGAATCCTTCCGGGGTTCCACGAGTAGCTCCAACCATCTGAAATAAAGGAGACATCCATTACCAACCATATTCTTACTCCAATTTTAGATAATATGCAATTACTATTGGGAATGTAATTCATATATGCCATTCATTCTACTCAGAACAGATGTAAGGACATTGAGCAGGATAACGAAACACAAGATTTAGATTACTATATAAACACTAGTAATCCTTACATCTCACATCAACATACTCAAACCACTACAAACCTTTGCCTAAAAGCACGTGCCACATATACAACAAGTGGCTCTACATCTAGATAGACTACACACTGGCTATGTCACATCTTTCTACCTTAGTTACAACTAAACTATCACTCACCCAACCACAACTAAAAGTCATCAAAGTTTCCTACTGATGACTGACTACTCGAAGAGGAGTGATGGGGACTGATGACAGGGTCTCCGTGCTCAGAGTCAATCTTGGAGACTCCTTCTATTTCCTCGGGATCTTCCTCTTCTCCTTCAGGTGCCGGTACTGAAGGAGGCATAGGCTGCTGTTGAAGCTCATTTATGTGTGCGTTGGCATCATCCACTTCGAGGATAAGATCATGAATCTGTTCTTGAAGAAATTCAATGATTGTGTTGCGTTGGGTGATCGTCGCATCACTTTCATTGATTTGATCTTCCCTGTGATGAATAGTCTCGTTTTGGGTAACAATGATTCCATCTTTCTCAATCACCAAAGCTCGGAGTTGATCCACTTGGGTGATATGTCTAGTAGCTTCCCTATGGAGACTTCGTGCAGCATTTATCAATTGGCCCAGCTCACGATGTAGCAACGATTGGTAATGATACTGCACATTCGTGAAACGCATCATCCCCCGAAGTGCTTCTTCCGGTGAACCTTCCAATCTGTGACCCTCAGGAATTACCCTGAGATTCCATTCGGACTCACTAGGATCTGTTGTAGCAAACAAACCAATGGGTTATCCTACGACTTCCTTGGGATGTTGATTACAGAAGGCATAAATAGCTTCTAGTGCTGCCCCTTCAATAGTATCCACAATTCGATAGCCCGTCATGCTGATTTCAATGGGCTGCCATTGCGAACGAAAAGGATGCTGAGGAATGGTCATCCTGATGTGGGCTCTGTGAACTCCTTCTTCCAAATGCTCAACAGCATCATATTGGGGAGGTTCCATATAGTGGAGAGACTATAAGGATTCCCAAAGTAAACGAGGGAAGCCCTCCCAATGAAGGACATTAGATGGGGCTGCCATCTGCAACAAGAATGCATATGGTGAGACTTTTTATCTTGCTGAGAAAGTACAAGATAAATAGAATGGGAAAATCAATTCTGATAACAGCAGGGACTGAAAATCAGATGGAAGCCTAAGATACTATAAGATACCCAACTTAAAACTACCATCAGAACTCTATTAACCCCTTCCAAAGACAAACAACACAACATTCATCCTTATCAGCAGTAAATATATAGTACATTCTTTCATTTAACAACAGATTATGCATGCACGTACTACTCGTCCTCACAACCAAAAAAACTGCCGAATATGTTCGGACTTACGTGGTTAATTCCGGTGGCATATCCATACGTCTCTCACTATATAACTAGTCGATAAATTTTACTCATCCTAACCTCGTAATTGTGGTTAGTGTACCTGCAGAAGAACACACATATATGTATATCATGAAACTTTCATGGCAGCACGACATGAAAGCGTCCCCAAACAGTACTGTTCACTATAGAAACAGCATCTGTACAATTACCACCATACAGACAATGTTAACATACGTTATCGAAACAACGTATTCACGGGGGGTACCGCAAAATGCGGGGGTATGAACAGCGATCGCCATACCCTGCGCCGAACCATATACTCCCAATATAAGCAACCTAAGTTGGTATATTGGCAGCATCTCAAGTAAGCCACTGCTTGAGAAACAGCGTTCGGTTCGCATCACCGACGGGAAGGCTAACTCCCCAGTTAGCTGAGGATCCTCACCTTCTTACCTCACGATCGTAGGTGTCGTAACAGAATGTAAAGTTGAATTGTACATGAATTTAAATTTTAACAGAAAGTAGTGCTGCAAGTCAAAATTATCCATACATATATAGATACTAATAGCCACCTTATATTTCCCATACAAGTCCCTAGGGCTTTACATTCTAGGCATCATCCTTAACGGATCTAACGTACTTTACAAACTCATTTGTTAGCAAATTTTATCCCGAAAACACTTTTTAAAAGCTTTTCCAGATGTAAAAGTAAACCTACAGCTCTGATACCAGCTGTGGCAGAACCGCCTGAATTACAAGTGCGCTAATGATAGCTATATAGCTGGCATTACCTCAACGCACTTCAAACAGAATAATCCGTTGGTCTGTCGGGTCTCCGCCCGATACAACCACGGTTCAACAGGATCGCAGTAGGTTTACCTCGCACGAAGGCGAGTTTACAATCACAGAATAGCTCATCAACTTTTAATTTACAATCATTCAAACATTATTACAAACCAGTTTAAACAAAGTAAACTTATACAAACAGTGTTAAACCTGACAAGTGGAACAGCTTGTCCAAATTCACAGGGAAATTAAAGTTTACACGACTACACACGTCGCAAAGGTGGACACCATGCTTAGCCCAAGGCTTGGTGTCACTCCGGAGGGTCACTGCCAGCCGGGGACGGTTCCCACTCCACGGACTAGCCAAAAGGAACGAACGTTGGCCACTCAGTGTTGTCCGTGGGATTCTGGAAGGTTATACCTGAAACAGATATTGGCAAGTCTGAGTATTCTAATACTCAGCAAGGCTTACCCGAGTTCGGGTATACTTTAGCCCGTAACTAGACTCATGAAGGCATTGCAAAGTTTCTGGGTTACTTTTAGCGGAAAAGCAACTAAGAGTATAATCTACTTTTAAGTTTTAGCTTTCAGATTCTAGCTTGATTAGTCATCTAGATAAGCGCCTATACTAAACAAGCAAGATAGATATTCTCATCCATTTAAAATTATTCATCAGTAGTTACACTTGTTACTCGATGTGGCAGAAGGGATAAGCAGTCTCATTCATCGTGAGAGGCGGACGATTACTGAATCGAGATTCAACCTTGCAATGTAAATCTAACACACACGCTTGGAACATCCAAAGATTGTTCCGAAGCAACCGTTTGCCTTTCATTCCGGGTCGTGGATCAGGTCCACCACAAGCGACTATAGGACCGTACGCACACCAATTGTGCAGGACATACGTCTGTAGCGCGACTACAAAACCCGTATTCCTGTCTGCCTTGCAGAACGTACTCTCGCACGTCAGCGCGTGGGAGAACCAAATTACGAGTGGTGGGAGGTATGTCCACTTGCCGGGCCGATTGGTTACTAGGCTTACCGCTTACCATATTTCGCGGCATGTGGCTAGTACTTTCAAACGCTTAGCCACCACTACCACACATTTTGACCTTAACCACTTTTGACAAAACAGACAGGGTAAACCTCCAGGTCATGATACAACACATGACCCTGTCCATCATCCTTATAGTGGTTGCAGAATTGTAAACAAGCAACTCCTATATCGCGCGAGTGACAGAAAATCACCCGATTTTTACCGGCCCTATTTAGCAGAGCATCTAAGCGATAAGGACTCAGGTACAATACATTGGATTCCTAAGATCTTATGCAACTAGGGTTTCATTTCAACTCCTAAACGTAATGTGTAACACCCTAGTGTAATTTTCCCTAATTTTAATGAATTTAATTGGGCTTAAATGAATTTTCCAGGCTTTTCTTTAATTTTTGTGGCATTTAAAGTAATTTTATAACGCAAGTAATTAAAATTTATCATAGGATTAAATTGTTTGTGCATTCATGCTGGAGCATTATTTTTCTTGTGTTGAGTTTATAGGATTTGAATTCAAACTTATTTGGATTCAAATAGATTGTTTGAATGGTTTGAGTGCAAAAGAAGAAAAGGAAAAAGGATAAAAGAAGGCAGCCCAAACCCAGCAGCCTTGGCCTAGCCCAGTCTCCCTTTCCCCTCGGGCCTCCTCTCTTCTCTCCTCCTCTCCCGCATGGGCCAAGCCGGCCCATTTCTTTTTCCCCAGCCCAGCGTCTCTCTCTCTCTCTCTCTCTTTTCTCCCGCGGCCCAGCCCGAGCCAGCGCCCCTCCCCCTCACGCACGCAGCCGCCACGTGCGCTCGCCCCCTCCCCGCTCTCCCTTCCTCTCCCGCTGCCAGGCCGGCCCCACCTGTCATCCCTCTCCTCCCGCAATGACCGCGCCGCCGCAACGGCCGTGAGCTCCGGATCTCCCCCGCCTCAACCGTTCCCCGAGACCCCCGGCCCTGCCCCTCTTATCCCCCTGCGCCATCCCTTGGACCCTCTCATCCCAACAGCGCCGCCCCTAAGCCCTAACCACGGCCGCCGCCTTGCCTCGGCTTGAACCCGAGCCGTTGCCGCCGGTGGGCCTCGTCTGTGCAATTGCCGGCCACCCGTACCTCCTCGTGCCGTGCTGACCCCCCTATCCCTTTCACAGGACCTCCACGCACCGATCCCAGGTGACCAGGAGCCCGGAGAGCCTCGGCACCACCCCTCCCTGTGGGAGCCTGATCCTCTCCGCCGCCGGACGTCGTCGCCCTCCTCCCTCCGCCGCGTCTCCGGCCTCCACAGCACTTCGGTGAGCCTCGCCCCTTTTCCTTGCTCCTTTTGCGCCTAGTGCCGTAGGTCGTAGACCGCCCCAGGGACAACTGCGCAACCACAAGACTGGAATGGGACGGTCTTGACTTACTAATTAGGTCATGTGGGTTCGGGAGTAACTTACCTGCGAGGGCAAGAGGGGTGGTAAGCTTCAATGGTCCCTGCTCCTCCGGCTTGGTCTGTGCTGTGTGTCTTGTACCCCCGGAGGTGGGCCCCATCGTCGCTGATCCAGAATCCTTAGCAGTTACACCTTACCAACGTGGTCCTTTGTAACGGTCTCGTAGTGTGCTTGCTAGCCATCTCACCTAAGGAAGTGTGATGAACAACTGACGTAGCTCACGACTTGTGGGTAAAGTTGTGCAACCTCTCGAGAGTGTAAAACTGATATATCAGCTGTGCTCACAGTCATGAGCGGCCCAGATCCTCCTTTTGATTAGTGGGGTTATCAACCTTTGGTTAGGGAGATTCCCCGGGTGGTTTTGGTTTGGATGGTTCTCAGTAGTTCTTAATTAATACTGATTAATTTCTTATGAAATTTGGGGTTCATGATAATTCATCCACTTGTAGTAATTAGCTTTAATAAAATTTGTCAAGACTAAAAGCTAATGCAGTCGAGTCAGCTAGCCTAGAGCCTCATAGTTTGTGTTATACTTGTTGAGTACTAGTTTGTACTCACACTTGCCTCTCTACTCTTCTGTTCTATTTCGGATATCTTCGACTGCTGTTCAGTGCCCGGCAACGTGGAGGACTACATCAGTGGCTTCGACGACTTCTAGGCGTTTGTCTCCCAGTCGACGTCCCTGTGGCGCCCAGCTTTACATGTATTCATTTTACGCTTCCGCATTCCTTGAACTGATTCTTGATTCAGTTGTAATAAAGACATTCATTTTATAATTTATACGATTTTATTCATGACATGTGTTGTGATATCTTGATAATCTGTTGTATATATGCGTGACTTCATCCTGGCGCATATATGATTGCTCGATTTATGTTCTTATAAATTGGGTGTGACAGATTGGTATCAGAGCCGTGTCGACTGTAGGACGAAGCCTAGATAGAAATGGTCGAGTTTAGGGATTTCCTTCCGCTTGCTCTGCTTCCGCAAAACCCAAACATTCATTTCTGCTTCCATTCCTTGAGTCTTAAGCCCTTGATTTGCTATCTCTCCTGTCTTTTCTGAGAAATAGCTTGAGTTTCCGTAGACGTTGGCCTGAGTTCGTTTAACCCTATAAGTTTAAGCTATCCTGATAAAAGTGCGCTAGAACGAGTATGTTAGTCGAGTAGTGTGATAAACTCGACTAAGTTGTGAATATTGACTGTTTGTTATTGTGCAAATGTTTGATTTGGATTTTTGGTTGATTGCATAGATTAGAAGTAAATCTCTTGATGCAAACCGATCTTAACGCAAACTTGAATCGAGTAATAAAATTGAGATAGAACGTGGGGGGTAAAACCGTACATTCCTTTCTCCCTATTTTATCCTGTCAGAGTTTTCCTTTCCGAAGTTATACCCTATCTATCTCTTATAAATTTCGTTTATTGCAATCAGATGGTGAACATCAGGCGCACCGGTTCCGGTTCTGACCCGCAGCAGCAGAACAACCAGGGTAATGGTCAGCCGTTGCCGATGCCTCCACCACTGACCCCGGAGCAGTTCTTCCAGCTCTAGATGCAGATGATGGCGACCCTGAACAATACCGTTCAGGCTCTGCAGCAGATCCACGCCCAGCCACCGCCTCCTCCGCCACCTCAGCCCCGTGATCGGCGTGCGGATTTCCTGAGAGGTCATCCTCCGACCTTCTCTCACGCCACGGACCCACTCCAGGCGGACGACTGGCTTCGTTCGGTGGAGCGCCAGTTGGTTGTTGCGCAGTGCGACGACCGGGAGAGGGTTCTGTACGCAGCAGGGCAGCTGCGAGGCTCCGCTCTCGACTGGTGGGAGTCCTATCCGGCTCAGGACCGCGACTCTCTCACCTGGGTCCAGTTCCGAGAGCGTTTCAGGAACCACCATATTCCTGAGGGCATCATGAAGATGAAGCAGAAGGAGTTTCGTGCCCTTAAGCAGGTAAATTTGGATAGAGTTATCTGTAATTTCTTTTGAGCTTGATCTATCCTTGATTTCTTTCCATAAGCCGGACATGTTGAGCGATCTCCATCCTTGTTATCTGTGTTTGTCATTTCAGGGATCGATGATGGTGACGGAGTACCGTGACCGTTTCCTTCAGCTGGCCCGCTATGCCCCTGCTGACGTCGCTCATGATAGCGATAAGCAGGAGTACTTCAAGGAAGGGCTGGATGATCACATCCAGTATGCGCTGCTGAACCACCGCTTCGACAACTTCAACCAGCTGGTTGATGCTGCCCTCAACACCGAGCGTAAGCGCCAGGAGATTGAGGATAAGAAGAGGAAGATGGCTCCATCCTCTTCGGGCAGCAACACTCGTCCCCGCTATCAGCATCCACCGCAGCAGCAGCAGCAGAGACCGCCCCAGGGACCGGAACCGCGCTCACGCGGTACGCCGACGAACCCGAGCCGCCCTCGTCGTGGGGATCACCTACCCAAGCCCCAATCTGCCGCGCTGATCGCCCAGATGGATTGCACGTGCCGCCAGCATCCTCTAGAGCTTGACCTCGTCCCGGATGGAGGCCGGACGGCCAAGATCGGCCATCGCCGGCGTAGCGCCGCCGCGGGAGCTGAACTCCGGCGACCCAACGCCGCCCCCTCCGCGCCCAAACACCGCGAACCGTCAGATCCGCATCCTGCGCTCGAGATTAGATCGCGCTGGGAGTAGTTCAGAACCGCAGGATCCCGATCCAACCGTCCCAACCAGAAGATACTAGTTCGTCCGGGGCTTTAAATCTGAGGCGTCCGATTTGGATCGGGTGGCTGTGGTGAGCGCGTACCGCTTCGCGTTAGGGATTAGATCCGAGCCGTTAGATGATGATCCAAGGGCCCAGAACAGAAGTTACCGGTTCAGCTCGCTCGTTTTGCTAAAGAGTCCCTGCCTTTTTGGGAAAACAACCCGCCGTCCACCCCTAGTTCAAAAGTATTTACAGACAGGTCCTTTTCTTCTCGTTTAGACCCCTGGGTTTTCCAGTTTTTCATACCCGCAGTCCATGCCGCGTGTTTTCACGTGCTAGCCCCTGAGTCTAGGGTTTAATTATGTTTAGGTCCCCAGTTCTCGCAAATAGGTCCCTGGATCTTGCTTTAAGCGTAGTTTTCGCGTTTTAGCTCCGTTTTAGGTGTTCTTTATATCCACGCGATCGTTGTAATGTGTAGAATAGTTCTAGGCCAGTTTTATGTGCTGTTCTATTTTATTGGTGTACTGTTTCTTATATTTTGTTATTGTTTGCATGTGTGTGCATGTGTGGCCCATGTATTGCTGTTACGATCGTGAGTAGACGTCGAGCCACCGGAGCAGTACCAGGAGCAGCCATCTTCCGAGCAGTTCGAGCAGCAGCCGGGAGAGTACGAGGAAGGCAAGTATAACATGAACCTCCTATCACTTTTTAATACAATTTCATACTGCATTTAAATTCTGTATGCCTATAAGGATTTCCTAGCCACTTTATATCCTTTATATATATCCTTTGGGTTGCATTGTGGTTAGTTTTGCTAGGTTGCAGCGCTATAACACACTTGGTCCTTTTTAATTAATTTGTTAATGATCTTATGCAACTTAATTCTGGAGCCGACCCTCTGTCTATGTGCTTGAGTGGTTTGTGCGTCCTTAAAAGATGTTTTTATTAGAAGCATGGTTTAGGGGGCCAGCACGGTGCTTAGTGCTTGGTTGGCCACTCTCCCTAAGGACCGGTTCATAGAGCGACAACCTGGGACAACCGCGCAACGACAAGACTGTAATGGGACGGTCTTGACTTACTAATTAGGTCATGTGGGTTCGGGAGTAACTTACCTGCGAGGGCAAGAGGGGTGGTAAGCTTCAATGGTCCCTGCTCCTCCGGCTTGGTCTGTGCTGTGTGTCTTGTACCCCCGGAGGTGGGCCCCATCGTCGCTGATCCAGAATCCTTAGCGGTTACACCTTACCAACGTAGTCCTTTGTAACGGTCTCGTAGTGTGCTTGCTAGCCATCTCACCTAAGGAAGTGTGATGAACAACTAGCGTAGCTCACGACTTGTGGGTAAAGTTGTGCAACCTCTCGGGAGTGTAAAACTGATATATCAGCTGTGCTCACAGTCATGAGCGGCCCAGATCCTCCTTTTGATTAGTGGGGTTATCAACCTTTGGTTAGGCAGATTCCCCGGGTGGTTTTGGTTTGGATAGTTCTCAGTAGTTCTTAATTAATACTGATTAATTTCTTATGAAATTTGGGGTTCATGATAATTCATCCACTTGTAGTAATTAGCTTTAATAAAATTTGTCAAGACTAAAAGCTAATGCAGTCGAGTCAGCTAGCCTAGAGCCTCATAGTTTGTGTTATACTTGTTGAGTACTAGTTTGTACTCACACTTGCCTCTCTACTCTTCTGTTCTATTTCGGATATCTTCGACTGCTGTTCAGTGCCCGGCAACGTGGAGGACTACGTCAGTGGCTTCGACGACTTCTAGGCGTTTGTCTTCCAGTCGACGTCCCTGTGGCGCCCAGCTTTACATGTATTCATTTTACGCTTCCGCATTCCTTGAACTGATTCTTGATTCAGTTGTAATAAAGACATTCATTTTATAATTTATATGATTTTATTCGTGACATGTGTTGTGATATCTTGATAATCTGTTGTATATATGCGTGACTTGATCCTAGCGCATATATGATTGCTCGATTTATGTTCTTATAAATCGGGTGTGACATAATGCAAGATATATAATATAATAATGGAATTGTAATAGATTGAAATACTGGGATATGCACCGGGGCTTGCCTTCTTGAGTGGGGTTGGGGGCAGGAGTGTCAGAGACTTCCGAACTTTGGTTTGGGGCTTCAATTAGTTCCTCGACGGCTTGTGTTGGGTCTTCAGAAAACCCTTGGTCTTGTCTTAAGACCAACTCGTAATCTCCATCGTCAAGCGTTGTTGATTCTATATGAGATGCAATAAATTAAGTAAGACGAGATTTAAATTTAAGATCTTATATTTCAAATGTTGCAATTCACCAAGTCAACACACAAGAGTTCATGAAATAAAAAGGGTTTATGTTTAAACCACCATTTATAACGGAGTTATGAGGATATTACTGAATCTATTGCAAACAAGAACTAGAACATTTGAATTTGAATTTGAATTTGAATCCCACATTTAAATTCAAATTTGAAATAAAAAGGATCATAAGATTTTGGAAATTTAACCATACACTAATCATTAGCATATTGAAGAATGACAAAAGATTTTAACTAACTAGGTTTACAAAACATGCTTAGCTAACATTTCAAATTTGAAATGCTCAATTCAAAAGAGGTCAAGCTACCAAACAAAACTAGGTTTGAAATTTTAATACAAGGTTACATGTAGCTTATAGAAGTTACATGTTGAAATTCATAAGCAACAAAGCAAAAATGTAGAAGTTATGCACCAATTACCCTCTAACTTTAGATTTAAAATAGATGCAAAAATATTTAGTTTCATATCAAACTTCATAAACAAAAGTTGTAGGGTTTGGAATCTAGTTTCCAACAAAATTAATTTTGCAATTTTTGGATTTTTCTGTGATTTTCTATGAATTTTGCAAGACAGCAACATCACCCACATAAAATAACAGTACATAGAAAAGGGGGTCTCGGTATATTTGCATTGGGGCCCTTGGACTAAGTTTTCTATTTGCATAAGAGCCCCTGCCAGGCCCCGACGCCGGCCGGCTTCTCGGCCCCGACGCGTTCTCGCCGGCGGTGAGGTCGCCGGCGGGGGAGAGCTGGCCAGGCATGACCTACAGGGCTAAAGAAACAGATGGGGAGGGGTGGTGCTCGACGGGCAAAGGGGGAACCCTGCCGATGATGAGGAGGGGCGGTGGCCGTGGCGGCGCGTCGCCGTTCCCGGTGAAGGGCCGGCGAACAGGAGGGGCTATCGTGCGCACGAGCACCAGGGGGCAAAGGGGAAACGATCTCCCTACTTGGATCGGGTGAAGTGGCGGCGGGGTGTGTTGTCGACGATGAGGCCGAGCTTGGGCGGCGCCGGTGAGGGTCCAGCGAGGGGAATGGCCGGGGCAGGACCGGATTAGGCTGAGGAGCTAGAGGAGGAGGTGAGGTAGCTCTGGGCCAGCGGAATCGGAGCGGGTTGGTGTGGTTGGGGAGGATTTCCGGCGAAAGATGAGCGGCGGCGCTTTGGTGATGGTGGTCGCAGAGAGGAGGACAGGGGAAGAAACAGCAGAAGGATGGAGCTCGGTCTGGTCTTGTAGCGAGACACGGTCTGTGGGAGAAAAGGAAAGGGAGAGGGAGATCACCCAGCCAGCGCAGACAGCGGGCGGCGCCGGCGGGTCTGGCGAGGCGGCGTGGCAGCCGCTCGGAACATCGGCCCGACGTGGAGGGACGAGGGTCGACCAGTGCGGGCAACGCGGGCGGCGGGAGGAAGAGCAGCACGACGCGTGGAGCAGGGCGCAGAGGGGCGCAGAGCAGCAGAGCGGCGCTCAGGACCGGGTGGGGGCGGCGGCGTGCAGCAGAAGAAGAAACAGAGAGAGCTCGGGTTTGGGGAAGACGAAGGGGACTTGATTGCAAAATGCAGAAAACACAGGGGCCTCACTGTAAACTATAGATAACTTCCACAGCAAAGCTCGAATGGAGATGGACCCAAAAGCAAAAGTGTGTAGTTTTTCAAAATGCACAACTTTGCTTTAAGGCTCACCCACAGAAGAGCTAAGGTTTTGCAATCAAATCGAAATTTAGCAAGATCTCTAAACTTTGCATAAATCCTATTTTAAAATTACACCACATTTACATCCAAAAGGTAGTTTCACCTATTTTTGTGTTTTAAACATAAGTTTTTAACTTTTACAAAACAACCCTCATACTTTCAAAATCTACCCTCCATGCTCACCCATTTAGCACAAAAGGACCCTGATTTAAAAGCAATTATACAAGCAATCACTTTTGCTTATCATTAACATTTTTAAACACACTTTTGCTACATTTTGTACATAACTACACACTAAAGATCTAGGGTGTGACCATACTATTTACCTGAGTGTCACATGAATATCACCACAAAGGTGTCCAGATAATCCATGAAAACCTTGTTCATCAGATGCATGAAGAAAGTCGGAGCATTGGTCAAGCCGAAGGACATGACCGTATACTCGTATAGCCCATACTTGCAGGTGAATGCCGTCTTCGGGATATCCTCAGGATGAATCTTCAGCTGGTGATAACCCGAACGCAGATCAATCTTTGAGAATACACAAGCACCCTGGAGCTGATCAAAGAGATCCTCAATACGAGGCAATGGATGCTTGTTCTTGATGGTGACTGCGTTCAGATCCCGATAATCGACGCACATTCTCTTCGCGCCATCCTTCTTCTCTACAAGCAATACCAGAAAAGCCCAAGGAGAGAAACTGCGACGGATATAACCCTTGGCTAGCAACTCGTCGACAGTCTTCTTAACTTCCTCACGCTCAACGGGTGCCATACGATAGGGCCGCTTAGCAATAGGAGCTGTGCCAGGCAAGAGATCAATAGAAAACTCAATGTCACGATCAGGCGGCATACCTGGCAAATCATCCGGAAAGACATCCGAGAATTCAGACACCACGCGAATACCTTCCGTGGGTCTAGCCTCCATCTGACAAAGAATTCCAGAAGGCTCCGAAGCACTGACTGTGACTTCCTATCCATCCGGTGCTGACAAATGGACAGTCCTCTGAGCACAATCAATCTTGACACCCCATCTAACAAGGGTCTCCATTCCCAAGATCACATCAATGCCCACTGAGTCAATGATGATAAGCCCGGTGCGAAACTCTACCCCCCTTATGATCAAACTAATCCTGGAACAGATAGAGCAGGTATGGATCTTGCCTCCAGGCGTAGTAACTACCATAGGAGTCCTCATGCAGGATACCGGTATATGGTGTTTCTCAGCAAATGACCGAGTAATAAACGAATGCGTAGCACCAGTATCAAAAAGAACTGTAGCAGGGTGAGTATTGACCATGAACGTACCAATAACCACGTTGGGAGCCTCGGCCACTGACTCGGCCGTCACGTGGTTCACCCTGCCCTGAAAGGGAGCCTTGGGCTGAGCTGGGCGCCCCTGCTGTCCAGACTGCGCCTTCCGGGGATAGACATTGGCGTAGTGTCCCGGCTGGCCATAGTGGAAACACACCCGTGGGAGTGCTGGAGCCTGTTGCCCGGCAGGAGGAGTAGGCACTCCTTGCCGCGGAGCTGGTGGAGCCGGTGGAGCAGAGCGTGCCGGAGGCGCTGGAAGCCTCTGGCCCTGTCCCGCCTGCTGTTGCTGCTGAGGACGAGGCGGGTACTGCTGCTATCGCTGCTGGTACTGCTGGATCTGCCTCTGGTGCTGCTCCTGCTGCTGCTGCGGGTACTGGTACCGAGGCCGGGTGTTGCTGCCAGACGCAGCAGGAGCCATCTTCCTCTTCTTGTCCTCAATCTCCCGGCGCTTGCGCTCGGTGTTGAGGGCAGCGTCAACCAGCTGGTTGAAGTTGTCGAAGCGGTGGTTCATGAGCGCGTACTCAATATGATCATCTAGCCTCTCCCTGAAGCGCTCCTGCTTATCGCCATCATTGGCGACCTCAGCGGGGGCGTAGCGAGCGAGCTGGAGAAAACGATCACGATACTCCATCACCGTCATAGCTCCCTGAAACGATAAACACCGGAAAAGAAGGTGGAAATTACTCAGCATTTCCAATTTCACGAGGATAAACAAGGGGGGCTTGAGCTCAAAAGGGAATTATGGAGAGATTTCGCTTTAATTTACCTACTTAAGCGCAAGGAACTCCTTGTGCTTCATCTTCATCACTCCAGCAGGGATGTGGTGGTTCCTGAAACGCTCCCGGAACTGGACCCAAGTGAGAGCGTCGCGGTCTTGAGCTGGATAGGACTCCCACCAATCAAGAGCTGAGCCTCGCAGCTGTCCTGCCGCGTATAGGACTCGCTCCCTGTCGCCGCACTGAGCGATATCCAACTGGCGCTCTACTGAACGAAGCCAGTCGTTAGCCTGGAGTGGATCAGCCGCATGGGAGAACGTCGGCGGGTGAGCCCTCAGAAAATCCGCACGCCTGTCGCGGGGCTGCTGCGGTGGAGGAGGCGGCGGCTGGGTGTGGATCTGCTGCAGAGCCTGAACAGTGTTGTTCAGAGTGGCCATCACCTGCATCTGGAGCTGGAAGAATTGCTCCGGAGTTAGAGGTGGAGGCATCGGCAGCGGCTGGTCGGTACTCTGGTTGTTCTGCCCCTGCTGGCCAGGACCGGTGCCGGTGCTCCTGGTGTTAACCATCTGTTTGCAGCAGAACGAAACTTAAGGGAGACAGATATTGTACGATTTTGGAAAGAAGATCTGATAGGATAAAGTAGAGAATAAGGAGTGTACGGTTTTAACCCCCAACGATCTAT
The DNA here is from genome assembly GCF_002211085.1 of Panicum hallii. Taxonomy (NCBI): domain Eukaryota; kingdom Viridiplantae; phylum Streptophyta; class Magnoliopsida; order Poales; family Poaceae; genus Panicum; species Panicum hallii. Next base: position 25,009,077 of record NC_038043.1, on the reverse strand, counting down.
CTCAATTTTATCACTTAATTCAAGTTTTGCATTAAAGTCGATTTGCATGTACAAGTTTAACTACTAGACTATGCAATCAACCAAAGATCCAAATCAAACATTTGCACAATCACAAACATTCAATATTCACATCTTAGCCGAGTTTAGCACACTACTCGACTAACACACTAGTTCTAGCGCACTTCCATCGGGATGGCCTAAACTTATGGGGTTAGACGAGTTCAGGCCAACGTCTACGGAAAAGATCAAATTAATTCTCAGAAAATGCAGAGAGAGTTAGCGAAATCGAGGTTTAGAGCTTAAGGAATAGAAGCAGAAACGAATGTTTGAGTTTTGCGGAAGCAAGGCAGGAGAAAGGAAATCCCTAAACTCTGTCACACCCGATTTATAAGAACATAAATCGAGCAATCATATATGCGCCAGGATGAAGTCACGCATATATACAACAGAATCATCAAGATATCACAACACGTATCTCGAAATAAAAGCGTATAAATTATAAGTGAATATCTTTATTAGAACTGAATCAAGAATCAGTTCAAGGAATGCGGAAGCGTAAAATAAATATATGCAGGATAGGGCGCCATAGGGACGTCGGCTGGGAGACAACGCCTAGAAATCGTTGAGTCCGCTGATGTAGTCCTCCACGTCTCCTGGTACTGAGCAGCAGTCGAAGATATCCCAGAGAGAACAGAAGAGTAGACAAGGCAAGTGTGAGTACACAACTTGTACTCAACAAGTATAACATGAATTATGAGGCTTTAAGGTTAGCTGACTCAACTGCATTAGCTTTTAATCTTGGCAAATTTTATTAAACCTATTTACTACCAGTGGATGAATTACCATAACCCAAGTTACATGATACTTAATCAAGATTAAACATAAGACTACTGAAAACCAAGCCAAACCACCAAGGTAAACACCCCACTAATCAGACGGAGGATCTGGGCCGCTCATGACCGTGAGCACGGCTAGCATACCAGTTTTACACTCTTGAGAGGTTGCACAACTTTACCCACAAGCCGTGAGCTACGCTAGTTGTTCATCACACTTCCTTAGGTGAGATGGCTAGCAAGCACACTACGAGACCGTTACAAAGGACATGTTGGTAAGGTGTAACCGCTAAGGATTCTGGATCAGCGACTATGGAGCAAGCCTCAAGGGGGTACAAGCACACACCACAGACCAAGCCTCGTAGCATGAGGGCCATAGAAACTTACCACCCCTCTTGCCCCGCAGGTAAGTTGCTCCCAAACCAAAATGACCTAATTAGTAAGTCAAGACCGTCCCATTCCAGTCTTGTGGTTGCGCGGTTGTCCCAGATTGTCGCTCGATGAACCGGTCCTTATGAAGAGTGGCCAACCAAGCACTAAGCACCGTGCTGGCCCCCTAAACCAAGTTTCTATAAAAACATCTTTTAACGAGTCGTGAGCCGCTCAAGCACACAGCACAGAGGGCCACTCTTAGAATCAAGTTGCATATAGCCATTAATCAAATTTAATTAAAAAGGACCATAAGGTGTGAGAGCGCAGCACCTAGCACAACTAACCAAAATGCAACCCAAGGTCTTTATATAAAGGATAAAAGTGGCTAGGAAATCCTTATAGGCATACAATATTAAAATGCAGTATGAAAATTATATTTAAAAGTGATTGGGTGTTCATGTTATACTTGCCTTCCTCTAAATTCTCCTACTGCTGCTCAAACTGATCTACAGAAAGGGGCTCCTGGTACTGGTCCAAAGGCTCAGCGTCTACTCACGATCGCAACGCCAAAACATGGTCCAGCACATACACATACATGCAAACAAGGACAAAAGATAAGAAACAGTACAACATCTCATAAAAACAGCACATAAAACTATGATAGAACTATTCTACGCATTACAACGATCGCGTGAGCGCGAAAACCACCTAAAACGGAGCTAAGACGCGAAAACTAGAGCTAAAACAAGGTTCAGGGGCTTTTCAGCGAGAAAACAGAACTCCTATGGGGGTTCTGGGCAAAAACCAGGGACCTAAACATAATTAAAGGCTAGATCTAGGGTCTAACCCATGAAAACATAGGGCATGGATGGCGGACCCAATTTCCAGAAAGCTCAGGGGGCTCCGGCGCTAAAACAGGACCTAGATGGAATTTCTTTTGAACAGCGCCGGACTGCGGTTTGATTTCGGGAAAACCCAGGGGCTCTTTAACAAAATAGCCAGGCCGAAGGGGTATCTTCTAATCTGGACGGTTGGATCTAGATCTGACGACTTGGACACATACCAGTTACGATGGTCCGATCTGACAAGAACGCGGCCGGCGACGGGGAGGTCGCCGGGGATTGGTTTCCGCGGTGGCGCGTCGCCAGAGCTAGGCAATCTCGGTGCTCCGGGGATCAAAACAACTCGAACTTGGGTCTAGGGGGTTCAGCACGACACGGGTAAACCACCTAGGGCTAAGGCGGGGCTCGGGAAGGCTCGGTGAGAAAGAATTGACGGTGGGGGTGGATCTACACGACGGCGCATCACCGGCGCACGCGTTCCGGTCTAAGAGGGGCTAAAGGTCTATGACATCTAGCACCAAAGGACTAAGGTGACATGCTGAGGCTCACCGAGGGCTTGAACGGATCGGAGGAGCGGCGCAAGCTGGTCGGCGACGAGGGCCGAGCGGCGGAAACGGGCGGCGCTCGCGGGAAGAGCTGCTGCAGGGGTCTTCCGGGCTTCTGATCTCCACGGATCGGCTCGGGGTGTACCTGCGGAGGTGCCACGGGGGTCAGGGGGTCCGGGGATCACCGGCGGCAAGAAATCGCACGAGCGGAGCATCTCACCGGTGGCGACTCTCAATCAAATTCCGGCCACGGCCGGACTCGGGGTCGAGGGTGGAAGGCTCAGGAAGCTTCCTGGAGGGACGGCGAAGCTGCTGTGAGCCTTGGCCCGAGCTGGGATGCACCGGAGCGGCCGGCCCACGACGGAGCAGCGGTGCTGCACGGCGGAGCAAGCGGCCGGTTGTGCTGGGGATTCGGGCGGCTGCAGTGCGGCGGTAGGGCACAAGGAGGGTTTAAGGGAAGGGTTACAGGGGCCAAATAAGGAAGAGGCCGGTGGTTTGGGCATGCGTGCCCCGGTAGAGATTGCGGCCGTGATCCGTGCGGGAGAAGCGGATCGTGCAACCGCTCGGCACGATCCTGGCTCGGGGAAGGAAACTTCTGGAAGGAGGGTGCGCACGGGAGACTGGCCGATGGGCTCGTGCTCGGTTGCGGGGTGGAGCGGGGCCACGTGCTGCGACGGCACGGCGGGGCGGAACAGAGGGAGCCGGCGTGGGGAAGAAGAAGGAAAAGAAGGAGATGGTCACCGACAAGTGGGGTCGAGCTGGAGGAATGACTGAGAAGGAAGGAATGACAGAGAAAAGAACGGGAATGACTGAGAAAAGAAGGAATGACTGAGAAAAGAACGGGAATGACTGAGAAAAGAAGGAATGACTGACCTACTTTCCTGTTTCCTTCCTTTTCTTTTCCCGCACCAACTCAAATCTATTTGAATTCAACTCAAATTTGAATTCAACTCCTATGCTCTCAACCAAATAAAACTTATGCACCAGCATGAATGCACAAACATGTTGAACCTAAAATAAATTTTAATTACTTGTGATATAAAATTAGTTTAAATGCAAAATAACTCAATAAAAACCTTAGAAACTTAATTTAAGCCAAAATAAATTCGTTAAAATTTTAGGAAATATACATTAGGGTGTTACAATACAAACCAACACCAGCTAAGGAATCGTATCAGAACATATCTCGAGTAGATTCCTTCTTTATCGGTTAGCTTTATCTCCTACTTAAACGGGACAAATAAGAGATAAACGAGATAAAAAAGAGATAAGACAGACTTAATCTCTTAAACCTCTTTGAACTACTATCACAGCCGATTTATAAAGAACATAAATCGAGCAATCATATATGCGCCAGGATCAAGTCACGCATATATACAACAGAATCATCAAGATATCATAACACATATCACGGATAAATATAAATCGTAAATAAATCGTAAATAAATCGTAAATGAATTATTTTATTACAACCGAATCAAGAATCGGTTCAAGAGTTGTGGAAGCGTAAAAGAGATACATGAAGAGTAGGGCGCCACAGGGACGTCGACTGGGAGACAAACGTCTAGAAGTCGTCGAAGCCGCTGACGTAATCCTCCACGTTGCTGGGCACTGAGCAGCAGTCGAAGGTATCCAAGAGGACAGAAAAGGAGGTTCTAAGGTTGGCTGACTCAATAAGTATAACACAAACTATGAGGTTCTAAGGTTGGCTGACTCAACTGCATTAGCTTTTAGTCTTGGCAAAGTTTTATTAAAACTAATTACTACAAGTGGATGAATTACCATAACCCACATTACATAGAAATTAGTCAATATTAATTAAGTACTACTGAGAACCATCCAAACCAAACCACCCGGGGAATCTCCCTAATCAAAGGTTGATAACCCCACTAATCAAAAGGAGGATCTGGGCCGCTCATGACTGTGAGCACAGCTGATATATCAGTTTTACACTCTCGAGAGGTTGCACAACTTTACCCACAAGTCGTGAGCTACGCTAGTTGTTCGTCACACTTCCTTAGGTGTGATGGCTAGCAAGCGCACTACGAAACCGTTACAAAGGACACGTTGGTAAGGTGTAACCGCTAAGGATTCTGGATCAGCGACGATGGGGCCCACCTCCGGGGGTACAAGCACATAGCACAGACCAAGCCGGAGGAGCAGGGACCATTGAAGCTTACCACCCCTCTTGCCCACGTAGGTAAGTTACTCCCGAACCAAAATGACCTAATTAATAAGTCAAGACCGTCCCATTCCAGTCTTGTGGTTGCGCGGTTGTCCCAGGTTGTCGCTCTTTGAACCGGTCCTTATGGAGAGTGGCCAACCAAGCACTAAGCACCGTGCTGGCCCCCTAACCAAGTTTCTATCAAAAACATCTTTTAAAGAGACGTGAGCCACTCAAGCACACAGCACAGAGAGCCACTCTCTGGATTAAGTTACATATACCATTAATCAAATTTAATTAAAAAGGACCAAGTGTGTTATACCGCAGCAACCTAGCACAACTAACCAAAATGCCACCCGAAGGATATATATATACAGGATATAAAGTGGCTAGGAAAGTTCTTATAGGCATACAGTATTAAAATGCAGTATGAAATTGTATTTAAAAGTGATAGGATGTTCATGTTATACTTGCCTTCCTCGAAACTCTCCTGCTGCTGTTCAAACTGCTCAGAAGATGGCGGCTCCTGGTTGTAACATTCAGGTAATTAGAAATATAGACACTAGGTATTAGTAAGTTGTATGCATGTTAAGGTGTATATGAGTTGTACAGAGAACTAGGGGTATATTTGTAAATTATGAATTTTATAAGTCCCTATATGAAATTGTGTAAAAATGCTCTTAAATGTCAAAATCAAATGTCTATAGAGAAGAAAAGTACAAATATTAAGTTAAAACCTAAGAGAAATAGACTTTGTATGAAACTAAGGATCTATGTGTAATTAACACAAATATAAGGGTTACATATGAAATGATTGGAATATAAAAGTCAAATTCATCTTTACTTAAGGACTAATGTATAAAAACACAAGTAATCATGACATTCCAGGAAAATGTGTAAACATACCCAAAGTTTGATCAAATTATTTGAATAAAGACAAAAGTAATTTAAATTCCACCTTTATTCATAAACTTGACTTAAAGAGTTGAAAACTTTGAATTTCTGAACTTAAGCCCTAAAACAATGTTGTAGAGTTTGAAAAACTCTACAACTTTCATGTTGAGCATTTTCTCATTTGACCTTTGTAGCAGTGGAAAATTTTAGTTTACCAAGAGGTCCCTACATTTTCTGGAAATCACAAACTAGTCCCCCGGACCTCTCCCCTCTCTTCTTCCTCCTCGCGCACGTGGGTCCCTGCTCTGCTCGCCTGCCGCCGGCAGTGCTTCGCCCCTGCCGCCGCTCTGCCGCCGCCAATGGCGCCACCTCCTGCTGGCTTACCTTCCCACGCGTCGTCCCCTCCCGGCCCCGACCTCTTTCCTCTCCCCTGGTGGCCTCTCGCGCGCGCGCCACGCCTTCCCGAGCCGTTCGCCGGCCGCCACGATCTCACCGTCGTTGCCAGCTCTTGCTAGCGCCCGTAGCCTCGCCTCTGGTCTTAACTCACGCTTAGCACCACTGTGTGATCTTGTTTACCCTTGTCGCACTTCTTTTCCATTGCCTTTTCCCGTTCCCCAAGCTTGAGCTCTCACCGGACCTCTGCCGCCCCACTGTCCACCGTCGCCAGCCGCTCTCACTTCTGCTCGACCCCAATTTCAAGCCCCTCGAGCACTGCTGTGATCCACTGATGCTCTCCAGCCCGCGCAATTTCATTTTCTCGCATCCAAGCTTCATCTTCCACAGCTCCGGCCGCTTCGAGCTCCGCCGCCGCCTTCGGCTCACCGTGGGCAGCTCACTCCGAGCCCTCCTGCGCCACCACAACACCCTAGCCAGCACTACATCATCCCTGTGAAGCTCCCCGACCCATCTATTAGCTCTCTAGTCCGCCACCTCGACTCCCAGACGCTCGCCGGCTTTCTTCTCTGCCGCCGCCGCTTCTGTCTCCGTCGGTCATCCCTGATCCAACACGTATTCATCCAATTGGTTGCACGTACACCTTCCCCGTGTCTCACTGAAGCTCATGCGCAGGTTTGCTGCCAACGTCGACCGCTGGAGCCTCGCCGTCGACGGTGACCCCTCTGCCGCCACCTCGGGTCCTCATCGAGATCCCTCTTCCCGGCCACCCCAGCCCTCGACAAGTGGCGCAACAGAACCACTGTAAGCCCCTGAGTCCTCTCCTGCCCTCAGACCTTGCGGCCGGTGACCGCCGTCGCCGGAACAGGACCACCCCCGTCTTGCTCTGCTTTGGTTCACAGCCCAGGGACCTCGGGTTCGAAGAATAAAAAATCCAGGGGGTTATGTGCACAACCTTAGACTCAGATGAATAGTACCGAAGGACCCCTTTGTGTAAATTATGCTGTCAACTTAGAAATTCTGTATCTATTCAAGGAAAAATCATAAAAATGCAAACTAAATTTTGCTAGAATCCTTAATTAAAGATCTATAACTTTACTTAAGGGGTAAACTTCAGTTTCTGAATGTTTGATGATCTAATTTAAATGTTAAATTTAGTTACTTGTAGGCTTAAGAAATGCATTTTAATTCATAGAAAAATGATAAAATTGTGAAACCAGTTATGTTAATTTTCTTTTAGCATGTAGAATTGAGGAAAAATAATTATCCCAATATTTAAGTATTATTTTCTTAATGTACAAGTTTAATTAGAAATAATGTATAGTTCATATTATATGATAAATTTTTATAGATGTTAAATGCTCCAAAAATCATGAAAATATTTTAGGGTACTGTTCTTTAATATTGTAACATGTTATTAAATTTCCAACCAAGAATTAGGTGTCAAACAAATTAGACATAATGTACTTAGTCCATAATGTAATAGTAACTTAAGGTTCATGTAAGTAATTAATATAATAAATAAGTAAAGTTATTTAATGTAATTATTAGAAACACACCCAACCTGTTGCCCCATGCCACTAGTTAGACATTTAGTAGGGTTAACTTAACTATTTAATGTATTTAGATAAAATAATTAATACTCGATAAATGACTGCCCAGTGCAGGGTAGTTAGGTTATATTCGAAATGTAATGTTCTTTTGTTTGGATTGCAACTTTATTGTGAATTAACATAAAATTATATGCATTCCATAACTTGTAACTCTGCATCTCATATAGACTCGACCACTCTCGCTGATGGAGATTATCAGCTGATTCCGGAATCAGAAGGAGTTTGCTTGGAAGACCCCGGAAACCTCGTCGCGGAATTCTCTGAAGCCCCGAACCAAGGTTCGGAAGATATTAATTTGACTAACCCCAGCTCCACCAGCGAAGGCAAGCCCCGGACATAACCCCTATTTTATTTACACTGCAAACTATACTATTTATATATGTCTTTATGCATTAAGTTCTTAGGAGTTGTTTGGAAACGTTAGTTGCATAATTCCAGGAACCGATGTATTGAACACTACTACTTGAGTCCGAATAGCTGCTCTGCTTATAGAACCTGTAGAAGTCGAGTGATTTCCTATCACTCGCGCGATATAGGAATTGTGATGTTTACATTCCTGTTATCATTATAAGGATGACGGACGGGAGTTTTATGAGGTATCATGGTTGAGGTGATACCCCGTCTGTATTGTTGAATTGGATAAGGCTGCAGTGTGTGGTAGCGGTGGTTAAGCGTTTGAAAGTACTAGCCACATGCCGTGAAATATGGTAAGCGGTAAGCCTAGTAACCAATCGGCCCGAGGAGTGGACATACCCCCCACCACATGTATTTGCTTCTTTTGGTTACTTTGTTCGACGTGTAGGAATACGTGTTGCTGGGCAACCAGGAGTACGGGTTTTGTAGTCGCGCTACAGACGTACGTCCTGCACTTTGGAAGTGCGTATGGTCCTGCAGTCGCTTGTGGTGGCCCTGATCCACGAGTCGGAATGAAAGGCAAACGGTTGCTTCGGAACGACCCTTTGGTGTTCCAAGCGTGTGAGTTAGGTTTACCTTGCAAGGTTGAATTCGATTCAGAATCGTCCGCTTCTCACGATGGTTGAGACTGCTTGATCCCTTTGCCACATAGAGTAACAAGAGCAACTTTGTGATCATGAAAGATAATGTTTGGTTAAAGATTCTACCATGTTTGAGTAGTTATAGGTGCTTACCTAGAATGGTTAATCAACTAGAATCTGAAAGCTAAAAGTTGAAAATAAGGATCTACTCTTTGTTGCTTTTCAGCTGAAAACTTTACCCAAAACCTGAAAAGCCTGCATAAGTCTAGATACATGGCTAAATATACCATGAGCGGGTAAGTCTTGCTGAGTATTAGTATACTCAGCCTTGCTTTTGTTGAATTACTTTAGGTAATCTCCCTGATGAACCAGCTTTCCTTACACCGTGGCCCTACCCCTGCCTGATGGTTGGTCCGTGGAGTGGGATCCGCCCCCGGCCAACACAGATTCCGCCGAGTGATATCGTGCCAGGGTTAGCATGATATCCGTAATAACGACGTGTACAGTGTTCGTGTTTTCAAACTCCGCTGCTGTAACTTAAAACTTAAACCGTTTTGTAATAATGTCCCTCGTTGGACACTGATGTTACTTTTATATCCTTATGTAATATATATCTGCCTGTGATGTAAAAGTATAATGGCATTTATATCTCTGGACTCGCCTTCGTGCGAGGTACCTTGTTGGATCCTATGTCGGTGGTTTATCGGGACGTTACCCGACAGGCCAAGGGATTATACCGTTTGAAGCACGAGGTAGCCCTCAAGAGAGGACTCGCGTACTTGAGCCGGTGTAATTCAGATTAGTTCTGTCACAGCTGGTATCAGAGCTAACAAGTGTACCCTGGAGATATATTTAACCTTAAAAGTAATTTATAGTATAAAATTTGATTAATCAAGTATTTGCGAACTACGTTGGGTTCGTTAAGGTTTATGTATAGTACGTAAAGCCCTAGGGTAATGTTATTAAGGGAATTAGAGGTGGCTATACTATATATATATAAATCTAACCTCCAGCATTACTTTTTGTCAAAACTTAAATTCATGCACAACCCGACCTTACTTTCTGTAACGACATCTTCGATCGTGAGGTAAGAAGGTAAGGATCCTCAGCCAACTGAGGAAGCTTGGCCTTCCTGTCGGTGATGCAAACCGAACGCTGTTTGTCAAGCAGTGGCTTACTTGAGATGCTGCCAATGTACCAACTTTGGTTGACTACATTGGGAGTAGATGGTTCGGCGCAGGGTATGGCGATCGCTGTTCATACCCCCGCATTTTGCGGTACCCCCGTGAATACGTTGTTTCAACAACGTATGTTAACGTTGTCTGTACGGCGGTAATAGTACAGATGTTGTTTCTATAGTGAGCAGTAATGAATGGGAACACTTTCATGACATGCTGGCATGAAAGGTTCATTGAACATATATATATGTATTGTGGTTTTCTGCAGGTACACTAACCACGATTATGAAACTAGGACGGATAGAACTTATCGACTAGTTAATAGAGAGAGACGTATTTATATTGTGCCACCGTAACTAACCACGTAAGACCAAGATTACTTGGCAGTTATTTTTGTTTGTGAGATCGAATAGTGCGTGCATGCATAATACATTAATCAACAAAAGGGATCTTTAATTTTGCTGCTTTAAGAAATAGGTAACATGTTGGTATTTCTTAGTTTGGGAAATAACAATCTTTAGCTGAGTCCCTTAAGTATCCATCTGATTTCCAGCCTTTGCTGTTATCAGAATTAGCTATCTTAATCCATTTACCTTGTGCGCTTTTCACAGGGTAAATATATCTTACCATTTGCATTGTTGTCGCAGATGGCTGCTCCTTCCAATGCCTTTTGGGATCAGGAGGGGCACTTCCACACTCATGCTTTACATTGGGAAGGGTTTCCTCGTCTCTTATGGGAATCCTTAAGTCTGTTCCACTATACAGAGCCTCCTATATATGATGGGGTGGAATATCGCGAAGAGGGAGTTCCTCGATGCCGGGTTAAGATGATAATTCCTCAACACCCTTTCCGCTCCTCATGGCATCCCATAGAAGTAGAAGTGGTTGGATATCGTTTGGTTGACACCCTTGAAACTGCTGCCTTGGAAGCTATCAAACTTTTCTGCAATCAGCATTCGACTGAAGTTGCCGCATATCCTATTGGTTTATTTCCTACCATTGACCCTGATAATTCGGAATGGAATTTTCGGACAGAGCATCTTGGTCATATGCTAGGAGATCTGGCTGAAGAAACCGTCCGTATCATTACCAGGTTCATGGATGTGCAACATCATTACCAGATTCTACTGCGTCACGGTATGAGTCAGTTAACTGGTGTGGCTCAAAGCCACTATCGGAATGCTGACCGTCAAGTGACCCAAATAGTGGAATTACAAGCCTTGGTGACTCAAAAGGATGAAATCATTGAAGCAAGGGATGAGACAATCCTCCATCGTGAAGATCAGATCAATGAGAGTGACCATATAATCACTCAGCGCGACACTGTTATTGAGTTCCTACAGGCACAGATCCATGATCTGATACTTGAGGCTGACGATGCTCAGGCTCACCTTGAGGAACTGCAGCAGCAATCGATACTTCCTGCTATACCCATAATACCTGAAGAAGAAGAAGAAGATCCATAAGAGATTGAGGGTGTTTCGGAGATTGACTCTGAGCATGGGGATCCTGTTCTTAGTCCCTATCACTCTCCCTCTGGCAGTCAGTCTTCTGTAGGCAACTTCAACGATTTCTAGTTTCGTAAATCGTCGACTAGCTAGATGTAACTTGTGGGGAGTGTAATAACTTAGGTAGTGAGTAACTTAGCTAGATCTTATGCCACTTGTTGTAACATAGATGGCCTGCGTAAGGATCTTTCGGAGGTGTGATGCGGAGAACAATCAGACCCAGTGTTGTAATATAAGTTTCCTATTTTATCATCCTGTTCATTATCCTTATGATTCTGAAATGAGATGATTGAATGGAGTATGTGCATTGTTTATCTAAGACATATATCTTCTGAAATTGGGAGTAAGGCTATATGGTTAATGATGGACATCTCATTTGTTTCAGATGGTTGGAGCCACGCGCGGAACCCCGGAAGGTTTCCGGGCAGATCAGGCTAGCGGTTCCCAACAACCGCCACCACCACCTCCTAACCTTGCCGAGGTTATGGATCGGCAAACTGAGCTGCTCAACTTGCTGGTTCAAGCACAACTGAACCAGCAACATCAACAGTTCCGCGGAGGTCGTGATGACCGCAATCCTCCCGTGGCCAGTTACCAGGATTTCATCAGTACCCAGCCTCCATTCTTCAGTAAAGCTGAAGAACCCTTGGATGCCGATGCTTGGCTCCATATCATTGAATCGAAGTTTGCTCTATTGACAATACCTTGTGCAGACTCAAGCAAAGCTTCCTTTGCCGCCCAGCAACTTCGAGGTGCTGCTCGGATCTGGTGTGACAATTTCTATGCCATGCAACCTGCAGGGCATGTTATCACCTGGGATGAGTTTCGGGCAGCCTTTAGAGCACACTATATTCATGAAGGATTGCTGGAGCGAAAACTGAATGAATTCTTGGCACTTACTCAAGGCACCAGTACAGTTCTGCAGTATGCATAGAACTTTAATCATCTGTGTCAATATGCAGGATATCATGCAGATAATGACGCCAAGAAACAAGATCGTTTCCATCGAGGCCTTAATACCAAGCTCAAGGAACGCCTGAATCTTGTGAGGGCAAATACTTTCAGCGAGCTGGTTAATATGGCCTTAACTCAAGAAGATTGCATCATAGCACATCATGCTGAGAAAAAGAGGAAGATTCCTACTGGACCCTCGAGTGCTCAACCACCAAGGTATCGGGTTGTTCCCAATACACCGTATAGAGCACCACAGCGGAATGCCCCAACTGGTAGATTGGTTTTCAGGCCGCCCCAACCGCAAAGAAGGTATAGACCTCCTATTCCCCCGCAACAATCACAACCATCTGGCCCACGGCAAAATGTTCAACAAGTGCCACAGAGAAGCAGCAATTATCGCTGTTTCAATTGCGGAAGCGCGGATCATTTCATCCGAGATTGTCCGCGGCCCAAGAAACCTAATCAAGGGTAGAGCTCTACTCAGGGTAACCAGAACAAGGGCAAGAAACCGGTGATGCAAGTCCGGCAAGGACGGATTAATTTCACCACTCTGGCAGAACTTCCTGATGGAGCTCCTGTCATGTCGGGTACATTCTCTATTCACCACAAACCAGTTGTTACATTATTTGATTCGGGAGCAACACATAGTTTTATTAGTAACAACTATGGTACCCGAATAGGACTCGATCTTAGTTCTACCCAGGGGTCATATATAATCTCTACCCCTGGAGGAAATATTACCTCCAACCAAATGAGTAGAAATGTGCCAATTCAGTTAGGTAGTAAAGAAATCAAAACTGATTTGGTTTTATTAAGTTTGGAGGGTATTGATATTATACTTGGGACATACTGGATGACTAAACATCAAGTACGGCTAGATATTTCTTCTCGAGTTGTTGAAATTGATTCACCATACTATGGGATCACCACCCTTTGTCTGCCGCAACCAGAATGTCTGCATCCTTGCACTTATGCCATCACAAATATCCAAGTCAAGGATATTCCTATAGTATGTGAATACCCCGATGTCTTTCCAGACGACTTGCCTGGAATGCCACCAGATAGAGACATCGAGTTTATCATTGAACTTCAACCGGGCACTGCTCCTATTTCAAAAAGGCCGTATCGCATGCCTCCAAATGAATTAGCAGAACTAAAAATCCAGCTCCAAGATCTTCTCGATAAGGGCTATATACGTCCAAGTGCTTCACCTTGGGGTTGTTCTGCTCTCTTTGTCAAAAAGAAAGACAATAGCCTAAGACTATGTGTCGATTACCGTCCACTCAATGCGGTTACCATCAAAAATAAGTACCCTCTTCCCCGCATTGACATTTTGTTCGATCAGCTAGCTGGAGCTAAGGTCTTCTCTAAGATTGACTTACGCTCTGGTTATTATCAGATCAAGATTAGGCCTTGTGACATTCCAAAAACGGCCTTCTCGACCAGATATGGACTTTATGAATATCTGGTTATGTCATTTGGACTCACTAATGCACCGGCATATTTCATGTATCTCATAAATTCAGTATTTATGCCGGAACTCGATAAATTCGTTGTGGTCTTCATTGATGACATTCTGATATACTCCAAAACCAAAGAAGACCATGCTAATCATTTACGTGTCGTTCTTCAACGACTACGTGATCATCACCTTTATGCCAAATTCTCAAAATGTGAATTCTGGCTGGATAGTGTGAAATTTTTAGGACACACTGTCTCTAGTAAAGGCATATCGGTTGATCCAACCAAAGTCTAGGAAGTTATGGACTGGAAACCTCCAACTTCAGTCCATCAAATCCGAAGTTTCCTTGGATTGGCGGGATATTATCGCGATTCATTCCAGACTTTTCCAAAATAGCTAAACCCATGACTGAGCTATTAAAGAAAGAAGTTAAATTCTGTTGGAATGACAAATGTGAGGAAGCATTCCATACCTTGAGAAAACTCCTAACAACTGCTCCAGTGTTAGCTCAGCCAGATAGCACTCAACCTTTTGATGTCTATTGCGATGCTTCCGGAATTGGCCTTGGTTGTGTCCTTATGCAAAACAATCGGGTCATTGCCTATGCATCAAGAGCACTTCGGACCCATGAGCAAAACTACCCAACACATGATCTTGAATTGGCATTAGTTATCCATGCTCTCAAGATCTGGAGACATCATCTTATGGGTGCTAAGTGTAATATTTACACTGACCATAAGAGCCTCAAGTATATTTTCACTCAAGCTTACCTAAATATGCGGCAAAGGCGTTGGTTAGAATTGATTAAAGACTATGACCTTGAGGTACACTACCATCCAGGCAAAGCTAATGTGGTTGCGGATGCCCTTAGCCGCAAAGCACACTGTCATTGTTTATCCATAACAACTTTCAGTGACACTCTCTGCCATTAGGTGAGAAAACTCAATTTAGAGATCATTCCTCAAGTTAGTCTAAATCTACTATCCATTGAGTCTGCTCTTCGAGATAGAATCATCATGTCGCAACTACATGATGAGGGTATCAAGATTATCAAATCAAAGCTATCTCAGGGAGAAGTCAAATATAAGTGTTTTCACACTGACCATCAAGGAACATTATGGTTCAACAATCGAATTGTTGTACCTAAAGATCATCAGCTTCGCAAGCAAATCCTTGATGAAGCACATCTATCCAAGTTCTCTGTTCATCCTGGTAGCACCAAGATGTATCAAGATCTACGGCAACATTTTTGGTGGACCAGAATGAAAAGAGAAATTGCTAAATATGTATCCGAGTGCGATACGTGCCAGAGAGTTAAAGCCAGTCATCTCAAGGCATCTGGTACACTTCAGCCATTACCCATTCCGTCATGGAAATGGGAAGATATTAGCATGGATTTTGTTGTCGGTCTTCCCAACACATCTCAAAAGCATGACTCCATATGGGTGATTATTGATAGACTTACCAAAACAGCTCATTTCCTTCCTGTGCATACCACTTACTCTACTAAGAAGTATGCCGAAGTCTATCTGGACCAAATCGTTCGATTACATGGGATTCCAAAAACCATCATCTCTGATCGAGGGCCCCAATTTATTGCACGATTCTGGGAGCTATTGCAATCAGCTTTAGGAACAAAATTGATTCGAAGCTCCGCATATCATCCCCAGACTGATGGACAGACTGAACGAGTTAATCAGATTCTTGAAGACATGCTCCGAGCTTGTATTATTCACTATGGTACAAGTTGGGACAAGTGCCTTGCTCTAGCTGAATTCTCTTACAATAACAGTTATCAAGCTAGTCTTCAAATGGCTCCTTTTGAAGCGTTGTACGGTCGCAGATGTCGAACTCCTTTGAGTTGGTTTGAGACTGGTGAACGCAAAATCTTCGGACCAGACCTAGTCGTTGAAGCCGAAGATAAGGTTAAGATTATTCAATCTAATCTTAAAACCGCTCGTCCGAGGAAACCTTTGCAATTTCAAATTGGAGATTTTGTTTATCTCCGAGTATCTCCAACTAAAGGTGTCCAACGTTTCGGCATAAAAGGGAAGTTAGCACCTCGATATGTCGGACCCTTCAAAATTCTCAATTTTTGTGGCCCAGTGGCTTACAAACTTCGCCTTCCGTCTCAATTGGCTGCTATTCACGATGTCTTCCATGTCTCTCAGCTTAGGAAGTGTGTCAAAGTACCCACAGAAATCGTTGAGACATGTGCCATTGAGATTGAACCCAATCTATCGTACATCGAACAACCTCTTCGAATCCTGGATACCAAGGAAAGACTCACCAGAAGAAGGGCAGTTAAGATGTACAAAATCTTATGGGATCATCACACCGAGGAAGAAGCGACTTGGGAAACAGAGTCTTATCTTCAACGAAATTTCCCAGACTTCCTTCAAGCCAATCCCCAAATCAAATCATCCGATTCTGTTCAGCTTCGGAATCTCGGGATGAGATTCTTTTTAAGGGGGGAAGGCTGTAACATTCAGGTAATTAGAAATATAGACACTAGGTATTAGTAAGTTGTATGCATGTTAAGGTGTATATGAGTTGTACAGAGAACTAGGGGTATATTTGTAAATTATGAATTTTATAAGTCCCTATGTGCAATTGTGTAAAAATGCTCTTAAATGTCAAAATCATATGTCTATAGAGAAGAAAAGTACAAATATTAAGTTAAAACCTAAGAGAAATAGACTTTGTATGAAACTAAGGATCTATGTGTAATTAACACAAATATAAGGGTTACATATGAAATGATTGGAATATAAAAGTCAAATTCATCTTTACTTAAGGACTAATGTATAAAAACACAAGTAATCATGACATTCCAGGAAAATGTGTAAACATACCCAAAGTTTGATCAAATTATTTGAATAAAGATAAAAGTAATTTAAATTCCACCTTTATTCATAAACTTGACTTAAAGAGTTGAAAACTTTGATTTTCTGAACTTAAGCCCTAAAACAATGTTGTAGAGTTTGAAAAACTCTACAACTTTCATGTTGAGCATTTTCTCATTTGACCTTTGTAGCAGTGGGAAATTTTAGTTTACCGAGAGGTCCCTACATTTTCTGGAAATCACAAACTAGTCCCCCGGACCTCTCCCCTCTCTTCTTCCTCCTCGCGCACGTGGGTCCCTACTCTGCTCGCCTGCCGCCGGCAGTGCTTCGCCCCTGCCGCCGCTCTGCCGCCGCCAATGGCGCCACCTCCTGCTGGCTTACCTTCCACGCGTCGTCCCCTCCCGGCCCCGACCTCTTTCCTCTCCCCTGGTGGCCTCTCGCGCGCGCGCCACGCCTTCTCGAGCCGTTCGCCGGCCGCCACGATCTCACCGTCGTTGCCAGCTCTTGCTAGCGCCCGTAGCCTCGCTCTGGTCTTAACTCACGCTTAGCACCACTGTGTGATCTTGTTTACCCTTGTCGCACTTCTTTTCCACTGCCTTTTCCCGTTCCCCAAGCTTGAGCTCTCACCGGACCTCCGCCGCCCCACTGTCCACTGTCGCCAGCCGCTCTCACTTCTGCTCGACCCCAATTTCAAGCCCCTCGAGCACTGCTGTGATCCACTGATGCTCTCCAGCCCGCGCAATTTCATTTTCTCGCATCCAAGCTTCATCTTCCCCAGCTCCGGCCGCTTTGAGCTCCGCCGCCGCCTTCGGCTCACCGTGGGCAGCTCACTCCGAGCCCTCCTGCGCCACCACAACACCCTAGCCAGCACTACATCATCCCTGTGAAGCTCCCCGACCTATCTATTAGCTCTCTGGTCCACCACCTCGACTCCCAGACGCTCGCCGGCTTTCTTCTCTGCCGCCGCCGCTTCTGTCTCCGTCGGTCATCCCTGATCCAGCATGTATTCATCCAATTGGTTGCACGTACACCTTCCCCGTGTCTCACTGAAGCTCATGCGCAGGTTTGCTGCCAACGTCGACCGCTGGAGCCTCGCCGTCGTCGGTGACCCCTCCGCCGCCACCTCGGGTCCTCATCGAGATCCCTCTTCCCGGCCACCCCAGCCCTCGACAAGTGGCGCAACAGAACCACTGTAAGCCCCTGAGTCCTCTCCTGCCCTCAGACCTCGCCGCCGGTGACCGCCGTCGCCGGAACAGGACCACTCTCGTCTTGCTCTGCTTTGGTTCACAGCCCAGGGACCTCGGGTTAGAAGAATAAAAAATCCAGGGGGTCATGTGCACAACCTTAGACTCAGATGAATAGTACCGAAGGACCCCTTTGTGTAAATTATGCTGTCAACTTAGAAATTCTGTATCTATTCAAGGAAAAATCATAAAAATGCAAACTAAATTTTGCTGGAATCCTTAATTAAAGATCTACAACTTTACTTAAGGGATAAACTTCATTTTATGAATGTTTGATGATCTAATTTAAATATTAAATTTAGTTACTTGTAGGCTTAAGAAATGCATATTAATTCATAGAAAAATGATAAAATTGTGAAACCAGTTATGTTAATTTTCTTTTAGCATGTAGAATTGAAGAAAAATAATTATCCCAATATTTAAGTATTATTTTCTTAATGTACAAGTTTAATTATAAATAATGTATAGTTCATATTATATGATAAATTTTTATAGATGTTAAATGCTCCAAAAATCATGAAAATATTTTAGGGTACTGTTCTTTAATATTGTAACATGTTATTAAATTTCCAACCAAGAATTAGGTGTCAAACAAATTAGACATAATGTACTTAGTCCATAATGTAATAGTAACTTAAGGTTCATGTAAGTAATTAATATAATAAACAAGTAAAGTTATTTAATGTAATTATTAGAAACACACCCAACCTGTTGCCCCATGCCACTAGTTAGACATTTAGTAGGGTTAACTTAACTATTTAATGTATTTAGATAAAATAATTAATACTCGATAAATGACTGCCCAGTGCAGGGTAGTTAGGTTATTGTCGAAATGTAATGTTCTTTTGTTTGGATTGCAACTTTATTGTGAATTAACATAAAAGTATATGCATTCCATAACTTGTAACTCTGCATCTCATATAGACTCGACCACTCTCGCTGATGGAGATTATCAGCTGATTCCGGAATCAGAAGGAGTTTGCTTGGAAGACCCCGGAAACCTCGTCGCGGAATTCTCTGAAGCCCCGAACCAAGGTTCGGAAGATATTAATTTGACTAACCCCAGCTCCACCAGCGAAGGCAAGCCCCGGACATAACCCCTATTTTATTTACACTGCAAACTATACTATTTATATATGTCTTTATGCATTAAGTTCTTAGGAGTTGTTTGGAAACCTTAGTTGCATAATTTCAGGAACCGATGTATTGAACACTAGTACTTGAGTCCGAATAGCTGCTCTGCTTATAGAACCGGTAGAAGTCGAGTGATTTCCTGTCACTCGCGCGATATAGGAATTGTGATGTTTACATTCCTGTTATCATTATAAGGATGACGGACGGGAGTTTTATGAGGTATCATGGTTGAGGTGATACCCCGTCTGTATTGTTGAATTGGATAAGGCCGCAGTGTGTGGTAGCGGTGGTTAAGCGTTTGAAAGTACTAGCCACATGCCGTGAAATATGGTAAGCGGTAAGCCTAGTAACCAATCGGCCCGAGGAGTGGACATACCCCCCACCACATGTATTTGCTTCTTTTGGTTACTTTGTTCGACGTGTAGGAATACGTGTTGCTGGGCAACCAGGAGTACGGGTTTTCTAGTCGCGCTACAGACGTACGTCCTGCACTTTGGAAGTGCGTATGGTCCTGCAGTCGCTTGTGGTGGCCCTGATCCACGAGTCGGAATAAAAGGCAAACGCTTGCTTCGGAACGACCCTTTGTGGCATTTAAAGTAATTTTATAACACAAGAAAATCAAAATTTAATATAAGATCAACTTGTTTGTGCATTCATGCTGGAGCATTGTTTAATTGTTTTGAGTGTATAGGGTTTGAATTCAAATTTATTTGAATTCAAATAGATTTGTTTGATTTAGTTTAAGTGTAGAAAAGGAAAAGAAAAAGGAAAGAGCCAGCCCAACCCAACCCCTCTCTCTTCTTCTCTCGGGCCCTCTCTTTTCCCTTCTCCCGCGGCCCAGCCGGCGGCCCAGTGGCTCTCTCCCCTTCTTTTCCCGTGGGCCCCTCTCCTCTCTCCCTTTTTCCCCGGCCCAAAGTCATTCCCGCGGCCCAGCTTCTTTTTCCTCCCCACGTGGGCTTCGCGCCGGTCAAGCCTACCGCCCCAGCCCGGTCGCGCCCCCTCTCTCTTTTCTCTCGCTGATGCGCGGGCCCCGCCTGTTGGCGCCCTTTTTCCCCCGTCCGAGCCGCGCCCGTTCTTTCCTTTCTCTCTACCGTCTCGGTCCCACTCGTCAGTCCCCTCCCTCTCCTTTCCTTTCTTCCTCCTCGCGCGCTGGCTACCCGAGATCCCCGGCGATCTCCTCTCCCTGGGCCCGCAAGCCGAGACCTCCGCCTCTGCCCTTAATTGCCCCTGTCGACCCCCCTTTTACCCCGTGCCCTAACCCTAGCCGCAGCGCTCCCCGAAAACCCCAGCGCCGCCGCCCTTTTCCTCCGCCGCACAAACACCCTCGGCCTCACCGTCGAACCACCGTTCCGCCGCGCCCCGGACCACCGCATCCCCCGCAAAAGCTCCACCTCGCCATCCTAAAGCTCCTCGAGCTCAACATTGGAGCTCTACGCCTCGGTAACGACGGAATTTCCCGAGGGAACTTTCGCCAGTGAGTTGCCCCGCCGCAACAATTTCTCGTCGTCGGTAGGTATCCGGCCGGGCTGACCCCCTGAGCACCTCTGCAGGGCCTGTGTGCTTCGATTTGGGGACCAGCAGATCTGAAGCAGTCCCACCTCGGCCCGTCCGCGATCACCCCGAGCGTCGCCTCCGCAGGACCTCGCCGCCGGCCGTCCTCCGCCACGCTCCGGGCACCGCAAGCCCTCGGTGAGCTTCCTCTTCGCTCCCTGGTTCTTTTGCACTAGGTGTCGTGGTCCTTAGCTGGCCGCAGTGCCTAGACCACATGCACGCCGGTGAATTCACCGCTCGCCGTCGACTCGTCGCTAGAATAGGGTAGGCCGCTTCTATTCCCCCTAGGCGTGCTCCCCAGGCCGTGGTGATGCCTTCCAGCCTGGAGTCGTGAAGAATGGCCCACCGGAGCGGCAGGAACGCTGAGCTCCGGCGAGCCGAGCCGTGCGCCGCCGCGGAGCTTAGTCTCCGGTGAGTCCCGCCGCCACTGGCGCCAGCGTGGATCCTATGCCGCTCGATCAAAGATGGACGCCTAGGATTAGATCTAGAGCCTTTTGATCGGGACCGTGCGATCGAGATCCGGTGGTTCGGGTCAAGCGATACTGGTTCGGGTTGAGTGAGAGGCAGAGCCGTCAGATTTAGAATGGGCGGTCTGGATCAGATCCGTTTAAGTATAGGTTCGGTCCGTTCGATTTAGATCGGGTGGCCGTGGTGAGCGCGTACCCCTTCGCGTAATAGATCTAATCTGAGCCATTAGATGGCGATCCAAAGGCCTAGATCTGGAGATACCCTTTCAGCCCGGTTTTTTTTAATCTAAAGAGTCCCTGCCCTTTTGAAGAATCAACCCGCAGTCCACCCGTAGTTAAAAGATATTTGCAGATAGGTCCTTTTCTTCCCTTTTAACCCCCTGAGCTTTCTAGATTTAGGTTTTTCAGCCCTTCCCTAGAGTTTTTGCAGGTTAGCCCCTGTGTCTATGGTTTAATTAGGTTTAGGCCCTCAATTTTTGCGCAGAAACCCCTGGTTTTCCTATTTTCTTACAGAAAAGCCCCTGGACCTTGTTTTAAGTCTAGTTTTCGCGTCTTAGCTCCGTTTTAGTTGGTTTTCGCGCTCTTGCGATCGTTGTAATGCGTAGAATAGTTCTAGGCTAGTTTTGTGTGCTGTTCTATTGTATTGGTGTACTGTTTTCTTATAGTTTGCTATTGTTGTGCATGTGTGTATGTGTGGACTATGCTTGATGAACGTGAGTAGACGTCGAGCCTTCGGAGCAGTACCAGGAGCAGCCACCTTCCGAGCAGTTTGAGCAGCAGCCGGGAGAGTACGAGGAAGGCAAGTATAACATGAACCTCCTATCACTTTTTAATACAAATTTCATATTGTATTTTAATTCTGTATGCCTATAAGGATTTCCTAGCCACCTTTATCCTTATATATATATATATCCTTGGGTTGCATTGTGGTTAGTTTTGCTAGGTGCTGCGCTCTCACCTATGTTGATCCTTTTTAATTAAATTTGATTAATGGATCTATGCAACTTAATCCTGAGAGTGGCCCTCTGTGCTGTGTGCTTGAGTGGCTCACGTCTTCTTAAAAGATGTTTTCGATAGAAACATGGTTTAGGGGCCAGCACAGTGCTTAGTGCTTGGTTGGCCACTCTCCATAAGGACCGGTTCATAAAGCGACAACCTGGGACAACCGTGCAACCACAAGACTGGAATGGGACGGTCTTGACTTACTAATTAGGTCGTGTTGGTTCGAGAGTAACTTACCTGCGTGGGCAAGAGGGGTGGTAGGCTTCAATGGTCCCTGCTCCTCCGGCTTGGTCTGTGCTATGTGCTTGTACCCCCAGAGGTGGGCCCCATCGTCGCTGATCCAGAATCCTTAGCGGTTACACCTTACCAACGTGATCCTTTGTAACGGTCTCGTAGTGTGCTTGCTAGCCATCTCACCTAAGGAAGTGTGATGAACAACTAGCGTAGCTCACGACTTGTGGGTAAAGTTGTGCAACCTCTCGAGAGTGTAAAACTGATATATCAGCTGTGCTCACAGTCATGAGCGGCCCAGATCCTCCGTCTGATTAGTGGGGTTATCTTGGTGGTTTGGATGGTTCTCAGTAGTTCTTAATTAATATTGATTAATTTCTTATGCAATTCGGGTTTATGGTAATTCATCCACTTGTAGTAATTAGCTTTAATAAAATTTTGCCAAGTCTAGAAGCTAATGCAGTTGAGTCAGCTAACCTTAGAGCCTCATAGTTTGTGTTATACTTGTTGAGTACGAGTTTGTACTCACACTTGCCTCTCCACTCTTCTGTTCTCTTGGATATCTTCCACTGCTGCTAAGTGCCCGGCAACGTGGAGGATTACGTCAGCGGCTTCGACGACTTCTAGGCGTTTGTCTCCTAGTCGACGTCCCTGTGGCGCCCAGCTCTACGTGTATCTCTTTTTCGCTTCCGCAACTCTTGAACCGATTCTTGATTCGGTTGTAATAAAATAATTCATTTACAATTTATATTAATGTTATTCGTGATATGTGTTGTGATATCTTGATGATTCTTTTGTATATATGCATGACTTGATCCTGGCGCATATATGATTGCTCGATTTATGTTCTTTATAAATCAGGTGTGACATGCTCTACAGCCCATTCAATTTCAATCTCCTACGTCCGAACCTCGTCTCCCACAGCACCGGCAAGCTCGAGCTCCGCCACCGCTCGGCCTCACCGTCGACGCAACGCCATAGAGCCCCTCAGCCCCCACCAGGGGTACCAGCAGCACCACATCATCTAGCAGAAGCTTCTCAGCAGTTCCTTGACCGCCCTCCGGCATCCCAGCCACTGGAACAACCTCACCGCCGTTACCCCTTCGCCGGTGAGCCTCTGTCCTCGTCGAACCCGTTCCTCCGACCCTCCTCGACCCCAATAGACTCTACCTCGAGCTTCTCCACACCACCCTGAATCTTCCCGACCACTTCCTCGCCACCCACAGCCACCAGAGTGCCGCCTCCGCCGTTCAACTCCACCGCCGGCCACCTGTTTCTGTCGCGCCGCCGCTACAGGCTGCCCCCACCCGATCTCGACCAGTCACAGGTGCGCAAGGACCCCGTGATGCTTTTCCGCCCCTCCACTCTCGCCGCCGGCGATCGCCGTCACCGGATTTGGCTGGTCAACCCCCGTGCCCCCCCCCTCTGACCACGGCCAGGGACCTCGGGATTGAAAGAATCAAAAGCCCAGGGGGCTGTCTGCAAAGCCAAGACTCATAGGAATAGTGCTATAAGGACCCCCCCCCCCCGTGTTATTTTTGCTGCAGAATTTGAAATTCCATAGCAATTCAAGGAAAATTATAAAAATGCAAACTAAAATTTGTTGGATTCCTTATTTTAAGATCTACAACTTTCCTTATAGGTTGACTTTCAATTTCTAAGTAGTTTCCACTCTAATTTAAATGGTAATTTTAAGTAGTTGTAGATTAAGAAAATGCATAGTAAATAGTAGAAAAATGGTAAAAATAATTAACCTACTGTTTATATGGTATTTTCATAAGGAATGAGTTTAATCATAGATAATGTCTATTTGAACCTTAGGTATTTAGGATCTACGGTTCTAGATGGTTAAAAACTTTGAAAATATGTGGAGATGTTGAACTTGAATAGTGTAACCTGTGCCCAAAAATCTAGAATGAAATCTTGCATGTATATATAGCTATAAATAATACCTAATAGATTAGTATTAATGTTGATTATCCTTGTAGCTCAATTTTTGTAGGAATAAAATCTTAATAAATTTACAATGGCTAGACATAACTTAATCTGTTAATAGCAAAAATTTCAACCCCAATGCTATGATAGTTTATTTTGTAACAACAACTCATATTGTCTAATGTAGCTAACTAGGTTAATTTATACCCGATAAATGACTGCCCAGTAAAAGGGGTAAATGAGATGTTTGATGAGTAAATTATGTTTTCATTGGATTACAACTTTATTGTGAAATAAAATAAAAGTATATGCATCCGTTAAATTACATCTTTGCATATCATATAGATTCAACTACTCTCGCCGATGGAGACTACGAACTGATCCCGAATCAAGGAGTGGAAATTTCTGAAGACCCCGGGAACGTCGTCGAGAATTTAACTGAAACTCGGAACCAAAGTTCGGAAAACTTTGACACTTCTCCCCCCAACCCCAGTCAAGAAGGCAAGCCCCGGACATAACCCCCTACTTTATTTACACTGCAATAATCACCGTCAAGTCACCCAGATAGTGGAGCTTCAAGCCCTGGCTACTGAGAAGGAGGAGATTATCACAACAAGGGAAGAGACTATTCTTCACCGGGAGGATCAGATCAACGAAAGTGATGCAATAATCACTCAGCGCAACACAATCATTGAGTTCCTCCAGGAGCAAATTGACGACCTTATCCTTGAGGTCGATGATGCCCACACTCACATTGTGTCACACACGATTTATAAGAACATAAATCGAGCAATCATATATGCGCCAGGATCAAGTCACGCATATATACAACAGATTATCAAGATATCACAACACATGTCACGAATAACATTAACATAAATCGTAAATGAATCATAAATGAATTATTTTATTACAACCGAATCAAGAATCGGTTCAAGAGTTGCGGAAGCGTAAAAGAGATACACGGAGAGCTGGGCGCCACAGGGACGTCGACTGGGAGACAAACGCCTAGAAGTCGTCGAAGCCGCTGACGTAGTCCTCCACGCTGCCGGGCACTGAGCAGCAGTCGAAGATATCCAAAATAGAACAGAGGAGTAGAGAGGCAAGTGTGAGTACAAACTCGTACTCAACAAGTATAACACGAGCATGAGGCTCTAAGGTTAGCTGACTCAACTGCATTAGCTTTTAGTCTTGGCATATTTTATTAAAGCTAATTACTACAAGTGGATGAATTACCATAAGCCCAATTGCATAATAAATTAATCAATATTAATTAAGAACTACTGAGAACCATCCAAACCAAAACCACCCGGGGAATCGCCCTCGTCAAAGGTTGATAACCCCACTAATCAAACGGAGGATCTGGGCCGCTCATGACTGTGAGCACAGCTGATATATCAGTTTTACACTCTCGAGAGGTTGCACAACTTTACCCACAAGTCGTGAGCTACGCTAGTTGTTCATCACACTTCCTTAGGTGAGATGGCTAGCAAGCACACTACGAGACCGTTACAAAGGACCACGTTGGTAAGGTGTAACCGCTAAGGATTCTGGATCAGCAACGATGGGGCCCACCTCCGGGGGTACAAGACACACAGCACAGACCAAGCCGGAGGAGCAGGGACCATTGAAGCTTACCACCCCTCTTGCCCACGCAGGTAAGTTACTCCCGAACCAACACGACCTAATTAGTAAGTCAAGACCGTCCCATTCCAGTCTTGTGGTTGCACGGTTGTCCCAGGTTGTCGCTCTATGAACCGGTCCTTATGGAGAGTGGCCAACCAAGCACTAAGCACCGTGCTGGCCCCCTAAACCATGTTTCTAACAAAAACATCTTTTAAGGAGACGTGAGCCACTCAAGCACACAGCACAGAGGGTCACTCTCAGGATTAAGTTGCATAAGACCATTAATCAAATTTAATTAAAAGGGACCAAGTGTGTTATAGCGCAGCAACCTAGCACAACTAACCAAAATGCAACCCAAAGGATATATATATATAGGATATAAAGTGGCTAGGAAAGTCCTTATAGGTATACAGTATTAAAATGCAGTATGAAATTGTATTAAAAAGTGATAGGAGGTTCATGTTATACTTGCCTTCCTCGTACTCTCCTGGCTGCTGCTCAAACTGCTCAGAAGATGGCGGCTCCTGGTACTCACGATCATCAAGCATAGTCCAGACATACACACATGCACAAACCATACCAAACTATAAGAAAACAGTACACCAATACAATAGAACAGCACATGGAACTAGCCTAGAACTAATCTACGCGTTACAACGATCGCGTGGATATAAAGAACACCTAAAACGGAGCTAAAACGCGAAAACTGCGCTTAAAACAGGATCCAGGGACCTATTTGTAAGAAAAACAGGGCAACCAGGGGCCTCTGCACAAAAACCGAGGACTTAAATGCAATTAAACCCTAGATCCAGGGGCTAGCACGCAAAAACTCCAAAACTAGGGCTGAGAAACAAATTCTAGAGAGCTCAGGGGTCAAAAGGGAAGAAAAAGGACCTACTTGCAAATACTTTTGCTCTACGGGTGTACTGCAGGTTGAATCCTCAAAAAGGCAGGGGCTTCTTAACAAAAAGGCTAGCTGAAAGGGTATGATTTAATCTGGGCCCTCGGATCAGATCTGCACGGCCCAGATTAGAATCCATACGCGAAGGGGTACGCGCGATCTTCGGCCTTCGGATCAAGATCGAACGGTCCGGACCTATACTTAAATGGATCTAATCTAGACCACCTAATCCAGATCTGACGGCTCCGATTCATCCTTACCCCGAACCGGTACGCACGCTTTAGATCCATTAGATCTCGATCTTACGGTTCGGATCTAAGCGTGCACGATCTAATCTCCACCCTTGGTTGCAGATCGGAGGGCGCTGAGGGCTTCCGGCCGGTTCTGGCGGCGGCGGCTACGGATTACGGCGGAGGACGGCCGGAGCTCGCCGGAGACGCGCGATTGGGCACTTCCGGCCTCGATTCGGGGTACGGCTAGCACAGGAAGAGAGAGTGGATGACGGCGATCTCGTCTGGGCAGCCAGCACGGGGGATTGGGGCTCGGGGTGATGCTCCCCACGGCAGAGGCGGCACGGGGTCGCCGGCGAACGGCACGGTCGGGGTTCCGGCTCGGGTTTGAGCCGAGCCAGGCACGGCGCAGCACCAGCGCGACCCTGGGATCCTACTGGGGGTCTTAGCACGGGCATACGGTACAGGAGGGGGGCGGTCGACGAGGAGGGTCTTACCCGCGGCGGTGAGGGGAGATCGGAGCTCGTGGCAGGAGGCCTTGGGGTGGGTTGCAGGGCTCCAGGTGCCTCGGTCGGCGGCGCCCACAGGTGAGGAAGGTTGTGCCGTGTTTGGGGAGACCGAAGACGCGCCGGCGAGGGTGAATTTGGCGGCGCAGGGGGCGGCAACGGCGGCGGTGCCGTAGCCCTGCTCCCACGTGGCCGGCGGGGTGCTAGGGTTGAAGGCGGCGGCGCACGGGTGGGGGATGGGAGCGCAGGGTTTGGGGGGTCCCACTTATGGGGCGGCGGAGCCCTTGGCGTGCGGGCCCAGGCGCGGGCGGCGCGAACATCCCGGCGGCAGAGCTGCTCGGCCGTTGCGGAGGGGAGAGGAGAAGAAGCTGACCCGTGGGTCCCGGCTGGCAGAGGGAGAGGAAAGGAGAGCGGGGAAAACGAGCGCTGGCTCGGGCTGGGGAGGGGTGGGCCGGGGCGCGGCCCACGCGGGGGAAAAGAGGAAGAGGGATGCTGGGCCTCGGGTGGCCCATGCGGGAAGGGAAAAAGGGGCCCGGGATGGAAAGGGGAGAGAGGAGGAGAGGAGTGCTGGGCTGGGCTGCCTTCTTTCTTTCCTTCTCCTTTTCTTCTTTTGTTTTTCTAACTCACTAATTCAAACAAACTATTTGAATTCAAACAAACTATTTGAATTCAAACTACAATTTGAATTCAAATCTATAAATTCAACACAATTAAAACAATGCTGCGGTATGAATGCACAAACACTTTAATCCTATGATATATTTTATTTCCTTATGTTATAAATTGCTTTAAATGTCACAAAAATTAAAGAAAAGCCTGGAAAATTTATTTAAGTCCAAATAAATTCATTAAAAATTAAATAATTTACCTTAGGGTGTTACAAACCTACCCCCCTTACAGGAATCTCGTCCCGAGATTCGGATAGGCTAGCTAGCAAAGAGATCAGGATACGTCTCCCTCAGCTCATCTTCTCGCTCCCAAGTAGCCTCATCCTCCGTGTGATGACTCCACTGCACACGGCACATCCTGATCTTCTTGTTTCTGGTAACTCTCTCAGATGTCTCCAGAATCTTTACCGGATGCTCAACATAGGTCAGATCCTCCTGCACATCCAACCCGTCTATCGGTGCTTGCTCTTCTGGCACTCTCAAGCACTTCTTCAGCTGAGACACGTGGAATACATCGTGCACTCCCGAGAGATTGAGGGGCAACTCCAAACGATATGCCACCTCACCTTTCCGTTCCAACACCTTGAACGGACCAATGTATCGAGGGGCTAGCTTCCCTCTCACATTAAACCTGCGGATTCCTCTCATCGGCGAGACCTTCAGATATACATGATCACCCACTGCGAAGGTCAAATCTCGGCGACGAACATCCGCATAGCTCTTCTGACGAGTCTGAGCGACCCTCAGATTCTCTCGCACCTGCTATACCAACTGTTCTGCCTCTTCAACAATATCTGGACCAAATACCTGCCTCTCGCCAATCTGATCCCAATACAGCGGAGTTCTGCACTTCCGACCGTACAGGGCCTCGAAAGGAGACTTCTTCAGACTGGCCTGATAACTGTTGTTATACAAAAATTCTGCATACGGCAGACATTTATCCCAGCTGGTACCATACTGAATAGCGCAGGCTCGAAGCATATCCTCCAACACTTGGTTGGTTCTCTCTGTCTGCCCATCTGTCTGAGGATGATAAGCAGTACTGAAGCGCAGCTTCGTATCCAACGAATCATGCAACTGCTCCCAGAACCGCGAAGTGAACTGAGATCCTCGATCAGATATGATCTTCTTAGGAACACCATGCAGACATACAATCCTGGAGATGTACAACTCTGCGAGTCTAGCACCGGAGTAGGTAGTGTTCACCGGAATAAAATGAGCAACCTTCATCAACCGGTCCACTACTACCCATATGGAGTTGTACCCTTTCTGAGTACGAGGCAAGCCAACAATGAAGTCCATAGTGATTTCCTCCCATTTCCACTCTGGAATCTTCAACGGCTGCAATAATCCTGCTGGCCTCTGATGCTCTGTCTTGACTCGCTGACAAGTGTCGCAGATAGCCACGTACTCCGCAACGGAACGCTTCATTCCGGACCACCAGAATCGTTCCTTCAGATCGTAATACATCTTCGTGCTGCCTGGGTGGATAGAATATGCTGTATCATGAGCCTCACTCAGAATCAACTTCCTGAGATCTGCTACATCCGGCACACATATACGACCCTTGTACCACAAGGTACCCTGATCATCCTCCCTGAAATGTGGAGCCTTGCCAATCTTGAGCAACTCACGAATCTCCTGCAGCTTCTGATCCTCCTTCTGATGCTGCCTGATCTCAGCCTCTAGAGTGGGCTCTGCCTCGAACGATGTACCCGAGGTATGATGCAAGAAACCCAGGCTCAACTGCTCAAACTCCTCACATAACTCCTGAGGCATCTGAAAAGCCACGGCCATGTTAACATAGCTCTTCCTGCTCAGAGCATCTGCTACAACATTAGCCTTGCCCGGATGATAGTGAATCTCCAGGTCATAATCCTTGACCAACTCTAGCCATCTTCTCTGCCGCATGTTCAGCTCACTCTGGGTGAAAATATACTTGAGGCTCTTGTGATCGGTGTAAATATCACACCTCTGCCCAAACAAGTAATGCCTCCATATCTTCAGAGCATGTACTACTGCGGCTAACTCCAGATCATGAGTAGGATAATTCAGCTCGTGCCGGCGTAACTGCCGCGAGGCATAAGCTATCACTCTGCCATCCTGCATCAGAACGCAACCAAGACCATCCCTCGAAGCATCACAATACACTGTGAACCTCTTGCTCTGGTCTGGCAGAGTAAGGACTGGCGCCATAGTCAACCTCTTCTTCAGCTCCTCGAAGGCCTTCTGACGCTCATCAGTCCAAGAGAAACCCACGTCCTTCTCCAGCAAGGAAGTCAAAGGCTTCGCAATCTTGGAGAAATTCTCGATGAACCTCCGATAATAGCCTGCTAAGCCCAGAAAAGAGCAGACTTCCTTCACCGTCTGTGGTACAACCCAGTCAAGCACATCCTTCACCTTTCCGGGGTCCACAGCAATACCTCCCTTGGAGATAACATGACCGAGGAATGGAACCTCGTCAATCCAGAACTCGCACTTGCTGAGCTTGGCATACAGCTTGTGCTCTCTGAGCCTCTGCAACACAAACCTCAGATGCTTCTCATGCTCCACTTCTGTCTTGGAATATATCAGGATATCATCAATAAATATCACCACGAAGGTGTCCAGATAATCCATGAAAACCTTGTTCATCAGATGCATGAAGAAAGCCGGAGCATTAGTCAAGCCGAAGGACATGACCGTATACTCGTATAACCCATACTTGCAGGTGAATGCCGTCTTCTGAATATCCTCAGGACGAATCTTCAGCTGATGATAACCCGAACGCAGATCAATCTTCGAGAATACACAAGCACCCTGAAGCTGATCAAAGAGATCCTCAATACGGGGCAATGGATGCTTGTTCTTGATGGTGACCGCATTCAGATCCCGATAATCGACGCACATTCTCTTCGCACCATCCTTCTTCTCTACAAGCAATACAGGAAAAGCCCAAGGAGAGAAATTGCGACGGATATAACCCTTAGCTAGCAACTCGTCGACAGTCTTCTTAACCTCCTCATGCTCGACAGGAGCCATACGATAGGGCCTCTTAGCAATAGGAGCTGTGCCAGGCAAGAGATCAATAGAAAACTCAATGTCGCGATCAGGCGGCATACCTGGCAAATCATCCGGAAAGACATCCGGGAATTCAGACACCACGCGAATACCATCCGTGGGTCTAGCCTCCATCTGATGAAGAAATCCAGAAGGCTCTGTGGCACCAACAGTGACTTCCTGACCATCCGGTGCTGACAGAAGAACAGTCCTCTGAGCACAATCGATCCGGACTCCCCACTTAGCAAGGGTCTCCATTCCGAGGATCACATCAATACCCTTGGTGTCTAGCACCATCAGATTCGCACTGAAATCTACCCCCTTATGGCCACACTGACTCTGGGATAGAAGACATGAGACCTCAACTGCCCTCCCGGTGAAGATACTAACATGCACCTCTTTAACGTGCTAGTAGGGATGCCATGATGCTCAACAAAAGACTGGGTGATGAAAGAATGCGTAGCACCAGTATCAAAAAGCACTGTAGCAGGATGGGCATTAACCATGAACGTACCAATAACCACGTTAGGAGCCTCGGCTGCTGACTCGGCCGTCACGTGGTTCACCCTGCCCTGAGCTGGGGCCTTGGGCAGTGCTGCACGCCCCTGCTGTCCTGCCTACGCCTTCCGAGGGCAGACGTTGGCGTAGTGCCCTGGCTCGCCGCAGTGGAAGCACACTCGAGGAAGTGCCGGAGCCTGCTGCCCAGGAGGAGGAGTGGGCGCTCCCTGCCTCTGAGCTGGTGGAGCCGGAGGCGCCGGAAGCCTCTGACCCGGTCCCACCTGCTGCTGCTGCTGAGGACGAGGCGGAAACTGCTGCCGCTGCTGGTACTGCTGGGTCGGCCTCTGCTGCTGCTGCTGTGGAGGGTACTGGTAGCGGGGACGGGTGTTGCTGCCCGAAGAGGATGGAGCCATCTTCCTCTTCTTGTCCTCAATCTCCCGGCGCTTACGCTCGGTGTTGAGGGCCGCATCAACCAGCTGGTTCAAGTTGTCGAAGCGGTGGTTCAGCAGCGCATACTGGATGTGATCATCCAGTCCCTCCTTGAAGTACTCCTGCTTATCGCTATCACGAGCGACGTCAGCAGGGGCGTAGCGGGCAAGCTGAAGGAAACGGTCACGATACTCCGTCACCGTCATCGGTCCCTGAAATGACGAACACAGATAACAAGGATAGAAATCGCTCGATGGTCAGGTTTTACGAAAGAAATCGAGGATGGATCAAGCTCAAAAGGAATGGTAGGGAATTCCGTTAATAATTTTTTTTTTACCTGCTTAAGGGCACGGAACTCCTTCTGCTTCATCTTCATAATGCCCTCAGGAATGTGATGGTTCCTGAAACGCTCACGGAACTGGTCCCACGTGAGAGCCTCACGATCCCGAGCTGGGTAGGACTCCCACCAGTCAAGAGCGGAGCCTCGCAGCTGCCCGGCTGCGTAAAGGACTCGCTCACGGTCGTCGCACTGCGCAACAACCAACTGGCGCTCCACCGAGCGAAGCCAGTCGTCTGCCTGGAGTGGGTCCGTGGCGTGAGAGAAGGTCGGAGGGTGACCTCTCGGAAAATCCGCACGCCTGTCACGGGGCTGAGGCGGCGGAGGAGGCGGTGGCTGAGCATGGATCTGCTGCAGAGCCTGAACGGTGTTGTTCAGGGTAGCCATCATCTGCATCTGGAGCTGGAAGAACTGCTCCGGGGTCAGTGGTGGCGGCATCGGCAGCGGCTGACCGGTACTCTGGTTGTTCTGCTCCTGCTGGTCAGAACCGGAACCGGTGCGCCTGGTGTTCACCATCTGATTGCAACAACCGAAATTTATGAGAAAAAGATATCGTGCCACTGCGGAAATGAAACTTCGGAAGGATATGACAGAAAGAAAAGGAATATAGGTTTTACCCCCAACATTCTAACTCAATTTTATTATTTAGTTCGAGTTGGGTTAGGTCGATTTGCATGAACAAGTTTAACACCACTAGCCTATGCAATCAGCCAAAAATCCAAATCAAACATTTGCACAATAACAAACATTCAATATTCACAACTTAGTCGAGTTTTCCACACTACTCGACTAACACACTCGTTCTAGCGTATTTCATAGGGACAACCTAAACTTATAAATCACAGGATTAGGCGTCTCGGGCCAACGTCTACGGAAAACTCAAGCTTTTTCTCAGAAAGGACAGGAGAGAGATAGCAAATCAAAGACTTAAGACTCAAGGAATAGAAGCAGAAACATGATGGTTGAGGATTTGCGGAGGCAAGTAAGAGAAAAGAAGTCCTAAACTCGACCAATTCTACCTAGGCTTCGTCCTACAGTCGACACGGCTCTGATACCAATCTGTCACACCCGATTTATAAGAACATAAATCGAGCAATCATATATGCGCCAGGATCAAGTCACGCATATATACAACAGATTATCAAGATATCACAACACATGTCACGAATAACATTAACATAAATCGTAAATGAATCATAAATGAATTATTTTATTACAACCGAATCAAGAATCGGTTCAAGAGTTGCGGAAGCGTAAAAGAGATACACGGAGAGCTGGGCGCCACAGGGACGTCGACTGGGAGACAAACGCCTAGAAGTCGTCGAAGCCGCTGACGTAGTCCTCCACGCTGCCGGGCACTGAGCAGCAGTCGAAGATATCCAAAATAGAACAGAGGAGTAGAGAGGCAAGTGTGAGTACAAACTCGTACTCAACAAGTATAACATGAGCATGAGGCTCTAAGGTTAGCTGACTCAACTGCATTAGCTTTTAGTCTTGGCATATTTTATTAAAGCTAATTACTACAAGTGGATGAATTACCATAAGCCCAATTGCATAATAAATTAATCAATATTAATTAAGAACTACTGAGAACCATCCAAACCAAAACCACTCGGGGAATCGCCCTCGTCAAAGGTTGATAACCCCACTAATCAGACGGAGGATCTGGGCCGCTCATGACTGTGAGCACAGCTGATATATCAATTTTACACTCTCGAGAGGTTGCACAACTTTACCCACAAGTCGTGAGCTACGCTAGTTGTTCATCACACTTCCTTAGGTGAGATGGCTAGCAAGCACACTACGAGACCGTTACAAAGGACCACGTTGGTAAGGTGTAACCGCTAAGGATTCTGGATCAGCAACGATGGGGCCCACCTCCGGGGGTACAAGACACACAGCACAGACCAAGCCGGAGGAGCAGGGACCATTGAAGCTTACCACCCCTCTTGCCCACGCAGGTAAGTTACTCCCGAACCAACACGACCTAATTAGTAAGTCAAGACCGTCCCATTCCAGTCTTGTGGTTGCGCGGTTGTCCCAGGTTGTCGCTCTATGAACCGGTCCTTATGGAGAGTGGCCAACCAAGCACTAAGCACCGTGCTGGCCCCCTAAACCATGTTTCTAACAAAAACATCTTTTAAGGAGACGTGAGCCACTCAAGCACACAGCACAGAGGGTCACTCTCAGGATTAAGTTGCATAAGACTATTAATCAAATTTAATTAAAAGGGACCAAGTGTGTTATAGCGCAGCAACCTAGCACAACTAACCAAAATGCAACCCAAAGGATATATATATAGGATATAAAGTGGCTAGGAAAGTCCTTATAGGTATACAGTATTAAAATGCAGTATGAAATTGTATTAAAAAGTGATAGGAGGTTCATGTTATACTTGCCTTCCTCGTACTCTCCTGGCTGCTGCTCAAACTGCTCAGAAGATGGCGGCTCCTGGTACTGGTCCAAAGGTTCCGCGTCTACTCACGATCATCAAGCATAGTCCAGACATACACACATGCACAAACCATAGCAAACTATAAGAAAACAGTACACCAATACAATAGAACAGCGCATGGAACTAGCCTAGAACTAATCTACGCGTTACAACGATCGCGTGGATATAAAGAACACCTAAAACGGAGCTAAAACGTGAAAACTGCGCTTAAAACAGGATCCAGGGACCTATTTGTAAGAAAAACAGGGCAACCAGGGGCCTCTGCACAAAAACCGAGGACTTAAACGCAATTAAACCCTAGATCCAGGGGCTAGCACGCAAAAACTCCAAAACTAGGGCTGAGAAACAAATTCTAGAGAGCTCGAGGGTCAAAAGGGAAGAAAAAGGACCTACTTGCAAATACTTTTGCTCTACGGGTGTACTGCGGGTTGAATCCTCAAAAAGGCAGGGGCTTCTTAACAAAAAGGCTAGCTGAAAGGGTATGATTTAATCTGGGCCCTCGGATCAGATCTGCACAGCCCAGATTAGAATCCATACGCGAAGGGGTACGCGCGATCTTCGGCCTTCGGATCAAGATCGAACGGTCCGGACCTATACTTAAATGGATCTAATCTAGACCACCTAATCCAGATCTGACGGCTCCGATTCATCCTTACCCCGAACCGGTACGCACGCTTTAGATCCATTGGATCTCGATCTTACGGTTCGGATCTAAGCGTGCACGATCTAATCTCCACCCTTGGTTGCAGATCGGAGGGCGCTGAGGGCTTCCGGCCGGTTCTGGCGGCGGCGGCTACGGATTACGGCGGAGGACGGCCGGAGCTCGCCGGAGACGCGCGATTGGGCACTTCCGGCCTCGATTCGGGGTACGGCTAGCACAGGAAGAGAGAGTGGATGACGGCGATCTCGTCTGGGCAGCCAGCACGGGGGATTGGGGCTCGGGGTGATGCTCCCCACGGCAGAGGCGGCACGGGGTCGCCGGCGAACGGCACGGTCGGGGTTCCGGCTCGGGTTTGAGCCGAGCCAGGCACGGCGCAGCACCAGCGCAACCCTGGGATCCTACTGGGGGTCTTAGCACGGGCATACGGTACAGGAGGGGGGCGGTCGACGAGGAGGGTCTTACCCGCGGCGGTGAGGGGAGATCGGAGCTCGTGGCAGGAGGCCTTGGGGTGGGTTGCAGGGCTCCAGGTGCCTCGGTCGGCGGCGCCCACAGGTGAGGAAGGTTGTGCCGGGTTTGGGGAGACCGAAGACGCGCCGGCGAGGGTGAATTTGGCGGCGCAGGGGGCGGCAACGGCGGCGGTGCCGTAGCCCTGCTCCCACGTGGCCGGCGGGGTGCTAGGGTTGAAGGCGGCGGCGCACGGGTGGGGGATGGGAGCGCAGGGTTTGGGGGGTCCCACTTATGGGGCAGCGGAGCCCTTGGCGTGCGGGCCCAGGCGCGGGCGGCGCGAACATCCCGGCGGCAGAGCTGCTCGGCCGTTGCGGAGGGGAGAGGAGAAGAAGCTGACCCGTGGGTCCCGGCTGGCAGAGGGAGAGGAAAGGAGAGCGGGGAAAACGAGCGCTGGCTCGGGCTGGGGAGGGGTGGGCCGGGGCGCGGCCCACGCGGGGGAAAAGAGGAAGAGGGATGCTGGGCCTCGGGTGGCCCATGCGGGAAGGGAAAAAGGGGCCCGGGATGGAAAGGGGAGAGAGGAGGAGAGGAGTGCTGGGCTGGGCTGCCTTCTTTCTTTCCTTCTCCTTTTCTTCTTTTGTTTTTCTAACTCACTAATTCAAACAAACTATTTGAATTCAAACTACAATTTGAATTCAAATCTATAAATTCAACACAATTAAAACAATGCTGCGGTATGAATGCACAAACACTTTAATCCTATGATATATTTTATTTCCTTATGTTATAAATTGCTTTAAATGTCACAAAAATTAAAAAAAAGCCTGGAAAATTTATTTAAGTCCAAATAAATTCATTAAAAATTAAATAATTTACCTTAGGGTGTTACACATTGACAAACTCCAGGAGCAGCTAATACCTCCTGCTGTACCTGTAGCCCCTGAAGGTGGAGAAGAAGACCCGGAGGAAACTGAGAGAGTCTCCGATCTCGACTCTGAACATGGAGATCCAAAACCCAATCCTCAGCCAGATCATTCTTCCTCCAGCAGCCAGTCTTCTGTAGGCAATCTCAATGATTTCTAGTTTGTT
This sequence comes from Panicum hallii, assembly GCF_002211085.1. Lineage (NCBI taxonomy): Eukaryota > Viridiplantae > Streptophyta > Magnoliopsida > Poales > Poaceae > Panicum > Panicum hallii. The sequence continues at coordinate 24,972,031 of NC_038043.1, read as the reverse complement.
TAGATCGTCGACTCTTTAGATGTAACCAGTGTAAAGTGTAGTGACTTAGGTAGTAATTAGCCTACTTAGACCTCATGCCATTTGTGGCAGAACCAACCTGAATTATACCGGCTCAAGTACGCGAGTCCACTTCCGAGGGCTCCAACGTGCTTCAAACGGTATAATCCCTTGGCCTGTCGGGTAACGTCCCGATAAACCACCGATACACAGGATCAAATAAGGTTACCTCACACGAAGGTGAGTCCAGAGATACAGTCACCATCAAATTTTACATCACAGGAAAGTTACAATACAAGAGTTTCTTAAAGCAGTGCGAAGTTCTAAATTTAGAAAAGACATTACAAATTGTAAAGCTATGGTTTTTAGTAGCGGAAATCATACGCGATGATTACAGCGCGTCGTCAAGGCGGATGTCATGCTAAGCCCGGGCACGACATCACTCGGTATCATCAATGTTGGCCGGGGACGGATCCCATTCCACGGACCAACCTTCTGAAGGAGCACAGGGCCAAGGCAGGGAAGAGTAGGGTCTTCAAGACATTACCTGCAAAACATATAGCTAGCAAGGCTGAGTATACTAATACTCAGCAAGGCTTACTCGGGGTTGGGTATACTTTAGCCCATAACTAGACTTATGAAGGCTTATAATAGTTCTGGGTTTAGTTTCAGCTGAAAAGCAACTAAGAGTAGATCCTTATTTTCAACTTTTAGCTTTTAAGTTCTATGTGATTATCCATTCTAGATAAGCACTTATAACTAAGCAAGCAAGGTAGAGCTCTTTATCTCAACCATCAGTATTACTCATCATATAGTTGCTCTTGTTACTCTGTGTGATAAAGGGATTAAGTAGTCTCAGTCGTCGTGAGAGGCGGACGATTCTGAATCGAATTTAACCTTGCAAGGTAAACCTAACTCACACGCTTGGAACACCAAAGGGTCGTTCCGAAGCAACCATTTACCTTTCATTCCGACTCATGGATCAGAGCCACCACAAGCGACTGCAGGACCATACGCACACCCAATGTGTGCAGGACGTACGTCTGTAGCGCGACTACAAAACCCGTACTCCTGGTTGCCCTTGCAACACGTATTTCCCCAATCGAATCAAGTAACTAGAAGAACCAAATACATGTGGTGGGAGGTATATCCACTCCTCGGGCCAATTGGTTACTAGGCTTACCGCTTACCATATTTCGCGGTATGTGGTTAGTACTTTCAAACGCTTAACCCCGATCGGCACACACCGCGGCCTTATCAATTTCAACAACACAGACGGGGTATCACCTCAACCATGATACCTCATAAAACTCCTGTCCGTCATCCTTATAGTGATAACAGGAATGTAAACATTACAACTCCTATATCGCGCGAGTGACAGGAAATCACTCGACTTCTACCGGTCCTATTAGCAGAGCATCTATGCGATAAGGACTCAGGTACAATACATCATCGGTTCCTAGGATTTAATGCATCTAGGGTTTCATTTCAACTCCTAGACATAATGCATAAGTATAGATAAATAGACATAGATTGCAGTGTAATTAAAGTAGTGGGTTATGTCCGGGGCTTGCCTTTACTGGTGGGGCTGAAGTCAGAAATGTCAATATCTTCCGAACTTTGGTTTGGGGCTTCAGTTGATCTCTTGGTGACGTTCATTTGGACTTCAGGAACATCCTCCGTAGGCTCCGGGGAGATCTCGTAGGTACCGTTGCCGAAGTAGTCGTATCTACATGTAATGCAACATTACATTCAAGCGTGCACACAAAACTATTTTATTTCACAGCATAGTTGCAATTCAGCACTTATATAACACACTATTCACATAACAACCAAAAGATCTGAGTTAAACCTAGACAGAGCTTTAGGGGGAACAACTAATTAGAAACAGCTACTTGTTGAGGGTTACAACAGAGTCGATTGGAAACAACGAGGGTTTACCCGATTGAGGAGTGCATCGGGTTTCTAGACGATCGATGAAAGCATCGATTACCTCAGCAGAGGGGTGATTCCTAAAGCAGTCGTGTCTTAACTGAGATGTGCTTAAGTGTTATTCTAGGTAACTAGGTGGGGTTGCATTGGCTTAATTACGTCAGCACAACTGTTAAGTGACGTACAACCGATTGGAGTGTGATTGAGGGTATGTGACCGATAGATATATAGCCGATCTCTCAGTCGATAAATCGGCTGATCGAAGTGTGTGGATAAGGATGGGGAAACTAAGGATCGATCGGCCGTGTTTGACCGATATGGAAAAGCAACCAAAATTGGTTTGGGTAGGTCGATGGCAAGAACCCTAAGATTGTGTGTGTTTCTCCGATACATCGACTATGTGCAGCCAATGTAGGACAGAACAAAAGAGTGGTATCGGTGGTAGCCGATATTAGAAAGGTAACAATTGTATCAGCTAACCAACCAATGATAGAAGCATATTAAAAGAAATTCATCGGCTGACAGCTGTTACGCAGAAACATCATAGGTCTAAAGAAAACGGATACTAGGTGGCTGGGTTGATAACCTGACATTGAAGCATAGCTGTCGAGACGTATTAGTTAAGCAGTAGATGCACATGGATTAACAAGGATCTTTATACGAAGAGAGCCTTAAGGAAATGGCAATCAAACAAGAACAGAGTCTGGATGGCAGGGATCTGAGTACTCGTGTGAAAAGATTAACTAGATGTCACACATCTCCATATAAGACATACATTCTATGATTACTTTTCAGTTATAACATATGCATACAATATAAGGTTCAATAAAGCACTCATTCCCTAATATTTAACCTAGATCACAAATGAAAGGCTTCCAATTCAAAGCACAACACAAAATTTGTAGATTTTGACCTAAAGGTCCAAATAAAACTGATTTTGTATTTTTATGAACTTCTTACGAAATTCTATGAAATGTAGAAGTTCATTGATTTGAAATAAAGAAAGTTCTGGAAATTTTATAAAGAACACCCTAGAACTTTCTAAAACATAGCAATCAAGTCCCTGGTTCGGGGAATCAGATAACAGGAAGATAACGACGATATTCCGGCAAAGGAATCGCCGGCATTAAGAAGATTCAGTGAATCAGGGCAAACCTTGGGGTAGCCTTGGTTATGAAGGAGAACACGCAGAAAGTGATTTCCCACGGTGAACAGGATCGGTGAAGAGAAAAGCTCGACGATGATGAGATTCCGTGGTTGACGAAGAAGTTTGCCGGGAAGAGTTGCCGTGGGTGGAAGATGGCCTGTTGTCTCGCACGCGCTTGCTGAATCGAGTCGTGCCGGCCACTGGCAAACACTTCCGCTCGCACTCGTGAACGTGCCAGTTCAATTTCCGCTCGGACCTCCAGGTCTTGCAACTCCGCCGCCCTCTTCACCTGTTGCGACGCCATTAAGGCCGGTCTACCACCGCCGCCGGTCTTGCGCTGTGCGTCGAACCCGCGTTACGTTGCTCCTGCCTTGACTTCCGCACGGATGAAGGGAACTCGCCGTGCGTGGCTCCTCCGAGCTCGATGCATCCGGTCGCCACCTCCGCTTTGCCGCCTTTCCTTTCGGCTCGCCGCTCCTCGTGCATCTCATGAGCGAGCGAGCTCGCATCCTTCCTTTCAATTCGTCGGCCTTCGTCGGGCGTGCTCCATTGATGGCGGTGCCCCAGACTGGCGACCGCCTCCTCCCTGTGCTTGCTAGCGTCGTCGCCGGCCTGAAGATTGGGTTCCTGTCCCTGAATGACAGCCGCCATCGTCACTCCTGCACCATCGCCGACAGCCTCGCCGACACTCCCGCATACGTGTGCCTGCGCGTTCCCGCACCGCGAGCACCGCGCTCAAGCTCGCGCAGACCGTTCCACAACGCGCCGCCGGTCCCGCATCTGCACACGCACGCCTGCACGTCGTCGTCCTGCCCGGCCACCTCTCCTGGCGCGCGGCCCCTGCATGCACCGCCCCTGCACGCAAAACTACCCTTCACTTATTTTGAAATTACCTTTATCCAATTACATTTTGCAAAAACAACCCTAGATTTTTCTATAATTACAAAAATACCCTTTTTACTTGTAGTTTTAAACTTTCAAAAGTTTCACATAAACATACACAAGCTTTACACTTAACAAACACATATTTCACACTAACAAATTATATCTAGTATTGTAAGTACACGAACTGTCACACCATTTGTTGTTATATAGATGGCCTGTGTATGGACCCTTCTGATGTACGATATTAAGGACAACCAATATCTGCGATGTAATCTAAATCCTGTGTATTATCATCTTGATTAATATCTTTGCATCTGAAATGAGTTGGTTGAATGGAGTATGTGAATTACATATCTAAGTAGTAGTATATCTTCTAAAATTGGGAGTAAGGCTATGTGGTTAATAATGGATATCTCCTTTGTTTCAGATGGTTGAAGCCACGCGCGGAACCCTGGAAGGCTTCCGGGCAGATCAGGCCAGCGGTTCCCAACAACCGCCACCGCCACCTCCAAATCTAGCCAAGGTTATGGCTCGGTAGACCGAACTTCTTAATCTGCTAGTATAGGCACAGCAGAACCAACAACGCCAGCAATCACGAGGAGGTCGTGATGATCCTCACCCTCAGGTAGCAAATTACCAAGATTACTTCAGTACTCAGCCCCCGCTATTCAGCAAAGTTGAGGAGCCCCATGATGCTGATGCTTGGCTTCGCACCATTGAATCCAAGTTTGCTCTTCTTACGATTCCTTATGCGGACTCCAACAAGGCTCATTTCGCTGTCCAACAACTACGTGGTGCTGCCTGTATTTGGTGGGATAATTATTGTGCCATGCAAGCTGATGGCCATGTTATCTCTTTGGAAGAATTTCGGAATGCCTTCAGAGCATATCATATACCCGAAGGACTGATGGAGCGGAAACTTAATGAGTTCTTGGCACTCACACAAGGCACCTGCACCATACTGCAATATGCATAGGCTTTTAAACAGCTGTGTCAGTACGCGGGTTATAACGCGGACAGTGACACCAAGAAGCAGGATCGTTTCCGTCGGGGTTTGAGCACTAAGCTCAAAGAACATCTAAACCTTGTAAAGGCAAATACCTTCAGCGAGCTGGTTAACATGGCCCTGACCTAGGAGGATTGCATCACGGCACACCGTGCCGAAAAGAAGCGAAGGATTTCCACTGGACCCGCGAGCGTTCAACCCTTGCGGTATTGATTTGTTCAGAATGCACCGCCTAGAGCGCCACAGCGGAATGCTCTGTTTGGCAGACTGGTTTTCAGACTGCCTCAACAGCAAGGAGGATATAGACCTCCCGTACCTCTGCAACATCCACAACAATCTGGCCCGCAGCTAAATGTTCAACAAGTCCAACAGAGAAGTAGCACTTATCGCTATTTCAATTGCGGAAGTGCGGATCACTTCATCAGAGATTGTCCGCGGCCCAGGAAACCTAATCAAGGGCAAAGTTTTGATCAAAGTAACCAGAACAAGGGCAAGAGGTCGATGATGCAAGTTCGGCAAGGATGAGTTAACTTCACCACCCTTGCAGAACTTCCGGATGGAGCTCCCGTCATGTCGGGTACATTCTCTATTCATCACAAACCAATTGTTACATTATTTGATTCAGGAGCAACTCATAGTTTTATTAGTAACAACTGTGGTACCGAATAGGACTTGATCTTTATTCTACCTAGGGGTCATATATGATTTCTACCCCTGGAGGAAAGATTACTTCTAACCAAATGGTTAAAAGTGTGCGGATTCAGTTAGGTAGTAAATTAATCAAAACTGACTTGGTACTGTTAAACTTAGAGGGTATTGATGTCATACTTGGGACAAATTGGATGATAGAACATACAGTATTGCTAGATATCTCTTCCCGAGTTATCGAGATTGACTCACCATATCAAGGAGTCACCACCCTCTATCTACCTCAGCAAGAATATCCTCATTCTTGTGCCTATGCTATCACAGATATTAAAGTAAAAATATATTCCCGTAGTCTGTGAGTATCCCGATGTCTTTCCAGACGACTTACCGGGAATGCCACCAGATAGAGACATCGAGTTCATTATCAAACTTCAACCCGGCACCACTCCTATTTCAAAGAGGCCGTATCGCATGCCTCCAAACGAGTTGGCCGAGCTAAAAATCCAACTCCAAGATCTTCTTGACAAAGGTTTTATATGCCCAAGTGCTTCACCATGGGGTTGTCCTGCTCTCTTTGTAAAGAAAACGGACAATAGTTTAAGGTTATGCGTTGATTATTGTCCACTCAATGCGGTCACTATCAAAAATAAGTACCCTCTTCCCCGCATTGACATCTTATTTGATCAACTAGCTGGAGCTAAGGTCTTTTCCAAGATTGACTTACGCTCTGGTTATCATCAGATCAAAATCAAGCCTTGTGACATTCCAAAAACGGCTTTCTTGACCATATATGGATTATATGAATATCTGGTTATGTCCTTTGGACTTACTAACGCCCCGGCGTATTTCATGTATCTCATGAATTCAGTCTTTATGTCGGAACTCGACAAATTCATCGTGGTTTTCATTGACAATATTCTGATATATTCAAAGACTAAAGAAGATCATGCTAATCATATAGATGTCATTCTTCGACGGCTACATGATCATCGCCTTTACGCCAAATTCACGAAATGTGAATTCTGGCTGGATAGTGTGAAATTTTTGGGACATACTATCTCTAGTGAAAGCATATCGGTTGATCCAAGCAAAGTTTAGGAGGTTATGGATTGGAAGCCTCCAACTTCAGTCCATCAAATCTGAAGTTTCCTTGGATTAGCGGTATACTATCGCCGATTCATTCCTGACTTCTCCAAAATAGCTAAGCCCATGACTGAACTACTTAAGAAAGAGATTAAGTTCCGTTGGGATGATAAGTGTGAAGAAGCATTCCACACCTTGAGAAAACTTCTAACCACTGCTCCAGTGCTAGCTCAGCAAGATAATACCCAGTCTTTTGATGTCTATTGCGATGCTTCTGGAATTGGACTTGGTTGTGTTCTTATGCAAAACAACCGGGTCATTGCTTATGCATCCCGAGCACTCTGAAATCATGAGCAAAATTATCCAACCCATGATCTTAAATTGGCAGCAGTTATTCACGCTCTCAAGATCTGGAGACATCATCTTATGGGTGCCAAGTGTAACATCTACACTGACCATAAGAGGCTCAAATATATCTTTACCCAGGCTGACCTAAATATGAGGCAAAGGCGTTGGTTAGAACTGATCAAAGACTACGATCTTGAGGAACACTACCATCCTGGTAAGGCCAATGTGGTTGCGGATGCACTTAGCCACAAGGCACATTGTCATTGCTTATCCATAGAAACTTTCAATGACACTCTCTGTAATCAGATGAGGAAACTCAATCTAGAGATCATTCCTCAAGGTAGTCTGAATCTATTATCTATCGAGTCTACTCTTCAAGATAGAATCATCATGTCGCAATTACATGATGAAGGTATCAAAATTATCAAGTTAAAACTATCTTAGGGAGAATCAAAATATAAGTGTTTTCACACCGATCATCAAGGAGTTCTATGGTTCAACAACCGTATTGTTGTGCCTAAAGATCATCAACTTCGTAAACAAATCCTTGATGAAGCACGTCTATCTAAATTCTTTATTCATCCTGGTAGTAACAAAATGTACCAAGATCTTCGACAAAATATTTGGTGGACCAGGATGAAAAGAGAAATTGCTAAATATGTATCCGAGTGTGATACATGCTAGAAAGTCAAAGCCAGTCATCTAAGAGCATCTGGTACACTTCAACCACTACTCATCCCATCGTGGAAGTGGGAAGACATTAGTACGGATTTTATAGTGGGTCTTCCCAACACATCCTAAAAACATGACTCCATATGGGTAATCATTGATAGACTTACTAAAACTGCTCATTTTCTTCCCATGCATACCACTTATTCTGGTAAGAAGTATGCCGAAGTCTATCTTGATCAAATTGTTCGATTGCATGGTGTCCCTAAGACCATTATTTCTGATCGAGGGGCCCAATTCATTGCACGCTTCTGGGAACAACTGCAGTATGCTCATGGAACCAAACTAATTCGAAGCTCTGCGTATCATCCCCAGACTGATGGACAAACTGAGCGAGTCAACCAAATTCTTGAAGACATGCTCCGAGCTTGTATTATTCACTATGGTGCAAGCTGGGACAAATGTCTCGCCTTAGCCGAGTTTTCTTATAACAATAGCTATCAGTCTATGTAACACCCTAATGTAAATTTCCTAAATTTTAATGAATTTATTTTGGCTTAAATAAAATTTCTAAGGCTTTTGTTGATTTATCTTGCATTTATACTAATTTTATATCACAAGTAATTAAAACTTACTTTAGGGTCAACATGTTTGTGCATTCATGCTGGAGCATCTATTCTGTTTGTTTGAATAGTTGAGTTTGAATTCAAATCCCATTTGAATTCAAATAGAATTGAGTTAGTTTGAAAAAAGAAAAGAAAAAGGAGAGAGAAAAAAAGAGAAGTCAGGCAGCAGCCCACCTGCAGCCCCCTTTCTTTTCCTTTCCCCGCGGCCCACCTTCCCTCCCGCGGCCCAGCACGCACCCGAGGCCCAGCTCGCCCACGCTCGGCTCAGCCCGCACGCCCCCTCTCTCTCTCTGATCGCTCGGTCCCGCACGTCAGCGCCCCAGCACCTCTCTCCTTCCTTCTTCTTTCCCGCGCACCGGCCGCCCAAAATCTCCGGCAAGCCCTAGCACCGGGCCCGCACGCTGAGATCCCCGGCCCGGCCTTTATCTGGCTTCCACGGACCCCCTGCACCTCATCTCCTACCCTGCAGCCGCCCTAAACCCTAGCGCCACTGCCCCGTTCTGCTCCGCCGTACCGAGCCTCTGCACGGCCGTGCACCCGTCGCTCCGGTGCACTCCAGCTCCAACCAACACCCGCAGCAGCTCCGCCTTGCCGCCAGGAAGCTTCCCGAGGCTTCCACCCTCGACCTCGAGCACTGCCGAGCCGGAATCAAGCCCGAGGACCGCCGCTGGTATCCTACTCCGCCCTTGCGATTCCTCACCACCGGTGATCCCCGGACCTCCCTAACCCCCGTAGAACCTTCGCAGGATCTCCACGAGTCGGCCCACGGTGACCAGAAACCCGGAGACGCCTGCATTAGTTCTCCCCGCGAGCGCCGCCCGTCCCCGCCGCTCAGCCCTCGTCGCCGGCCAGCCTGCGCTGCTTCTCTGGCCCGTTCAAGCCCTCGGCGAGCACCACATCATCCTCCTGGTCGTCTTGTGCTAGATGTCGTGGACCAAGGCTCACTCTTGTGGCCGGAACGCGCGCACCGGCGATGCGCCGCCGTGCCGTTTGTAACACCCTAAGGTAATTTCCTCAAATTTTTAATTAATTTAATTGGGCTTAAACAAATTTTCTAAGCTTTATTTTAATTTTCGTGGCATTTAAAGTAATTTATAACGCAAGAAAATAAAATTTATCATAGGATTAAAGTATTTGTGCATTCATGCCGCAGCATTGTTTTATTTGTGTTGGGTGTATAGGTTTGAATTCAAATCGCATTTGAATTCAATTAGAATTGTTTGAATTAATGAGTTAGAAAAACAAAAGAAGAAAAGGAGAAGGGATGAAAGAAGGCAGCCCAACCCAGCCCGGCCCATCTCTTCCCCCTCTCTCCTCTTTCCCCTCTCTCCCGCATGGGCCAGCACCCCCCTCCTTTCTCTCTTCCCCCGCGTGGGCCGAGCCCCGGCCCAGCTCCCCTCCTTACCTTGGGCGCCTCTCTCTTCTCTCCCTTTCTCCCCGCACGGGCCGTGCCACGGCCCAGCTCCCCCTCAGCCCGCGCCCTCCTTCCTCTTCCGCTGACTGCTTGGCCCCACCTGGCAGCCCCGTCTCCTCCCTCTCCTCTCCTTCTCCCCGGCGCAACCTCCCTCCCGAGATCTCCGGCGAGCTCCCCTGCTCCGGGCCCGCGCGCCAGGGTGCCGCAGCCGCCTTACAAAGCCGCCGCCTGCACCTAGGGTTCTCCCCTGTCGCCGCCACACCCCGCACGCCTAACCCTAGCCGCCAATCGCGCTCGCCGCCGCCGCGCGCCCCGGGCCGCCGCCGTCCCGCCTCCTCGTTGGTCGCCGCCGTCGTCCAAGCCTCGGGAACTCACCCCGGGGTGGTAAGGACACTCCCCCGCCCCTCCTTTCCCTCGATCTCGCCTCTCCGCGGCCGCACGCGCTCGCCGGCGTCCCCGAGCCGCGCGCCGCCGTCGCCCGGCCGCTACGGCCACCGCCTCCGCCCCCTTTTGCCCCAATTGAGTTCCCCGTGTCCGCCTCTCTCTCCCCGACCGGATCTCGTCGCGCATCGCCCGCGGAATCGCTCCGTAGCGTGTCCTCCGGCGAGCCTCCGCCGCCTCCGCCGCGCCTAGCGCCTCCCCACCGCCGGAGCCGGCCGGAGCCTCCCTCAGCCGTCCGATCCGAGCATACGGTCTGGATTAGATCCAGACCGGTACGCGATCCAGGCCGTTAGATTTCAAACCGACGGATCGGATTAGATCTCGGTCAGGTGTAGATCTCAGCCGCACGTTTTAAATCCTGTGGCCCGCGTGAGTGCAAGCCCTAGATCTCTCTTGAGCCGTCCGATTTTGATCCGAGCGTCCAGATCCGCAGATACCCTTTCGCGGGACGGATCTAATCTGAGCCGTCCGATCTCAATCCAGCGATCCAGAATAGAAGATAACGCTTCAGCCGCTTCTTTTGCTAAAGAACCCCCGGGTTTTCTAGGAATCAACCCGCCGTCCACCCGTGAGTCAAAAATAATTACGGATAGGTCCTGTTTTATGCGTTTAGGCCCCTGGCTTCTCTGGAAATCTAACCCGCCGTCCAGCCTGAGGTTTCTAACCAGCTAGCCCCTGAGTCTATGCTTTAATTACGTTTTAGTCCTCGGTTTTTGTCCAGAAGCCCCTGGAAGTCCTGTTTTTCTTACAATTAGGTCCCTGGATCCTGTTTTAAGCGCAGTTTTCACGTTTTAGCTCCGTTTTAAGCGTTCTTTATATCCATGCGATCGTTGTAACGCGTAGATTAGTTCTAGGCTAGCTTCATGTGCTGTTTCTATGTAATGTTGTACTGTTTTCTTATAGTTTGTTCTTGTTATGCATGTGTGTATGTGTGGGCTATGTTTGATGATCGTGAGTAGACGCGGAGCCTTTGGAGCAGTACCAGGAGCAGCCGTCTTCCGAGCACTTCGAGCAGCAGCCGGGAGAGTACGAGGAAGGCAAGTATAACATGAACCTCCTATCACCTTTAAATACAATTTCATACCGCATTTAATTCTGTATGCCTATAAGGATTTCCTAGCCACCTTTATATCCTTTATATATATCCTATGGGTTGCATTTCTGATTAGTTGTGCTAGGTTGCTGCGCTATAACAAATCTTGGTCCTTTTTAATTAATTGGATTAATGGTCTTATGTAACTTAATTCTGGAGCCGACCCTCTGTGCTGTGTGCTTGAGTGGTTTGTGCGTCCTTAAAAGATATTTTTGTTAGAAACATGGTTTAGGGGGCCAGCACGGTGCTTAGTGCTTGGTTGGCCACTCTCCATAAGGACCGGTTCATAGAGCGACAACCTGGGACAACCGCGCAACCACAAGACTGGTATGGGACGGTCTTGACTTACTAATTAGGTCATTTTGGTTCGGGGGTAACTTACCTGCGTGGGCAAGAGGGGTGGTAAGCTTCAATGGTCCCTGCTCCTCCGGCTTGGTCTGTGCTGTGTGTCTTGTACCCCCGGAGGTGGGCCCCATCGTCGCTGATCCAGAATCCTTAGCGGTTACACCTTACCAACGTGATCCTTTGTAACGGTCTCGTAGTGTGCTTGCTAGCCATCTCACCTAAGGAAGTGTGATGAACAACTAGCGTAGCCCACGACTTGTGGGTAAAGTTGTGCAACCTCTCGAGAGTGTAAAACTGATATATCAGCTGTGCTCACAGTCATGAGCGGCCCAGATCCTCCGTCTGATTAGTGGGGTTATCAACCTTTGACGAGGGCGATTCCCCGGGTGGTTTTGGTTGGATAGTTCTCAGTAGTTCCTAATTAATATTGATTAATTCTTATGCAATTCGGGTTATGGTAACTCATCCACTTGTAGTAATTAGTTTTAATAAAATTTGCCAAGACTAAAAGCTAATGCAGTTGAGTCAGCTAACCTTAGAGCCTCATGCTCGTGTTATACTTGTTGAGTACGAGTTTGTACTCACACTTGTCTCTCTACTCTTCTGTTCTATTTTGGATATCTTCGACTGCTGCTCAGTGCCCGGCAACGTGGAGGACTACGTCAGCGGCTTCGACGACTTCTAGGCGTTTGTCTTCCAGTCGACGTCCCTGTGGCGCCCAGCTTTTCATGTATCTCTTTTACGCTTCCGCAACTCTTGAACCGATTCTTGATTCGGTTGTAATAAAATAATTTATTCATGATTCATTTACGATTTATATTAATGTTATTCGTGACATGTGTTGTGATATCTTGATAATCTGTTGTATATATGCGTGACTTGATCCTGGCGCATATATGATTGCTCGATTTATGTTCTTATGAATCGGGTGTGACAGATTGGTATCAGAGCCGTGTCGACTGTAGGACGAAGCCTAGGTAGAATTGGTCGAGTTTAGGACTTCATTTCTCTTGCTTGCCTCCGCAAATCTTCAGCCATCGTTTTTCTGCTCCTATTCCTTGAGTCTTAATCCCTCGATTTGCTGTTTTTCCCGCCTTTCCGGAGAAGTAGCTGGAGTTTTTCGTAGACGTTGGCCTGAGTCGCCTAATCCGGTAAGTTATAAGTTTAGGTTGTCCCGATGAAATTACGCTAGAACGAGTGTGTTAGTCGAGTAGTGTGGAAAACTCGACTAAGTTGTGAATATTGAATGATTGTTATTGTGCAAATGTCTGATTTGGATTTTTGGTTGATTGTATAGGCTAGTAGTTAAACTTGTTCATGCAAATCGACCTAACCCAACTTGGACTAAATAATAAAAAAATTGAGTTAGATCGTTGGGGGTAAAACCTATAATCTTTTCTCTCTGTTATATCCTATCGAAGTTTCATCTCCTCAGCGGCACCATATCTTATTCTCATAAATTTCGTTTGTTGCAATCAGATGGTGAACACTAGACGCACCGGTTCCAGTTCTGACCAGCAGGAGCAGAACAACCAGGGTACTGGTCAGCCGCTACCGATGCCGCCACCACTGACCCCGGAGCAGTTCTTCCAGCTCCAGATGCAGATGATGGCCACCCTGAACAACACCGTTCAGGCTCTGCAGCAGATCCATGCCCAGCCACCGCCTCCTCCGCCGCCTCAGCCCCGTGACAGGCGTGCGGATTTCCTGAGAGGTCACCCTCCGACCTTCTCTCACGCCACGGACCCACTCCAGGCGGACGACTGGCTTCGTTCGGTGGAGCGCCAGTTGGTTGTTGCGCAGTGCGACGACCGAGAGCGGGTTTTGTACGCAGCAGGGCAGCTGCGAGGCTCCGCTCTTGACTGGTGGGAGTCCTACCCAGCTCGAGATCGTGACGCTCTCACGTGGGACCAGTTCCGTGAGCGTTTCAGGAACCATCACATTCCTGAGGGCATCATGAAGATGAAGCAGAAGGAGTTCCGTGCTCTTAAGCAGGTAAAATTTAACGGAATTCCCTACCATTCCTTTTGAGCTCGATCCATCCTTGATTCTTTTGTAACCTGACCAATTGAGCGTTTTCCATCCTTGTTATCTGTGTTCGTTATTTCAGGGATCTATGACGGTGACGGAGTACCGTGACCGTTTTCTTCAGCTTGCCCGCTACGCCCCTGCCGACGTCGCTCGTGATAGCGATAAGTAGGAGTACTTCAAGGAGGGACTGGATGATCACATCCAGTATGCGCTGCTGAACCACCGCTTCGACAACTTCAACCAGCTGGTTGATGCGGCCCTCAACACCGAGCGCAAGCGCCGGGAGATTGAGGATAAGAAGAGGAAGATGGCTCCATCCTCTTCGGGCAGCAACACTCATCCCCGCTATCAGCATCCACAGCAGCAGCAGCAGCAGAGGCCGCCCCAGCAGTACCAGCAGCGGCAGCAGTTTCCGCCTCGTCCTCAGCAGCAGCAGCAGGCGGGACAGGGTCAGAGGCTTCCAGCGCCTCCGGCTCCACCAGCTCAGAGGCAGGGAGCGCCCACTCCTCCTCCTGGGCAGCAGGCTCCGGCACTTCCTCGAGTGTGTTTCCACTGCGGCGAGCCAGGGCACTACGCCAACGTCTGCCCTCGGAAGGCACAGGCAGGGCAGCAGGGGCGTGCAGCACAGCCCAAGGCCCCAGCTCAGGGCAGGGTGAACCACGTGACGGCCGAGTCAGCGGCCGAGGCTCCTAACGTGGTTATTGGTACGTTCATGGTTAATGCCCATCCTGCTACAGTGCTTTTTGATACTGGTGCTACACATTCTTTCATCACCCAGTCTTTTGTTGAGCATCATGGTATTCCTACTAGCACATTAAAGAGGTGCATGTTAGTATCTTCACCGGGAGGGCAGTTGAGGTCTCATGTCTTCTGTCCCAGAGTTAGTGTGGCTATAAGGGGGGTAGATTTCAGTGCAAATCTGATGGTGCTTGACTCCAAGGGTATTGATGTGATCCTCGGAATGGAGACTCTTGCTAAGTGGGGAGTCCGGATAGATTGTGCTCAGAGGACGGTTCTTCTGTCGGCACCGGATGGTCAGGAGGTTACTGTTGGAGCTACAGAGCCTTCTGGATTTCTTCATCAGATGGAGGCTAGACCCACGGATGGTATTCGCGTGGTGTCTGAATTCCCGGATGTTTTTCCGGATGATTTGCCAGGTATGCCGCCTGATCGCGACATTGAGTTTTCTATTGATCTCCTGCCTGGCACAGCTCCTATTGCTAAGAGGCCCTATCGTATGGCTCCTGTCGAGCATGAGGAGGTTAAGAAGACTGTCGACGAGTTGCTAGCTAAGGGTTATATCCGTCGCAGTTTCTCTCCTTGGGCTTTTCCTGTGTTGCTTGTAGAGAAGAAGGATGGTGCGAAGAGGATGTGCGTCGATTATCGGGATCTGAATGCAGTCACCATCAAGAACAAGCATCCATTGCCTCGTATTGAGGATCTTTTCGATCAGCTTCAGGGTGCTTGTGTATTCTCGAAGATTGATCTGCGTTCGGGTTATCACCAGCTGAAGATTCGTTCTGAGGATATTCCGAAGACGGCATTCACCTGCAAGTATGGGTTATACGAGTATACGGTCATGTCCTTCGGCTTGACTAATGCTCCGGCTTTCTTCATGCATCTGATGAACAAGGTTTTCATGGATTATCTGGACACCTTTGTGGTGATATTTATTGATGATATCCTGATATATTCCAAGTCAGAAGCGGAGCATGAGAAGCATCTGAGGCTTGTGTTGCAGAGGCTCAGAGAGCACCAGCTGTATGCCAAGCTCAGCAAGTGCGAGTTCTGGATTGACGAGGTTCCTTTCCTCGGTCATGTTATCTCCAAGGGAGGTATTGCTGTGGACCCCGGGAAGGTGAAGGATGTGCTTGACTGGGTTGTACCGCAGACGGTGAAGGAAGTCCGCTCTTTTCTGGGCTTAGCAGGTTATTATCGGAGGTTCATTGAGAATTTCTCCAGGATTGCGAAGCCTTTGACTTCCTTGCTGGAGAAGGATGTGGGTTTCTCTTGGACTGATAAGCGTCAGAGTGCCTTTGAGGAGCTGAAGAAGAGGTTGACTACGGCGCCAGTGCTTACTCTGCCAGACCAGAGCAAGAGGTTCACAGTGTATTGTGATGCTTCGAAAGATGGTCTTGGTTGTGTTCTGATGCAGGAAGGCAGAGTGATAGCTTATGCCTCGCGGCAGTTACGCCGGCACGAGCTGAATTATCCCACTCATGATCTGGAGTTAGCCGCAGTTGTGCATGCTCTGAAGATATGGAGGCATTACTTGTTTGGGCAGAGGTGTGATATTTACACCGATCACAAGAGCCTCAAGTATATTTTCACTCAGAGTGAGCTGAATATGCGGCAGAGAAGATGGCTAGAGTTGGTCAAGGATTATGACCTGGAGATTCACTATCATCCGGGCAAGGCCAATGTTGTAGCAGATGCTCTGAGCAGGAAGAGCTATGTTAACATGGCCGTGGCTTTTCAGATGCCTCGGGAGTTATGCGAGGAGTTTGAGCAGTTGAGCCTGGGTTTCTTGCATCACACCTCGGGTACGTCATTCGAGGCGGAACCCACTCTAGAGGCCGAGATCAGGCAGCATCAGAAGGAGGATCAGAAGCTGCAGGAGATTCGTGAGTTGCTCAAGATTGGCAAGGCTCCTCATTTCAGAGAGGATGAGCAGGGTACCTTATGGTACAAGGGTCGTATATGTGTGCCGGATGTAGCAGATCTCAGGAAGTTGATTCTGAGTGAGGCCCATGATACAGCATATTCTATCCATCCGGGCAGCACGAAGATGTATTACGACCTGAAGGAACGATTCTGGTGGTCTGGAATGAAGCGTTCCGTTGCGGAGTACGTGGCTATTTGTGACACTTGTCAGCGTGTCAAGGCAGAGCATCAGAGGCCAGCAGGATTATTGCAGCCGTTGAAGATTCCAGAGTGGAAATGGGAGGAAATCACTATGGATTTCATTGTTGGCTTGCCTCGTACTCAGAAAGGGTACAACTCCATATGGGTAGTAGTGGACCGGTTGACGAAGGTTGCTCATTTTATTCCGGTAAACACTACTTATTCTGGTGCTAGACTCGCAGAGTTGTACATTTCCAGGATTGTCTGTCTGCATGGTGTTCCGAAGAAGATTATATCTGATCGAGGATCTCAGTTCACTTCACGGTTCTGGGAGCAGTTGCATGATTCGTTGGATACGAAGCTGCGCTTCAGTACGGCTTATCATCCCCAGACCGATGGACAGACAGAGAGAACCAACCAAGTGTTGGAGGATATGCTTCGAGCCTGCGCTATTCAGTATGGTACTAGCTGGGATAAATGCTTGCCATATGCAGAATTTTCGTATAACAACAGCTATCAGGCCAGTCTGAAGAAATCTCCTTTTGAGGCTCTGTATGGCCGGAAATGCAGGACTCCGCTGTATTGGGATCAGATTGGTGAGAAGCAGGTGTTTGGTCCGGATATTGTTGAGGAGGCCGAACAGCTAGTACAGCAGGTGCGAGAAAATCTGAGGGTCGCTCAGACTCGTCAGAAGAGCTATGCGGATGTGCGTCGTCGAGATTTGACCTTCGCAGTGGGTGATCATGTATATCTGAAGGTCTCGCCGATGAGAGGAATCCGCAGGTTTAATGTACGAGGGAAGCTAGCTCCTCGGTACATTGGTCCGTTCAAGGTGTTGGAACGGAAAGGTGAGGTGGCATATCGTCTGGAGTTGCCACTCAATCTGTCGGGGGTGCACGATGTGTTCCATGTGTCTCAGCTGAAGAAGTGCTTGAGAGTGCCAGAAGAGCAAGCACCGATAGAAGGGTTGGATGTACAGGAGGATCTGACCTATGTTGAGCATCCGGTAAAGATTCTGGAGACATCTGAGAGAGTTACTAGAAACAAGAAGGTTAAGATGTGCCGTGTTCAGTGGAGTCATCATACGGAGGATGAGGCTACTTGGGAGCGAGAAGATGAGCTGAGGAAGACATATCCCGAGCTCTTTGCTAGCTAGCCTATCCGAATCTCGGGACGAGATTCCTGTAAGGGGGGTAGGTTTGTAACACCCTAAGGTAATTTCCTCAAATTTTTAATTAATTTAATTGGGCTTAAACAAATTTTCCAAGCTTTATTTTAATTTTCGTGGCATTTAAAGTAATTTATAACGCAAGAAAATAAAATTTATCATAGGATTAAAGTATTTGTGCATTCATGCCGCAGCATTGTTTTATTTGTGTTGGGTGTATAGGTTTGAATTCAAATCGCATTTGAATTCAATTAGAATTGTTTGAATTAATGAGTTAGAAAAACAAAAGAAGAAAAGGAGAAGGGATGAAAGAAGGCAGCCCAACCCAGCCCGGCCCATCTCTTCCCCCTCTCTCCTCTTTCCCCTCTCTCCCGCATGGGCCAGCACCCCCCTCCTTTCTCTCTTCCCCCGCGTGGGCCGAGCCCCGGCCCAGCTCCCCTCCTTACCTTGGGCGCCTCTCTCTTCTCTCCCTTTCTCCCCGCACGGGCCGTGCCACGGCCCAGCTCCCCCTCAGCCCGCGCCCTCCTTCCTCTTCCGCTGACTGCTTGGCCCCACCTGGCAGCCCCGTCTCCTCCCTCTCCTCTCCTTCTCCCCGGCGCAACCTCCCTCCCGAGATCTCCGGCGAGCTCCCCTGCTCCGGGCCCGCGCGCCAGGGTGCCGCAGCCGCCTTACAAAGCCGCCGTCTGCACCTAGGGTTCTCCCCTGTCGCCGCCACACCCCGCACGCCTAACCCTAGCCGCCAATCGCGCTCGCCGCCGCCGCGCGCCCCGGGCCGCCGCCGTCCCGCCTCCTCGTTGGTCGCCGCCGTCGTCCAAGCCTCGGGAACTCACCCCGGGGTGGTAAGGACACTCCCCCGCCCCTCCTTTCCCTCGATCTCGCCTCTCCGCGGCCGCACGCGCTCGCCGGCGTCCCCGAGCCGCGCGCCGCCGTCGCCCGGCCGCTACGGCCACCGCCTCCGCCCCCTTTTGCCCCAATTGAGTTCCCCGTGTCCGCCTCTCTCTCCCCGACCGGATCTCATCGCGCATCGCCCGCGGAATCGCTCCGTAGCGTGTCCTCCGGCGAGCCTCCGCCGCCTCCGCCGCGCCTAGCGCCTCCCCACCGCCGGAGCCGGCCGGAGCCTCCCTCAGCCGTCCGATCCGAGCATACGGTCTGGATTAGATCCAGACCGGTACGCGATCCAGGCCGTTAGATTTCAAACCGACGGATCGGATTAGATCTCGGTCAGGTGTAGATCTCAGCCGCACGTTTTAAATCCTGTGGCCCGCGTGAGTGCAAGCCCTAGATCTCTCTTGAGCCGTCCGATTTTGATCCGAGCGTCCAGATCCGCAGATACCCTTTCGCGGGACGGATCTAATCTGAGCCGTCCGATCTCAATCCAGCGATCCAGAATAGAAGATAACGCTTCAGCCGCTTCTTTTGCTAAAGAACCCCCGGGTTTTCTAGGAATCAACCCGCCGTCCACCCGTGAGTCAAAAATAATTACGGATAGGTCCTGTTTTATGCGTTTAGGCCCCTGGCTTCTCTGGAAATCTAACCCGCCGTCCAGCCTGAGGTTTCTAACCAGCTAGCCCCTGAGTCTATGCTTTAATTACGTTTTAGTCCTCGGTTTTTGTCCAGAAGCCCCTGGAAGTCCTGTTTTTCTTACAATTAGGTCCCTGGATCCTGTTTTAAGCGCAGTTTTCACGTTTTAGCTCCGTTTTAAGCGTTCTTTATATCCATGCGATCGTTGTAACGCGTAGATTAGTTCTAGGCTAGTTTCATGTGCTGTTTCTATGTAATGTTGTACTGTTTTCTTATAGTTTGTTCTTGTTATGCATGTGTGTATGTGTGGGCTATGTTTGATGATCGTGAGTAGACGCGGAGCCTTTGGAGCAGTACCAGGAGCAGCCGTCTTCCGAGCACTTCGAGCAGCAGCCGGGAGAGTACGAGGAAGGCAAGTATAACATGAACCTCCTATCACCTTTAAATACAATTTCATACCGCATTTAATTCTGTATGCCTATAAGGATTTCCTAGCCACCTTTATATCCTTTATATATATCCTATGGGTTGCATTTCTGATTAGTTGTGCTAGGTTGCTGCGCTATAACAAATCTTGGTCCTTTTTAATTAATTGGATTAATGGTCTTATGTAACTTAATTCTGGAGCCGACCCTCTGTGCTGTGTGCTTGAGTGGTTTGTGCGTCCTTAAAAGATATTTTTGTTAGAAACATGGTTTAGGGGGCCAGCACGGTGCTTAGTGCTTGGTTGGCCACTCTCCATAAGGACCGGTTCATAGAGCGACAACCTGGGACAACCGCGCAACCACAAGACTGGTATGGGACGGTTTTGACTTACTAATTAGGTCATTTTGGTTCGGGGGTAACTTACCTGCGTGGGCAAGAGGGGTGGTAAGCTTCAATGGTCCCTGCTCCTCCGGCTTGGTCTGTGCTGTGTGTCTTGTACCCCCGGAGGTGGGCCCCATCGTCGCTGATCCAGAATCCTTAGCGGTTACACCTTACCAACGTGATCCTTTGTAACGGTCTCGTAGTGTGCTTGCTAGCCATCTCACCTAAGGAAGTGTGATGAACAACTAGCGTAGCCCACGACTTGTGGGTAAAGTTGTGCAACCTCTCGAGAGTGTAAAACTGATATATCAGCTGTGCTCACAGTCATGAGCGGCCCAGATCCTCCGTCTGATTAGTGGGGTTATCAACCTTTGACGAGGGCGATTCCCCGGGTGGTTTTGGTTGGATAGTTCTCAGTAGTTCCTAATTAATATTGATTAATTCTTATGCAATTCGGGTTATGGTAACTCATCCACTTGTAGTAATTAGTTTTAATAAAATTTGCCAAGACTAAAAGCTAATGCAGTTGAGTCAGCTAACCTTAGAGCCTCATGCTCGTGTTATACTTGTTGAGTACGAGTTTGTACTCACACTTGTCTCTCTACTCTTCTGTTCTATTTTGGATATCTTCGACTGCTGCTCAGTGCCCGGCAACGTGGAGGACTACGTCAGCGGCTTCGACGACTTCTAGGCGTTTGTCTTCCAGTCGACGTCCCTGTGGCGCTCAGCTTTTCATGTATCTCTTTTACGCTTCCGCAACTCTTGAACCGATTCTTGATTCGGTTGTAATAAAATAATTTATTCATGATTCATTTACGATTTATATTAATGTTATTCGTGACATGTGTTGTGATATCTTGATAATCTGTTGTATATATGCGTGACTTGATCCTGGCGCATATATGATTGCTCGATTTATGTTCTTATGAATCGGGTGTGACACCGATCCACCCCTGTCATCGTGCGCGCCGCCTGAGCCCTCCTCGAGCCCCGCCTTAGCCCCAGGTGGATCATGCATGCTGCGCTGAACCTCCCAGACCCAAGCTCGAGTAGTTTTGACCCCCGGAGCACCGAGATCGCCTAGCTCCGGCAAACTTCCACTGCGGGAGCTGTCTCCGGCGAGCAATCGCCGCCACCCCGCGTCCCAAACCCCGCCAGCTGCCAGATGCGCAGCGGATGATCATGATTAGATCACAGATGGATAGGGTCCGGACCATCAGATCGTGATCCAGCGGATCAGATCGACGCGTACCGGTTCGGCCTGGCTATTTTGTTAAAGAGCCCCTAGGTTTTCCTAAAATCAACCCGCAGTCCGGCGCCGTTCAAAAGTATTTGCAGATCAGCCTAGTCTTTAGTGTTTAGACCCCTGGATTCTTTAGAAATAGAACACACCGTCCATCCCCGGTGTTTTTTGCATGTTAGACCCTAGGTCTAACCTTTAATTAGGTTTAAGTCCCTAGTTTTTGCGCAGAACCCCCTGGAACTTCCTGCTTTCTTGCAAAAAAGCCCCTGGACCTTGCTTTAACCCTAGTTTTCGCGTCTTAGCTCCATTTTAGGTGGTTGTCGCGCTCACGAGATCGTTGTAACGCGTAGAATAGTTTTAGCTTAGTTTTGTGTGCTGTTTTACTGTATTGTTGTATTGTTTCTTATCTTTTGCCATTGTTTGTATGTATGTGCATGTGTTGACCATGTTTTGGCGTTGCGATCATGAGTAGCCTTGAGCCATCGGAGGAGTACCAGGAGCCCCCTTCTTCAGAGCCCTTTGAGCAGCAGCAGGAGAACTTTGAGGAAGGCAAGTATAACATGAACATCCTATCACTTTTAAATACAATTTCATACTGCATTTTAATACTGTATGCCTATAAGGATTTCCGAGCCACTGTTATCCTTTATATAATACCTTGGGTTGCATTTTGGTTAGTTGTGCTAGGTGCTGCGCTCTCACATATAATGGTCCTTTGTAATTAAATTTGATTAATGGTATATGCAACCTGATTCTGAGAGTGGCCCTCTGTGCTGTGTGCTTGAGCGGCCCATGTCTTGATAAAATATGTTTTTATAGAAACCTGGTTTAGGGGGCCAGCACGGTGCTTAGTGCTTGGTTGGCCACTCTCCATAAGGACCAGTTCATAGAGCGACAACCTGGGACAACCGCGCAACCACAAGACTGGAATGGGACCGTCTTGACTTATTAATTAGGTCATTTTGGTTTGGGAGTAACTTACCAGCGGGGCAAGAGGGGTGGTAAGCTTCAATAGTTCCTGCTCCTCCGGCTTGGTCTGTGCTGTGTGCTTGTACCCCCATGAGGTGGGCCCCATCGTTGCTGATCCAGAAAACTTAGCGGTTACACCTTACTAACGTGATCCTTTCTAACAGTCTCGTAGTGTGCTTGCTAGTCATCTCACCTAAGGAAGTGTGATGGACAACTAGCATAGCTCATGACTTGTGGGTAAAGTTGTGCAACCTCTCGAGAGTGTAAAACTGGTATACTAGCCGTGCTCACGGTCATGAGCGGCCCAGATCCTCCGTCTGATTAGTGGGGTTTGCCTTGGGTGGATTGGCTTGGTTTTTAGTAGTCTCATGATTAATTTTGATTAATTATTATGTAACTGGGGTTATGGTAATCCATCCACTTGCAGTAAATAGCTTCAATAAAATTTGCCAAGATTAAAAGCTAATGCAGTTGAGTCAGCTAACCTTAGAGCCTCATAATTCGTGTTATACTTGTTGAGTACAAGTTGTGTACTCACACTTGCCTTCTCTACTCTTCTGTTCTCTCTTGGATATCTCTGATTGCTGCTCAGTGCCAGGCGACGTGGAGAACTACATCAGCGGACTCGACGATTTCTAGGCGTTGTCTCCCAGCTGACGTCCTTGTGGCGCCCTATTCTTCATGTATTTCTTTTTTACGCTTCCGCATTCCTTGAACTGATTCTTGATTCAGTTGTAATAAAGATATTCATTTACAATTTATATGCTTTTATTTCGAGATACGTGTTGTGATATCTTGATGATTCTGTTGTATATATGCGTGACTTGATCCTAGTGCATATATGATTGCTCGGGTTATGTTCTTATAAATCGGGTGTGACAGAATTGGTATCAGAGCCATGTCGACTGTAGGATGAAGTGTAGATAGAAATGGTCGAGTTTAAGGATTTCCTTTCTCTTGCCTTGCTTCCGCAAAACTCAAACATTTGTTTCTGCTTCTATTCCTTGAGCTCTAAACCTCGATTTGCTAACCCTCTCTGTATTTTCCGAGAATTAGTTGATATTTTCCATAGACGTTGGCCCACAATTTTCTGTCTGTCCTAATAAGCTTAGGGTGCCTCGCAAAGGAAAAATACGCTAGAGCGCCTGTTTGTGTAGTCGAGTGGTGTGATAAACTCGACTAATGCTTGAGTATTGAGTGTTTGTGATTGTGCAAAGTGTTTGATTTGGATTTTCGGTTGATTGCATAGTTTAGAAGTTAAACTTGTTCATGCAAATCGACTTTAACGCAGACTTGAATTAAATAATAAAAATTGAGTTAGATCGTTGGGGGTAAAACCGTACACTCTTTACTCTCTACTTTACCCTGCCAGAGTTTTCTTTCCCGAATCATACAATATCTATCTTTTATGAATTTCGTTCTGCTGCAAACAGATGGTGAACACCAGGAGCACCGGCACCGGTTCTGGCCAGCAGGGGCAGAACAACTAGGGTACCGACCAGCCGCTGCCGATGCCTCCACCTCTGACTCCGGAGCAGTTCTTCCAGCTCCAGATGCAGATGATGGCCACCCTGAACAACACTGTTCAGACTCTGCAGTAGATCCACGCTCAGCCGCCACCTCCTCCATCGCAGCAGCCCCGCGACAGGCGCACGGACTTTCTAAGGGGTCACCCGCCGACGTTCTCCCATGCGGCTGATCCACTCCAGGCTGATGACTGGCTTCGTTCAGTGGAGCGCCAGTTGGACGTCACTCAGTGCGACGACAGGGAGCGAGTTCTGTACGCAGCAGGGTAGCTGCGAGGCTCAACTCTCGATTGGTGGGAGTCCTACCCAGCTCGGGACCGCGACGCCCTCACTTGGGTCCAGTTCCGGGAGCGCTTCAGGAACCACCACATCCCTGCTGGAGTGATGAAAATGAAGCACAAGGAGTTCCTTGCGCTTAAGCAGGTAAATTGGAGTAAAATCTTTCTCGCAATTTCTTTTTGGAGCACAAGCCCACCCTTGTTTATCTTCTTGAAATCGGAAATGCTGAGTAATTTCCATCCTCTTTTTTTCCGGTGATTATCATTTCAGGGAGCTATGACGGTGACCGAGTACCGTGATCGTTTCCTCCAGCTCGCTCGCTACGCCCCCGCTAAGGTCGCCAATGATGGCGATAAGCAGGAGCGCTTCAGGGAGGGGCTAGATGATCATCTTGAGTACGCGCTCATGAACCACCGCTTCGACAACTTCAACCATCTGGTTGACTCTGCCCTCAACACCGAGCGCAAACACCGGGAGATTGAGGACAAGAAGAGGAAGATGGTTCCTGCTGCGACTGGCAGTAACACTCAGCCTCGGTACCAGTACCCACAGCAGCAGCAGCAGCAGAGGTAGATCCAGTCGTACCAGCAGCAACAGCAGCAGTACCCGCCTCATCCCCAGCAGCAGCAGCAGGTGGGATAGGGCCAGAGGCTTCCAGCGCCTCCGGCACGCTCTACTCCACCAGCTCCACCAGCTCCGCAGCAGGGAGTGCCTACTCCTCCTGCAGGACATCAGGCTCCAGCATTCCCACGGGCGTGCTATCACTGCGGCGAGCAGGGACACTACGCCAATGTTTGTCCACGGAAGGCGCAGTCTGGACAGCAGTGACGCCCAGCTCAGCCCAAGGCGCCATCCCAGGGCAGGGTGAACCACGTGACGGCCGAGGCTCCCAACGTGGTTATTGGTACATTTATGGTTAATACCCACCCTGCTACAGTGCTTTTTGATACTGGTGCTACGCATTCCTTCATTACTCGGTCTTTTGTCGAGCATCATGGCATTCATACTAGCACATTAAAGTGGGGCATGTTAGTATCTTCACCGGGAGGGCAGTTGAGGTCTCATATCTTCTGTCTCAGGGTCAGTGTTGTCATAAGGGGGTAGAGTTCAGTGCTAATCTGATGGTGCTAGACACCAAGGGTATCGATGTGATTTTGGGAATAGAGACCCTTGTTAGATGGGGTGTCAGGATTGATTATGCTCAGAGGATTGTCCACTTGTCGGCACCGGATGGACAGGAAGTTACAGTCAGTGCTTCGGAGCCCTCTGGGATTCTTTGTCAGATGGAGGCTAGACCCACGGATGGTATTCGCGTGGTGTCTGAATTCCCGGATGTCTTTCCGGATGATTTGCCAGGTATGCCGCCTGATCGCAACATTGAGTTTTCTATTGATCTCTTGCCTGGCACAGCTCCTATTGCTAAGCGGCCCTATCGTATGGCACCCGTAGAGCATGAAGAAGTTAAGAAGACCATCGACGAGTTCTAGCCAAGGGCTATATCCATCGTAGCTTCTCTCCTTGGGCTTTTCCTATCTTGCTCGTAGAGAAGAAGGATGGAGCGAAGAGAATGTGCGTCGATTATCGGGATCTGAATGCAGTCACCATCAAGAACAAGCATCCATTGCCTCGCATCGAGGATCTTTTTGATCAGCTTCAGGGTGCTTGTGTATTCTCGAAGATTGATCTGCGTTTGGGTTATCACCAGCTGAAGATTCGTCCTGAGGATATTCCGAAGACGGCCTTCACCTGCAAGTATGGGCTATACGAGTATACAGTCATGTCCTTTGGCTTGACCAATGCTCCGGCTTTCTTCATGCATCTGATGAACAAGGTTTTCATGGATTATCTGGACACCTTTGTGGTGATATTCATTGATGATATCCTGGTATATTCCAAGTCAGAGGCACAGCATGAGAAACATCTGAGGCTTGTGTTGCAGAGGCTCAGAGAGCACAAGCTGTATGCCAAGCTCAGCAAGTGCGAATTTTGGATTGACGAGGTTCCATTCCTCGGTCATGTCATCTCCAAGGGAGGTATTGCTGTGGACCCCGGCAAGGTGAAGGATGTGCTTGACTGGGTGGTACCGTAGACAGTAAAGGAAGTCCGCTCTTTTCTGGGCTTAGCAGGATATTATCGGAGGTTCATTGAGAATTTCTCCAAGATTGCGAAGCCTTTGACTTCCTTGATAGAGAAGGGTGTGGATTTCTCTTGGACTTATGAGCGCCAGAAGGCCTTCGAGGAGCTGAAGAAGAGGTTGACTACGGTAGTCCTTACTCTGCCAGACCAGAGCAAGAGGTTCACAGTGTATTGTGATGCTTCGAGGGATGGTCTTGGTTGCATTTTGATGCAGGAGGGCAGAGTGATAGCTTATGCTTCGCGGCAGTTGCGCCGGCATGAGCTGAATTATCCCACGCATGATCTGGAGTAGCTGCTGTTGTGCATGCTCTGAAGATAAGGAGGTATTACTTGTTTGGTCAGAGCTGTGATATTTACACCGATCACAAGAGCCTCAAGTACATTTTCACTCAGAGTGAGCTGAACATGCGGCAGAGGAGATGGCTAGAGTTAGTCAAGGATTATGATCTGGAGATTCACTATCATCCGGGCAAGGCCAATGTTGTAGCAGATGCTTTGAGCATGAAGAGCTATGTCAACATGGCCGTGGCTTTTCAAATGCCTCAGGAGTTATGCGAGGAATTTGAGCAGTTGAGTCTGGGTTTCTTACATCACACCTCGAGTGCATCATTCGAGGCAGAACCCACTCTAGAGGCAGAGATCAGGCAGCATCAGAAAGAAGATAAGAAGCTACAGGAGATCTGTGAACTGCTCAAGATTGGCAAGGCACCTCATTTCTGAGAGGATGATCAGGGTACCTTGTGGTACAAGGGTCGGATATGTGTGCCGGATGTAGAGGATCTCAGGTAGCTAATCTTGAGTGAGGCTCATGATACAGCGTATTCCATTCATCCTGGCAGCACGAAGATGTATTATGACCTCAAGGAACGATTCTGGTGGTATGGAATGAAGCGTTCCGTTGCGGAGTACGTGGCTATCTGTGACACTTGTCAGCGTGTCAAGGCAGAGCATCAGAGACCAGCAGGTTTATTGCAGCCATTGAAGATTCCAGAGTGGAAATGGGAGGAAATCACTATGGACTTCATCGTTGGATTGCCTCGTACTCAGAAAGGGTACAACTCCATATGGGTAGTAGTGGATCGGTTGACGAAGGTTGCTCACTTCATCCCGGTGAACACTACTTACTCTGGTGCCAGACTCGCAGAGTTGTACATCTCCAGGATCGTCTGTCTGCATGGTGTTCCGAAGAAGATCATATCTGACCGAGGATCTCAGTTCACTTCACGGTTCTAGGAGCAGTTGCATGATTCGTTGAATACAAAGCTGTGATAGTTCAAGTACTTGTAATTTAGGCACATAATTTCTTAGTGTGAAGTATGTGCTTGTTAGTGTAAAGCTTGTGTATGTTTATGTGAAGCTTTTGAAAATTTAAAGTGCAAGTAAAAGGGGTATTTCTGTAATTATGGAAAAACTAGGGTTGTTTTTGCAAAATGTAATTGGATAGGAGGTAACTTCAAAATAAGTGAAGGGTGGTTTTGCAAACATGTTTTTCTTACTTTATCCCCTGTAAAAAAAATATATTTTTATCCAAAAGTTTCATTTGAAATGTATGTGTTGAATTGTGTAAAAATTTGGGTAAAGTTGTGAAAATAAGGGTATTTATGTAATTTTACAAAAGTAACTTTCAAAGTTACTCAGGGCTAAAGTGTAAAAAGGTGCAAGTCATCATGACATGTCTATCCAATCATTATGACATGTCTATCCCGTCATCATGACATGTCATAAATGCTTCCATTTAGGTCCTCAATATTATGAAATTACACTCTTTAGGACAAAAGTAATTCAAATCCAACCTTTGTTCAAAATTTAACGTGTAAAGATATAAGCTTTGAGTTTTTCAACTTGAGCCCTAAAGCAATGTTGTAGAGTTTGCAAAACTCTCCAACTTTCATTTTGGGCATTTCTTCAT
This sequence comes from Panicum hallii, assembly GCF_002211085.1. NCBI lineage: Eukaryota > Viridiplantae > Streptophyta > Magnoliopsida > Poales > Poaceae > Panicum > Panicum hallii. The sequence continues at coordinate 24,943,964 of NC_038043.1, read as the reverse complement.
TAGGGTTTTAGATTAATGTGAAATTTTACTTTACCAAGAGGTCCCTGCAATTTTCTAAATTTGCGCATAAGTCCTTGGGAAATCCTATTTCTCCTTCTTCTCTCTCTGTTCTGCCTCTCCCTGGCGTCCCTTTTTTCCCCACCGGCGGCGCCTCTATCTGGGGGGATTTCCTCCCTGCCTCCCTCCCTCGGCGCGGCTCCACGCGGCGGCGCAGCCGAGGGCGGGCGAGACCGGGCCGCGGCCGGCGACGGCGCGCAGGCGTGTGAGCGCGGGAGGAGCCGCGGCGCGGCGGCTCAGCGTGGTCCCGCACGGGGGGAGCGAGGCCCCGCACGTGGGGGACCTGGTGGTGGCCCGGCGCGCACCGCGGGGAGTGGTCTGGCGCGGCGTGGGCCAAGGACGCGCGCGGCTCGGGTGTGCGCAACAGAGGCTGGCGGCGCTGGAGCGGGCACGGTGCAGGCGCGCGTGCACGGAGGGACCTGCGGCGCGGCAAGGCCGGGGCGAGCGCGGGTCCTGCAGCAGGAGGAGGAGGAGTAGCAGGGAGCAGAGGGCCGCGGGCTGCTCTGTTTCAGCGGCAGATGGGAGGAGCAGGGAGTGGACGTGCGTGCAGCAGAAGCACGCGTAAGGGAGTAGAGGAGCAGCAGAGGCGGGTTCGGCAGCAGCTTGTCTGCAAGCAGCATGGCGTCCAGGGCCTCCTCCCATGGTTGGACCACGTCGAGTGCTCGGCGTGGGGCGGCTGAGGCCACGGATGGTGATGCGGCTACGCTTGTGGCGCGGCGAGCTCAGAAGGAGAAGCTATGCAGTGGCACGAGGCGGTCCGGGCGGAATTGGACGGGCGCGTCCGCGGGTGCGAGCGGGAGTGTTCTACCGGTGGCCAGCTCGGCTCGATTCCGCAGGCGTGTGCGCGTAGAAGGCAACAGGCCACGCGCGAGCAGGTTGAGGGCCAGGGATGCAGGAGCAAAACGGGAGCGGCATACAGGGGCTGCGGCCAGGCGCGGCGGCCCTGCGGGTGGCTGCGCAGACATGCCGGCACTGCACGCACAGGAGCAATCAGGTCGAAGAGGTTTTCTTCTTGTGCGAGCAGGGGCGTTCTGCCGGCTGTGCTTCTGCAGTACACGCGCGTGAGCAGAGGAGGCTTAGCCCATGAGCAGGAGGACCCTGAGGTTCGCGCAAGAGTCAGCCTAGCGAACCAATCCGTGTAATATCCAGGTAGTTAGACAATTAGATACCAAGTTTGGGTGTATTACATGTAAGCATGTTATAGTGTATACAAGTTGTACAAAGCAATAAGGGTATATTTGTAAATCATGAGTTTTATAAATTCTTATGTGCAAGTGTGTGAAAATGTTCTTAAGTGTCAAATTTCAGATGGCTATAGAAAAGAATAATGCAAAAGTCAAATAAAACCTAAGAGAAATATATTTTGAAAGAAACTAAGGACCCATGTGTAGTTAACACAAACATAAGGGACTTACATGTGAAATGGTAGAAAGATAAAAGTAAAACTTAGTTTTACCTAAGGACTAAAGTGTAAAAAGAGTTAGTAATGATTACTGCAGGAAATCTTGCAAAAAGACCCTAAACATTAAAGCATTATGTTTGAATTACAAGACAAAGTTTATAATTTGAATGGTGCTTTAAAGTTTAAAATAAAACTATATTCTTTGAGATTTTGAATTTGAACCTTAAAGCAGTCTTGTAGGGTTTGAAATTCTCTACAACTTTGCTTTAGACACTTTTCTCATTAGACTTTTGTATTAATGGGAAATCTTAGTTCACAGAGGGGTCCCTGGAGTTTTTGGAAATCACAAACTAGTCCTTCTGACTCCAGTCTGCTTCTTCCTCCTCTGACCGCGCCGCTTCCCCCTTCTGCTCTGCTCCTGTCGCCGCCGTTCACCGCCGGCACAGCTTCCCGAGCGCCACCACCAGCTGCAGCACACATCCACGCGTCATCTCCCCTCCATTCCGGCCGTTTCCCTCTCCTTTCCAGGCCGCACGCGCGCGCGCCACGTCATCCCCGAGCTTCCTCCGGCCGCCACCTCCTGGTCACCGTGGACAGGCCACCCCAGTGCCTTAACCCTCTCGCTCTTGCGCGCAGCAGCACCACATCAACCCCTACAAGCTGTTCTGCTACTCCCAGTGTCCAATTTCCAGTACCCGAGCTGCATTCCGCCGCCGCCGTCCCCTTCCACTCCGGCCGCGCACGGCACGCCCGTGGGCAGCCCACACCGGACCTCCTCCGCCTCAACCAACACCGGCACAAGCTTTCCCGTAGTCCCCTGGTGCTCCTCGACCACTCGTGGCCCTCCAATTTCCATTGAAAACTCGTCGCCGACGATCACCATCCGCTGCCGCCCTCGGCCTCACCGTGGGCAGCACCACTCAAGCAGTCCCAAGCCACCACATCACCATAAACAGCACCACATCATCACCCTGAAGCTGTTCGACCCATCCATTGACCCTCTGGTGCATCACAGTGCCTCCCCGACGCTCGCCGGCGTTCTTCTTCATCGCCGCCGCCTCGGTCCCCGTCGGTCTCCTTTAATCCAGCACGACTTCTTCCAATTGATAGTACCTACACCTTCCCTGTGTCTCACTGAAGCTTTTGCACAGGTCGGTTGCCAACGTTCGCCACCAGAGCTCCGCCGTCGACGGTGACCCCTCCGCCGTCACCTCGGGCTCAAGTCGAACCCCACTGTTCCGGCCATCCCCGTCCACGACACGTAGCGCATCGAGACCACAGTAAGCTCCGGACCTGATTCCTGCACTTGGACCTCGCCGCCGGCGACCACCGTCGCCGGAACACGGTCGCCTTCACCTTGCTCTGTTCGGGTCCACGGCCAAGGGCCTCGGGTTAGAAGAAATAGAACTTCAAGGGGTTTTATGCAAAGGAATAGACCCAGAGGAATAGTGCCGAGGGACCTCCTTATGTAATTTTTGCTGTCAACTTAGAAATACCATATCTCTTTAAGGAAAAAATCATAAAATAGTAAACTAAATTTTGTTGGAATCTTTAGACAAAGATCTGCAACTTTGCTTTAAGGGTCGACTTCAGTTTTTGAATATTTGATGACCTAATTTAAATAGCAAAGTTAATTGCTTGTAGGCTCAAGAAATACATAGTAATTCATAGAAAAATGATAAATTAGTAAAACCAGTGCTGATAATTTTCTTCTGACATGTAGAATTGAAGAAAAATATTTAGCCTTGTACTCTAGTATTATTTTCTTGTTGTATAAATTTTGTTAGGAATAAGGAGTAGTTTCCTTAGTATAATTAATAAATATAGTTCTAAATGTTCTAAAACAATGAAAATAGATTAAAGGTCCTGTTTTGTAATATTATCACATGTTATTAAATTTCCAATCAAGGGCTAGGTATTAAATAAATTGGATATAATATAATTGATCTATAATACAATGATAACTTAAAGTTAATATAAATATTTAGTATAGTCATTGTATAAAGTTTTTAATGGGAACCACACCACCTGTTGCCCCATGTTACTAATTGAATACTTAACCTAACTAAGTTTGTTGTTTAATGAATCTAAGTAAACTTATTAGTGCTCAATAAATGACTGCCCAGTACAGGGTAATTAGGAAAAGTATCAAAATAAAATGTTATTTATATTGGATTGCAACTTTATCGGGAAATAAAATAAAAGTAAAGGCATCCCGTAACTTGTAATTTTGCATCTCATGTAGACTCGACCACTCTCGCTGACGGAGATTATCAACTAATCCCGGAACAAGAAGAAGGTTATTCTGAAGACCCCAGGAATCTTGTCGTGGATTTCTCTGAAGCCCCGAACCAAGGTTCGGAAGAAAATAATTTGACTAACCCCAATCCTCCCAGCGAAGGCAAGCCCCGGACATAACCCCTACTTTATTACACTGCAACCTATATTATTATTTATGTATATCTTTATGCATTAGGTTCTTAGGAGTTGTTTGGAAACCTTAGTTGCATTGTTCCAGGAACCAATGTATTGAACACTAGAACTTGAGTCCGAATAGCTGCTCTGCTTATAGGACCGGTAGAAGTCGAGTGATTTCCTGTCACTCGCGCGATATATAGGAGTTGTAATGTTTACATTCCTGTTATCACTATAAGGATGACGGACGGGAGTTTTATGAGGTATCATGGTCAAGATGATACCCCGTCTGTTTTGATGAATTGATAAGGTCGTAGTGTGTGGTAGCGGTGGTTAAGCGTTTGAAAGTACTAGCCACATGCCGTGAAATATGGTAAGCGGTAAGCCTAGTAACCGATCGGCCCGAGGAGTGGACATACCACCCACCACATGTATTTGCTTCTTTTGGTTACTTTGTTCGACGTGTAGGCATACGTGTTGCTGGGCAACCAGGAGTACGGGTTTTGTAGTCGCGCTACAGACGTACGTCCTGCACTTTGGATGTGCGTATGACCTGCAGTTGCTTGTGGTGGCACTGATCCACGAGTCGGAATGAAAGGCAAACGGTTGTTTCGGAACGACCCTGTGGTGTTCCAAGCGTGTGTGTTAGGTTTACCTTGCAAGGGTTGAATCTCGATTCAGAATCGTCCGCCTCTCACGATGTATGAGACTGCTTATTCCCTTTACCACATAGAGTAAGAAGAGTAATTATGTGATTATCAAAGATGATGTTTGAGTAAAGATTTTACCATGTGTGAATAGTTATAGGTGCTTACCTAGAATGGTAAATCAACTAGAATCTGAAAGCTAAAAGTTGAAATTAAGGATCTACTCTTTGTTGCTTTTCAGCTGAAAAACCTACCCAAAGCTAAAAGCCATCATGAGTTTAGTTATGGGCTAAGGTATACCCAATTTCGGGTAAGTCTTGCTGAGTATTAGTATACTCAGCCTTGCTTTTGTTGATTTAATCCAGGTAATCTCCCTGATGAGCCAGCTTTCATTACCCCGTGGCCCTACCCTTTGCCTTATGGTTGGTCCGTGGAATGGGATCCGTCCCCGGCCAACACAGATTCCGCCGAATGATATTATGCCAGGGCTAGCATAATATCTGTAATGACGACGTGTATAATGACTACGCTTTTCAAACTCTGCTGCTTTGTCTGAAAACTAAAACCTGTCTTGTAATAATCTCTCCTCCGTGGGAGCTAATGATGCTTTGTACATTTTGTAATATAACTGCCTGTGGTGTAAAATATTTTGGCATTGTATCTCTGGACTCACCTTCGTGCGAGGTACCTTGTTGGATCCTGCGTTCGGTGGTTTATCGGGATGTTACCCGACAGACCAATAGTTTTATACCGTTTGAAGTACGAGGTAGCCCTTCGGTGAGGACTCGCGTACTTGAGCCGGTATAATTCAGGTTGGTTCTGCCACAGCTGGTATCAGAGCTAACAAGTGTACCCTGGAGATATAATTAGCCTTAAAAAGTAATTTTTAGTATAAAATTTCATTAATCAAGTATTTGCAAACTACGTTGGTTCGTTAAGGATTATGTATAGTACGTAAGCCCTAGGGTAATACTATTATGGGAATTAAAGATGGCTGTAATATATATATAAGACTAACACCCAGCATTACTTTTCAGTTGAAATTTAATTTTATGCACAATTCAACTTTACAATTATGTAACGACATCTTCGATCGGGAGGTAAGAAGGTAAGAATCTTCAGCCAACTGAGGGAGCTTGGCCTTCCCGTCGGTGATGCGAACCGAATGATGTTTCTCAAGCAGTGGCCTACTTGAGATGCTGCCAATGTACCAACCTCGGTTGACTACATTGGGAGTATATGGTTCGGCGCAGGGTATGGCGATCGCTGTTCATACCCCCGCATTTTGCGGTACCCCCGTGAATACGTTATTCAATAACGTATGTTAACGTTGTCTGTACGGCGGTAATTGTACAGATGCTGTTTCTATAGTGAACAGTAATGAATGGGCACGCTTTCATGACATGCTGGCATGAAAGGTTCATTGGATATATATATGCATTGTGGTTTTCTGCAGGTACACTAACCACGATTCCGAAACTAGGACGGATAGGATTTATCGACTAGTTAATAGTGAGAGACGTATTTATATTATGCCACCGTAACTAACCACGTAAGACCAAGATTACTTGGCAGTTATTTTTAGTTGTGAGATCGCTTAGTATGTGCATGCATAAATCATTTAATCAACTAAATTGAATGGTTAAATTGATGCTTCCTAAGAAATAGGCAACATGTTGGTATTTCTTAATTTGGGTAAGTAAGAATCTTTAGTTGGGTATCTTAGGCATCCATCTGATTTTCAGCCTTTGCTGTTATCAGAATCAGCTATCTTAATCCAATTTTACCTTGTAAATTTTCTCAACAGGGTAAAAATATCTTACCATTTGCATTGTTGTCGCAGATGGCTGCTCCTACTAGTACCTTTTGGGATCAGGAGGGGCACTTTCACACCAATGGTTTACATTGGGAAGGATTTCCTCGTCTTTTGTGGGAATCCTTGAGCATGTTTCATTATACAGAGCCTCCTCTGTATGATGGGGTAGAGTATATTGAAGAAGGAGTTTCTCGCTGCAGGGTTAAGATGATAATTCCTCAACACCCTTTCCGCTCCTTATGGCCTCCCATAGAGGTGGAAGTGGTTGGATATCGTCTAGTGGATACTCTTGAAACTGCTGCTTTAGAAGCTATCAAACTCTTCTGCAATCAACATCCGATTGAAGTTGCTGCATATCCTATTGGGTTATTTCCTACCATAGACCCGGGTAATTCGGACTGGGATTTTCGGACAGATCATCATGGTCATCTGCTAGGAGATCTGGCTGAAGAAACCGTCCGTATTGTTACCAGGTTTATGGATGTGCAATACCATTACCAGATGCTACTGCGTCATGGGGTGAGTCAGATAACTGGTGTGGCTCAAAGTCACTATCGGAATGCTGATCACCAAGTAACCCAAATAGAAGAGTTACAAGCTTTGGTAACACAAAAAGATGAAATTATTGCAGCAAGAGATGAAACAATTCTTCACCGTGAAGATCAGATCAATGAGAGTGATCATCTTATCACTCAACGTGACGCTGTTATAGAATTTCTACAAGAGCAAATTCATGATCTGTTAATCGAAGCGGATGATGCCCAGGCTCATATTGAAGAATTGCAGCAGCAACCCATACTCCCCGCTATACCCATAGTACCTGAAGAAGAAGAAGAAGACCCCGAGGAGATTGAGGGTATCTCTGAAATTGATTCTGAGCATGGGGATCCTGTTCTTAGTCCCCATCACTCTCTATCTGGTAGTCAGTCTTCTGTAGGAAATTTCGACGATTTTTAGTAAATCGTCGACTTTCGAGATGTAATCTAAAGGAATGTAATAGTTTAAGTAGTCAAACCTCGCGCCATTTGATGTAACATAGATGGCCTATGTAGTGAACTTTCGACATGCGAAGTGGGAACTATCTGAGTCAGCAATGTAATATAATTTCCGGTTTTATCATCTTGTTCGTTATCTTTAATTCTGAGATGAGATGATTGTGCGGAATATATGCATTGTTTATGTCTTCTGAAATTGGGAGTAAGGATATATGGTTAATAATGGACATCTCCTTTATTTCAGATGGTCGGAGCTACACGAGGAACCCCGGAGGGTTTCCGGGCTGATCAGGCCAGCGGTTCTCAGCAACCGCCACCACCTCTTCCCAACCTTGCCGAAGTCATGGCTCGGCAAACGGAATTGCTTAATTTGCTAGTTCAAGCACAGCAGAATCAGCAGCAACAATTCCGAGGAGGCCGGGATGATCGTAATCCTCCTGTGGCTAGTTACCAAGATTTCCTCAGTACCCAACCGCCTTTCTTCAGTAAGGCCGAGGAACCATTGGATGCCGATGCCTGGCTCCACATCATTGAATCGAAGTTCGCTCTCCTGACCATACCTTGTGCGGATTCTAGCAAGGCTTCTTTTGCTGCTCAACAACTTCGTGGTGCTGCTAGAATCTGGTGGGACAATTTCTATGCCATGCAACCTGCAGGGCATATTATCACATGGGATGAATTCCGGGTCGCCTTCCGAGCGCACTATATTCCCGCAGGGTTATTGGAGCGAAAGCTTAACGAGTTTCTGGCTCTTACACAAGGTGCCAACACAGTTCTGCAATACGCACAGAATTTCAATCATTTGTGCCAGTATGCCGGGTATCATGCAGATAATGATACCAAGAAACAAGACCGCTTCCGTCGGGGCCTTAACACCAAAATCAAGGAACGCCTGAATCTTGTGAGGGCTAATACTTTTAGTGAGTTGGTTAACATGGCCTTAACTCAGGAAGACTGCATTGTGGCGCATTATGCCGAGAAGAAGCGGAAGAACCCTGCTGGACCCTCGAGTGCTCAACCACCGAGGTATCGGGTTGTTTCCAATACGCCGCCCAAAGCACCACAGCGCAATGCCCCAACGGGAAGATTGGTTTTTAGGCCGCCTCAGCAGCAAGGAAGGTACAGACCTCCTGTGCTCCCGCAACAAGCACAACAATCTGGCCCACGGCCAAATATTCAGCAAGTGCCACAGAAAGGCAGCAACTATCGCTGCTACAATTGCGGAAGTGCGGATCATTTCATCCGAGATTGCCCGCGGCCTAAGAAACCTAATCAAGGGCAGGGCTCCACCCAGGGAAATCAGAATAAGGGCAAGAAGCCGGTGATGCAAGTCCGACAAGGACGAATTAACTTCACCACTCTTGCAGAACTTCCAGATGGAGCTCCTGTCATGTCGGGTACATTTTCTATTCACCACCAACCAGTTGTTACTTTATTTGACTCTGGGGCAACACATAGCTTTATTAGTAACAACTGTGGAACCCGACTAGGACTTGAATCTTGTCCTATCCAGGGGTCATATAGGATCACTACCCCTGGGGGAAATATTACTTCTGACCGAATAAGTAGATATGTGCCAATTCAGTTAGGTAGTAAAGAGATCAAAACTGATTTAGTTTTACTCAGTTTAGAGGGTATAGATGTCATACTTGGGACAAACTGGATGACTGAACATCGAGTCCAGTTAGATATATCTTCCCGTGTTATCGAAATTGATTCACCATATTGTGGGGCCATTACTCTTGTTCTGCCTCCGCCAGAATGTCTACACCCTTGCACGTATGCTATCACAGATATCAAAGTCAAAGATATCCCTGTAGTATGTGAATACCCCGATGTCTTTCCAGACGATTTGCCTGGAATGCCACCAGATAGAGACATCGAGTTCATTATTGAACTTCAACCTGGCACTGCTCCAATTTCAAAAAGGCCGTATCGCATGCCTCCAAATGAATTGGCAGAACTGAAAATTCAGCTACAAGATCTTCTTGATAAGGGTTATATACGCCCCAGTGCTTCACCTTGGGGTTGTTCTGCTCTTTTTGTCAAGAAGAAAGACGATAGTCTGAGACTATGTGTCGACTACCGTCCACTCAATGCGGTTACTATCAAAAACAAGTATCCTCTTCCCCGCATTGATATCTTGTTCGATCAACTAGCTGGAGCAAAGGTCTTTTCTAAAATTGATTTACGCTCCGGTTATCATCAGATCAAGATCAGGCCTAGTGACATTCCAAAAACGGCCTTCTCAACCAGATATGGACTTTATGAATATCTGGTCATGTCATTTGGACTTACAAATGCACCGGCATATTTCATGTATCTCATGAACTCCGTATTTATGTCGGAACTTGATAAATTCGTTGTGGTCTTCATCGATGATATTCTGATCTACTCCAGAACCAAAGAAGACCATGCTAAACATTTACGTGTCGTTCTTCAACAACTACGGGATCATCGCCTTTATGCCAAATTTTCAAAATGTGAATTCTGGCTGGATAGTGTGAAATTTTTGGGACATACTATTTCTAGTCAAGGCATATCGGTTGATCCAACCAAAGTTCAAGAGGTTATGGACTGGAACCCTCCCACTTCAGTCCATCAAATACGAAGTTTCCTTGGATTGGCAGGATATTATCGCCGATTCATTCCAGACTTCTCCAAGATAGCTAAACCCATGACTGAGCTACTTAAGAAAGAAATTAAGTTTCGTTGGGATGATAAGTGTGAGGAAGCATTTCACTCTTTGAGAAAACTTCTGACGACTGCTCCAGTACTAGCTCAGCCAGATAGTACCCAGCCTTTTGATGTCTATTGTGACGCTTCTGGAATTGGCCTTGGTTGTGTCCTTATGCAAAACAACCGGGTTATTGCTTATGCTTCCCGAGCACTTCGGACTCATGAGTAAAATTATCCAACACATGATCTTGAATTGGCAGCAGTTATCCATGCTCTCAAGATCTGGAGACATCATCTTATGGGGGCTAAGTGTAACATTTACACTGACCATAAGAGCCTCAAGTATATTTTTACTCAAGCTGATCTAAATATGAGGCAAAGGCGTTGGTTGGAGTTAATCAAAGATTATGACCTTGAGGTACACTATCATCCGGACAAAGCTAATGTGGTTGCGGATGCACTTAGCCGCAAGTCACATTGTCACTGCTTAACCATATCCACCTTTAATGACACTCTTTGCCATCAAATGCGGAGACTCAATCTTGAGATTATTCCCCAAGGTAGTTTAAACTTGATCTCCGTTGAGTCTACTTTGCAGGATAAAATCATCATGTCGCAGCTACATGATGAGGGTGTCAAAATTATTAAATCCAAGCTATCCCAGGGAGAAGCTAAATATCGGTGTTTTCACACTGATCATCAAGGAGTCCTATGGTTCAACGATCGAATTGTTGTGCCTAAGGATCATCAACTTCGTAAGCAAATTCTCGACGAAGCACATTTGTCCAAATTCTCTATTCATCCTGGTAGCACCAAGATGTATCAAGATCTTCGGCAACATTTTTGGTGGACCAGAATGAAGAGAGAAATTGCCAAATATGTGTCTGAGTGCGATACGTGCCAGCGAGTCAAAGCCAGTCATCTCAAGGCTTCTGGTACACTTCAGCCATTACCCATACCATCATGGAAATGGGAAGACATTAGCATGGATTTTATTGTCAGTCTTCCCAACACATCTCAAAAACATGACTCCATATGGGTAATCATCGATAGACTCACAAAAACAGCTCATTTTCTTCCGGTGCATACCACTTACTCTGCTAAGAAGTATGCCGAAGTTTATCTGGAACAAATCGTTCGATTGCATGGGGTTCCGAAAACTATCATATCTGATCGTGGGCCCCAATTTATCGCACGGTTCTGGGAGCAGTTACAATCAGCTCTAGGAACCAAATTGATTCGAAGCTCTGCGTATCATCCCCAGACTGATGGGCAGACTGAGCGAGTTAACCAAATTCTTGAAGACATGCTCCGAGCTTGTATTATTCACTATGGTACAAGTTGGGACAAGTGCCTTGCTGTAGCTGAATTTGCCTACAACAACAGTTATCAAGCTAGTCTTCAAATGGCTCCTTTCGAAGCGTTATATGGTCGCAGGTGTCGAACTCCTTTGAGTTGGTCAGAGACCGGTGAACGCAAAATCTTTGGACCCGACCTAGTCATTGAAGCCGAAGATAAGGTTAAGGTTATTCAATCTAATCTTAAAACCGCTCAGTCCAGACAAAAGAGCTATGCAGATAAAAGAAGGAAACCTCTGCAATTCCAGATAGGAGATTTTGTCTATCTCCGAGTATCTCCTACCAAAGGTGTCCAACGTTTCGGCATAAAAGGAAAGTTAGCACCTCGATATGTCGGACCCTTTGAAATTTTAAACGTTTGTGGCCCAGTGGCTTACAAACTTCGTCTTCCATCTCAATGGGCGGCTATTCATGATGTCTTTCACATCTCTCAACTTAAGAAGTGTGTCAAAGTACCCACAGAAATCGTTGAGACAGGTGCCCTTGAGATTGAACCTGATTTGTCATACATCGAACAACCTCTTCGAATCCTGGATACTAAGGAGAGATTCACCAGAAGGAGAGCAATTAAGATGTACAAGATCTTATGGGATCATCACACCGAAGAAGAAGCGACTTGGGAGACTGAGTCTTATCTTCAACGGAATTTTCCAGACTTCCTTCAAGCCAATCCCCAAATCTAATTATCCATTTCTGTTCAGCTTCGGAATCTCGGGACGAGATTCTTTTTAAGGGGGGAAGGCTGTAATATCCAGGTAGTTAGACAATTAGATACCAAGTTTGGGTGTATTACATGTAAGCATGTTATAGTGTATACAAGTTGTACAAAGCAATAAGGGTATATTTGTAAATCATGAGTTTTATAAATTCTTATGTGCAAGTGTGTGAAAATGTTCTTAAGTGTCAAATTTCAGATGGCTATAGAAAAGAACAATGCAAAAGTCAAATAAAACCTAAGAGAAATATATTTTGAAAGAAACTAAGGACCCATGTGTAGTTAACACAAACATAAGGGACTTACATGTGAAATGGTAGAAAGATAAAAGTAAAACTTAGTTTTACCTAAGGACTAAAGTGTAAAAAGAGTTAGTAATGATTACTGCAGGAAATCTTGCAAAAAGACCCTAAACATTAAAGCATTATGTTTGAATTACAAGACAAAGTTTATAATTTGAATGGTGCTTTAAAGTTTAAAATAAAACTATATTCTTTGAGATTTTGAATTTGAACCTTAAAGCAGTCTTGTAGGGTTTGAAATTCTCTACAACTTTGCTTTAGACACTTTTCTCATTAGACTTTTGTATTAATGGGAAATCTTAGTTCACAGAGGGGTCCCTGGAGTTTTTGGAAATCACAGACTAGTCCTTCTGACTCCAGTCTGCTTCTTCCTCCTCTGACCGCGCCGCTTCCCCCTTCTGCTCTGCTCCTATCGCCGCCGTTCACCGCCGGCACAGCTTCCCGAGCGCCACCACCAGCTGCAGCACACATCCACGCGTCATCTCCCCTCCATTCCGGCCGTTTCCCTCTCCTTTCCAGGCCGCACGCGCGCGCGCCACGTCATCCCCGAGCTTCCTCCGGCCGCCACCTCCTGGTCACCGTGGACAGGCCACCCCAGTGCCTTAACCCTCTCGCTCTCGTGCGCAGCAGCACCACATCAACCCCTACAAGCTGTTCTGCTACTCCCAGTGTCCAATTTCCAGTACCCGAGCTGCATTCCGCCGCCGCCGTCCCCTTCCACTCCGGCCGCGCACGGCACGCCCGTGGGCAGCCCACACCGGACCTCCTCCGCCTCAACCAACACCGGCACAAGCTTTCCCGTAGTCCCCTGGTGCTCCTCGACCACTCGTGGCCCTCCAATTTCCATTGAAAACTCGTCGCCGACGATCACCATCCGCCGCCGCCCTCGGCCTCACCGTGGGCAGCACCACTCAAGCAGTCCCGAGCCACCACATCACCATAAACAGCACCACATCATCACCCTGAAGCTGTTTGACCCATCCATTGACCCTCTGGTGCATCACAGTGCCTCCCCGACGCTCGGCGGCGTTCTTCTTCATCGCCGCCGCCTCGGTCCCCGTCGGTCTCCTTTAATCCAGCACGACTTCTTCCAATTGATAGTACCTACACCTTCCCTGTGTCTCACTGAAGCTTTTGCACAGGTCGGTTGCCAACGTTCGCCACCGGAGCTCCGCCATCGACGGTGACCCCTCCGCCGTCACCTCGGGCTCAAGTCGAACCCCACTGTTCCGGCCATCCCCGTCCACGACACGTAGCGCATCGAGACCACAGTAAGCTCCGGACCTGATTCCTGCACTTGGACCTCGCCGCCGGCGACCACCGTCGCCGGAACACGGCCGCCTTCACCTTGCTCTGTTCGGGTCCACGGCCAAGGGCCTCGGGTTAGAAGAAATAGAACTTCAAGGGGTTTTATGCAAAGGAATAGACCCAGAGGAATAGTGCCGAGGGACCTCCTTATGTAATTTTTGCTGTCAACTTAGAAATACCATATCTCTTCAAGGAAAAAATCATAAAATAGTAAACTAAATTTTGTTGGAATCTTTAGACAAAGATCTGCAACTTTTCTTTAAGGGTCGACTTCAGTTTTTGAATATTTGATGACCTAATTTAAATAGCAAAGTTAATTGCTTGTAGGCTCAAGAAATACATAGTAATTCATAGAAAAATGATAAATTAGTAAAACCAGTGCTGATAATTTTCTTCTGACATGTAGAATTGAAGAAAAATATTTAGCCTTGTACTCTAGTATTATTTTCTTGTTGTATAAATTTTGTTAGGAATAAGGAGTAGTTTCCTTAGTATAATTAATAAATATAGTTCTAAATGTTCTAAAACCATGAAAATAGATTAAAGGTCCTGTTTTGTAATATTATCACATGTTATTAAATTTCCAATCAAGGGCTAGGTATTAAATAAATTGGATATAATATAATTGATCTATAATACAATGATAACTTAAAGTTAATATAAATATTTAGTATAGTCATTGTATAAAGTTTTTAATGGGAACCACACCACCTGTTGCCCCATGTTACTAATTGAATACTTAACCTAACTAAGTTTGTTGTTTAATGAATCTAAGTAAACTTATTAGTGCTCAATAAATGACTGCCCAGTACAGGGTAATTAGGAAAAGTATCAAAATAAAATGTTATTTATATTGGATTGCAACTTTATCGGGAAATAAAATAAAAGTAAAGGCATCCCGTAACTTGTAATTTTGCATCTCATGTAGACTCGACCACTCTCGCTGACGAAGATTATCAACTAATCCCGGAACAAGAAGAAGGTTATTCTGAAGACCCCAGGAATCTTGTCGTGGATTTCTCTGAAGCCCCGAACCAAGGTTCGGAAGAAAATAATTTGACTAACCCCAATCCTCCCAGCGAAGGCAAGCCCCGGACATAACCCCTACTTTATTACACTGCAACCTATATTATTATTTATGTATATCTTTATGCATTAGGTTCTTAAGAGTTGTTTGGAAACCTTAGTTGCATTGTTCCAGGAACCAATGTATTGAACACTAGAACTTGAGTCCGAATAGCTGCTCTGCTTATAGGACCGGTAGAAGTCGAGTGATTTCCTGTCACTCGCGCGATATATAGGAGTTGTAATGTTTACATTCCTGTTATCACTATAAGGATGACGGACGGGAGTTTTATGAGGTATCATGGTCAAGATGATACCCCATCTGTTTTGATGAATTGATAAGGTCGCAGTGTGTGGTAGCGGTGGTTAAGCGTTTGAAAGTACTAGCCACATGCCGTGAAATATGGTAAGCGGTAAGCCTAGTAACCGATCGGCCCGAGGAGTGGACATACCACCCACCACATGTATTTGCTTCTTTTGGTTACTTTGTTCGACGTGTAGGCATACGTGTTGCTGGGCAACCAGGAGTACGGGTTTTGTAGTCGCGCTACAGACGTACGTCCTGCACTTTGGATGTGCGTATGACCTGCAGTCGCTTGTGGTGGCACTGATCCACGAGTCGGAATGAAAGGCAAACGGTTGTTTCGGAACGACCCTGTGGTGTTCCAAGCGTGTGTGTTAGGTTTACCTTGCAAGGGTTGAATCTCGATTCAGAATCGTCCGCCTCTCACGATGTATGAGACTGCTTATTCCCTTTACCACATAGAGTAACAAGAGTAATTATGTGATTATCAAAGATGATGTTTGAGTAAAGATTCTACCATGTGTGAATAGTTATAGGTGCTTACCTAGAATGGTAAATCAACTAGAATCTGAAAGCTAAAAGTTGAAATTAAGGATCTACTCTTTGTTGCTTTTCAGCTGAAAAACCTACCCAAAGCTAAAAGCCATCATGAGTTTAGTTATGGGCTAAGGTATACCCAATTTCGGGTAAGTCTTGCTGAGTATTAGTATACTCAGCCTTGCTTTTGTTGATTTAATCCAGGTAATCTCCCTGATGAGCCAGCTTTCATTACCCCGTGGCCCTACCCTTTGCCTGATGGTTGGTCCGTGGAATGGGATCCGTCCCCGGCCAACACAGATTCCGCCGAATGATATTATGCCAGGGCTAGCATAATATCTGTAATGACGACGTGTATAATGACTACGCTTTTCAAACTCCGCTGCTTTGTCTGAAAACTAAAACTTGTCTTGTAATAATCTCTCCTCCGTGGGAGCTAATGATGCTTTGTACATTTTGTAATATAACTGCCTGTGGTGTAAAATATTTTGGCATTGTATCTCTGGACTCACCTTCGTGTGAGGTACCTTGTTGGATCCTGCGTTCGGTGGTTTATCGGGACGTTACCCGACAGACCAATAGTCTTATACCGTTTGAAGTATGAGGTAGCCCTTCGGTGAGGACTCGCGTACTTGAGCCGGTATAATTGTCACACCCGGTTCAGAAAAGGTAACCGAATGCATCCCATATGTGCGCCAGGATCAAGTTCCGCACATACAGTAGACGTCACAAGCGAATATCCGAACAATGCATTAACGAGTAAGAGTATAATAGTACTTTATTACATGACCGACAGTCTTAACCTTAAGCGAATAAATAAACGTCGATAAATAGCAGCGGACTTCAACTTCACAGGCAGTTGACTGGGAGACACTCGCCTAGAAATCTCCAATATCTTCGGGAAACTCCGGAAAGTTGTCTTGTTCTGAGTAGCATTGGTTTTAATAAAGCAAGCGTGAGTACACTTATGGTTGGTACTCAGCAAGTGGAGTAAATTATATGACATGCAAGGCCAATTCAAGGATAAGCTGACACGGTTTGACTGCGATAAGCATTTTAGTTGGTCAAGTTTTATTTAGCAAGCATTATCTAGGTTTAAGTTTATACCAACCCTTATATAAAAACTGAGTAAATAAACAACTTCAACCAAAAAGAACAACAGCTTAAATCATCTTCAAGTTCAATTATCATGTGAGGGTTCAAGCCGCTCTTAACCGTGAGCACGGCTGATATATCAGTTTTCACTCTGCAGAGGTTGTACACTTTACCCACAGCTTGTGTTTCCCTTGATGCCCGGGTTTGCAAGGCCCTTAAACACTTCCGAGGTGAGTGGCAGGGATTCACTACGAGGCCTTTACAAAGATTCCCTAACTTGTGACAATCCGCTAAGGTTTCAAGCCAAAGCGGTCATAACCCTCCCTATTGAGGAAAATACCTTAGCCAAGGTTCACATAGCTATGTGCCTCAAAGGACCGAGCTATACCCCGTCAATGCAACCCCTCTTGCCCTTTCGGTAAGATCATCACAAGCTAGGGTTTCTAATTAATTAGCCAAGACCAGAGCCATATAGTACTGTGGTTGTACTGTTTTCCTGGGTGGTTCTCCATGTTCCAATTCATTCGATAAGCTTGTTTGATTGCCATAACAATATTCCAAAGGACATGAAAGATATAAGAGGTAACATGGTTTCCAAACATCCAAAAACTATTGATAAGCAACTAGCGTAGCTATAACATAAATAAAACAACCCAGGTTTAAACAAGGAAGTTAAATCAAATCTAGTCATATCCTTAATTGGGTTCCATCATATTCTAGACACATGCATGCATAAAAGTAAAGGTGTAATTGTGATATTAATAGGACTGAAAACATGATCAAGGACCACTTGCCTTCGTTAGCAAACTGCTGCTGCTCAGGAAATTCTTCAAAGTCTTGTCCCTGCGGATCCTCGAACTGCGCACCGTCTAACGTCGCACACAAGCACATACAAACGAGCAAACAAAATAAAATAAGAACAGTACACCAATCATTGAAAACAGAACAAAATAATATGTTAAAAACATTGTACAAGTCGTAAGGATCGCGTGAGCGCAAGAATCGATGAAATCGGAGTTAAAACGGAGAAGTTAGGGCTAAAACGGGGTTCCAGGGGCTTATCTGTGAAGATTTAGATCTAAAAGGACCTAAAACAGAGAAACCAGGGGCTAGATCGTAAATAAACCCTAGACAGAGGGGCTAGCACGCAAAACTGAGGGGTATTGGACGGCGGGTTTGATTTTGAAAATCCTCAGGGGTCTAAACAGAAGAATTTGGACCAAAACACGAATACTTTTGAATTGGGCAGGACGGCGGGTTGATTTCGGGGAAACTTAAGGGCTTATTTGCAAAAGGACGCGGGTTGACCGGTACGCGATCTGATTGACTCGCGGCTGGATTGGTTGCGGGCCGGTGGATCTCGATCGGACGATGGAGGAGCGAGGGGAACAGACGGGCGGCGGCGGGGCTCGTCGCCGGCGGCCCGAGCGGCGGCGCTCGGCCGGACTTCGCCGAAAAACGCGATATCGCGTTACCGGCCTCGGTTTTGAGCGGGGTTAGGACGGGAAGGTAGAGGACGTCGCGGGGAACCGATCTAGGGGGTAGAGAGGGGGAGGCAGCGGCCGTAGGCGGTGGCCGGCGGCGAGAGGCGGCGCGGATCGGGCGGCGGAGCCGGTGGACGCGGGGAAGCCGGGGAGGGGGAGAGAGAAGGCGGCCGAGGAAACCTCACCACCACGCGGTGCTTCGGGGGCGGTCAATTGTCGGCGGGCGGCAGCGGATCGACGGGGCGGCGGCGACCCGAGGCGAGGGCGGCACAGCGGCGGCGGCGGCTAGGGTTTAGGCGCAAGGCGGCGGTGCGGCTAGGGTTTAGGGGGCCCGGGGTGCGGCGGCTTTTAAAGGGCGGCCGAGGGGCGCCTGGGCGTGCGGGCCCGAGGCGGGGACGGCGCGGGGGAGCGGAGGTCGCGCGGAGGCGAGCCGGACTCGAACCCGAGTCCGGTGCGGTGGGGAAGACGGGCCTGACAGGCGGGCCCCGCCTGTCAGCGCCAGAGAGAGGGAGAGAAGGGAGAGAGCGGGGACGGGAGCGAGCTGGGCCGGGGAGGGGGAAGCGGCTTGCGGGAGGAGAGAGAGAAGGGAGGAGAGAGGCCGCGGCTGGGCCGGCCAGGGGGAAAGCGGGCCGCGCTGCAGGGAAAGGAGGGAGGGGAGGTGGCCAGCCGGGCTGGGCTGGGCCCAAAGGGGGAAAAAGAGAGGGAAAAGAGAGAAGATCAAACAAAAATCAAAAGGGCTTTTGAATTTGAACTGAAATTTGAACTCAACTTTAATCCAAATATACTACAACCAAGAAAACAATGCAAAGAGCATGAATGCACATGACATATATATTTTCCTACATTTATTTTATATATTTTTTTTAAGAGAATTGCTTATTAAATCATGTAACCCTTTAACCTATCATGCCATTCAAATTATTTTGTACTTTGCAAAATTAGGGTGTTACAAACCTACCCCCCTTAAAAGGAATCTCGTCCTCGAGATTCGGCTGGGCTAGCAAAAAGCTGGGGAAAATCTGCCTGTAACTCCTCCTCTCGTTCCCAAGTAGCCTCATCCTCTGAATGATGACTCCATTGAACTCTGCACATTCGTATCCTCTTACTCCGGGTAGCCCTCTCTGCCGTATCCAGTATTTTGATCGGGTGCTCCTCATAAGTCAAGTCCTCCTGCACATCCAGTTCCTCCAGTGGCAACTGCTCCTCGGTTACCCTCAAGCACTTCTTCAACTGGGAGATATGAAACACATTGTGCACATCTGACAACCGGGCAGGTAACTCTAGTTGGTAAGCCACCTCGCCCTTCCGTTCTAGAATCTTGAACGGACCAATGTAACGAGGCGACAATTTCCCTTTGACCTTGAATCTGCGCAAACCTCTGATAGGTGACACCTTCAGATACACGTAGTCACCTTCCTCAAAGGTCAACTCTCGTCGACGAGTATCTGCATAGCTTTTCTGCCTCGACTGAGCCACCTTCAGGTTCTCACGAACAACCTGTACCTGCCTTTCAGCCTCTTTAATGATCTCAGGCCCAAACAACTGACTTTCACCTGTCTCACTCCAATACAACGGAGTCCTGCACTTCCTGCCATACAGTGCCTCGAACGGTGCCATCCTCAGACTGGCCTGATAACTGTTGTTATAAGAGAACTCTGCAAACGGCAAACTCTTATCCCAACTGCCTCCATGTTTCAACGCGCAAGCTCTGAGCATATCCTCTAACACCTGATTTGTCCTTTCGGTTTGCCCATCTGTCTGCGGATGGTAAGCGGAGCTGAAATTCAACTTCGTATCCATTGACTCATGCAACTTTTGCCAGAATCGAGACGTAAACTGAGTACCCCTGTCTGATACTATCTTCTTAGGTACTCCATGCAAGCACACAATTCGCGAGATGTACAATTCTGCCAATCGTGCACCTGTATATGTAGTTTTTACCGGTATAAAGTGAGCTACCTTGGTCAGTCGGTCCACTATGACCCATATCGAATCATATCCCTCTCGTGTTCGTGGCAACCCCACAATGAAATCCATACCAATTTCTTCCCATTTCCACTCCGGCACCTTCAAAGGCTGTAACAATCCGGCTGGTCTCTGATGTTCTGCCTTAACTCTCTGACACACATCACACAATGCCACGTGAGCTGCAACGTCACGTTTCATGCCATACCACCAATACCTTTCCTTCAAATCCTGATACATCTTAGTACTGCCAGGATGGATAGAATAAGCTGAGTCATGAGCTTCCTGCAGAATTTTCTCTCGGAGGTGGTCCACATCTGGTACACATATCCTCTTTCTGAACCATACTGTCCCACGTTCATCTTTAGTAAAATCTGGTGCCTTGCCTGCTTCTATCATTCCTTTTATCTCCTGTATCTTAGAGTCCTCAAGCTGACCCTTCCGTATGTCTTGGTCGAGGGTCGGCTCCACCTCTATAGTGATTCCTTCCGTATGAGCGACGAATCCCAGGTTGAGTCGTTCAAATTCCTTGTACAATTCCCGAGGCATCTGGCTAATCATCGTCGCGTTCACATAGCTCTTGCGACTCAAGGCATCCACCACCACATTTGCCTTCCCGGGATGGTAGTGTATCTCCAGGTCATAATCCTTGATAAGTTCCAACCACCTTCGCTGCCTTAAATTGAGATCATTCTGAGTGAAAATGTACTTCAAGCTCTTATGATCGGTGTATATCTGGCATCGGTGACCCAACAAATAGTGCCTCCATATTTTCAGAGCATGTACCACTGCTGCCAACTCCAGATCGTGCGTGGGGTAGTTCTGTTCATGCTTTCTCAATTGGCGGGATGCATATGCAATCACGTGTCCCTCTTGCATCAATACACAACCGAGACCCTGCTTGGATGCGTCACAGTAGATATCGAAGCTTTTGTAAATATCAGGCATAGCCAACACCGGTGCAGTTGTCAACCTCTTTTTCAGCTCCTCGAAACTGTCCTGACATGCCACAGACCATATAAATTTCTTGTCCTTCTCTAGCAGTGACGTAAGGGGTTTCACTATCTTAGAGAAGCCTTCAATAAACCTCCTGTAATATCCCGCAAGTCCTAGGAAACTCCGGATTTCCGAAACGGTCGTGGGTGGCTCCATTTCAACACATCTTTTACTTTCCCTGGATCCACTGCAATACCTCCGCCGGTAATGACATGACCCAGAAATGAGACCTCATTCAGCCAAAATTCACACTTGCTGAGCTTAGCATACAACTGATTATCCCGGAGCTTCTGCAAGACGAGTCTCAAGTGCTCCTCATGTTCCTCCTCATCCTTGGAGTATACCAGAATATCATCAATGAACACCACCACAAACTTGTCGAGATACTCCATGAACACTTTGTTCATCAGGTACATAAAGTAAGCTGGAGCATTAGTCAACCCGAACGACATCACCGTATACTCGTATAATCCATACCTGGTAGTGAATGCCGTCTTGGCAATATCTGAAGGTCGTATCCTGAGCTGATGATAACCTGACCTCAGGTCAATCTTTGAGAATACCTTGGCTCCCCTTAACTGATCAAACAAGTCCTCTATACGCGGCAATGGATACTTGTTCTTGATAGTCACCTCATTCAAGGCCCTGTAGTCAACGCACATCCGCTGTGTACCATCTTTCTTTTCAACGAATATCACAGGTGCTCCCCAAGGTGACGAACTAGGACGAATGTACCCCTTACCTAGCAGTTCTTTCAGTTGTTTCTTAAGTTCCTCTAATTCACCCACTGACATTCTATATGGCCTCTTAGCAATAGGCGCAGTACAGGTAAAAGGTCTATAATAAATTCAATGTCACGTTCAGGTGGCATACCTGGCAAATCATCAGGGAAGACGTCCGGGTACTCGCTGACCACTCTGATATCCTCCCTCGAACTTGCCTTCAACTGATTTACTGCACAATCTGCTGCCGACGGGAGTGTTGCAACAAACTCAAACCGTTCACCTTCCTGGCTAGTGAGAATCACTGATCGCTTGGAACAATGAATCACTGCGTCGTATTTTGTCAACCATCCCATTCCGAGAATAATATCGATACCACTTGACGGTAATACTATCGGGTTTGCACAGAATTCCTTGCCCATGATTTGTATTTTTACCCCGAGACATCGGTACACAGCCCTCATATTTCCCCCAGGTGAATTTACTAACATGGAACTAGGCATGGTGCATAAAGGAATGGAGTACTTAGCAACATAATCAGCTGAGATGAACGTATGCGATGCTCCGGAATCGAATAAAACTGATGCAGGGGCGGAGTTGACAAGAAACATACCGAACACAACATCCTGAGCCTCCTGAGCGGTCTCCGTGGCACATGATTCACTCGCCCGCGACGTAGTTTTGCTGACCCTTGTTGCTCTGGGGCGTCTGCATGTTGTTTCGGGGCTGTTGCTGCTGCTGCGGTGTCTGCCTCTGTCCACTGTTGTTAAACTGGCCTGGAGCGTGCTGAGTATTTTTCTTGGGGCATGCATTGGCATAGTGTCCCGCTTCACCACATCTGTAGCAGGTATTACCACCGGCGGAAGCGGTGGCATTGCTTCTCATCGGTGTGCCTGTAGGGGTGCCCTGGCGATTCTGCTGAAAGTTGGAGCGCTGCACTGACTGACCGGCGTGTTGAGCTTGCTGCTGCTGCTGCCCCTGTTGGTTGAAGCGCGGGTACTGACTCTGCCCGAAGTTGACATTCTGTCCCCCTGAGCGGAAAGGTGTCCCCTGCGGGGCGTTGAAGCGAGGACGTGCATTACTGCTGAACTGCGTCGATGACTCGTACTTCCTTTTCTGCTCACCCATCTCCTTGCGAGCATGCTCCACCATGATGGCTTTGTCCACCATCTTCTGGAAACTGTCGAAAGTGTGCACCATTAGTTGATATTTGATAAGACCAATCAGACCCTCCCTGAAGTGATCCTGCTTCTCCTCATCATCTGCGACATCTGCAGGGGCGTAACGGGACAGTTGGATGAACTTGTCCCGATACTCACTCACGGACATTGCCCCTTGCTTCAAAGCAAGGAACTCCTGCTTCTTGAGCTTCATCAGGCCCTTGGGTATGTGCTGCTCCCTGAATTTGCTCCTGAACTCCTGCCAGCCGATAGCGTCGGGGTTGTCATGAGCTGCTGTGTAAGCATCCCACCAATCCGCTGCGGTCCCTTCCAGTCTGCCTGAAGCATAAAGAACCTTCTCCCTGTCGATACACTGGGCGAGGTTGAGCATCTTCTCCACAGTCTTGATCCAGTCATCAGCCTGAAGTGGATCCGGCGAATGAGAGAACGTGGGAGGCTTGTGACTCATGAACTCCCTATGCCTGTCCCTTGCTGGTGGCGGTGGAGGTGGTGGCGCTTGGTTCATCTGAGCTTGCCATGTTGGCGATGGTGTTCGCCATGTTGGTCAGCAGCTCAGTCCTGGGCGGCGAGAAACTGCTCCATTCCTGCAGGTGACGTTTGGTGCGATTGACTTGGTGGCGGGTTAGGGTTGGTGTTGTTGCGCACCCTCCGCCGCGGCTGCAGGTTGATCAACTCCTGATCCG